>NC_091838.1:18532539-19157539 GCF_037783145.1 Equus przewalskii | reverse complement strand
TTAAGACTGACCAGCCAAGGCAGATTTGCTGTCCTCCCCTGCCACCACTGCCCTCCTCCCCTGTGCCTGGAATCTCCGTGCAATGGTTTTCTCCGGGTTCATGCTTGTCTTTGTGTGGGAGCCCTTTGCCACTTCTGCGAGTTGCAGAGAGAGGCAGCCACTGAGGGCTTTCTCCACCCACTTTAGATGAAAGTCAGCTTTGCATTTCAATGATTTCATCATAGTTATGATTCCTTAGTACGAATAATACACAAATAATATTTAGTACAAATAATATAATTCTTAAATTTTAGAGAGTCATACAAACAGCAGATAGTTATGAATACAAATCTAAAATGCTTTTCCCAGAATTTAAGGTAATAATATTATCAAAATTGTCTATATAATTATATATAATATATAATGAACATCATAATATATACACATTATGTAATATTACATATTATGCATATATTATACATATGTGTATATTATATAAGGTGCATATATCTTGATATACACACAAATGTTGTTATAAGTGCTTGTTTTAGAAGATCAAATACATTTTCTAAATAGCACATGAATAGCAAGTGCTGTTTAGGCCATTATTGGCATTTTCCCCTGTCTCTTACACAACATAATTTCAATCAGCTTTACATACAGGCAACATTTTCTGCTAAGTTCCAAGACATAACAGAAATAGCAATCATAAAAATAACCTTTTTTGGTTTCTTTAATACCTACTGTATTAGGGTTCTCCAGAGAAACAGAATCAATAGGATATATATACACATATATAAATATGTATCTATATATAGTCAAGCATTGCTTAACAATGGGGATATTTTCTGAGAAATGCATTGTTAGGCGATTTTGTCATTGTGCGAACATCATAGAGTGTACTTACACAAACCTAGATGTTATAGCCTACCACACACCTAGGCTATGTGGTACTAATCTTATGGGACCACCATCATATATGTGGTCCATCATTGGCTGAAATGTCGTTATGCAGCACATGACAGTATATATAGTTAGATCTATATGAATATCTATATCTCTGATTCATTATAAGGGATTGGCTCACACAATTATGGAGGCTGACAAGTCCCAAGATCTTCAGCCAGCATGCTGGAGACCCAGAAGAGCCAATGGTGTAGTTCCAGTCCAAATGCCAACAGGCTAGAGACCCAGGAAATGCCAATATTTCAGTTAAAGTCTGAAGGCAGGAAAAAATGATGTCCCAGCCCAAGGCAGTCTGGCAAGAGAAAATTTCCTCTTTCTTATAGGATGGTCAGTCTTTTTGTTTTATTCAGGCCCTCAATTGATTCGATGAGGCCCACCCACTTAGGGAGGGCAATCTGCTTTACTCAGTCTACTGATTCAAATGTTAGTCTCACAAAAACACCCTCATAGATACATGCAGAGTAATGTTAGACCAAATATCTAGGCACCCCATGGCCCAGTCAAGTTGACACATAAAATTAACCATAACACCCATTATGTCACCAGTAGGCTTAGTATCTATGTCATTTAATTTCCACAAAGACACATGTGGAAAGTAGACTTGTTCCCATTTGCTCAATAGGTGTTTATTCATCCGATGTTTGCACATTTTAGAGATGAGGAAACCAAGGTTCAGAGAGCTGAAGTAACTTTTCTAATACAGCACAGCTAGTAAATGGCAGAACCAGGATTCTAACCTAGGTCTAGATGACTTTATCTCGTACTCAATCTGTGTGGTCACTGCCTCCCAGCATTGGTGCTGCATTCCCCACAGGTCCTGAGGCTCCCCCTTTGGGTGGGACAGGTCTGAAGGCAAGAGCTGTTTGTTGGTCAGCAGGGGCAGCCGTGGGGAGGGGAGCTCATTTTTGTCTTCGTGTGTCTGAACATGCTGGACTTGAGTACAACTTGGAGCTGCTAGAAGGGCTCTGCTTTCCTTTGCCTTTGGGGTAATTCACAGAACACTAATAGTTGCTATCCTTTTTGAAAGCTACGTGCTTGTGCTTTGCATAGATAACATCATTTACTGTTCACAATGACCCTGTGTTCTTCCCGTCACCCCACTCTGCCGTGGGAGGGGGAAGGTGACAGGGTCTCCACGGGCTGCCAAGGGTGGGGACGGTGAGACATCTCTCTTAAACAACTGTCCTCAGAACCACCAAGGGTGCCCTACATCGCCTCAAGTGTCCCCATGGCCCAGTCCAATCCTGTTCCACCCCGTCCCAAAATCTGCCCATAAAAACAGCTTAAAATGTGTATGAATCAATAATTCTGCAGGTGTGAGCTGTCTGCTGATTCACCCATGGAACAGGCCTGGGCTGTCCCCTCATTTGGTTTGCTCCTCACGGCCTGACATGTTGCTTTTCCTCAGCTTCTATCTCCATTAGCACTTTCAGGAAACGTTGTCCAGTGGCAAAGTTACTGTAAGCCCCTAAATCAATCTCATTTAAAGGGGACTCCTCTGTCCCCTCTCCCTGCAGTGCTCTCTGGGCTGCTCTCTGGGAGTCCCCTTTGTCGTAACAACATAAGCCGTCCCTACAGTGTTGCTGTGTTAGCTTCGGCCACAGCAAACCCCTTGTCTTAGAGAGGAGGAATCCAAAATTTAGAAGGGCATGTGTCTTATCCAAGTTCACAAGAAGAAGCCAAGTCATGTGTCTCCCAGTCCAGTGCTTCTGTGTATCCCATGGGTCTCAGTTCTGATGGGGTTGGGGCAGGGCAGCGTCTCAGTCTGGCCCAGTGGAGGCAGGCTGAAGAGCAGCATCTCTCGAAGGCAGCATCTGAGGGGCAGACATGCAGGCCACACCAGATGACTAGGGAGGTCAGCACCTCTTGCACATGTCTGCCTCCACGTACAGCAATGTACAGTGATGTAGATATAGCACAAACAAAGCAAAGTATTGGTAAAGAAACTGGGACGGGGGGTCCTTTTTTATAAACAGAAGCAGATTCCCTTTGGTCTGCATGCTTCACCGGAAGGCCCAGGAAAGAGCTGAGATTCCAATCTGTCTGAAATTGCAGCAAGTGACTCACTATGGCCCCAATCCCAATGGAAGTGGCTTTGACTTGTATCATGTGTTTACAGAAAATCATCTCCTCTGTCAAGTCCACATGGATCCACCCAGTGGATTCTCCATGACACCTTTGTAGGCTGACAAGCATGCATTTGGGCTCTGTGAGATGAGGTTTCTAGACCAGATCACTGGTATGGCTCCTTCTATCTCACCACTGGTGTTTCCAGAGCCTGCAAACCAGATGCCAGGAGCTGAGGGTAGGGCTTGTTTCAGCCAAGGCTCTGAGAACACTCTATGAGATAAACACTAACACAGGGAAACAATCACTGGTGGTAACAACTCTCAAAAGAAAGGAAAATAGAACTGCTTATTGCTTTCAAGATCATTCCAGTTTAAAATTTTTTAAACATAAAGGTTAAATGAACTTCAGGTGCTTTGAAAGCAATAGAGCCATTGTTGAGATGGCAGCACACTCTAGAGGTGACTAAAGAATTTGGAAGGTACCCAGAGACGTGGGTGCTCCTCCTGGCTGCCAAGGACTTGCTGGTGCCCTTACAAAATCATCTACTTCACTTCTTGACCTGGGATTCTCGGAACTGGAGACCTGTGTTTCCACCCAGGCTCTATTAATAACTGTCTGATGTTAATGTGAGACTCCTCTGAGCCTTAGTTTCTTGATTCGTAAAGTGGGAATAATAATATTTTCCCTGCCTACCTGTTCCAGTTGTTGTGTAGGTCAAATGAACCTATGTGAAAATACTTTGTTAACAATAGAATACTCTCTGTATTTTTTCCTGTGATGTAGGACATAAAGTCTTTTGCTGGAGGTGAGGTAGGAGATTGGAGGAGAGTGGTAGAGAATGGTAAAAGGACTAGGGTCTCCCTGGACCCACAGAAGGTGCAGGGCAGGGTTGCAGCTGGGATTGGAGACCATAGATCTGTGGTGGCAACATTCACCTCACCAGTGGATGTACGATTGAATGTTGGCTGGGGTGGTGGAAGGAATGAGGGGTATTGGCAAAAGAATAGTTACAATGGTGATGCTGGAGTCTAAGCTGAAGAGGGAAAGTGTCGAAGAAAGGGACATGGCTGATAGATTTGGGGACCCAGGAAGTTAGTGAGATGTAAGTGCCATGTGCATAGGGGAGTTAGCTGGCAAGGTAGGCAATGGTGGGCAGAGAGTGCAAGGCTGGAGTTCAAGGTTTGAGAGATTGAGGTTTGCCTAAGTAGGCCAAAGAGGTATGAGAGAGAGGATGCTGGCTGGGAGGACCACATGGGAGCTAAAGAGCCCTGGGTCGGTGACAGGACTTGGGGTGGAAAGAGTGAGAACTAAGTGCCAGGGTCCTGAGAGAATAGGGGTAAGTTTTCAGACCTGGGAAAAGCCATGGAGACGACAGGGTACCTGTGGATGGTAAGGACATCAAAGATAGGGGGCCAGAGTGTCTGGAAGGACTAAGAGGAGAATGCTGATGCTACTTCATGGTAAGGGAGGCCCAGAAAGCAGAACGGCCTGGAGGCATGCTCAGATTCAAAATTTGATATGAATTATATACAAATTAGTCATTTTACGTACAGGTAATCAAAAGTTGTAGAGGCATCTTGGCCTCAATATGCAAATATATAAAACAAATTATGATGGATAGCTCCTTTTAGCCACTGACCTTTTTTTGAAATATAATAGGCCCAGTGGCATGATGGAGGCAGTTGGTACCAGTGGATGAGGGCCACACATTGTTAAATTTTCTGGAATTTTGTAAGCTAGGTGTCATGTTGGTAGCTTGAAATAGACCTGAGAAGGAATAGTTATACATGATGGAAATCTACAAACTAGGACTTTTCCTTTCCTGGAAATCTAGTTGTTAAACATTTCCCAGCACACCACTGAATAGGCCTAAATATAACCTCCAAATCTGCCCAACTTTACGGTCCTGTTGTTGTGGGTCTAATTGTGTCACTAAGAGAGATTTGTCCTAATTCCTGGTACCTGTGAATGTACCCTTACTTGGAAGTAAGGTCCTTGAGAACGTAATTAAGATGTAAGTTAAGATGAGGTTGGGGGGCCGGCCCAGTGGAGCAGCAATTAAGTTCACACATTCTGCTTCAGCGGCCCAGGGTTCACTGGTTGTGATCCCGCGTGCAGACATGGCATCGCTTGTCAGGCCATGCTGTGGCAGGCATCCCATATATAGCGGAGGAAGATGGGCACAGATGTTAGCTCAGGGCCAGTCTTCCTCAGCAAAAAGAGGAGGATTGGCAGCAGATGTTAGCTCAAGGCTAATATTCCTCAAAAAAAAAACCAACAACAAAAAAGATGAGGTTGTACTAGAGTAAGGGGCACCCAGTAGGACTGGTGTCTTTCTAAGAAGAGGAGACACAGAGACAGACACACATAGAGAGGAGAACACTGTGTGAAGACACAGACACAGGGGAGACTGCCGTGGCAATGGAGGCAGAGACTGAGAGATACCAAGGATTGCCAGCAACACCAGAAGCTAAGAGGAAGTCGTGAAATGGACTCTCCCTCAGAGCCGCCAGAAGGAACCAACCCTGCTGACACCTTGACTTCGGACTTCCAGCCCCCAGAGCTGTGAGAGAACACACTTCTGCTGTTTTAAGTCATCCAGTTTGTGCCACCTGGTCACAGCAGCGTTAGGAAACTGATACACCTGTCATGCTGTCAGGTGGAAGTTCCCAGTGTGAACCTGGAAGGGAAGGTCCCTGTTTCCTGTGCTCTGGCTCCCGGGGGAACCCTTCCTCCTACTTCCTCCAGTGTGAGTTTTCTGCACCATCATCTGTCCCTTCTTGTTAGCTGTCTTGCATTGTGGATTATGCTTCTAAGTGTATACATGCTGCCTTCTCTTCTAGGAGGTAACCAGAGGTTGTAAACTCAGATGCCTCAGCGGTCAAAGTTGCTGAGTGTGGCTCTGGGGGAACCATTTCAGACCGGAATGTGTGTTCGTCTTTAAATAAAACACCCCTCCCTGCTGGCCATGGAAAACCTGACTAAGACCTGTCACTGTGGGACCTCTGCAACGCGCCCGAGAGGAGGGAACATTTCTTGGCCTTTGCCTCCCCGCCCACAGCAGCCAGCAGGCATTTATTCACTGTTTATGAATTTGCTCCCCGGAGCTCTCAGGTCTTCTGTCCTGGACCAGCCAATGGGTGTTGGGTCTGAGACCTCAGAAGTTCAACAATTGCCTCCAAGTTTCTCCCTTCAGACAGAAGCTTCAAAAACAGATTTTTGTGAGATTACAATGTAGATCCCCCAACTGACTTGTACTCGACACTATTGCAAAACTTCAGCTTCAGAAGAATGCAAGCAAAGGGCGGCGTCCCTTCCAGACATGGCTTACCCCACCCTAGTGTTTCTGTGAGTGTTTTTCTCGGCAATTCTTCTCAGGTGGCTGGGGGAGAGGCGTCAGGGATACTGAAAGCCAGGGGTGATTTGGGGTGAGGAGTATTTTGAAGTGGAAACTACAGTTCACAGTTGATTTCTTTTTGAACACCAGAGGGCGATACAGGCATATTGAATAGCGGGTGTGCTTGTTTTAAGACTGAAATCCTGGCAACCGATAATTTTTTTTAATGTGAGTACAAATGCTGAATTAAATATTTGTTCATTTGACTATTTTGCTCAAGCCTCTAAGAAAGTTACAGAGACGGCTTTTGAGACCACTTGCTGGATGTCCAAGCCCTGGGATCGGGCGGGGGTGGGGGGTGGGTGGGCAGGGAATTCCACAGAAGGGCGCTGGGCAGAATTGCAGCTTCCTCTGTGGGGAAGCACTTGTCACTCACCCTCCCACTTGTCCTGAGACTGGGTTCTGGTCAGCTCTGTGGGAGGATTTGAACTGTGTCCCAGGTAAGAGCTACCTTGTGTAGGGACCCAGTTTGTTAATTCCAGGACCAGTCCTTGCAAACTGGTTCCATGACATTGTTCCACTTAGTATCTGGAAGTGAGGCCTGCCTCTGAGAGAGCAGAGAGGACAGAGAGGAGACCCCTGTGAGGAGGGTGGAGGGACTGCAGAGGTCCTAACAGTTATTACCCCAACAGTAGTGAGGCTCTGGTGACAGTGGCCAGCTTACCAGCCTGTGTGTCTATGGTCTTGGATCACCTCCTGCTAATGCCCTCTGGGAGTGAGGACAGTCGGCAGAATGGTCACGGTTTCTGGAGCAATACAGAAAACTCTGTACGGCTCATGGAAGAGTCTGGAAGGAGTAGGGCAGCTGGGGATGCCTATGGGAGGCTAGACAGTGATGGTGAGGGCCTGTCTACCTTGGCAAATTAATAAACAGAAACCTCATTAAATTGTAGTCAAGAGTTCCCATGCCCTATGTCCATAGCAGAGCCCAACAGGAAGAAGAAAGACTTCCTTTTCTTGACTGACAAGAAGCTCAGCCAATGAAAGACTGTCACAACTCAGCCAGTGAAAAGCCACTACACATTGTGAACTCTCAATTCTTCCAATGGACTCTTTGTTTACAATAGCCCGCCCAACTTTGTCTTGTTCTTTGTAATAGAGTTTCTTCTCCTTTGCTGCTGGGAGACTTGCTTGTGGCTGGCCATGATTGCAGACCCCAAATTACAATTCTTTGCTGATCCTGAATAAACTCATTTTTTTAAAGATTTAAAAAATTTTTCCTTTTTCTCCCAAAGCCCCCTGGTACATAGTTGTGTATTTTCAGTTGTGGGTCCTTCTAGTTAGGGCATGTGGGATGCCTCCTCAGCATGGCCTGATGAGCAGTGCCATGTCTGCGGCCAGGATTTGAACCGTCAAAACCCTGGGCCAGCGAAACGGAGCATTGAACTTAACCACTCGGCCTCAGGGGCGGCCCCCAATAAACCCATTTTTACTAAAGAAATAACTGGCTGTCTATTTGTTTAAGGTCAACAGCCTTCACCCCTAGGAGAAGCAGCTCAGCTTTAGCCACATGGTTGTGGGCATCTTCCAGTGACCCTCAGCAGAGACCAAGACTGTTCTCAGCAAAGGCATGTTGTCAATAGCAAAGCATCACTTACTGCACAAGATAGAAGAAGGCCTTGCAGACCAAAGGTTGTGCTAATGGGTTGATTACAAATTAGCTTCAGCTGTTCATCTGAAAGAGAAAACTTTGACAAAATGAAGGGGGAATGTATATCTATAATAGAGAGCACAAGGTCATTACCATTATCCCAACAAGAAAGTTGAAATGTACCCCTGAGAAGATCCACTGTGGGTACTAGAGATTGGTGCAAGGCCGTGATCTGCTTGATGTGGTGGGCCCAGAAGGCAGGGGGAGGACTGTCTTGCTTCTCAGGCCTGTGACCATTGTGGGAGGTGTCTGGCCATGTACACTAATAAGAAAGGATTCTCTTTGTTGTTTATAAGTTTATTGCTCAATTCAGCCTTTTTGTTTAACAAGGATATAGAAGAACAAAATTCAGAAGCAGAGTACTTAGATTGGACTCCAGTTCCAGCTTTTTGTCGCTCATTATTGGTTTTCATGTTTGGGGGGAGTCATGTGACCACCCTTAGACAGCTCTCTCTCTCTTAAAATGGCCACTGAGTATCAAATAATGTATATGACATGTGAAAATGATACTGAGCCTCTTAATCTCAAGTTTGTGTGCCTGATGTGCAGTAAGCCAATCACTGAGACATCAGTGCTTGGAGATGGAGAAAGGTTTATTTGAATTGGCCAAAATGAGATGGTGGGAGGATAGGTTCTCTCAAATCCACCTTCACAGAAGAAAAAAGCAAGGGATTTTACAGAGCTAAGGGGCTTGGGAGGAGGAGTTTTGGAGAAGCAAAGGGGAAATCTGTGTTTCTTTCACTCCAGCTAAGCCCTTGGGCAACTAGACTTCTGGGCGTCAACAGGCAGCTAGGGGCTCGTTATCTGGCGATTGTAACTTCCTTGAAGATATTCTTTTTTCTGCAAAACAAGCTCATAAGTCCTTGTGACCCTTGAGTCACCCCTCAGGTTAAACAAGAAAACAGCAAGTTAACGACATTAACTCCTTTTCATCTGTGTCTGTGTTGGGAACGAGGTCAAAGGGAAGGGTAATCATGTTCTTATTGAATATTTACAGTAATCCTCAGGTACCCAGCTTTAAAAACACTTAAGAAATTATCAAATGTGATATAAGTGCAGTTATTAATCTCTAGAGGGAATCTTTAGTATTGCCTTCTCTTTCAAATATATGTCTGTTACCTGGGCTAGGTGAGTCTTCATTTGGAAGGAGGCTTAATTAAAGTTAAGATAAAGATATCTCTTTAGGCCACTTAAATGTGAAACAAATTGGAATGAAAACTATTTTGGTTTCTGTGTACTCTGTTGGTTTTGTAGGCTACTTAGCCACATTCAGATGACAATTTTCAGAACAATCACTTTGTATTGGAAACCCTATTGAAAGGACTTTTGCTTTGAGCAAAAGTTTTTATCTTCTATCTTTTTTAGTTAACTAACATAACAGACATCTTGGGATAATGTGAACAGGGAACTACTATTGGCAAAATCAAGAATCAAGGTACTGTTTACAGACATTTTGTCAAATAAACACTTCTATTGGACCTGAAGCCTCCTTGGTTTATTACAGCAATTGCTTACTGTAAGTAAGTGACAAAGTGGTTGAATTTCACACCTGTGAAATACATATTACATTTCCTAGCAGGGGATAAGACTCAGTCAATATTTGTTCAGTAACACAGGTCTCAGATTCAGAGCTTTACTTAACCAAATAGATATTGTCCTTGACACTGAATTAGAAGTTGGATCTCATTAATGAATGTGCTTATTGGTAGTTCTTCGTTTAAAGCTGATAAATAAATGAAAAGCAATAGGATATATTGGCCTCCTTGGTTTATTACAGCAATTGCTTACTGTAAGTAAGTGACAAAGTGGTTGAATTTCACACCTGTGAAATACATATTACATTTCCTAGCAGGGGATAAGACTCAGTCAATATTTGTTCAGTAACACAGGTCTCAGATTCAGAGCTTTACTTAACCAAATAGATATTGTCCTTGACACTGAATTAGAAGTTGGATCTCATTAATGAATGTGCTTATTGGTAGTTCTTCGTTTAAAGCTGATAAATAAATGAAAAGCAATAGGATATATTGGAGTATATGAGGAAGCCATTTGGGTTAAAACTAATTTGGCCTGTCCTTGTTTTTCCAAAAGGGCCTGACGTGTCCTGTTGAGCATGTGTTGTATATCTGCTTTAAATATTTACCATGTCCCAAAGACAAGAATGATGCCCTTAAAGATAGGGATGCAACTTCCCCCTATATCAGCATTTCTTTAAGGATAAGCATCTCTTCCTGGGAACTTAGGATTAATTACCACCCTGTTGTACTCACTTTGTGACCACTGACCTGCTGACCACTAATCTGCGGTGCCAGCTAAGCATCTCATGACAAGTGTAAAAGGGACATTCCTATCATAAGTGATGTATGCTCTTTGTTCCAGGATGGTATATAACCACTCTGTACACCCCACTTCTTTGGTACCCTTCCTTCCTTGGAGAAGGAAGGCCCCGGGCTGGTCCTCAGATCTGGCTCATAATAAACTAACCCCAATTTTGATTTATAGATTGGTTATGGATAATTTGCATCGACAAAGCCATTTCTCCAATTTTTTTCTTGAGCTTTAACTCATATATCATCTGACTCAGTCACAGATTGATAAGCAAGGAAATATAAGCCAGTAGTGCCCTGGAATTAGACTGTAAGGTCCTGAAGCAAAGATCTGTAGTGAGTTAGAGCTTGGGCTATGGAATCAGCCAGCTTGGTTTCAAAGCCTGGGTCCACTGCTTACTAGCTGGTGACCTTGGGTAATTCATTTAACCTCTCCAATCTCATATTCCTCTGTAAAATAAGGATATGAAAGTATCCACCATATACTTTTGTAGGATTTCAATGAGACAAGCTAGTTAATGTGTTAGTTACCATCATCATCATCACCATCACCACCACCACTGAGTCTGTCACAGCTCCCAATATAGTGCCTCGAACTATATGACAATAGGGGAGCAATTTCCATTCGTTGTATAACTCATTCTACCCACTGATGAGTTATAGATTTGGGTTGAAATCTACCACATTCAAATTCTTAAAGCACTTCCAGTGTACTCTGTTCTGATTTTGGGAGGCAAGGAGGATAACTTCTTAAAAATTACCCAAACCCCAATTCTAGAAAACAGTCATTAGATCTGTGTTTATAAAAGTTCCTACTCTAATTCTTGCAATACTGTAGTAGACATTTGATAAAAGGTCTGAGAGATAAAAGGATTTGTATTTTATTATTGTTTTACAGAGAAGATACTGGCTCAAAATGAGTTGCCTAAAGTCTAAGAAACAGGATTGTTGTTTTGGGATATTCCTTCCTGAGTTGAACTATGCAAAGCCAAATTTTATTTTGTGTTAAGTCACACAAATGCCATTATCTTAAGTAAATGTTTTCTTAGGAAGCCCAGGAATGGAAAATTCCTCCAGAAAGCTGCTTGGTTGGCAGGTGTTTTCCATGTTACTTAACTGAGGAAACTCTGCCCATCAGACCTGGTGGATAAGGGAAGTGGTGAACAGTGTCTCTCAGCCCAGGCAGCTGTTTAGAACCACCCAGAGCCCTCAAAGTGCCTGAGCCTGGCCCCCCTCTGAGAGATTTTGCTTTGGGATAATCTGGTAGGGCCTAGGCTTCAGAATTCTTAAAATCTTTCCAAGTGATTCTAGCAAGAGTTCCCATCTAGTTCTTCCCCCTCAGCCTTCTAGGATCCTGTGCTTTCTACATATTTATAGATTTAGACCTATTAAAATTCCATCCCCTTTGTAACTTCTCTTTAAAAGGGACATTTTTTTACTTTAGAAAATTATGCAACATAATACGAATTAACCACTTTGCTCTTCTGAAACATGTGAACATTTGATTTTATAGCAGAAATGCCAGGATGGTTCTGGTAGTTATGTGTGAGATATCACTGGTGTAGTAGCCAACAGCCTCTTCATTTTATGCGATCACACCAATCACCTGTCTTTTTCTTTTCTAAGTTGACTTAACAGAATGAAGCTTGCCCAGATGATTCTTCCCTTTGAAATTTACAAAGTGATGGCCTTAATTCCATATATTGTAATAATAACAACATAATGTAGAGATGTGATAAAAACAGTAACAACAATAGCAACACTGTTCATCGTGTTGGACTCTTTAGATTAAGATTTATTTGTTGGGGCTGTGTGCCTTGCATGTCACATGTTCAAAATGAGTGGTGTTTGCACCTGCCAAGTTATGAAATTTGAATAAAAGGCTATGCACTCTAATTTTTATGATTGTTAGATTATTTTGGTTGAATATTCAAATTCATCTGTTGCCTATTGCAGATTCTGTGCTGATGTACTACTCATTTCTCATAATAACCCTAACCCTACGTGGTAATTAGAGAGGGATATAAAAGATCTCTAGGAGCACCTTAAGGGAATGGTGAAGACTCCATAAATAGAATAAACAAGGAAAATTAGCATGTAACCCCCCCTCCCCCCCGCACACACACACACACACAGTTCTATCTCCAATTTTCTACCTCACAGAAAGGCCACTCTGGTTCCACTTCTAAGCACTCCCCTTCAAACTCGAACGATTCCGTTGATGATACTTTTACAATACATTGAGTGAATTTTGCATTAAGGAATTATTGATGTGCTTGCCATGAGTTATTTCCTTTTGCAAACGTCATTTGAAACTCACCACTTCTAGAAAGCCTCACCTGGTTAAGTGGAATATGATCCCATTAATCCCTGGCTATATGTTTAGATGATATATCAGAAGTCATATAAGGATAGGCATGTGCTGACATCCTATGTATGAGAGCACATGTCAGCATGTCTTTTTTATTTCTCCAATTTAAGCACCCAGGGCCATTGAACATGCTCTTCCACCTGCCTAGAATATATTTTGTTTCTACCAGTGACCCCTTCATCTAGTTCTTTTCAGATCTCTCCTTGGTTATTTTTGTTCAGGGAAACTTTCTCTGATCTCCCTCTGTCCCACAGATTTACGTGGTCTTGTAACATCTCTGCAAAGCCTCACCTGTACACTTATTTGAGTGATCATTTAGCTACTGTCTCTCATTCTTGGGAGGTTGTAACTCTGTGACCCACAAACCTGGAGTCTGTGTTTGGTTTTGTTTACCAGTATAATTGTACTATTTAGCCCAGTACCTGGATCCAGTAGGAGACTAATTGTTGAATGACTAGATGAATAAGAAACTGTGTTTTCTCTTTGAAACACAGCTACAGTTCTACTTCACCCAAGAATTTTGCAATACCTAAAAAATTTTAAACCTCATGGTTTATTCAGTATTTTAAAAACTAAAAAATGATTTAAGAAGAAAGTGGTTAATTTTGCAATAATGACGGATTTTTGATAAAAATATTAAACTGAATTTGAAACTCTAAACTACAGTTTTTTTAAAAAGTCACTCATAATTTCATGATATTAACATAGCAACTACTTTCATCTCACCAATGGACATTGTCTTTAAGCTGAAGTGATGCTGGAACTTGGGTATTTAGTTCCAAGCATCCTTATTTTCCTCCCCACCCCCTATTTCTCTGCCTGATGATGGGCTTCTTCCTAAACTCTGGCTGGAAGTCAGGATCTAGGAGAAATAGCCTTTTATTCCTTTGTATCAAAAAAAATCAATGCCATTTAGAGGTGAGAGTGCTCTGAAAGAGTCACACAAAATAGCCCTATGCTCTGCTGCCTGTCATACTAAGCAGCACACTTAAACTCTGCCTTCAACCTCAGGAGCCACACCCCACTGTGCCAATTTCAGGAATAACACCTGTCTCATATAAGACCTTTTCTGTCTGTGGGAATCTTACTTGAAATCAAAGGAGCTATTCTCTCATGTGACCTTTTATTTTATATGAGAATTTGTGCATTGTTTTAACAAGAGATCTTTTAATTCTTAAAACTATCTCAGTCACCACTGTGACTCAGTGCCTCTTGACTAAAATTAGGGTAAAATGTTCAGATATGAAAATAGTTGGATTAACGTAGTAAGCAGTTACAGTTTCCCCCTTATTAATGTTACATGGTCTTTTCAGTAATTTTAAAGCAATTGATTAGTACCAGCCTTAGAACAAAAAGAAAATAAAATTTAAAAGAACCTGCTTTGACCCTGCATAGCCAAAACAATCTTAGGAAAGAAGAAAAAAGCTGGAGGCATCACCTTCCCTGATTTTAAACTATATTACAAAGCCATAGTACTCAAAACAGTGTGGTATTGGCATAAAAGCAGACATAAAGATCAATGGAACTGAATTGAGAGTGCAGAAATAAACCCACACATCTATGGTCAATTAATTTATGACAAAGGGGCCAAGAATATGCAATGAAGAAATGACATTCTCTTCAATAAGTAGCATTGGGAAAACTAGACAGCCACACACAAAACAGTGAACCTGGACCTCTATATTACACCATACACAAAAATCAACTCAAAATGGGATTCAAGACTTGAACATAAGACCTGAAACCATAAAACGCCTAGAAGAAAAAATAGGTGGTAAGCTCCTTGACATCGGTCTTGGTGATGATTTTGGGATTTGACACCAAAAGCAAAGGCAACTAAAGCAAAAATAAATAAGCAGGACTACATCAAACTAAAAAGCTTCCGCACAGCAAAGAAAACCATTAATAAAATGAGAAGGCAACCTACCAAACAGGAGAAAATATTTGCAAATAATATATCTGATAAAGGATTATTATCCAAAATATATAAAGAACTCATACAACTCAATAGCAAACCCCCCCAACCAATCTGATTAAGAAATGTGCAGAATATCCGAATAGAATTTTTCCAAAGAAGACACATGATGGCCAACAGATACATGAAAAGGTGTTCAACATCACTAATCATTGGGAAAATACAAATCAAAACCACAATGAGGTATCACCTCACACCTTGTTAGAATGACTATTATCAAAAAGAAAAGAAACAAGTGTTGGTGAGGATGTGGAGAAAAGGGAACCCTTTGTGCACTGTTGGTGGGAATGTAAATTGGTGCAGCCACTATGGAAAACAGTGGAAACACTATAGAAAAATTAAAAATAGAACTATCATATGATCCCACAATTCCACTTCTGGGTATTTATTCAAAGAAAATGAAAATATTAACTCGAAAAGATATCTACCCTCATGTTCATTGCAGCATTATTTACAATAGTCAAGATATGGCAACAACCTAATTGCCCATTGGTGGATGAATGGATAAAGAAAATGTGGTACATATATATACAAAAGAACATCATTCGGCCATGAAAAAGAAGGACATCTTGCCATTTATGACAACATGAATGGACCTTGAAGGCATTATGTTAAGTGAAATAAGTCAGACAAAGACAAATACCGTATAATCTCACTTACATGTGAAATTTTTAAAAACCCCGAGCCAGCCCTGATGGCCAAGTTGTTCAGTTCCACGCTATCACTGCTTTGGCGGCCCGGGTGTTTTCTCCAGTCACAGAACCACACCTGTCTGTCAGTTGCCATGCTATGGCAGCAGCTCACATAGAAGAACTAGAAGGACTTAAAACTAGGATATTCATCCATGCACTGGGGCTCTAGGGAGGAAAAAGAAAGAAAAACGAGGAAGACTGGTGACAGATGTTAGCTCAGGGCGAATCTTTCCCTGCAAAAAAACCCAAAACAAGCAAACAAAAAAACCCCCAAGCGCATATATACAGAGAGAACAGATTGAGGGTTGCCAGAGCAGGGAGTGGGGGCTGGGTGAAGATGGTCAAATGGTATAAACTTCCAGTTATAAATTAGTCCTGGAGATATAAGATACAGCATGGTGACTATAGTTAATAATACTGTATTGCATATTTGAAAGTGGCTAAGAAAGTAGATCTTAAAAGTTCTCATCACAAGAAAAAATTTTGTAACTATACATGGTGATGCATGTTAACTAGACTTACTGTGTTGATCACTTAGCCGTATATACAAATACCAAATCATTATGGTTGTACACCTGAAACTAATATAATGTTATATGTCAATTACATCTCAATAAAAAAATAAAAGGACCCACTTGGCATGTCAAATTAGCGTATTTTCTTAAAGTTGTGGTGGAAACCTGGAGGCAACTCCATAATAGCGCTTCATTGAGCCAAGCACTAGTTGACTAACGATCAAAATAAATGTAGCATGTATTTTGGTATCACTGGATGCCTTGTAACGGCAACCTTTATGGTCATGCATGTTTTATTCTTTCTTTGTTATGTTTTCCAGAGGGATAACCAATTGGCTGATAGAATAACAAATGAAAAGTAACTTGAATCCATTGACCCGCTTAACCCTGCATGTGAACAATGGAAAGGAGTAGCCGTTTGCTTTGAAACAGTGGAGGAGGCATGAAACAGCTCATTTTGTTGTTGCCTTCTTTTATTGCTTTGCACATCTATTTCCAGACCAGTTGAAAACAGCAAGTTGTTCCTGTTTGAGAACACAGAGTCGGAGTTATAGGAACAGGTACTGTGGGTTCTTTGTAACATTTCTGAGTTGCCCTCATCTTCAGGTTGCTGTTTATATATGCACCAGTGCAATGGAGAGATAATTATTTTTCAATAGCAAATAAGTAATCAAGCTACGGAGAATTATTACTTTAAAACATAGGATTAGCATTTTGGATAGATATTTAGTTTTCAGATACAACACTATTTGAATAAAGAGATTTTGCTCCAATAAATAGAGTTCTATGAGGAATTACAGAAGTAATAACAAAATAGTGAAGTGTGTTATCAGTTTCCCCAATCACAGCCATTGGAAGTGTTTTTGCTGTGTTTAATGCTAGTCTCTCCTGCCCACATTCTCTTTCTCAGCTGTGAAGAGACCCTGCCAAGAAAGGCATAGTTTGATTTTTTCCATTTCTCAGAATTCAAATAAATACATAGAGGTGAAGCTTCTTTTGCTTTGAAAGGAACATTTCACGTCAACATGAAAAATTTGTAGGACTCTTGGTATTAGAACCTTTAAAATATGTGTTTATTTTGAATCGGATGCCCATCATTGGAGTGCTGAACCTTCTTCCAGTTACATCTGTTTTCAAGGACAGGTGAGCCATATGTGGTTTGGTGGTGATTGTATGGCGGTCAATGCTTTAAGAAATTATGATATAAATGGGTTGTAATACAGCTAGAAAGTAATTTAAGTTCAGAAGATTAAGTATGTACTGGATGATCAAAATTAAATGACTTAGCTTTGCACGACAACATTTTTTTCCTCCATTTAACGGCTTATAAATGAGAGACTATGAATAAATAATAAAGACTTGAATTTTGCACAGGAATATTAGAATTCAAAAGGCTAGAGAAAAAGAATTCATAAAAATTATATTTTATGAAAGGAATTAAATAAGGGTATAACTCCATTATTTAAGGTTATTTCAGTTTTTAGGGGATGTTTTGACCATTACTTTGTAGTTAGTATGTTCTCAGGGCATAATATTTTTATTTTCACCCATTAAAACAACTAAGGATTTCAATGTGTTACTCTATTGAATTTGAAACTAAATGTCACCTACATCAATAATATATAAAGAGTTTGGTTTCTAGCTTAGCAAGGAGACAGAAAAAGTAGCAGGTTGTTGCTGCTTCATGCACAGAGAGCAACCTTGCTGTCTTTTGCTCCTTTTACGTTTCAGTTTGTTGAGTCAGCCAGCTACTAACCACAGTGACCAACCATTGATCAACTATCTTTTTCTTGTATTCCAATACTGATGTAAATGGGATTTTTCAAAAATTTAATTTAATTAAGAGATGTTATCTGTCTAAAAGAAAATCTTTTGGAATAGGGCAAAGAAGGTGAAACAGACAATAAACAATTTCCAAACTCTCTATAACAACTCATTCTGAATATTGTTCAATCCACACCATAAAGCAAGTTAGCTACCAGCTTTCACTTAGTAGGAATAGATTACAGTGTGATTAGATTTCTAAATGAAGAGATGATTTGGAAAAATACATAAACCAAAGGAATAGCCAGTTACCACGTCTACTTGGGTGTGAGTTTCTATGCGTGAAACTATTTAAGAGATGGGACCTGCCTTCCTTCTTTCATGGGGAAGAGGAGGGTATAGAGGGATGGTCATGGGAGAGGGAAGGATGAATCCTAAGCTATTTTTAGGGGTATTTTCTGGAAGGGGTTGGAGGTAGCCCCCAACTGACCCCATCTCTCTTAGTCCACACCTGGGATAACTTTGAAGACGGCAACCTTGGGAAAAAAATGTCCCAGTTAAAACATCAAAACGTCCTCCCTCCTCTTTCAGCCCCCAAACCCAGAAGTCCTCTTTCATGTTGATATATGCAAATTGATGATCAAGAGAGTCACTGGCCACCAAGTCCAACCAGATCTAAGGTTAGGCTTAGCTACAAGGACTGTAATAGAAATATGCACCAAGTTCTACAGAAACAAGTGGTAGTATTGTTATTCGCTCAGATTTCATCTTCTCTGAAATTCTCCCTAACCTTCCCATCCAAATGAACCACTTGTTTTTTTTATTAGGTACCCATCAAACATTTATCACATACCTAATATGTGCCAGGTACGATGCTAGGCCTCTGGTGGCACAAAGTGGAGTCCTTGGCCTCCAGAAGATTCCTTCTTGTTCATTTCGATCTCTGTACTCAGTACCTGTTTAACCTCTGAACACTAGTTTCATTTTTGGCTTGCAGTTTTGTATCCCATATTAGTCTCCAATTTCCCTAAAGACCTGGTCTTCATTGCAGGCTTTGAATAAATAACTCAATTGTCTGCTGTGGGTGTTATCATCATCTGTTTAGCAGATTATCTTCAGTAACTTGTAAATCTTTTTCCCAGGTTAGTGACAGCAGGACCAAGTAGGAAGGAATCAAAGCTGGTCATAGAGCATGATGCTCACAACTGTGGAAACTGTGCATGTCTGTGCCTTGTTAAAATTGATTTTAGGACTATCTGTTGATTTATGGGAGCCATGACATCTCTCTTATTTCATGAGATAGATAATGAAGAATGAATACATTTTTTCCCCTCAAATTGAAACCGTCTTTTTGAATGCTGAATGTAGAGAAAAATAGATAAAGCAAAGATAATGATTTGCCATATTTTTATTTCTTCTTGGTTCTCTTGAACAGCTCTCCACAAACTTTCTTTGTGAAACTGTCTTGACCCAGATTTATCACTGCTCCTTTTAGCCATACTAATGATGTCTACACAATACATCTGAATCTCTTTGGTTTGAATATCTTAGAATATCATTGTTATTTCCCTGAAATATTAATTCCCAAGTACTTGGAAGCCACATTCAATTTAAAGGAAGAGTGGGTACACTGATTTAAGAGAAATCCACAATGGATTAGCTTGGCTTGGAGGTGTTCAGGGAACTACAACTGGTGTTTAATTGAGAGGGTATATGACACTAAGGAGTCTTGGTTGACTGTGATCAAAATCTAGTTAAAACTTGCTCAAGAGAAAAACAATGTGTGTAAATTTGTGTATGGGGAGGAATTTTATTGGTAATCCAAGGACGAGTTGATTGACAAACTATGAGAGGGGAAGAGTTCCAAGTACATCCAGAAACAACCGGAACCAGGGAGCTGAACTCCAGTGGGGCTCTCTCTTCATCTCCCGCTGCTGCTCCTCTTCTGCAAGTCAGTTTCAATCTCTCTCATTTCAGACCAGCCAACAATACCCAAATTTTAGATTTTACAGGTTTTACCATCTGAGAGATTGTCCTATATATATATATAAATCCTAGGGAAGGACTCTGATTGGCCTGGCTTGGGCCAGGTACCTATGCCTGGTCTACTCTACTGAGATCAAGTAAGACTGAAGCAGTTCTCAGGAAAAGCGTATGTTGCTATGGGGACCTAAGAACTCCCCAGAAAAACAACAGCTAATAGGCTAAAAGTAAAGTTGTTTACTGCAATGGTCTCTGGCCTGAATGCCTCACAAGGCATTTGATAACTTGGTTTAGATGACCTCTAATTCCATATTTTACAGTCCTAGGATATGAACCATTATACTGATACATTCTTAGTTAGTTACTCTGAGGATCTCACTACTCAGCAAGGTCTTAAAATCTCAGAGAGACAAGCATGATGACTGTGGCCCTACTCCTTGTCCACTAAGCCAAACAGAAATCTCTACTTTCTAAATCCCATTCACATGTGTGGCATTTAGTGTGACTTGTGAGAAGCCTGCCGGTTGCCTGTATTATTTGGAACCACTAGGTGAATGTGTGGGGCAGAGCATCAGTATCCTGAGCATGAGTGTGTGGTGGCAGCAAGGGAGAGGGGACAGGAAACAAAGTAGGGAGGGTATCAGTTACTCGGGCAATTTTTCCTTCAATTGTGAATACAGTCATGTATCACTTAATGATGGAGATATGTTCCAAGAAATGCATTTTTAGGTGATTTTGTCGTTGTGCAGACATCTTACAGTGTGCTTAACAAACCTAAATGGTATAGCGTACTATACACCTAGTACTAATCTTATGGAACCACCGTTGTATATGCAGTCCACAGTTGACTGAATCATCATTATGCGGCACATGACTGTAATCAGCTAGGCTGTGGTTCCAAGATAGGGCTGAGCTGCAGGCCTGGAACGTAGGGATGAATGACACAGCCCCAAGCCTTGAAATTGCTTACTCCCTGGGGAAATTGTGATGAGTAAGTGAGGAAGGTAAAGTAGAGCAGTAATGAAATAAGTGCTGCAATTTACTGAGTGGCTGCCAGTCAGTATGGACTTCTGTTAGATTTTGTTTTGTGGCAGGCAAAATCAGGATTCCTTCTCCTCTTATCCTTGTGTGAACCAGCAATTTGGGACTAGGGCCCCTCTGGCCTCCACAGACTCCACTTTCCTGGGAGGCTAATTGAGGAAGGGACAATGCAGCCATGCCACAATAGGAGCTTTTGTCCTCACAGGATGGCACACTCAGGCAGGCCAGTTTTGTCCTTGGTGCCTTCAGGGCTCCACGATTTTTGCCTGGGGTCTGACTTTCTTCAGTACTGGCTTCCCTGCTCCCCTCAAGAAGCTAAAGGCTCACAAAAACATTTTGAAGTTCTTTACATCGTTCTTCATAATTGAACTCCTTCGGACCACAAGCACTCGCTGTTGGGGTCTCAGGGGTCTCTAAGACTGCCCTGACCCACCAGGCAACATCTAGTGGGCTCTGCTCTTGCCCGTGTTGGTTAGGTCATGAGCCTAGTGGGAGCAGAGTTTGGCTCTAACCAAGCCCACCCACCATCTGGACATGCCCATCTGGCTCTGCTGCTGCCACTGTTGTCACCAGGGATTCCTTGTGTTGAACATGAGTGTCTCCACAGCCCTGACACCATCTCCTGAGCCCTGTATATTCATTCATTCACATTCATTCACTCTTATAGCACTTGCTACACAAGGCCCAAAGCCAAGAGATGGACAATGATTTTCAAGGAACTTCTGATTAGAGGAATTTGCAATCTAAGTTTTTATTTATTTACGTCTCTTGTTTTGTTTTTGTGGTAAAATATAACATAAAATTTACTATTTTAACTATTTTTAAGTTTAAAATTCAGTGGCATTAAGTACAATCTCAGTAGTATTTAGCCATCACCACTATCTATTTCTAGAAATTTTTTATCATCCCAAACAGAAACTCTGTGCCTAGTAAGCAATAACTCCTCATTCCCACTCCTTCCTGGCCCTGGTAACCTCTATTCTACTTTCTGTCTCTCTGAATTTGCCTATTCAAGGTACCTCATACAAGAGGAATCGTAAAATTTTTGTCCTTTTGTGACTTGCTTATTTCACTTAAATAATATTTTCAAGGTTCCATCCATATTGTAGCATGTGTCAGAATTCCATTTATTTTTATAGCTGAATAATATTGCATTGTATGTACATACCACAGTTTGATTCATCTGTTGATGGACATTTGGGTTGCTTCCACCCTTTTGGTTTTTATGAATTATGCTGCTATGAACATTGGTGCCCATTTTTATTTTTTAATATATTAACATTTAATCCTCACAACAGCTCCATGATTTTAGGCACATTTTTGTCTCTCATTTACAGATAGGGAAGGTCACGCAGCTGGTCATGGCAAGGCCAATATTCCAACCCAAAGGGTCTGACTACAGTGCAATCTCTGAATTACACACTGTGCTGCATTTAATAAAAATAGTTACTTTTTTCTTTGAATGTACTGTGTCCTGTGTATATTGTATGCATTATTTCTAAATCCTTAAGATATCCTTATGATATGTGCTTAATTATCCTTATATTACAAGTGAAGACATAAGTCTTGGAAAGGTTAAGTGGTGGGTGCAGGAATACACCCAGGTGTCCTTGCTTCTCTGCGTGTCCCCCTTAGAGCCAGAACGCAGGAGGCATGTGGGATAGCTCCACCCTTTTTGGACAGGCCACAGGGAAAGGAGCTAGCTCAGGTGCAGAGCTCATGAGCACTGTGGGGACTGTGGTATCCCACAGCTGCAGACAACTTCTACCCTGGCTCCCAGATGAGACCAGGATTCTTTCCTTTGATACTTACAGAAAGTCCTTTTTGTTTTTTTTTTTTAAATTCTTGTTCTAACAATGACTAGGCCAATAGTCAAAGTAAAAAGGATAATTACTTCCCTTGCTGGCTAAATTTGGAAAACATACAAAAAAGGAGCTATGAAAATTTTGGCAAAAAAAACTACATATGCCTGACCTATAAGGATTGATTCTCAACAATTCTGAATTAGTTGAATATTTAGACAACATTTTGCTTCTATTTAACTATGTGGGCAAAGTCATATTCCATTTGCATGGCTGCCTGTGGCCTTTAACATCCTGACTTGAAGCTCTACTTTTGGCTCTCCTAACCCTTTTCTCCCCTCCTTTTGCAGCTGGCACACAACTATATTTCAGATTGTCATTTTACAAAAAGTCAGAAATGAGCTCTCTTCCTCTTTAGCAAGTGGGATCCAGGATGCATAACCTTCATGGCTATTTCCTCCCCTTGGTTTTGCAGCCTGAGAAAATGGCATGTAACATACCTAACCAAAGACAGCGGACTATGTCAACATGTGGAGAAGGTCTATATGAAATTCTTGGTCTGCAGAAGGGAGCATCAAATGAAGAAATTAAGAAAACCTACAGGTACAGAGGGAGCTCAGTGATGACGTTTTCTGTACTACCAGTGATAGTTACTTTGTGATTGGCAAGTGCCTCCAATTAAAGGCATAAGCTTTCTGCTAAGATCAGGGAATCAGAGTTTTGGAACTCGTGTTCCCTGTTCTACAACATTGGCAAAATAGACAAGATGATACTGATTTATGAAAGAACTCTCTCGTGATGCTGGGCCTTAGGAGAAGGGCGGCCTGTGTTCTAAGCCTGCAGAGTCAGAGAGCGAGAGATCATTGTGAATAACCAGCAGCTGTGATTTAACCCATATGATAGAGCATCACTGAATCTGGTAGAGGGATTTTTTAAAAAAATAAAAGGGGCTTATCACAATTGCTGTATTGTACACTAAACTTTTGAAGTCTTTAGTTTTGAGCTTTTGTATCTGATCTAGTTCCAAGTTAGCTATTTTCAGGGAAAATTTAAATACCTTTTTCTTTAAAGCTCCAAGGAATTTTTTTAAAAAGGATCAAGTACAAAAATAATTTCTTTATTGTAGAAAATTTAGAAATTACTAAAAATGAGGTCAAGAACATTTATCCATAATTCTACCTGTAGTGATAGTTATCATTGATACTTTTTCCTTTCTTTTTCTGTCTAGATAAAACATTTTAAAATAAAATTAGATGTCTATATTCTCTAACTGTCTTTCTTTTTAACAAGGTCCTATCACGAAAATATCTCGGTGTTGTTAAATATTCTGATTTTTAATGCCTGCAGCATATGGCTATTCTGTAATTTAATTACTTTATGAGCTATTTTTTAATATGTAAGTTCTTTTAATTTTTCCCTTTACTTACTATCCTTGTGCATAAATGATGATGCATATTTATAATTATTTAATTATTTATTGAGGAGGAAATCTGTGCCTTTAGAGGAAAAATGAATCAAAATATAGATGAAAGTTTCAGATTTTAATCAGTCACTTCTTGATTTGGCCTTGAATTCGACTTTTAAAACTTACAGTTTTTTGTGGATTCTTTTGATGTAAGTTTGGAATTTTTAAGTAGGCAAATTTGATAGTCATTTCCTTTATGGCTTTTCTTTTATCTGTCATAGTTAAAAAGCCTCTCCTGATAATATTATAAAAATAGTAATCCATGTCGCCTTCTAGTACATTTATGATTTTGCTTTTATAGCAAATCTTTGATCTATTTGGAGTTATTTTGACATGAGGAATGAAGGTAGGATTCCAGGTTCATTTTTTTCTCAAATCACTAGCCCATCAAAATTTACTGAATTCTCCATTTTTATCTACTGATGGAAAATTCTTTGGCTTCGGACTGGAACCTTCATCATGTAATAAGCTGTGGGACCTAAATGCCTTCAAGAAGCACGCGTTGAAGAATAAATGACAGTGGTAAAATTGCCATTTGGATCCAAATAGTTCTGGGAAAATCGTAGAGTTTGATCAAAGTCTAGTTTGATCTTCTAGATTATATTTCACTTAAGGTGCTGGTGACAGAACAAGTCATGGCTCTTTCATTCGCCCTAGAGCTATCCAGGAGTGTGCCTGGGAGCTGCCCAGCCCCCCGTGGGTGGATGTCCTTGGCTGAGGGTCACTAAACTCTACTTAAGGCTTCAGGCTAAGACATTGTGCTGGGGGCAGAGGGTGGGAATCAAAGTAATTGCATTCTAAGCTTAATACCTACAAAGATGCTCCCCAAAATGAGGAGGAAAAAGGTGATATCTAAATACCTTGTAAGTTTTAAAACCCACTTTACTTCACAAATGTGACTTTTAATTGCCTTTATTAATTTTGTAAGCTAAAATTTCAGGTCATATCCTAATTAAGGCACTAATTATGCTGAGTTGTTTGCAAGTTTAATAATTACAACATAAAGTCTTTTCATGTAATCAGTGTCTGGCTATTAATTTTGTTTTAATATCATACAAATATTATTTTTTCAGCTGATTAGGGTACTAGTATGCTGCCAAAAGCATCTACTTCTATCTAAATTACACATTTGTATTCTGCAAGTTATTCAAAATGTATGAGCAGGCTTAAAATCCACTGAGAATATAATTCTTATATTCAGGGATCTGGATCAAAGCAGTCACAATATAGTGAAATTAAAAGTCAGTGAAATTTAATAAAATTACCAACTGTTGAATCCATACGCTCCTTGACCTATGTTGTAATCCTTGGTTGTGCTCTTTGAAAACAAGGCTGAATTAGAAGCATCTTTCTTCTTTTGTATTTTATTTTTATTTTTGAATAGGTAATATATTCACCTCATTAAAATGAGAACACACAAACAGGTATACAAAAAAGTCTCCCTCCTACCTCATATCCCCCAGATTCCTTCCCCAGGGAAAGCAATTTCTTGCGTATCCTTCTAGAGAGATCTTATGCCTATATAAATGTATATAGAGACCTTCTGGTCTGGGTAAGATGGTGTAGGCTTGTCCTTCCCTTCTCCTCCCTGCTAAGCATGACTAAAAGCCTTGGAAATAACACAAGAGACAACTAAAAGAGAACCCTGAAAGGTCAAAAGATGAGATGAAATGGTTAGTGACCACAGGACCAAAGAACAACACAGTAGCAGGGCATCTTATGACTCCCCACCCAAAAGAAGGTAATCCCGGCCTGGCCTTTCCCAACACCCTCTCCAGCGATGGAAGGCAGCCAGGTAGCCTATTCTTCCTCCAAATTAAATAAGAGTCCTGCCAACAACTCTAGGCACGCCCAGCAGAAACAGCAAGGGGGCCCAGCTGAACATTCCCCTAGCAATAACCGGCCAGAGGACTTTCCCACCAGCCTGAGACCCCTCTTCTCCCCAGAAACCTCACTTGACAGTGGACATCAACAAGGGGGATTCTGCCACAACAAAAACTCAGCCCAGGAGGTGCTTTTGTCCCTGCAGCCTGGAGATTCCCTTTGCCCACCTAAAGGCACGAGGCAACCTAGCCTGGGACAGCTCCTTTTACTTTCTCAACTGGTACCAACAAAGCCCAGTGGGGGCCCCAGAGGCAGGAGACAAACAAAGCAGACCAAAATAGCACCATAGGGGACCTGAATATTAGATTGTCATTGGAACCACAGCTCACAAAAGTAGGCTAGGACCTGTATGCTAAATCCACACAGAGGGACTGTTTGTTAAAATAGAAAACGTAAATAGGACTCAGAGTCTCCTAACATAATAGTCAAAATGTCCAGATTAAAATCACTCATTGTACAAAGAACCAAAAAAATCACAACTTGTATGAGAAAAGATAGTCATCTGACTCCCACACTGAGATGAACCAGATATTGGATTATCTGATAAGTGTTTTAAAGTAGCCATCATAAAAAAGTTTCAACATGCAATTACAATTTCCCTTGAAACAAGTGAAAAAAATAGAAACTTCAGCAAAGAAATAGAACCAAATGAAAATTATATAACTAAAAAATAACAGAAATAATAGAACTAACTGGATGAGCTCAGTAGTAGAGTAGAGATGACAGAGGATAGAATCAGTGAAGTTGAAGAGAGATCAATAGAATTTACCAATTCTGAACGACAGAGAGAAAATAAACAGAGCCTCAGGAACCTGTGAGACCATAACAGAAGATCCAACATTTATAGCATTGGAGTCCTAGAGGGGGAGGAGGGAGAGAGTAAGACTGAAAGAGTATTCAAAGAAATAATGACCGAAAATTCCCCAAATTTGGCAAAACATATAAACTTACAGATCAAGAAGCTGAGTGAATCTCAAAAGGATAAATCTAAAGAAATCAATGCCAAGACATATCATAATTAAACTTCTGTAAACTAAAAACAAAGAAAATGTCCTGAAAGCAGACCAAGAAACAATACATACCTACATGGGAACACCAATTCAAATGACAGCAGATTTCTCATCTGAAACAATAGAGGCCAGAAGAAGTGACACAACGGTTTTCAAGTGCTAAAAGAAAAGAACTGTCAACTGTGAATTCTATATCTGATGAAACTGTACTTCAGGAATTAAGGGGAAATAAAGACATTCTCAGGTGAAAGAAAAATAAAAGAATTCATCACTAGCAGATCTGCTTTTAAAGAATGGCTAAAGGACATTCTTCAAAAAAGGGGAAATGATAGAGAAAGGAATCTTGGGTCATCAGGAAAGAAGAAAGAACAATGAAAAACGCCTAAATTGGGATACATACAATAGACTATCCTTCTTCTCATGAGTTTTCTAAATTATATATGATGATTGGTATAAAAATTATAACATCATCTAATACTCAAGACAATGATATTTAAAAGTGGGGAAAATAATGGGACCTAAATGAGAGTAAGGTTTCTGCACTTCACTCAAGTGGTAAAACATTGATATCAGTAGATTGTGATGTCATATATATAAACATATATATACCCAACCCTCAAGAAGACTATACAAAGCAATATACTCCAAAAAACTACAAGTAAATCAAGATGGGAATTTTTTAGGATGTTCAAATAACCCCACGAAAAAGACAAGAAAAGAGAAATGGAGGAATGAGAAACAGAAGAAACAAACAGAAAACAAATAATAAATGACTGACTCAAGCCCTTACATAGTAATAATTATATTAAATGTAAGTGGTCTAAGAATATGTGATATTTTTCCTTTCTTGTTATGCAAATGGTAGTGCACTATCACTTCTATCCTGTACTTTTCATTCTTCTCTTAGTAATATATCTTGGAGATCATTCTAAAGAATGATCAGTTCATAAAGTTTCATTCTTTTCACACTGCTGTGCTGGGTGACATTCCATGACACAGATGTCCCACGATTTAATCAGTTCCCTGTTGATAGATACTTAGGTTGTTTTCCATCAAGGCTGCCTTTCAAAACCAACTTACAGCTCAGAGAGGGAAACCCCATGGTCCCAGAAAGGTAGACAGAGATGGGAAAAGGGAAACTATCTTTGTTCCTATCCACTTTCCAGCTTTTGCGATGTCCCAATTCCAAATTCCTGGAGAAGGATCTAATGGATCCAGATGGATTAGATGCTCACCCAAGTCTAGCTGGCTCTGACTAGAGATCTGGAATCACAAACCTCCACTACCATTTAGCGAGGACTGTAGGATCCAACTCTACAGGAAGGAAAAGGGACGACGTTCTCTAAGAGGGGATATAAAGTTGGGAAGGAAGTTATTAGCATCTCTACTTCTTTATTCCTTTAGAGAATTATCATAAATAGTAGTCTCACAGACCTATCCCAGTCTCTTCCTATGTCTATTTATAAATCTTTTTCATAGAATCTTTCTGTGAATAAAGCCTCTTTTTCCCTACATCATTCTTTTTCCTACATTAGTACAGCCATACTTCATTAGTTAGCTGATAAAGTGGAGTCCCCAGCTACCTCAAAGGACAGTTGGGTGGAATGACAAGGGGAAGGCTTCTACTGTGTCAATCTGTCATGTACTGAAGCTCTTGCCTCATTGAGATTTTGTAAAGAGAAATGAGATCATTTTTTCAAAGTGCGTGGAGCCCCTTATGGAAAAGCACAATGAAAATACCAGGTACTATTGTGAATAGACAGATATCCTCACCATCCTTAGAAGTCTAAAATTATCCTGCCATTTGGTGGTACTATTCAAAAACCATTTATCTAGCATAAGGTGAGCTTTTGCTCCATGTCAACAGTGCCATATCATAGAGTGAGACTCGTGGTATGAATCTCATCCAGGGCCTTCATGATAGAATAAATCTGCCTTTGGCATTACAGAGCATGATCATCCCAAGGAGCTTAAGTCTAAGCCTCATTTAATCTAATTTTCTCATTGTTGGGTCATGTCACTTAATCCTCCCAGTGTTTGCATAAGATAAGCAAATATTTTTCCCTATTCTCCTAATGCCTAAAAGTCTTTACTCATCCTGTTCATGCTGTCTGAAGGAGACTCATCTGAGTCAGTCTTTTAAAGTTCAGATACATTTGGAATGGCTAAAAGGTTACCTATATTTCACATATTTGTGTAACTTTAAACTGGCATACTTTCCCCTTACCTAACTTAAGTAGACTCTTTGAGCCAACAGGAATTCTGAGTTAGGAAGCTGGTGAAGGAGGACAGGAGAGAGACACCAGTGAATGGTGGGACAATTGGGAGATGATAGGCTGTTGAAATGAGAGGTTCGAAGATTCTTCTCTATATAACCCCCAACATCAGGCTTTGGCCCCTTTTAAATGACTCAAGAACTTAGGTTCCCTGCAAAGTCTCTACCACTCATGTCCTTCTAAGAGTCTCCCCTGGGAAAGTCTCCCAGGATCCAGGAGCCAGTTCACTCCCATGTGGCAGCGTTGCTCCACCAAACCAAGTTTCCACCATGCTGTTGTTATCTGCTTGTCCCTCGACTCAGTGGGCATGTCCACAGTCACTGCTAGGCACAACTCAGCGTGTTAGGCTCTGCTCCGGCAGCTCCACTGGTTCTCAGCTGGGTATAGCTGCTCTGCTGCTCTTCTGTGCCACCCTGTCAGGCCTGGGCAGGCATAGCAGGTGCTCCTTGCTAACTACTCGGTGCCCAAGTCTTCTGATTACTCCTCCAGGCCAAGAAGCCGCCTTTGCAATTTATCTTGAGACTTGAGGGAGTCACCAATGCCTCTGGGCTGTGCCACTGTGAGGCTGGATGTAGGGAATGGCTCCCTCCTTTTTGTGAAACCCTCTGTTAGAGCCCCCAGCGAGTGTCAAGGCTTGGTAGAAAAGCTCCTTCCATCATTTCTTGCAGATCTCTTTTTCTTTTAGACCCAGCCACACGCTCAGAGGTGAACCAGAGACTAGCAGTAATGATGCTACATTTAGAATCTCCATCCTCTCTAGCAGATAAGCTTTGCTCCCAGATCAAGCTCATCATGCCTGGCTCTTTCTTCCCTAAGAAGCATTCTTTTCCAGAAGACTCTGCTGTTCCCATCCCACCCCCAGGTAGGCTTCTGTCAGGCTGCCCCACCAATTTGTCATGTTTACCCAGCTGCGGCTATGCCAGCAGGGTATACTGCTTCAATTCCTTTCTGGAGGGCTCTTCAGCCCTCTGGGGGACTTCTGAGAGGCTGCAGCCACCAGGCTTCCAAGCATGCCCGAATATGCTCAAACTCCCAGCCCTGAATGGTAGGCTGAGATGGCTCAGAGATGCATCTTATCATAGCCCTACAACAAGGCTACCTGTTTCCATGTTCTCCTCGTAAGTTGACTGAGGTAAACATAGTTTCCATTTTACTGGTGCTCAGCACGCACTTGGGTGTATGATTAGATTCTTCTCTTCTTGATATTGGCTGGGACATAAAAACCCTTCACTCCAAAATCAGATTGTTGATCTATACCTCATACCACTATCTAATTATGGCAGAAGCCAGGAAGGCTGCTCAGAGCACTAGGCAACCACTAGTATGAGTAGAGTCTTTCACAGTCTTACCGGCTTTATGGCAGCAAGTCTTATTAATTATTCAACGAGTATTTACTAAGCACCTACTATGTGTTGGGCACTGTTTTAGGCAGTGAGAAAATAGCCGTGAACAAAAGACAGAAAATCCCTGCACTTCTGAAGGCTATATCCTGGGTTGGGGGAGGGGGAAGCTTAACGATAAATAAATGAGTAAAACAGACAGTCCATCAGATATTAAGTGCTGTGGAGAAAAGCAACGGAGGTAGGAGGATAGAGAGTGCAAGGAGTGGTGCTGGAAGTTGTTCTCTTTGAGGGTTCCACACAGATTTTAACACTAAAATCCCTTGGTTGCAGTAAATTCTAAGTATAAAGTGGCAGTTAAGAGTGTAGGGCCAGCCCAGTGGTGTAGTGGTTAAGTTCACATGCTTCGCTTGGGCAGCCTGGGGTTCACGGGTTTGGATCCAGGGCGCAGACCAACACATCACTTATCAGGCTACGCTGTGGCAGGTGTCCCACATACAAAATACAAGAAGATTGGTACAGATGTTAGCTCAGGGCCAGTCTTCCTCACCAAAAAAAAAAAAAAAAAAAACGCATTCAGGGTATAGAGTCAAAAAGACCTGTATTCAAACCCCTTCTCTTAGCCTCATTTTCTTCATAAGTAAAATTCAGATGATGATACTGACCTCAGAGGGTTGCTGCGGATTAAATGAGAGGATACATGTGAAGTGTTCAGCCAAGGTCTGGCACATGGGTACTGGGTGCCACAAAGGATACAACAGGAGTCAGAGAAATAGCCCTATAGAGCAGAATTCTTCAAATTTTGCTGGGGAATGGGCACGGGCACGAGGAGACTCTCCAAGAAATGTGTATGTGTATATGTGCATGTTTGTGTGAGAGTGACTGTGTATGCTTGTGTATATGTGTATGTGTGAGAGTGAGTGTGTATGGGAGTATTTAGATTCTGTGACATTTAAATTCTTCTGAATGCATTTAAAATAGAGTTATAACTGTTTTAACATACCAATGTTTGTAATATGCTGAAAATTACACCTTTGCATCTGTTTACTCTTAACATAAAAAAATTTTAGATACCAAGTTAAGAATGTGGAGCGGACAACTTCTTAAAATTACTTTAAGTGATATATAAGCCAAAAATTAGGATCTAATTGAGAGAGAGAGAGAAGAAACTCAAACATCATACCCAAAATGATTACAAGGTGCCATTTAGGTGAGCTGGGGAGAGAGGGCTGTGGGGGGCCTTCTTTGAGGGCCTCTATATGCTCCATGGCCCCTTGTGCTGTCCCATGAGAGCACAAAGTCCTCATAGGTTGTAATCCCTCTTTCCTTTTCTGCCCCTCCCACTGCATCAATTCCCTGAGGGCAGGCACTGCACTTCCAGCCCTAGCACCATGCTAATATTTACCAGGCGCAAGAATGAATTGGTCGGCAAATACATTTTGGCCGTGGGTTTTCTCTTTGATTACATTCTCACCATTTCTCAAATGTTTGGTCATCTAGCTGAAGGTGGAATCATTTACTAACCAGTGGATAGAGAGGGGTCCATGAGCAAGGAAAGACCATAGTTTCAGTTTGGGACACAGTGTATTTTGTATGGTTGTGGGACCTTCAAGTGAGAAGTAGTTAGGGGATAAGAAAGGGAAACTCTGTAGAAAATAGAGCCAATTATGCAATTTGGAGAATGTGAGTCTTGAGTATTCAAAATCTCATATGTAACTTAAATGTTAGCATTTATTTACACTGATGTGTACATTTTTGAAATTAGATAGAAACAAGATTAAGATGCCTGAAAGGAGGCTAACTGGTTTCCCTGGTGTTATTGGTGCAGGAGCCTAACAAATGCCGGCCTACTGGATGAGAAATCAGATAAAGATCTAGCTCTTTCTTAGCTCTTCAGAGAACCACAAAATCAGAGTGAACTAGTTTTGTACATCAGCACCTGGGTCTTTGTGCCTCATTTGTTGTTAGTGCCATCAAGTCCATTCCAACTCCTAGCGACCCTGTGTACAACAGAGCCGAAACCTGCCCGATCCTCTTGCACCATCCTCTCACCTTATACCTCTCACCTACACTTTACAGTGCTCTGCTGCTATTCATATGGTTTTCGTGGCCAGTTGTTGAGGAAGTAGGTGGCCATGTCCTTCTTCCTAGCCTGTTTTAGTCTGGAAGCTCCACTGAAATCTGTCTCCCATGGGTGACCCTGCTGGTGGCACAGCAGCATCACAGCAACACACAGCCACCACAGTATGAAAAACAACAGACAGGTGATGTGGTTCCTTGACTGGGAAATGAACCCGGGCTGCAGTGGTGAGAGTGCTGAATCTTAACCACTAGACCACCAGGGCTGGCTCTATGCCTCACGGATGAGCTTAATTTCTCCTTGTTGACAAGAGACCGAATATCCTGGTTCACGAGGCAGAGGGACTCAATTGATTTTTCTATTTCATTCAAGTTTGCATGGAACTTTCTGGAAATCATCTTCCATCTGAAGAGGTGAGTTGCCTCAGTGTAGACCAAAGTGAGGCAAATGCTGTTTTCACAAGGAGCAGGAAAGAGTGTCATTTCCATAGTGATCTGTGGCAACCCCAATCTGTGGTGCTTTTACCCATCTTTATTAGCAATTACAGGTCATAACAGAAGCTGCTTATGAATAAAGTGTAAATGTCAGGGGAATGCATAGCTAATAGAAGAATTGTAAATATTTACAAGGCAAAGTGATGATTCAAGCTCACAAGATAAATTGAAATTAATCTCTATCAAGCACTAATTTGCTTCCTGAATTCTAAAACCTTCCACTAAAAAGAAGAGTATATGAGGCTATGTCATGGTTATCTACCAGGTTAGAGACATAACTTCCCTTCTCTCATGCAAATCTGCCACTTGATCCTCTTAGTTTTTCATGCAGATTCAACTTCATTCTTCCCTGGACACTAGAATCATTACGATCAATGATTTTTTTTCACTCACTCATTCACTCAATACCTATTTAGTATTGGATACTTATTTATATTATACTGTGAGAGATGAATATATATTTTTTTCTATATATGTGTAACTACATCTATATCTAAACACACAGTTTGTACCATTTAAAGAGCTTACCTTATAAAGAGTTAGATTTTCTAAGGTTTAAAAGATACATACTGGAAGGCAAGCAAAACATGGGAGACTGTGGTGGGAGTGGAATAGACTAACTTGAACATAAGATTCATATTAATCATTTAAATGAAAGCAAATACTTCATTCTATCATTCATTCTTGTCCCAGGCATTATGCTAGATTCTGGGGATACAATTACAAGGAAACCATGGTCACTGATCTCATGTAACTTGAGGTGTAGTGGAGAAGACAGATATTAATCAAATGATGACCAAAATGAGTATATAATTACTGATGAGATAAAGCTCTCTGGAGGAAAAATTATGGTTCCATGAGAGTATATAACAAAGACAACTGATCTGGACTAGGGATTAGAGAAATCTTCCCCAAGAAAATGAATGCAGTCTTAATTTTAGTACAGTTTACACTAATTAATATTGAGGGTAATCAAAGAAAGGCCAGAAGCACAAGTCCAAAAGCCACAATAAGTCATTAAGAACAAGAATAAAAATAACCAACATATATGGAATGCTTACTATGTGCCAGGCACTATGCTCAGTGATTTGTATTCATTACTCTATTTAATTCTCACATCTCTGTACTGTAGGTGTTATTATCATCTTTGTTTTACACTTGAGGAAACTGAGGCTTTGAAAGGTAGATTAAGCAGCTGTCCAAAGTCACACAGCAGTAACTAGTGGGGTTAATACTGGCACTTCAGTTGCTGTACTCCAGAGCTCACTGCTCTTAACCGTGACATCTCTAATTTTAGAACAGCTACCATGAATCTAAAGGATTCAAAGACCAGAATCTGAGTGAGGGGACATACTGAAGGATGGAGTAAAGGTCAATGTCTGAGAAGGAGGCTGTAGATGAAATTTAGGGTTCTTAGGCAAGTTGGCATTTAAAGACAGAAGTAGGGAGAGGCATCCAAAATGAGCACAGAGACTAAAGTTTCAAACGGTGTGGGGAAATGGGTCCACTATCAGCACACCAGGGGATGACTGCACATCCCAGCTAATGTGATGTCTGTCCTTGTCCTGGGTAGAAGTAGCTTTTGGTATTTGCTAGTAAGATTCTATACATCTGATGGCTAAAAGAGTAAGATCTACAAAGCAGTCCTTATAGGTCCTAACATAATATAATGTACCTCTTTCTGGCAATACTGTTAATTAAGTTCAACTGCTTCCCAAGTCATCTGTTGATAAAATAAAATCATGGCATCATTTAACATATGTTACCTGCCACATATCCTGCACCTATAGCTATGCTTGATGGACTAGGGGCTTAATAAATAATTGGTGAATAAATGCATGCATAAAAGCACTAACGAATAAAGCAGTGAGAAAGGGCAATGCTTGTTTTCCTAGGTGCTTTAGCGATGGGCAAGTCAAATAATGTAATACAGTAATTGAAAGAAATTATGTAAATATAAATTTAAAAGCAAGAGTATGAAGGTACAACACTGTTTGATCTCATTGAAAATTGTTACATCTATTAGGTACCAAAATGTTCCTTAAGTCTGCTCTATGTCTGTCAGTATTCTCGAAAGAAAAACATAAATAATTTAAATATACTCTCAAAGGGATATGTTTTCTATAAACTTTAACACATTTTACTGAAATTGGTGTAGAAATTAAAAGTATTAATAGGTGATGATGTCAGTGAAAATGGAGGAGTAAGGAACTCTAAAAGTCTGCTTCTCCATAAAAGCAACTAAAAATCTGAAAACAACTGTCAGAATCAACCTTTTCAGAACCTGAGACTAGCCAAAATCTTGTGGCAATTGGAGTGCAGTTGTTTTTTTAAATTAAACCTTGTTGAGAACAATGAACTTCATGGCATTTTAAGTTGCCCTAGTCCTACCCTACTCCTCAGCTCAGTGGTAACCTTGAAAACAACTGCCTGCATTCCCAGTATCAGTACCATTACTGTACCAGAGGGAGCAGAAAAGGCCTCATTTGCAAATAATGGTCATTGGTTCATCTCTCTGATGACTCCTTGGAAGATCTGCTCCAAGGGCTTTCTTTATCTCACCTAAATCAAAATTTATCCAGTGCTAAAGCTTCTATGAAAGGAAGGGGGGGCGCATTTGTTGAAAACATTTCTTGGCAAATTTTTTAGTCATTGCTGCTTGAGGTAATGGATAACAGTTGGGGCAACAGTAGACTCACTAAAAACACTTGGGAGGAAAGGCTGGGGAATAAGATGCGTTGGGGAAGAAGGACTTTGAAAAGCTTTGACATATTCTTGGAAATCTAGAAGCTATTCACATGCTCAGGGCTGTGTGCATGCTCAGAAAAGACCTGAGAAAGCTGTAAGCTGTCACTTCAGGCTGACCTTGAAGACCTGTACAAGCAGGAAGTGAAGGCTAAAGCAGAATTGTAAACCGCCTGGCTGGGTGTTGAAGGTGTGCCCTAACACACATAGAACCCATCTGCAAAGACTGGGAGATTTTGGTTTCCAGATATGTAAGAAAATCTCTGTCTAATCCTTAACTGACCTTTAAGCTAATGGAACAGAGACTTCGGAGCCACACATGATTATGAATACAGAATTTACAAAATTAGGTCCGAAAAGTTACTAAACACAATAATTACAACAAGCAACAACCAAAGACCATGGGAAAGGGGAGAATTTGTAGAGTTGCCAAATTGTAATATTCAAAATGTCCAGTTAAAAAAATTAAGCATGCAAAGAAAAAATAAAGTAAGGCCTGTATAGAGGGGGAAAAAGCGATAGAAACTGTTCCTTAAGAAGCTCCAAATTTGGACATATTGGACAAAGACTAAATAAGCTAAATACGTTCAGAGCCTGAAGGAAACTATATCTAAAGAACTAAAAGAAAAGATGTAAATGATGTTTCACCAAATGCAGTATATGAATCAAAAAATAGAAATTATATAAAGAACCAAAATAGAGATTCTGGAGATCAAAAGTACAATAACTGAAATGAAAATTTCACTAGAAGGGCTGAATAGGAGATTTGAGCAGGCAGAAGAAAGAATCAGTAAAATTAAAAATAAGTCAATTGAGATTATACAGAATGAGTTACAAAGAGATTAAAAAAATGAAGAAAAATGAACAGAGTCTAAGAGGCCTGCCTATACCATCGTGCACATCAACATATACATAATAGGTGTCCCATAGGAGAAGGGAAAGAGCGAGAAAAGGGCAGAAAGAATATTTGAAGAAATAATGGCTGAAACTTCCCAAATTTGATGACAAATATTAATCTACACATCCAAGAGGTTCCATGAACTCCAAGTAGGATAAATTCAAGAAAATCCTCAGAGACACATATATTCTGTTCAGAGCCAAAGAATATATTGAAAACAGCAAGAAAGAATATATCACATATAAGGGATCCTCAATAAGATTACAGCTGATTTCTCATTAGAAATCATGAGGCTAATGTTGAGGCAACATCCCACATGCCACAAGTAGAAGGACACACAACTAAAAATATACAACTATGTGCTGGGGGGATTTGGGGAGAAAAAAAAAAGCAGAAAAAAAAAGAAAGAAGAAGAAGAAAAAGAAAAAAAAAGAAAGACATATAGAAAAATGGAATAGAATTAAGAGTCCAGAAATTAACTCATACATCTATGGTCAAGTGATTCTCAACAAAGCAGCCAAGACCATCCAAGGAGAGAACGAAAAGTCTTTTCAACAAATGGTGCTAGGACAAGTGGATATCCACATGCAAAAGAATGAATTTGGACCCCTACCTCACCCCATATACAAAATTTACTCAAAATGGATTAAAGACCTAAATGTGAGAATTAAAACTATAGAACTCAAAAGGAAACATAGGTGTAAGTCTTCATGACCTTGTATTAAGCAATCATTTCTTAAATGTGACAGAAAAACACAAGCAACAAAAGAAAAAATACATACATTGAACTTCATCAAAATTAAAAACTTTTGTGCAACAAAGGACACTATCAGGAATGTAAAAAGACAACTTACAGAATGGAAGAAAATGGGCAGAGTTTGAATAGACATTTTTCTAAAGAAGATATACAAGTGGCCAATTATCACTTGAAAAAAATCAACATTAGTCATCAGGAAAATGTACATCAAAACCACAATAAGATACAACTTCACTTTTAGTAGGTTGACTACCATAAAAAAAATGTTGGGAAGGATATGGAGAAATTGGACCTCTCATACATTTCTAGTGGGAATGTAAAATGCTGCATCCACAGTGAAAATGTCTAGTGGTTTCTTAGAAAGTTAAAGATAGAGTTACGTATGACCCAACAATTCTTCACCTAGGTATATTCTCAAGAGAATTGAAAACATATGTTCACACAAACCTGTCATGAGTATTCATATCAGCATTATTCATAATAGCTAAAAAGTGGAAACAACTCAAATGTCAATAAACTGATGAATCAATAAACAAAATATGGTACATTCATATAATGGAATATTATTCAACTGCAAAAAGAAATAAAGTACTCTTACTCGTTATGACATGGATGAACCTTGGAAACATGCTAAATAGAAGAAGCCAGACACAGAAGACCACATACTGTATGATTCCATTCGTATGAACTGTCCATAGAGTAAATCCATAGAGACAGAAAGTAGATTGGGAATTAGGAAGCACAGAGCTTTTATTTTTAGGGTAATGAAAATAATCTGGAATTAAATTGTGATGTTTCAGGGCTGGGCCCGAGGCTGAGTGGTTAAGTTTGCACACTCTGCTTCAGAAACCCAGGGTTTCACCAGTTTGGATCCTGGGCACAGACCTAGCACCGCTCATCAAGCCATGTTGAGGCGGCATCCCACATAACAGAACCAGAAGGACCTACAACTAGAATATACAACTATGTACTAGGATTGCGGGGGTGGGGGGGAGCTTTGGGGAGAAGAAGAAAAAAGAAAAAAAATATGATGTTTGCAGAACACTGTGAATATACTAAAAACCCCTGAATTGTATACTTTTAAATGGTCAAAACAGATAAAATTCATGTAATATAAATAATTTTTTACATGTATATTTTATCTCAATTTAAAAAAACTATTGAAAATTTGTTAGATGCATGTTTGTTTCGGATCATGGTCTTAAAACAAATTGAGCAGACTTCCTAGATTAGAATATTCACACAATTTAAAAAGCCATTCATATAAAAATGCTGCTCAATGACCATCATTTACCTTATTATTCCTGAGTAGGGCATACAGTTCAAAGAATTGTAGATTGTCAGCTAGAGTCAGTGTTATCATTCTGTAGCAGGGGAAACTATAAGATGTCCAAGACTAGACCTAAATAGATACTCCTATTACTCTCTTTGGAGTGGGGAAAAGATGGAAGCTCATTGGAGATTTTGCTAGTTCAGTTCAGACAAGTCTAGAATCTAGGGAATGTGAAAGCTCCCCTTGAGCAAAAGACATGATTTTTTTCCTCTTCAGGATCTCTCAAAAGGGAACTGAGGATGTAGATAGAAACATCATGATGTGAGGTTTTCCTAGTCCATTTATCTATTCATTCATTCAAAATATTTCATGAGTATTGACTTTGTGGCAGCCTTATGCTAAGCTTGGGGCTGCAATAAGGAATAAAATACGTCTTCATTTAGGAAGGTATAAAACAGATAATACAGTACAATCCAGATACAAAGATAGAAGAAAGCACCATGAGAGAAGACACAAGGTTCAGGGTAAGTTCTCCCATAGAACTTTATGTTTTAAGATGACTATTTGATCATGAGTAAAGATGAATAGCTGGGCAAAAAAACCAAACTGTGGAAGTTAGGGAAAGAATGTAAGGTTAGCAAGGATAGGCATGCCAGACAGAGGGGATAGACCAAGCAAAGATAGGGAGCAAAAGCCATGGGATGTGTTTGAAAAACTACCAGTAATCATCAGGGAAATGCAAATCAAAACTACACTAAGATATCACCTTATACCTGTAAGAATGGCAAAAATAGCCAAAACAAAAAGTGACAAATGTTGGAGAGGTTGTGGAGAAAAAGGAACCCTCATACACTGTTGGTGGGAATGCAAACTGGTGCAGCCACTATGGAAAAGTTTGGAGATTTTTCAAAAAATTAAAAATTGAAATACCGTATGACCCAGCCATCCCACTACTGGGTACGTATCCAAAGAACTTCAAATCAGCAATTCCAAAAGTCCCATGCACCCCTATGTACATTGCAGCATTATTTACAATAGCCAAGATGTGGAAGGAACCTAAGTGCCCATCAACTGATGATTAGATAAAGAAGGTATGGTATATATATAATGGAATACTACTCAGCCATTAAAAAGGATAAAATCGTCCCATTCACAACAACATGGATGGTCCTTGAGGATATTATGTTAAGTGAAATAAGCCAGATAGAGAAAGATGAACTCTGTATGACTCCACTCATAGGTAGAAGTTAAACATGTAGACAAAGAGAACTAATTGGTGGTTACCAGGGGAAAGGGGAGGTGGGGGGTGGGCACAAAGGGTGAAGTGGTGCACCTACAACATCACTGACAACAATGTACAACCGAAACTTCACAAGGTTGTGAAGTATCATAATCTCAATAAAAAGTAAAAAAAATCTACCAATAATGTGGTCATGCCAGAGCATAATATGCAAGCTGTGAGTGAAGGACATGAGACAAAAGGTAGCCATGGGTATGATTGCGGGAATTTTGTAACCATGTTGAGAAGCTTAGACTTTTGTAGGGAAGTGGATCAATGTGTTTCAGATTTGAGTAACATGTCATTGGACCCTACAGAAGAGAAAACAAGTCTCATGAATTCCCAATATTAGGTTAAAATAGCTTTATGTTACAAACATAAATCTGAAGATAAATCTTGAATGCAAACATAAAACTAACCAAATTCAAGGAAATAATAAAAATCATATGATCATCTCAATAGATGCAGAAAAAGCATTTGACAAAATTCAATAGCCACTTATGATAAAATCTCTCAACAAAGTGAGGATAGAGGGAATGTACCTGAACATAATAAAGACCAAATATGAGAAGCCAACAGCTGATATCATACTCAACAGTGAAAAGCTGAAAACTTTTCCTCTAAAATCAGGAACAAGATAAGGATGAGCACCCCTGCCACTTTTTTCAACACAGTATTGGAAGTCCTAGCCAGAGAAATTAGGCAAGAAAAAGAAATAAAAGGCATCTAAATTGGAAAGGAAGAAATAAAATCATCACTATTTGCAGATGACATGATTTTATATATAGAAAACCCTAAAGACTCCACCAAAAAAACTGTTAGAACTAATAAATTCAGTAAAGATGCAGGATACAAAATGAATAATCAAAAATCTGTTTTCCAAACACTATACATTTCTATACATTAACAATGAACTATCAGAAAGAGAAATTAGGAAAAGTCCCATTTACAGTTGCATCAAAAAGGATAAAATATCTAGGAATAAATCTAACTAAGGAGGTGAATGGTCTGTACACTGAAAACTATAAGACGTTGATGAAAGAAATTGAAGAAGATGAAAATAAATGGAAAGATATTCCATGCTCATGGATTGGAAAAATTAATATTGTAAAAATGTCCATATTGCCCAAAGCAATCTATATGTTCAATGTAATCTCTATCAAGACTCCAATAGCATTTTTCACAGAAATAGAACAAAGAATCCTAAAATTTTGACGAAACCACAAAAGTTCCAAAAAGCCAAAGCAATCCTGAGAGAGAAGAACATAGTTGAAGGCTTCATGCTCCCTGACTTCAAACCCTATTATCAAAACAATACTCGGGCCGGCTCTGCGGCCGAGTGGTTAAGTTCGCACGCTCCACTGCGGAGGCCCAGGGTTTGGATCCTGGGCGCGGACATGGCACCACTCGTCAGGCCACGTTGAGGCGGCGTCCCGCATCCCACAACTAGAAGGACCTGCAACTAAGATATACAACTATGTACCGGGGGGGTTTGAGAAATAAAGCAGGAAAAAAAAAAATAAGGTTGGCAACAGTTGTTAGCCCAGGTGCCAATCCTTAAAAAAAAAAAGGAAGATTGGCAACAGTTGTTAGCCTAGGTGCCAATCTTTAAAAAAAAAAAAAAGAAACACTACTGTGTAAATTAGAAACGCCTTTTCTGGACCACAGGAAATTTTTTAAAAAATACGATATTTGCATAAAAACAAACATATAGATTGATGGAACAGAATGGAGAGCCCAGAAATAAACCCACACTTGTATAGTCAATTAATTTACAATGAAGGAGCCAAAATATACAATGGGAAAAGGACAGTCTCTTCAACAAATAATGTTGAGAAAACTAGACAGCCACATGCAAAAGAATGAACCTGGACCACTATCTTGCACCAGACACAAAAATCAACTCTAAATGGATTAAAGATTTAAACATAAGACCTGAAATCATAAAAATTGTAGAGGAAAATACAGGTGGTAAGCTCCTTGACATCGGTCTTAGTGATGGCTTTTTTGGAATTGACACCAAAAGCAAAGGCAACTAAAGCAAAAATAAACAAGTGAGACTACATAAAACTAAAAAGCTTCTGCACAGCAAAGCAAACTATCAACAAAATGAAAAGGCAACCTACTGGGAGAAAATCTGTGCAAATCATATATCTGATAAGGAATTAATATTCAAAATATATAAAGAACCCATACAACTTAAAGCAAAAAAAACAAAGAATTTGATCAAAATATGGGCAGAGGATCTGAACAGACATTTCTCCAAAGGAGATATACAGATGGCCAACAGCTACATGAAAAGGTGCTCAACATCTCTAATCATCAGGGAAATGGAAACCAAAACCACAATGAGATATCACCTCATACCTGTTAGAATGGCTATTATCAAAAAGACAAAAAATAAGACATGTTGTGAGGATGTAGAGAAAAGGGAATGCTTTGTGTACTGTGGGTGGGAATGTAAACTGGTGCAGCTACTATGGAAACAGTGTAAAGGTTCCCCAAAAAATTAAAAATAGAACTACCGTATGATCCAGCAAATCCACTTCTGGGTATTTCTCCAAAGGAAACAAAAACACTAACTCAAACAGATATATGCACTTCCATGTTCATTGCATCATTATGTACAATAAACAAGATATGGAAACAACATAAGTGACCATTGATGGATGAATGGATAAAGAAAATGTGGTATATATATATACAATGAAATATTATTTGGCCATCTAAAAAGAAGGAAAACCTGTCATTTGTGACAACGTGGATGGACCTCGAGGGCATTATGCTAAGTCAAATAAGTGAGACACAGAAAGACAAATATCTTATGATCTCACTTAGATGTGGAATCTAAAAGAACAAAACCTAACTTGCAGGAACAGAGAATAGATTGCTGGTTGCCAGAGGCAGCGGTGGGTGGGTGGAAATCAGTGAAGGTGATCAAAAGGTACAAACTTCCAGTTACAAAATAAATAAGTCCTAGGGAAAAAATTAAAAAAATAGAAAAACAGAAGAAAAATTTTATATGTCTTTATAGAGATCAAATTGCCATAACACGGTGTTGTCTGTGTACACTGCTTTGTCATAAATATTGCTTGATGTGTTTAACTATTTACCATAGGGGGAAAAAATAAAATAATTAATAGTATAGTAGCATTCCAGCAAAGTTGTTAAAAAACATTAAGTAGGTTTAAAGCTAGCAATTCAGGAATACATTTGAAAAAAAACCCAAAAAACAAAACAAAAAGCCCAAATTTCTATCTAAGGTAGTCAAACTCATAGAAATAAAGCAGAATTGTGGTTTCTAGGGGGTGAGGGGAGGAGGAAATGGAAGTTGTCCAATAGATATAGGGTATAGTTTTGCAAGGTAAAAAAGTTCTAGAGATCTGTTGAACGTGAATATAGTTAATGCTACTGAAGACTACCTTTAAAAATGGTTACGACGGTAAATTTTATGTTGTGTTTTTTACCACAAAAAAATAAAGAAAGAGAAGGAGGGAGGGAGGACGGAAGGAAGGGAAAGAAGGAAAAGGAAAGAAAGAATCATGTTTCAAATGGAATAACAGCAAAACTTCCAAACCAACGGTTCTTAGCCTTTGGTGCACAGCCAAATCAACTGTGCAGCTTTTGCAAACATGCGGATGCCCCAATCCTACAGAATTAGAACCTCGAAGAGTAGAGCCATGATAAGTGAGTTTTTAAATACAACACCCCTTCAGGGATGATTCTTAGCACCAGATGTTGAAAACCACTGATTTAACTGGAGGGCAGAGGAGAAATGACAAGCATAGATGACTGTAGCAACACAGTCAGATTGTCTACTCTGTTCTTGGTCCCTTTATGAGAAAGTTCCCTCCTCTTGTTTGTAGGGAGTAAATGAAACCCTGTTTCTGATGTATCCGCTCTATTTTCAAGTTCTTGTTCCTGGCTTTCCAGTTCTTTGTCTCTCCTGTCCTTACAAGAGGTTTGAATACTCACTTGCTTTTGGTACACTGATCACTTTGGAGAAAGCATACTCCTTCTGCCAACCTTGGCCCCAAGGGACCCACAAATGTCTGCATTACCTTGCCTAGCCTCCAAGCCAGGCTAGGGGAAGAATCAGGAAGACATCCCAGATGCCAAGGGAAGAGAAGCGGTGGTCAACAAAACTTGCCAAAAGGTCAAATAGAACGAGGGCTGAAAATAGGCCGTTGGATTTTTCACTTAGGATGTCATGGAACGGAGAGCAAGTTCAGTGGAGAGCTGGAAGTAGAAGGCAGATCACACTTGGTCGAAGAGTGAATGGGCACTGAGGATGCAACCTTTTTGTGTAAACTATGCTTTGATGAAGTTTTACGGGGAAGGGAAGGAGGAGATAATTAACATTCTAACAGTATGAAGGGGAGGCAAGGACAAAAAATAGTTTCCTTTTTAAAAAACATGACAGGCACATTTGCTCGCTCAGGAGAAGGAGCTAATGGAGACATTATTGAAGACATTGGAGTTGGGGGTAGGGATCAATGACTGATGGGCCAAGATTCAGGAAGGTGCACAGAAAAATAGATTCTAGAACACACTGGCAAGGTTAATCTTAAAGAGGAGAAGTTCTTCTTTCCTCCAAATAAAAGGAAGAGGGAAAGATGCATACAATTATACAGATGTATAGAAGTAAAAGGGTGTGAAGTAAAAGGGTGTGAAGTAGTCTTTTCTTTCTAATGACCTTTTTACCCCTTTTGAAGTAGGAAATGAGGGCTGAGGAAGTGATGAAGAAGAATCAAGGAGAAGTGGTAAAAGCTTGAACATCTCCCACAGGAGACTGAGAGGGAACTTACTGAGGTCAAATGAAAGGGTTGGCAAGCAGCACAGAACACCAGCTGAGGTGGGAAGTTGTGTGCCTTTACTGGCCCGTTTGCATGGTTTTGCAATCTTCTCCAGCAACGCTGGTCATCCCAGAAAAGGAAGTGGAAGCAGTGGATGGCTAGAGTCATCTCCTTGGGGGTAAGGCAGGAAATCAGGACATTTAAGGAATCGAATGAGTTGGTTTGAGTAGCACTCATGTGCATGACCATGAGGTTCAGACTGAGTAGTTAAGAAAGTTAAGTCAGTGAGACTGACAGTCTGGAAGAACAGGTCCTGGTAGATTTAAAAAGTGAGTCTAGAGAAAAAAAATGGGTTTGGGGAGAATAAGAAAGTGAGCACTTAACACAAAGACGTATCGGGGGTTATGCTATATGGTTTTGCACTGAGGACTAGAGACACTGGGAGCCCTACAAGAGCTACCAGCCAGGCCTGCCACTGGAAATTACCGGGAGCTGCTTGTAGCTTTGACATGATTCACTGTCTTGAGAACTTGAGCTGGGAGCAGCAGGAGGACGGCCTACCAAGAGCAAGTGCCTGCTGAGAGCTTTGGCTAGAACCAGTGGTGGGAGATGCTGTTGGAAGTAGGTGACAAGGTTTATATAGCCATTTGTCCTACATCCCAGTCTTATTCCACCTTGGAGTTCAAAGTTCAGTGAAGATTGCTGGCTCTAAAAAAACAAGAATGCAACATTTTCCCCCAGGAAATGTAATCAGGTTAGAGGCCCAGAAACTTTTGTTGGGAACCTGAGCCAGATACAGAGATCTTGACTTGTATGCAGCTCTCAGATTCTGGGTGAGCTGTGGGCTGAGGGGGAAAAGGATTAAAATATAGCACGCAAAGATCTTAGTGGCCTGCTGAAGGCTGTCAGTGGCCTACTGGTGTCAGAACTTCAGGTCCTCATTCCCTACAGTAGTACTTTTATGATTGGTGTAGACAAATACTTCTAATATTGGACACATTTTATCTACTGTGTTTGCACAAATATTCTAGTCTATTCTACCTTACTAGGGAGGGTAAAGAGCTGGCTCTTAAAATTAGCCATAGAAAATCATTGTAGCGACCAGAAAACTATCTAAAAGAAAGCTCTGTGAATTGGCATTTGAAATTTTCAAAAGTTTAGGTATTTTCAACTCTCACACTAAAAAAATACTCAAGCATAATACCTCATGAAGTCATTATTAGACATTCTTGTAAAAATTGGGGAAGACTATTTGCCAAGGCATCATTGAAGGACAGTGGTATCGGTCTCAACTGCCACTAGAGGTCAGCACTGACCCTCGATGTAGTTCTACATGAGGGAAAAGACCAGTTCTCTGAAACAGATCATCATTTATGGTTCCTGTTGTTATCTCGCGCAATCTATCTTGGATCACAAATGTGACTGTGGATCTCAAAAGACTAGAGAACATCCTAACAACTGCTGTGGTGAGCTGCTAAGATATTCCATCTGTAAACGTGAGGAAATCATAGGGCTGTGTAACGTGGCCTTTGGAGGGCTCTAGGTAAGGCCTTGGTGGTCAAAGTATGTAAGTCATACACTATGTTAGCAGGTATTTCAGAAATAATTACACAGCAGGGGTAGTATTGGAATCACCATTTGCAGTTTGAAGCCAAATGGTGCCCTGACCTTGCTATTCTATCCCTTGACTCTACTGATCCTGGCCCAGTGGCTCCTGCTTCCTTGAGCCCCACTAACACTCTCATTCCAGCTTTCTCTCAGCAGCATATTGTATTAAAGCTTCTTGTGGAGAAGGAAACTGTACTGTCTACAAATGTATGAAATGGTTATAGGGGGTTTGAGAGATTTGGGGGCTGATCAAAGAAAAAGATATGACCATGAGAGCCAGTAACACACAAGAAGCTTTACTGGGTGGTTCTTGAACAGGATTGCATGACGGGGGATGTCCCTGATAGCATGAGACCATTCAGAGGCTTGAGGCCACCCTCAGAAGGGGAGGAGGGCAAGGGAACTTCCAGGGGAGGGAGGGGTTGGGAAGGGGGCTTACGTGTCTAGGTGATGTCACTCAGGAGCATAGTGGGGAGTCTTTGAGTCAGAGAACTCCAAAGGGCCATAGCAGCTTAGATTCTTTTTTTGTCTTTTTGTTTTTAAATTTAACTTTATTTATTTATTTAACTGCAGTAACATTGGATTATAACATATTGCTTTCAGATGTACATCATAGTATATTTCTAATTCTGTGTAGATTACATCATGTTCACCACCCAAAAACTAATTATAGTCCATCCCCTCACATGTGATTAGTCACCCCTTTTGCCCTCCCCCACCTTCCCCCATGGTAACCATCAATCCATTCTCCATTGCTGTGTGTTTGTTTGTCATTGTTTTTATCTTCTACTTATGAACGAGATCATATGGTATTTGACTTTCTCCCTCTGACTTATTTCACTCAGCATAATACCCTCAAGGTCCATCCATGTTGTCACAAATGGTCAGATTTCATCATTTCTTATGGCTGGGTAGTAGTCCATCGTGTATAAATACCACATCTTCTTTATCCGTTTGTTCCTTGATGGGCACCTACGTTGCTTCCAAGTCTTAGCTATTGTGTATAATGCTGCAATGAACATAGGGGTGCAGGGATCTTTATGCCTTTGCGTTATCAAGTTCTTTGGATAAACACCCAGCAATGGGATAGCTGGATCTATTCTTAATTTTCTGAGGATACTCCATACTGCTTTCCATAGTGACTGCACCAGTTTGTACTCCCACTAGCAGTGTACAAGTGTTCCCATCTCTCCACATCCTCTCCAACATTTGTTGTTTCCTGTCTTGTTAATTATAGCCATTCTGACCGGAGTGAGGTGATACCTCATTGTAGTTTTGATTTGCATTTCCCTGATAGCTAATGATGTTGAGCATCTTTTCATATGCCTATTGGCCATCTGTATATCTTCTTTGGAGAAATCTCTGTTCAGATCTTTTGCCCATTTTTTAATTGGGTTGTTGGTTTTTTTGTTGTTAAGCTGCATGAGTTCTTTGTATATTTTGGATATTAACCCCTTACCTGATATATTGTTTACAAATATCTTCTCCCAATTGTTAGGCTGTCTTTTCATTTTGCTGATGGTTTCCTTTGCTGTGCAGAAGCTTTTTAGTTTGATGTAGTCCCATTTGTTGATTTTTTTCTTTTGTTTCCCTTGTCTGGTCAGACATGGTACTTGAAAACATGCTGCTAAGACCAATGTCAAAGAGCGTACTGCCTATGTTTTCTTCTAGAAGTTTCATGGTTTTGGGTCTTACATCCAAGTCTTTAATCCATTTTGAGTAGCTTAGATTCTTATAACTGCAAGCCCATCTTATCAATGGCCAGCAAGTGTGGGGTGAAGTCTTACAAGTATATAAAGCAGACAGGCTCTAAATGGTTAACAATCTGCTTGTTTGGGCTATTTTCAAAATAATGGAATATGCAAAAGTTTGAGTTTGGTACCAGTCGGCTTTTGAGTCAATGGGTCTCAGCCTGCAGCAAAGAAATAAACAACATATGGGTCAATAAACAGAGGTGATCTTTGGCTTATTTATATAAAAGCGGTATAAAGCCTTTTGTGGAATTATCATTACCTGAAAGAAGAAAACATAAACATAAAAGATAACCAGGGGCTTCTGAATCAGGAGTTTCAAATTACCTGAATCAGGTAATTTGTACCAGTTTTCCCTTTTGCTAAGAACAACTAAAAAAACTGAAAGAAAACTATATTTTATATATACATCTTAAAAGCATTTGGGAGTAAAGAATTACTACCAACTAGAACCCTCATACATTGCTGGTGGGAATGCAAACTGGTGCAGCCACTATGGAAAACAGTATGGAGATTCCTCAAAAAATTAAAAATAGAACTACCATACAATCCAGCCATCCCACTACTGGGTATTTATCCAAAGAGCTTGAAGTCAGCAATCCCAAAAGTCCTATGCACCCCAATGTTCATTGCAGCATTATTTACAATAGCCAAGACATGGAAGCAACCTAAGTGCCCATCAACAGACGAATGGATAGAGAAGATGTGGTACATATATACAATGGAATACTACTCAGCTGTAAAACAGAACAAAATCATTCCATTTGCAATAACATGGATGGATCTTGAGGGAATTATGTTAAGTGAAATAAGCCAGCTAGAGAAGGATAATCTGTGTATGACTCCACTCATATGAGGAATTTAAAATTATGGACTAAGAACAGTTTAGTGGATACCAGAGGAAAGGTGAGGTGGGGGGTGGGCACAAAGGGTGAAGTGGTGTACCTACAACACGAATGACAAACATTAATGTACAACTGAAATTTCGCAAGATTGTAACCTATCATTAACTCAATAAAAAAAAAAAGAGAATTACTACCAACTAGGTCATGATATGGGAAAAGAGAAGCTGAGAGGATGAGCAGGACTCTACAGAAGGGGGTAAAAACTTGGACCCTGGTCCAACAAGAATGGGAATCCTGCAATTCTATTTAGACTCTGAAGTGCTTCACCCAAGGAGAAAGGGCAGTAAACCATCTGTGACTGACAATTACTTTGGTGGTCTTCCATAAATCATCTTCCCTGGTATTCATGTCCTTGTGTAGTCCTCTTGAATCTGGGCTGGTTCTCTGACCTAATTTAACCAATAGAATGTGGCAAAAGTAATGTGCCTAAACATTAAAAAAGTCTAGAAGCTTCTGCTTTTGCAAGCTGGTTTAAGCTGGCCACTACTTAAGAAATATAATTACCCTGAGACTATCATGCTGTGAGGCACCTCACCTAGCCATGTGGAGAAGCCATAAGGAGGAGAACAGAGTCCCTAGACAACAGCCCTGGCTGAGCTCCCAGCCACAGCCAGCACCAGCTTACCAGTAGGTCAGTGAAGCTATCTTGGAAACAGATCCCACAGCTCCGACTGAGGTATCCCAGCCAAAGCCAAACAGAGCAGAGAAAAACTATCCCCACCAAACCCTACCCAATTGCAACATTGTAGGCAAATAAATAAAAAGTGTGTTGTTTTAAGCTATGAAATTTTACTGTAGCTTGTTACACAGCAATAAATAATGGAAACACCAGTGTTGTATGGACTGTAACTGAACTTTGAGCCATCTGAGTGTCTGAGAAAATCTCAGTCCCTAATATTGGATTAAGATGATCTCAGTTTTGCAAGTGCCTCCAGACACTAAAAGTAGGAAATAAAAATGCTCTCTGGTATAAGATAATATCTTCTTCGTCCTCTGATTATTTCTTTAAAAGTTTTTCTTTTAGTGTTATTGAGAAATAATCAACATATATCACTGTATACGTTTAAGGTATACAGTGTGATGGTTTGATTTACATATATTGTGAAAAGATTATCACAGTTGGTTCAGCTAACATCCATCATCTCATATACAATATAAGGGAAAGAAAGAAAAAATTTTCTCCTTGTGAAGAGAACTCTTAGGATTTACTCTCTTAAAGACTTTCCTATATGTCACACTCTTTAAAATTTTGTAAAATACAGTATCTGGCACACAGAGATAATCAAGCGCTGAAGTCAAGACAACATGAACAAGAATTGGCAGAAATGAGCCACTAGAAACAGAACCATGGAAAACCTCAGGTATTAGAATTATCAGAAACAGATTTTAAAATAACTATGATCAAGAAGGTAAAATAAAAGATTGAGAATTTTCACAGAGAATTGAAAATTATGAAAAGGGGCATTTCAGATTTTTTAAATGAACAGATAAATTTTACAACTCAAAAAATACAACCAAACTAAAGAAACTCAAAGATAGGGCTTAACAGGTTAGAGAGCTGACTGGAAGTTAGGCCAGAAGAAAATAGAGAGAATTACAAAAGGATAGAAAACACTGCAAGAAGATAAAATACATAGAGAATCCATTAAGAAGATCTTAGATAAATGCAACTGGAGTCTGAAAAGGTGAGTGGAAAGAGAATGAAGGGGAAACTATTTGAAAACATAATGTATGTGAATTTTCCAGGTTCATGAATGGTATCAATCCGTATATACCAGAAGCCCAGTAAAAGCTAAACAGAATAAATAAAAAGAAATCTACAGAGGCCAGCCTGGTAGCGTAGTGGTTAAGTTCGTGTGCTCCACTTCGGCAGCCTGGAGTTTCCAGGTTTGGATCCTGGGTGTGGACCTAGCATTGCTTATCAGGCCACACTGTGGTGGTATCCCACATAAAATAGAGGAAGATTGGCATAGATGTTAGCTCAGGGCCAATCTTCCTCACGAAAACAAAAAAGAAAGAAAGAAATCTACAGCCAAGCACATCACAGAAAAACTGCTGAAACCAAAGATGGAAAGCCTTTAGAGCAACCAGAGAAAAAATACAGACTACCTTCAAAAAACAACAATTAGATTTACAGCAGATTTTTCCACTGAGATAATGGAAACCAGAAGACAATGGACTGAAACCTTGAGCGTGATGAAAGCAAATAATTGATAGCCTACAAGTCTATATCCAGGGAAAATGCCCTTCAAAAATGAAGGTGAAATAAATACATTTTTAAGCTAAACAGAAACTTTAAGAATTAATCATTAGCAGATCTTCACTAACAGAGATACTAAAGGGTGTTCATAGGCAGAAGGCAAATGATCCAAGATGGATGGTCAGAGATGCAGAAAATAACTAAAGGCAATAAAATTGGACAATATGTGAGTAAATGTACACAAATACTAACTGTATAAAATATCATTAAATATTAATTGTATTAAATAATAATTCTTGAGGGCTTAAGAGATTTAGAGAATTAAAGTACATGCTACCAACAACACTTAGGAGAGTAATAGTGTCCGTGTTCTAAGATTTTTATATTGTCTTGGAGGAAGACAAAAGTACCTTGACAGTAGACTTTGGTAAATCAAGGTTTCTGTAACCTCTAGGAGAACCCCAAAAGGAATAATAAAAGAATGTTAATTTCCAAAGTAATAAAGGAAAAAGTAGAATAATGAAAAAGAATCAATACAAAAAAGGCAAGAAAGGAGAGGAAAGGAAATATATTTTAGATGAGACAAAAGAACATAATGAAGTAATAGATTTAATCTGAAATGCATCAATAATTATATTTAAAAATAAACATAAACTAAATGCTTCAATTAAAGGAAAAAGATTGTCGTTGTGAATAAAAAACCCAAAACTAAATGGTGCTTACAACAGACACATCTAATATGTAAGGATACAGAAAATTTGAAAATAAAAGGAAAGAAAAATATGTTCTAGTAGATGTGTACCCAGAGAAAGCTGGTGTAGCTTTATCAATATCAAAGTAAAGACAAAAAGTATTACTACAGATAAAGAGGTATATTTCATAATAATAAAAGTTCAATTCACAAGGAATATATAACAGTCATGAATTTAGCATGACCTAAAATATACAAAGCAAAAGGTGACAGAACTATAAGAAGAAATATGCAAACCTATATTCATAGTGGGAAATTTTAACATATCTTGATTGATAGATCAGTAAAATGGCTAAGAATATAGAAGATTTGAACAAAAAAAGTTAGCAAACAAAATATGATGCTCTTATATAATAACAAAGCACCCAATAGGTATAGAATATATATTCTTTAAAGTACATATGGAACATTTATAAAAATTGAACATATAATGAGACATAAGGCAAGTCTCAAATTGTGAAGAGGGCATATTGTACAAATGTCAATCTCCAAATGAATCTAAAGAGTCAATGCAATTGCAATAAAAATCCCAATAGAGTGTGTGTGTGTGTAAACCAACAAGCTAATTCTAAAATTTATGTGGAAATGCAGAGGTCCCAGAATATCCACAGAACTCTTGAAGAACAACATTATGGAAGAGCTTGCTCTTTAAGATACTGAGACATATTTTAAAGGTATCTGTGTAAGACTGTTATTGGCCCAGAAACAGTCAAATAGACCAGTGGAACAGAACAGATAGCCTAGAAACACAGGGAAAGGATACCATTTTTAATAAATGGTGCTAGGACAGTTGGATATCTATATTTTAAAAATGAGATTGGATGCCTACCTTCCACCTCATTAAAAAGTCAGCTACAAATGGGCCATTGACTTTCATGTGAAAGGCAAATCTATAAAGATTTTAGAGTTATAGAGTTTATAGGACAATATGTTCCTGAATTCAGGAAAAGATTGATTAACTCAACTAAATTAAAATTAGGAATTTCCATTCATCAAAAGATTCCATAAAGAAACTAACAACAACAAAAAGGCCCCAGAAAGGGAGAATATATATATAATTCATATAACTGACAAAAGATTCATATACAGAATATGTATGTTTTTTAAATCCTACAAATTAATTTTAAAAATCAAACTAAAAACTGGTAAAAGACTAATATGCCCTTAGAGGATTTCCAAATGACATATATATTAGCTTCATTAGTAATTGGGAAAATGCAAATTAAACCACAAAGGGGTATATATACAAACCACCAGATTGTCAAACATCAAAATGTCTGTCAATACCAAATGTCAGGGAGACATGCACTGAACCCATATATTGGTTCCTCATATTTTCCCTTGGGTGTTGCCTGAGTCCAAGTGGGCATGGGAGTTCCAGCGAACATCCAGTAGTATAGCACACCATCAGGTTCCATAGTTCCAACACTTGCCATACACATAGGGGTTATTAATCGAGGGTTTGTGTTCACCTGTAAACTGTGGTTTCTAGCAGTTCATTTTCCTGTCTACCACCAGTCTCCTTTCCATCATAGCCAATTTTTTCTAGAAAGAATAGTCTATATCTAATATTAGCTCAGAATTTGCTTTCTTTTGCTACCTTTGCAGTAGACGCTGGCTCTGCCATGAAGGTAATTTTAACTTTTCTACTATATAGGAAGAAATCATTGCTTCACCCTCCATTTTCTACTCTTTTGTCGTAGACAGCGGGTGGCTTTCTTCTGGGACTTTGGAGGGGCAATAAACTGTGGCTTAGGGAGGTTAGCAGAAAGTACACAGCAATGGGGAAATCTTAAAACAGGAAGTAACAGGATGTTATTGGCGAAAGCAGTTGAAAATGTGTTGAGTGGAGAAAGGCAGCTATAGACACACCCATGCCATGGAGGTACTGAGTTCCCTGAGGCTCAGAGCCCAGCCTTCCCAAACAAGAAGGTCTCCTCTGACATTCTAGCCCCATGGAGATGGATTTGGTCTAGGGCTGAGATAACATGGTCAGAATCGGGTCTTAGGTGACTCAGAGACTGGTAGAGAGTAGTAGGTGGATCTTATCTGAGTGTTAGATGGGGCGAGGAAGAGAACTGGGCAGAACATTACAATTCTTAGAATTCCACTGCTTCAAAATAGGTAGATCTTAGAGGCCTTAGGTAATTACAACTATAAACCCCATGTTTATCTTACCTGCCATTCACTGGATTCACTATACATTTCATTTGACAGCTGTCATTGGATTTCAAAATGGAAATTAGAGGCATATTTCCAGTGTTATTTATGGCCATACCAGATCAACAAGTAAATGAGAGTATAGAGAGATTTAGAATTAAAGGTTCACATTCTAGTTGAATAATATGTCACTTTTAAGCATAAAATGAGAAATTATAAGAAAGATCTTTAAAATGAATAGGTGAATATTACATTTAAATGTACTCCAAGCACTTCCTTTCACCCTAAATTCCATATGTCTTTTTTTGCTGTATAGACAATTCCCAAGGGAGTGGGTCATTGATCAACTACCTCCTTGAGCAATTGTGTAATTTTGGCAGCTGCGTCTGCTAGCCATATTTCCTGAGGATTCCTCAGAGCCAAAAGTATCTGCCAAGAGGAGTCAAAATGCTGCTGACAACCAGGAATTGGATTTGTTGCAAATGGAGTTGCTCCAGCCCTCTGAATTTGCCAACTCCATTGTTGGAGGACTGTGATAAATGGTTGAGTGCATCTGCCCTTGTGAGCTGACACAGATCCAAGCAGCTTAAAATATGACAAGAAGCCAGGCTTCTCTGGCTAAGTCTTGGACAGTGTGTATCAGTCTACAATTGAACCCTAGAAACAAGAAAATATATATAAAGAGGCATTGTCCAGGGATTTCTTTCATTCAAGGCAGAAATAACAGCCCTTGCATTTGATTGGCCTGGATGTGATCTGTGGAACTAGTAGGGAACAGTGCTGCAATTGTATTTCAGCGCATGGAGTGAGATTTCCAGGAATATTGTATCCTTAAAATTAACGTGCTTAAAGAATCCACTTGAGGCTTTTTGATGATAGTCATTGCATCATTGTCGTTTGAGGACTTTTCTTCTTGCTTGCTTCTTTTTTTTTTCCTTGCTCTCATTTGGCAATGGGTCATTTAAGGGAGAAAACTCTAAACTTTCAGCTATTAAAAGAGAACAAAATTTGTGGTCGGAGCTTTAAAATGCTCAGGGAAAGAAACCACACATGTAATATGTATATTTTTTATAACAAGCGAAAAAAACCGACAAAGAATCACCCATAATCCCAATGTGTGGCTATAAGCACTGTTAAGCGTGGTTCTAACCTACCATTTTCCTTTCTTTTCTCCTTATTTTTCTGTTTTCTTTTTCTTATATACAGATATATATACAATTGTCTGCATGTGTGTGTGTGTATGTATATATGTGTGCTTGTGTATTTATGTGTATATGTGTATGTGTTTGTGTGCATGTGTGTGTATTTATACGTATGTGTGTGTCAAGGTCACCAAAGATTTCCATATCACTAACCTGGTGGTCAGTTCTTAGTCCTCATCGTACATGACCTGTCAGCGGCAATTGACATAAATGACCACTCTCCTTGAAATACGTTGTTTACCTGGATCCCAAGACCACATATTCTCAAGATTTTTCCTTCTGCATCATTGGTCTTTCTTTCTTATCTCCTTTGCTGGTTCTTCTTCCCAAAGCTCGGTCCTTGGAATTCTCTTGGACCCACTCTCTTGGGAATCTTTTCCAGTTCCATGGTTCTAAACATCACCTACCTGCCAAGAACTCCAAAACGTACATCTCCCACAATAACTCTCATCTGAACATAAGGCTCTTATATCTGTCAACCTCCATCTCTCCACTTGGAAGTCTAGTAAGCATCTCAAACATGTCCAAAACAGAACTCCTGAATCCTAGCAAACCATTCTTTACTTCCAACAAAACTTCTTACTATCTCATTATATAGTACTCCAAACTTCCAGTTGCTCAGGCTAAAATTTTGGTGCCATCCATGATTCCTCTTTTCTTTTCCACCCCATGTCTAATCCATTAGCTAGCCTTCAAAATACACCCAGACTCCAACCACTTTTCTCTGTATCCTCCACGAGCACACTGGTCTGAAGCATCAAGAACTTCTCCTAAGACAGTCTCCCTGCCTTTGCCTTTGTCCTCCCCAAGACTGAGGGATCCTTCCAAAACTAAAGTCAGGTCACACCACTCTTCCTCTCAAAACGTTCCAATGGCTTCCCATGTCACCTAGACCAAAAACTAAAGTCCTTACATGGCCTACTAACATTCTGTGTGCCTTACTTTTTAAACTTAAATATAGGAGGCAGCATAGTGGTGGTTAAGAGCATGTGCTCAGGGTCAAATTGCCTGTGTTTAAAGCGTGGCTCTAATTATTAGCTGTGTAACATTGGGCAAGTTACTTAACCTCTTGGTGGCTAAATTTCCTTATTTATAAAATTGGATCATTATAATACCACCTCATGTGGTAAAGATTAATGAATTAATATTTACAACATGCTTACAATAGTTCTGGCATATAGTAAACATTATAAAATGACAATAAATTGTCATGATAAAAAGCAACAAAATAGGCATTTTGTGCTATTAGCACAAGACCTCATCATAAATTCTGCACGTAAAAAAACATGTCTCCAATGGTCCCACCTGTAAGAATTTATAGATACTCTAAACATCTCTCAAAAAGGAGGATGAAGATGTTTTGGTTAAACAAATTTAAAATGAACCATCATTATTTTATTCATTTTCATTATTCTGAGCTCAGAGTTAGAATGGACTATACACCATGATTTATACTTTTAAATATTTTAGTACTTTTTTAAGCATCCTGATGCTGAGCTGCTTAATTATTCACCTACATCCTAACCGGTAATACTTCAATTCCTAAAATAGGTATGATTTTTTTCAGTTTACCATGTAGTTTGATTTACAAAGTTTACTTTACTTTTATGCTCTACTTATGGATTAGCACATTAAAATGGAACAATTTGATCTAAACTAATATAATAGACAAAAGCTTAAGGTATATTCTTACATACACCTATATGGGCACAGTAGGGAGACTAGGGAGGCCATGTGAAATTTCCGGTAGAGAGTCATAAAATTAATGGAGTTTGAAGTGGAAAAAATACCACAGACTTAATTTTGAATGTGGCTTTAATCATTGTTTAAATCATCTGTAGAGGCAAATGAGGGAAATGACCACCAGCCAGAGCCTGACTATCATAGCTCGGTTCTTATATCCATTTTACAGGTTCCTTTTTATACTTGACTGTAACTGAAGAATAAAGAATACCTCCAAATCAGCCCCCAACACACACATACACACACACAATGCAATACAACATATAGCCACACCCTTCAGAAATTGCTTTATGATCCACAGAGGAGAAAGGGCCTTGTACCCACAATTAAATTACTGGATATTTATTCCAAAGAACTGAAAACACAAATGTGTTAAAATACATGTACTCCTATGTTCACTGCAGCATGATTCACAATAGCCAAGACTTGGAAACAAACTAAATGCCCATCAACAGATGAATGGATAAAGAAGATGTGGTATACGTACACAGTGGACTACTACTCAGCTATAAAAAAATGATGAAATATTGCCATTTCTGACAACATGGATGGACCTCGAGGGTATTATGCTAAGTGAAATAAGTCAGAGGGAGAAAGTCAAATACCTTATGATTTCACTCATAACTAGAAGATAAAAACAGCAACAACAGACACATAGATACAGAGATTAATTGGTGGTTACCAGAGGGAAAGGGGGAGGGAGGTGGGCGAAACAGGTGATAGGGCACGTGTGTGCAGTGATGGACAGTCTTTTGTCTTTGGGTGGTAAACATAATGTAGCCTACCCAGAAATTGAAATATAATGACGTATGCCTGAAATTTGTATAATGTTATAAACTAATGTTACCTTAATAAAAAAAAAGAAATAATAGAAAGTAAAAAAAAATTTCTACAGATTATCTGAAGTAGAAAGACCTATTTGAAAAGAAGTCAAACATATATTTGAATACAAGAGAAGTCACAGTATTTGCTCAGAAAAAACAAAGGGAGTTAGGATTTGTGGAAGATTTGTGAAGGGGTCATAATGTTTATTCAAAAGTATATATTAGAATTTTTTTTCAATAGTTGAGTTTAACTTTGAGAATATGTGGTGGGAAGTTTTGTTAATTCTGGAAAATTCTTCCAGTTCTAAATGGAATTTTGGTGTAAATTGTTCCTGTTGCTGGAACTCTTAAAGACCTCTGCATGTTGGGGTGGACTACTGATGAGCTCACAGGTAAAAATAAACTTCACTTATTTGCCAACAGTAAAATGTCTCAGACTCAACAACTGCACAGCTGCTGAGAATTCCTTTGAGGATGTGAGAAGAGAAACAATACTATTGTGCCTGCGTGTTAGAAACAAGAGACAACTTTTCATGAAAACTTGCCTAGTCAAATCCACATTAGCGTGAAACATTATTTAACAGTATTTGCTCGTATAAAGGATGTACAAATAAATAGTGCCCTGATAAAATATCATTGTAATTCTTGTCAAATAACACTTTTTCTCACTTCTTTTTAATTTTAAAAGAAAATTGGCCCTGAAACACCATCCAGACAAGAATCCAGATGATCCAGCTGCTGCTGAGAAGTTTAAAGAAATCAACAACGCCCACACAATACTTACCGATCTGTCAAAGAGAAATATATATGACAAATACGGATCTCTGGGACTCTATGTGGCTGAGCAATTTGGAGACGAAAATGTTAATACCTACTTTATGCTGTCAAGCTGGTGGGCAAAGGTGAATTATGTTTTTTTCCTTCAAAAACAATTTTCTGGAGGATCATGATGTTATTCACTCTTTTAGAATCGATCTCAAAGAAAGCCTAAGGTTACTATATTATTAAACTCTTATAAATAAAAGGAGGTATCTTTGACTGAAAGCTGTTATTTGAGGATTGTTTTTGCTTTAGATCATCAAATAATTATAAAATACAACATAACTTAAAATGCTTTTAGACATTAATTATATTTGAATTTGAAGCTTCAGGTTAATTCTGACTTCCCTCCCTTCCCTCATAATGACTAATTAAGAACTGACTCATTGCTCAAAACCAAAAATAATTTATTAGTGTGACAACTGTTTAATAAATTATTATGGGACAAATTTAGCCATGTACTTTACTATCTATAGCATAGGTACATTAGCAAACACAATACCTGGGAGAATGGTAATTATGTCACAGGCTCACGTGGAGCCTGCTGTGAGGTAGAAGAGAAGGAAATGAAGGGGAAAGGTGAGAATTAAGTAGCGGAGGACAGGGAGTTGGAGAGACAGAGGAAGAGAGAGGACAAAAAAGATATCTGGTCAAGAAAAAGGCAACATTTTTAAGGACTTAGTGCAATCAGAATTGACTTTTGACAGTACATTTTGTGCAGATTCCTAGGAATCCCTAGTATATGTATGTTTGCTGATGGCTTTATATTTGTTTATGAGTTTTAATAGTCATATCTTCTGATAAAAGTATATTTCCATATGAACCATACCTATAGTCCACATATGAGTTGTACTTAATAATTTAAAAAACTGCAAATCTCCAAAGAGGAGGTTTCATATTCAGTAGTATTCTGATTGCTATTTCTTTCACTAAAATAAATTCTGCTAAATTGAAGTTTTATATATGCAGGAGGAGAGAGAATATGTTTTTGTAATAAGCATGGACAGAGAGAGTTTGCAACCTAAAGCCTCATTTGCCTTCTGCAGTTCCTGGAATTCCTTTTCTTGGGGATAACTGAGATTCCCACTGAACCCTCCTTTCTTTACTGTTGAAGACTTGGGAGGGAGATAAGTTCCTGCCAAGCAGATTTGGAACTTGGGATGAGAGTGTACACACTGACGATGCCATTTATGATGATAGATGGAACATTCATATAACAATATGGGCTTTTGTGGGCTTGCCTGGGAACCTAAGCTCCAGGCGGGACAGTCTTTCCATGGGAAGGTACATTTGGAGTTCTAGATAACTTACACACTAGCACTTGATTGCATATTGGAGCCTGCTTGCATAAAAAAGAGAATAGGTTTCCCTGCCCAGGAAGTTGACAAAATTGATCGAAATTTATATAGACAAGCAGAAGCTGTCCGGTAGTATAAGAAATATATAAAATAATTCCTGATGTGGCTCTTTGAAAATAAGGCTACAAAAAATCTATCTTCCCTTCCACTTGTGCCTAAGCCTAATTACACGGTGCCCATTAGATGGGCGCACAGTGATCATGTATTAAGTAGCATTGCATGAATGAATCAGCGTACCAATGAAAATGTGTTTAAAAACTATTGGACAGTTACATGTGCCTGGTACTGTGCTGCTAAGCATTGTACGAGATAAGGTTACTTCTGCAATAGGCTAACAATCTAGTTGGAATAATTAAAGAACAAAACAGTATATGAATTAAAGGAAATTTTCACAGAGTAATATGGGAATTGCATAGTAAAAACAAAAAGGGCAAAAGTCGGTAAAGAAAGGAGGAGCTTGTTGGGGCACTGGCTCAGGAATACTGCCCAGGAGGGTCTTGGAGGCAGGTGGTGAGGAGGAGGGTGTCGCAGTTTTGTTTTCAGAGTAATTTACCAAAGCCTATGAAAATGCAGAGTATCCATAACAAAAAGATATAGGTGTGAAGTGTGAGTGAAGCTCCCTCACTCCAAGCCACCACAGGCTCCACCCCACCACTGGGGCCAGAGTCAGACAGATGGAGTCCCGGGCCAGGAAGCGGGAATGGGGCAGGTGACGTTCATCAACATTAAAGGTTTCTGCCCTAAGTTACTGAAGACCTGCAGACACCCGTGGTGATCTTTATCCTCTTTGCTCCCTTTATTAGATGAAATCTGCATTCTAATTCAAAGATGTATAAACCACTTCCTTTCTATTTCAAATAACATATTTTTAATAAAATCATAAATTTATTTTGCTCAGTTAACAAAAACTGGCTTATTTTAACTTCAAAGTTGGGGGTTAGGAGAGTTTCTTTTCATCTTTAGCTATGGCAAACTTAGCAAAGCTTTTATAAGCTCGTGATGAAATCCCGGTGCTGTTCACCAGGAGAAACAAATCATTTGTTTATCTATTAATTACTTTATACATTCATTAATTCAGTAGGTATTTATTAAGTGTCTGCCGCATGCCATGTACTAAACCCTTAGATAGGAGGGATTAAAAGATTCCTGACACATAGTTCTAACCGTCAAGAAGCTCAAGAGACAGACCTGTAAACCAATCAATGTCCTAAAGTATCAACAAAAAGAGCACCAAGGTAGACATTTGTATGGAGTACAACTGGGGCACAAAGGAGGGAGTAATCATTCCAGGGGGCGATCAGGAAAGCTGTCAAAGAGAGAGGAGCTTTGAGATGAATCCTAAACACGGAGTGGGTATTTGATAGATGACCAGGGAATGGTAGGGGGACGTCCAGGTAGGGAGAGCGAAGCTATGGCAGGTATGGCAGGAACAGGGCCATGCTGGTGGCAAGGAGGGGTTGGCAGAGACTGGATGACCTCTAATAAGGAGCTCTGGCCTTTTCTTTTTTTCTTTTCTTTTCTTTTTTTTTTGAGGAAGATTACCCTTGAGCTAATATCTTCTGCCAATCCTCCTCTTTTTGCTGAGGAAGACTGGCCCTGAGCTAACATCCATGCCCATCCTCCTCTACTTTATATGTGGGACGTCTACCACAGCATGGCTTGCCAAGCGGTGCCATGTCTGCCCGCAGGATTCGAACTGGTGAACCCCGGGCCGCCGAAGCAGAACGTGAGAACTTAACTGCTGCGCCACTGGGCAGCCCCTCTGGCCCTTTCTAAGAGGCAGGAGTGTGGCTGCCTGGGCTCAAGAGAACACATATTTCAGAAAGCTCCAGCAGCAACGTGCAGAGTGGATTAGGAGGCAAGAACGGAGGTAGGAAGTTCAGTTAGGAGGCTGCTGAAGTGTCCAGAGTAGTGATGAGGGGATCTCTTCTAAAGCCTTACCTGTCAGGATGGAGAAGAGGGGGAGCGTGCAAGAGATCTTGAGGAGAGAGACTCTGCAGGACTTGGCGACTAAGAGGAAGGTGGGCAGGGCGGGGAGAGGTAGAGGGAGCTACGAATAGCTCTTCTTTGGTGAGAATGATTCGGTTCCCTTGCGTAGCTCATTTGACTTGTAGAGGTTATGTTCGTTTGTTGTTTTGTTTGCTCTACTCTTAATAATGATCATTATAGCTTAAGAATAAAGAAGAAAATGTCATACTTTGTTATTTTGGCTACAAGTCATTTCTTCCTGGCTTAACTTGTTAGGCAAACTTTATGAGGAATTTGTTTCCAAGGAAGCTAAAAAGATATTTCTTGCACAGCACAAGGAAGAGGGTGAGTATGTGCTCTTTGGGGTGAACTGCGATGTCTTCCGGTCTCCGGAGGTACATGGTGCACACAATTTCTGGAGTTCTCCCACACCCCACCCCCTCTCACCCCTATTTTTCTTTGCCTCTGTTTCCCCTAGACCCTGTTTGTTATCATTGGCCTCTTGACTGGCTGCTATTTTTGCTGCTGTCTGTGTTGCTGTTGCAACTGCTGTTGTGGACGCTGCCGGCCCAAATCATCTGTGCCAGAAGAGGATTTCTATGTGTCTCCAGAGGATCTTGAGGAGCAGATCAAGACTGACATGGAAAAAGGTGGAGTAAGATGAGAGCAGAGGTAGTGGGCGTCCTTTCACAGGCCTGAACAAGCACCAGGTCTCATGGTGATGGTTATAACTAAAATGAGAGAGATCCAAAAAGCAAAAGGGGGAAATCCCAGAGACTGTCAGCTTTGATACCTCTTTTGGAGAGGATTAAAGGACAACTACCTTTACCAGCCACAGAGAAAAGCAGAACCTGACACCAAATTAGAAAGAGATCATGAAATATGCTGGTCACAAAGCAAGGATAGTATAATTCACAGTCTCATTACAAGAGAGTGAACTCTGGGTTCAAGGAGGTTCAGGTGAGAATGCCCAGGGATAGGAGAACTAAGGTAAAAATTTCTTCTAGGTAAAGCATTTCAGCCTGTTACTTTAGGATTTCTCCTCAAATAGAAGGGAATGGACACCAAGAAAAGTCAACAATCCCTGACTTTTCTATTTTTTGATAATTTGGTAATGAGTTTTGGTTAGAAGTGGGAGAAGGTAGTCTTTCTTCCCTGGAAATGTAGCTTCTTTCCATATCCATGCATTCAGAGCTAGCCTCAAACCAGCATCAAGCATATTGTCTTCGGGCCGGCCCTGTGGCCAAGTGGTTAAATTTCCTCATGTTCCACTTCAGTGGCCCATGTTCGCAGGTTCAAATCCCAAGTGCAGACATACTCCACTCACCAGCCGTGCTGTGGAGGCATCCCACATACAAAAAATGGAGGAAGATTGGCACAGATGTCAGCTCAGGGTTAATCTTCCTCACCAAAAAAAAAAAGAATATTGTCTTATGTAAATGGGAGTATTTGCTTTGCTAAGCCACCTCCACACATCTATCTATGTGTGTGCATGGCCATAATACATTACTTGAGTCTTCAAGTTCATTCTACTCAGAAATGATAAAAGAAAAATGTTAAAAAGATGAAATCTCATAGAATTCACAACACCAGGAATACTTCATGTTCTCTGGGAAATGCCTTCGTTTAAACAAGCTGGAGTCAAACCAGCCATTGTTCTCTCTAGTCCTACTGCCATTTTCCCCTGTAGAATGCATCATTATTCTGAATTACAGACTTTATCACTAGATCACAAAGAACTCTGGACAGCCAAATAAAAGAATTACTTGGTAATTCAGAGAGTGGCCCATTGTTGTCAGAACTGCTGGAATTAGGACCGGTGCACTTTTCTGGACTGTACCATACTCTCATTCTTTTGGTCACAATGAAACAGAAATTCCATGAGATCAAGCACAGAGACTGTCTAAAGGCTTCTACACACCTTTTATTTCCTATCAAATGTGATGCTAAGTAATATCATCATTAACCACTCTGACTCCAGCTTGAAGGAAGAAGTCTGCGATCATGTGAATTGTACTTAGTCTCAGACCATTTTAGGATTGGGAGGTTAAAGAGGACGGAAGGGATTTTTCCTGCAACCTGGGACTCCTTCCTGTGGGGACACTGGGTGGCCAGTCTGGCAAACAGACGGGTTGCTCTTACAAATTTTTATTACTGTCCCTGGAGCCAAATTGGGGGCCCATGGTGAAATACAATTACAATTTTCTTTTGCCTTATTTGGGATATAAAAGGACAAATTAATCTTTTAATGGGGGCATACATACCAAAAAGAGCAAGCAAGCAGTATTATTCATAAATGGATTAAATGGACATATATATATATATATATATACACACACACACATATATATGTAAATTCCTCTTCAGGGATGGGCCAGTGACCTTGACATAACTTGCTTAGGAATGATGATCCCAGTGCATTAATCCCATCTGCTCTTGTGAGGAAGATAAATTCTTATACGATCATGTCAGGGTCAGTGGCCCCATTGTCCATAGGATCACCTATAACATCCATCAATCCAGTCCAGTACCCAGTCACTGACAGAGGATAGGAAGGGACAGTGAGATAGAAGAGTATTGTCATCATCATCCACTGTGTCAACGTTATCTTAGCTTTTCCTTTACAGTGCAGAAACCAAAACTAGGTGAATTGAACCTAGCTACCCCAAATCCAGTGCTTCACACTTCTCTGAAAAGCCTCAAAGTCTTTCCTGTTTTAAATTAGATAAAAGCTCCACCAGGTCATTCCAACAGACCTGCTTTGCAGATTTCTTTTCTGGAATAGAAATTCATACTTGATGCCAAATTCCGCCCAGGCTTCCTACCTGCAGGGTGACTGGTGATAAATCTAAGTGCCTCTCACTGTTAGTTCTGACACTCCAGAGCTTCCAATTCCATTGCAGAGGTCAGATTCTAGACTAAGTCAGTCATGATCCCATTTGACTGTGTTGCTATGAATCCTTAACCAAAAGGAAAGTTTTATCCTATTCCTAAATATTTAAAAGCTCCTCTGCAGAGTTGATCCAGGTTTTGTAGGGCCTGAAAATTATACAATTAAACGATAAGAAAAAGAATACAAAATTACAAGTTAGGTCTGAAAGTGTATGTTTATTTAGAATGTGAAAAAGAAATCACAACAAAGTGCAAAGCTTCAAAACTGACAAATACTGTAAATATCACAAAATCTAGAAAAAGAGCAATAATTTAATTGACTGCCTGGCACACCTTTCTAATACTTCGCTCCTATGCTTTCTGGTTGCATGTTCTTTGATTGCCTCTTCATTTAACAGTAATTTTGTAATGTCATTCTGTGTAGGAAGGATAGAAAAATAATTCTGTCTTTCCTCTAGCATGTTTGATCAAAATTTGTTTTTTATTATCGGTAGATTAGAAAAGTTTCTTTGGGTTTTATGACTCATTATTGATAATGTTGTCTAAATTTTTAGGAATTGTTGTCAAATTTGCGAAAACTCCTATATAGTTTATTTCATATATAAGATATAAGATTTGGAAGAATTTTCCACAGACCCCTTTTTGACTCTGCACATTTCAAACCTTGTTGCCCCTACATCACCCAGTACTTCTAAGATCAGAGCCCACTGGACACACTCATATAGTGTGATACCACCTCTGGCATGGATCTTCATGTTCCCTCAGCAAGCGAATTGTCATAGTGAGCTATAAGAGTATTCCTAAAGCCATTCCTATGCCAGTACAGCTAGCAGTAATCAACTATACACAGAGTTCCCGCAAACCACAAAAACATATCCCACTAAATTCAAATGAAATCTATCCCCAACTCATTTCTCTGTAACCGAATCCCCAAAATGTCCATAGCCCCTCTGTTGCCACTCATCAAGAAAAGCATGATGGAGGGAATGTCAAAGTGGAAAGAGACAGTGTTTTGCTGATTACGGTTAAAATATCGTACTCTTGCAAATCAACAAAAATTTGAACACATTGCTAGGGCCCCAACAGACCCTCAAGGGTCTGAGCAGATAAAGATCCGTGAAACTTAAATTCTGTTAACTGTGCAGTAAATCCACCACTGCTCTTCGATCTAACATTTTATTATGAGAATTTATGCCTTATTTTCAGCTAGGTGCATCAGTTAGTTTCATATTTTTACTCCACTAATTCAGGGACTTAATGTGGTTTACAGGGAAAACTAATGTAGGTTAAAGCTTGTAAGGAGGAAAAAGCAGATTACATGTGAAGACTATGCTTTCTGGATTGTGATCCAATAAGTGGACTGTGGCTTCCTCTGTTCTCCAAAAGAAGGGGACCCACTTAAAGTTGTTTAGAAAATACACTTGAAAGGGGCTACGAGTCACTCAAGTATCAAGTTACTCACGACAAATGATAAGCAGCATACATCAAGATTTGAATCCATTAGCAGGTACTGGTGAGATTTTGGGCTTAGAGAATTTTATTTCAGTGATTCTGAAATTAAATAAAATATGGCAAACATTTTCTCACTGAGGAGATTTTTAATTATCTTATGCTGCATCTAATCCTAAAATCCTAGGATTTTAGAGTTGGAAGGAATCCGAAGGGTCAACCTTCATTTGCCGTATTTTTATGGGCCTATTTATGGACTCTCTCTTCTGTACCACTAATCTGTGTGTCTATGCCTTCACCAATAATACACTGTCTTGCTTTCTGCAGCTTTAAAGTAAGTCTTAAAATCAGCTAGTGTGATTCTTTTTCAAAACTGTTTTGGCTATTCTAGTTTCTTTGCCTTTCCTTATAAATTTTAGTATCAGTTTGTCTAAATCTACAGAAAAATACTGCTGTTTTTTTTTTTAATTAGAATTGCATTCAATTTGTAGATCAGTTTGTAGATCACTTTTACTATGTTGAACTTTCCAATTCTCCAACATGGTACGTGTCTCCAGTTATTTAGGTCTCATTTGATTTCTTTTACAAGTATTTTGTAATTTTCAGCATACAGAGCTGTTCCATGTTTTGTTAGATGGATATCTAAGTATTTCATCTTGCGGGGAGCTATTGTAAATAGCACTGGTTTTTAATTTGGTTTCCAATTGTTCATCACAAGTATTTACAACTATTTTTGTGTTGACTTTGCATCCTGTGTTCTTGTTAAGCTCAATTATTAATTCGTATTTTTGTGTAGGTGTGAATTCCTTGGGATTTTTTATGTAGACAATCACGTCATCTACAAGTACAATCTTATTTCTTCCATTCCAATCCGTATGCCTTTTATTTTATTTTATTTTTTCTTACCTAATAAGCACTGGCTAGGATTTCTACCATTTGGTTTATTGCTCTGCTATCATCACCTTGAAAATCTTAGCTTTTAAATCAGGTATACTACATTTTCATTTGAATACTACACCGATTTGAATTCAGTGACTAAACACCTCAAATTTCATTTTTAAGGACATGTTATAGGACATTGTAGATATTTCTTAATTTATCAAAATCCAAATATCAAATCCTTTTTTTAACCAACTGACTTATAAAAAGCCATTAGAAATGTTTTTTCATCTGCTTTGAGATAGTTTAATAATTCTAGTTTTATGTCTAAAGCTTATGATTTTTCTTGGATATTTTTTGTTAGGTGCATATTTCAAACATGCCTACTCTTTGACACTAAAGTCTGAGATACCTTTTGATACTGTAACATGGTCCCAATCTCTGTTCAAGTGTAGTGGTACAGGGTGGGATTTGGTAGCAGAGAGGAGAGATTTGCTTGTGTTATTGTATCTCTTTCAACTATATGAAAGGGTATAATCCAGCTTCTACCCTTAGGAAATAAAGGGCAGAAAGTTCAGAACAGTGGCATCTTCAATATTCACTGGAAACTATAGATCTTGTAAACTGATTCCCATTTCTTTCTCAAAATAAAAATATACTCCTACTTGGATCTTAGGAACACAGGGAATTCTATTATTCTTATGAATCAATCAGGATCAAATAGAATAGTCTTGGGGAGGAGTCTGTTCCCTTTTTTTGTCTTGGAAAATTTGAAATTTGAAAGGTGAAGGCAATGGATACCAGCTTATTTCCCTTCCTTTCAAATGTGCACAAATTAGAAGCTTGACTTTGTGAAATTTTGAGTGGTATATTTAAAACAAGCTCATTTATGGGGCTGGCCTGGTGGTGTAGTAGTTACGTTCACAAGCTCCACTTCGGCAGCCCAGGGTTCATGGGTTCAGATCTCAGGCGCAGACCTACACACCGCTCTTCAGGCCATGCTGTGGCAGCATTCCACATACAGAAAATAGAGGAAGGTTGGCACAGATGTTAGCTCAGCAACAGTCTTCCTCAAGCAAAAAGAGGAAGATTAGCAACAGATCTTAGCTCAGGGCCAATCCTCCTCACCAATAAATAAATAAATAAATAAGTAAATCTCATTTAGACTTTCTACTCTTCTGTTAGCTGAAGGCCACAATGAAATCAGAATTCTACCAGCCAAGGGAGTTTTATAGACCAAACCCTCTTCCCTGGGGCTGTGTGTCTGTACGCATCTATGAGACAGTGTAGCAAGGTACAGAAGCAAGAGCATAAACTGGAACTAGTTATCTCTGAACATCCTGACAAAGCAAACCAAAAATACAAAGCTAAATTCGGTTTCTTTTTTCTAAGCTGAAGGCAGTGGACTGAAAACCCCCAGTTAAGCTCTAAAAATTTCTAATGGAGTCATGATTTCCCCATTTTTTTTTTGTTTTTGAAGGAGAGGGAATAAGTATCTAAAGGAAAAGATTTTATAGTTTTGACTTTGGATCTAAAAATGTGAGACTCAGTGCATAGAAAAATCTATTGATTGCTTAACTGTTCTTGCTACTCACCTAGATAAAACCCAGATAAATTCACAGCCACTGAGCTGAAGAGGCCATATGGCTTGTAATTAGACTTCTCTCGGCCAATATCTTGGGCAAATAGTGAGATATTTATTAGATTGGCTGTTCAGTATTCATCACACTCTACTGCCCAGGAAAAGGGTACCAAGGAAGAGACTAAATTCATCCTTCCTTTTTTCACCAAGCCCAACTCAATCTCCTTCCTACCCTCTTTTCCCCAATCAAAAGGAATCAATTTCTAAAAATAATTCATGGAAAATAATTCTTGTAACTAGTTCAAAGCTCTTTCTTCTTCTTTATATGAATATATCAAGTAAGCATCCTCAAAGCTCTGGACCAGGGGAGCAGGATGAGTGAGTCAGCTCAGACTGCTACCACAAAAGCAGTTCAAAGTGGACCCAAGCCTTCTTCAATTTTTGGCTGCCAAGGTTCATTGAGCAAATTTACTACACAGGTTTATCAAGATCGCCTTTCAACAGCAAACATTGATTGAGCACTTAATATTTGCCTGACACTATGCGAGGGGCTAGAGAAAAGAAAGACATGCCTCCTGCTGTCTTAGACTTTACGATCCAGCAGAGGAGATGGAGAGACAAATATTAAACAATCACAGAAAGAGCTAGTTAGTTACAGGTATAAAAAGCCTGCCAAAGGAGATGCACAGGAGCTGGGATAATGAACACTGGGGAACCTGACCTAGATGCAGGGGAGAACAGCTTCCCTGAGGAAGTGCCATTTAAAGCTGAAGACTTAAAGAATGAGGAGTTGTTAAGGGGTAGGAGATTATGGGGATGGAGAACCCTAGAAGGGATGAATCTTCATACCAGCAAAGCACTTGGCACGGTATCTCCCTATATCCTGTGGATAAAATGGCCAACGGTGCTCCAGATGCCAGGAAGGCAGGTGTAGTCATATTGGGCTGTTCTATTTGAATAGTTTTATCAAGGAATTGAGTGAAGCAGAAGTTGTGCACAGACCATATTTGTGTAACCCCAAACTGGGATATGCCCAGACATGGGCTCATACCACTGATGTGAAATGTGATAGGTGGAAAGCAGCTGGAATCCTGGACAGTTTACTAGAGAACAGCAAGAGCAGTAGGATTTAACCAGGAAGAGGGGAAAGGGAATTGAGAGAACCCAGGGGGCTCTGAGGAAGAAAGTGCAAAAAAGCAGAGCATAGGTGAAATATTATTCAGCCATAAAAAAGAATGAAGTACTGATACATACTACATGTGTATGTCGTGTGGACGAACCTGGAAATATTATGCTAAGTGAAAGGAACCAGCCACAAAAGGACAAATATTGTATGATTCCATTTATGTGAAATATCCAGAAGAGGTAAATCCAGTCTGGAAAGCAGACTGGTGGTCACCAGGGCCTGGGGTTGAGGGAGGAACAGGGAGCAACCACCTACTGGATTCTGGTTTTCTTTTGGGGAAATGTTTTACAACTAGATAGAGGTGGTGAATTATACACTTATTACGTTGTGAATGTACTAAATGCTACCAAATTGTTTATTTTATGTTATGTGAATCTCACCTCAATTTAAAAATATATACAGTAGAGGAGAGGGGTAGACCAAGATCTGACTGGAGAAGGAAACTAAAGACCCTCCCTTCAGAAAAGGAGAAGGCTCTTTGTTCCCTGCAGATTCACCCGTGGAGGAAGAGGACGATGCCACAGGCCTAAGCAAGGCCCCAATATTCACAAAGCGTGGGGAAATGGCAAAGTTGATTACCAGCCTTTTGTGTCTGCGACCTTGAGAGCAGTACACTGACAGTGGCTAGGACAGAGAGCTCTGGCGTTAGACGGTGCCATTTCAAGGCCCGACTCTTTTGGCTACCAGTTGAACTTTTTGGGGTAATTCACTTACCTCCTTTATCTGTTACTGTTTTCATTAAATATTAAATACACATAAACAGACATTTTGATCTGGCTTTCTACCTTTCAGTAAGAGAGTATTGTCCTTACCTTTTAAGTTCTTTGTTTGCTTTTCCCTCTTCAGAATTACCTGCTATCTTAAATCATTTGTAGTCATTTTCCTTTTTTTCTTTCAGTTTATTGAAGTATTTAGTTGACATACAGCACTGTATAAGTTTAAGATGCACAGCATAAGGACTTGACTTACATATATTGTGAAATGATTACAATACTAAGTTTAGCTAACATTCGTCATCTCATATAGATACCAAAAAAAAAAGTTTTTTCTTGTGATGAGAACTTCTAGAATTTACTCTCTTAGCAACTTTCAAATATACCATACAGCAGTGTTAACTACAGTCATCATCTGTACATTATATCTCCAGTACTTACTTATCTTATAACTGGAAGTTTGTACCTTTTAATCAGCTTCATCTAACTTCCCTCCCCTCCCCTCTGGTAACCACAAATCTGATCTCTTTCTATGAGTTTGGTTGTTTTTCTTAGATTCACTTATAAGTGAGATGATGCAGCGTTTGTCTTTCTTTGACTTATTTCACTTAGCATAATGCACTCAAGGCCCATTCATATTGTTGCAAATGGCAGGATTTTCTTCTTTTTTATAACTGAACAATATACCATTGTGTATATATATATACCCCATATTTTCCTTATCTGTTCACCCATAGATGGACACTTGGGTTGTTTCCATCCATGTCTCGGCTACTGTAATATAATCGTTTTCTTACTATCCTTTTTAGTATTACAACTATATATATTTATATTCCTAATCAGTATAATGCTTGGTTTTGCATATTTTTGAACTTTAAATGACTGGACTTATAGTCAACAATTATCCTTCAATTTGCTTTTTTTTCACTCCATATATTTCTGAGATTCATTTATATTGTGACTTTCATTCATTTTCACTGTTATATAGTATTTTTCTGTGAAAACATACTATAATTTATTTATCCATTCTACTGCTAATGGATATTTGGGTAGTTTCCACTTTTTTAACATTACAAACAGTGCTATTATGAATGTTCTTGTACGTGACTCCTGGTGCATGAATGCTAGAGTTTTCTAGGTATATATGCAGGAGTGAAATACCTGAGTCAAAGGGTATGGTGTTATTAGATAACACCAAATTTGTTGCACTGATTTCCATTCCCACTAACAGTTAATGAGAATTCCTATTGCTCCAAATCCTTGCCAACACTTGACTTCGCCAGACTGTAAATTCATGCCACTCTGGTGATTGGGATATGGTATATCATTGTGGTTCCAATTTTTATGTTTTTGGTTACTAGTAAAGTTGAACATCTTCTCATATACTTATCGGTCATTTGGGCTTCTCCTTCTATGAAATGTTCAAATCTTTTGCAGGTTTTTTATTATATCATCTGCCTTTCTTACTGTTTTTTTATATTTGGGTATTAACTCTCTTGATTATGTTTGTTTAAAATATATTCTGCCAATTTATGACTTTGGTATATCACTCTTTATGGTGTCTTTTAATAAAGCAAAGTCCTTAATTTTAATGTAGTCAAAATGTCAATCCTTGCCTTTATGTTTAGTGATTTTTGGTGTTTTGATTAAGGAATCTGTCCCTATCCTAAGGATATAAAGGTGTTCTCCTAAATGGTCTTCTCAAAGTTTTATAGTTTTGTTTCTCACATTTACATGTTTAATCACCGGGAATTGATTTTTGCATGTGGCATGATGTAGGATTCCATTTCATTTTTTTTCCATATAGAAAACGCATTGTCCTAGCACGCTGATTTCCGGTCTTGGTTTTGGTATGCATTAAGTTTCAGTAGATGGAGCAGTTTCTGGGCTTTTTGTTCTGGTCCACTGGTCATTTTGTCTATCTGTAAGCAATACCAGGCCCATTTATAACAATTCCTGATACTGTTTAGGCAGGGCCTCCTAACTTGTTCCTCAGGAGAGTCTCACATATCTTTGGCCTTTTGCTTTTTCATATAAATTGTAGAATCAGCTTTGTCCAGTTCTTTAACAAAAGTTCTTTGAACAAAACCTTTGGGATCTTGGTTAGAATTGCAGTGACACTGGAGATTAGGTAGAACGGACATATTTAAGAAAGCAAATCTTCTAATACATGACATGATATATCTCTCCATTTATTTAGGTCTTCTTCATAGACTTTCACTAAAGATATATCTTATATATTTTGGTTACATTTATCCATTTTTATACAATTACAAATTAAAAAGTTATATCTATTAGTTTTATACGTGTATTTTGGTATAGAGAAATGTGTTTTCTTTTAAAACATTGATTTTGAACTTAAGAAACTAGCTAACCTCTCTATTTTTAATTATTTATCAGTAAATCCACTAGGGTTTTTACATAACTATTTACATCATTTGTGAGTAGTGATAATTTTGATTCTTCCTTCCTATTCCTTACCATTTTTTCTTCTTTTTTTGCCTTTCTGTGTTTACTGAGACTACCAGTAAAATGTTGAAGAGAAGATGCTTTCAAGATTGTATCATAATTATGAGGTTTGCTGTCAGTTTTTGATCAGGTTAAGAAAGTTGTCTTCTCTTTCTATTTTGTCAGAACTTTATGATGGGTGTGAAATTTTATCCAACATTTTTTTCTTCATCAGTTCAGATGGGCATGATTTTTCTCCTTTAATTCTGTTAATGTGAAGAATTATGTGAATTGATTTTCCAAGGTTAAAACAAGTTTGTATTCCTGAGATAAATCCTGTGCAGTCTTGGTGTATTAATTACTTTATTTTTTGATGAAATGGGTTTGCTAATATTTTGGTTTAGATGTTTGTATCTATGTTAATGAATGAGATTGGCCTATAATTTTCCTTTCTCAAACTTTCCTTATGGGTTCTATATCAAATTGTGCCTCATAAATAAATTAGGAAGTATTCCTTTTTTAACTTTTCTTGAAGAGTCTGTGTATTATTGGATTTATTTATTTCTACAGGATTTTGTAGAACCTTCTGGGCTAATGTGTGACTGTACAAATTTTAAATTATTGACTCAATGTATTTAATGTTTATAGGCCATTTAGGTTTCCTTTCTTCATTATTAAAAACTTACTTCTTTGGGGCCAGCTCCGTGGCTGAGTGGTTACGTTCACACACTGCTCTTCGGTGGCCCGGGGTTTGGCTGGTTGGGATCCTGGGCGCAGACATGGCACTGCTCGTCAGGCTATGCTGAGGCGGCGTCCCACATGCAACAACTAGAAGGACCCATAACTAAAATATACAGCTACGTACCAGGGGTATTTGGGGAGAAAAAGCAGGGGGGAAAAAAAAGATTAGCAACAGTTGTTAGCTCAGGTGCCAATCTTTAAAAAAAAAATTACTTCTTTAAAATTTCCTCTTATTACTTTTTATGCATCTATAGTATATGCATTATTGCCCCATTTTTCATTACTTATATTGGTTATTTCTGCCTTCTTTTTTTAGTGACTTTCACTAGATATTTGAAAATTTTATCAGTTTTCTCAAATAAATAACTTTTGGTTTTGTTGATTCTCTTGTATTTGTTTCTACTTAATTTTTTTCTTCATTATTTCTAAATTTATTTTTTGTTGATTTTTGTAGTTCTTAATATTCAGCCCTTCTTCTTTTCTAATATTTAGCATTTAAGGCTATAAATTTTTCTATGAGTATCACTTTAGCTTCATACACACACATATATGTTCTTATAATCTGAGTTCTAAATATTTTCTAATTTCCATTATGATTTTTCCTTTGATCCACAAGTTAGGCCTATATGTGTCTTAATTGTAAACCCGTGGGGATTTTCCAGGTTCCTTATTGTTTGTGTCTAACTTAACTGCATTGTGATCAGAAAATGTGGACAGCATGATACAATACTTTGAAACATCTTGAGGCTTGCTTTACAGCCTAGAACTTAATCAGTTTTTATAAATGTTCCACATTGCTTCAAAACAATACATTCTGCATTTGTTAGGTTCATTGTTTCATACACGACCATTAAATAAAGCTAATTTATTATACGTGTAACTTTGCTAGGGCTGCCATAACAAAGTACCATAGACTGGCTTGACTGAACAATAGAAATGTATTCTTTCACAATTCTGAAGGTTAGAAGTCAAAGATCAAAGTGTCACAGGGTTGGTTTCCTCTGAGGCCTCTCTTCTTGGCATGACGATGGCCATTTTCTCCTTGTGCCTTCACATGGTCTTCTCTCTGTGCGTCTATGTCCTAACATCCTTTTCTCCTGTACACACCACTCATATAGGATTAAGGCCCACCCTGGGGACCTCATTTCAACTTAATTACCTCTTTAAAGACCCTCTCTCCAAATGCATCACATTCTGAGGTGCTGGGGGTTAGAACTTCAACATATGAATTTAGGGGAAGGGTGGACACAAGTTAGTCCACAACATCATACTTTTCAAATTCTTTATATCCTTAAAGATTTTTTTGCTTGCTTCATCAGTCCATTCCTGGGACAAGCATTCAAATCTTCCACTGTGATGATGGATTCTTCTATTTCTCTATAAAGTTCTGTCAATTTTTGCTTCATATATTTTGAGGCTATGTTATTAGTGTATGTACGTTTAAAATTTTTATAGCTACTTGGTGAATTGAATATTTTATTATTATGTAGTTACCCTTTAGTTCTAGCAATGCTTTTTGTCATATTTTATTTTGTTAAAATGTAGTTATAGTAGCTTTCTTTTTGTTAGTGTTTGTGTGGTAAATGTTTCCATCTTTTTATTCTCAACTTTTTTTGTCCTTATGTTTTTTTAATGTGTCTTTTATAAAGAGCATATAGTTTAAATGGAGTATTAAGTCCATCTGTATTTATTATAATTAATGATATATTTTGATTATTTTCTACTAACTTCATCTTGTGTGAGAGACAGTATAGCATAGTCTTCAAGAGAACGGACTCTAAGAAATATTGCCTAGGTTTGAATACTAGCTCTGTTACTTACTATCTGTGTAACTCAGGCTAGTTACTTAAAACACTCTGTGCTTCAGTTTCCTCATCTGCAAAATGGCTATAATAATAACCCTACCTTGAAGTGCTGCTATTAAGGGAGTTAACATACATAAAGTGCTAACAGTGCTAGGCACATAATAAGCACTATATACATGCTTTCTATTAATATTTTATTATTATAATTATAACTTTAAATTGATGTGTTTTTTCTGTTTCTCTTTTCTTTCCCTTTTTTATTTCTTTTGTATTGATAGATATTTTTTTTCATATTCCATATCTTTCCTTCCTCCAGTTTGGAAATTATATTCTCTGTTCTATTCTTTTAGGGTTACCCTAGACATTTATCAAGCATACTTGTCAAAGTTTAAAGTTAATTCTTATCTTTAGCCCCTCCTGAACAATACAAGAACTTTATAACACTTTAACTCTGGACACCTCCTTTCTCATTTATACACTATTGTTGTATTCCAGTTTTAGCTTAATTATAAGCCTCATAACTTATTATTATTGCTTTATATAGTCAATAATCATTTACCTTTACTCACATACCTACCATTTTCTTTACTAATCCTTCCTTTTCCATTTTTTTTTTTTTAAAGATTGGCACCTGAGCTAACAACTGTTCCCAATCTCTCTCTCTTTTTTTTTTGTTTGCTTTTTCTCCCCAAATTCTCCCAGTACCTAGTTGTATATATTTTTTTTAGTTGCGGGGGTTCCAGTTGTGGCATGTGGGATGCTGCCTCAAGATGGCCTGATGAGCAGTGCCATGTCCATGCCCAGGATCTGAACTGGTGAAACCCTGGACTGCCGAAGAGGAGTGGGTGAACTTAACAACTCAGCCACGGGGCTGGGCCCCCTAATCCTTCCTTTTTACAGCACAAATTTTCCATTTGGTAACACTTTCTTTCTGCCGAATTACATCTTTTTAATTGGGTCTGCCAGTGGCATAATTTGTTTTTATTGTCTGAAAATACATTTCACGCTTTAAAAAAAAAGAAACATAACGATAAGAGGGTTTGTCAACAAATTTAGATTGATAGATATCTTTTTTTAACATACTAAAAATATAATTCCATATTTTTATATGGAAGCAAATATGGCTTCCATATTTGCTATTGAGAAGTATGACTGCTTTTAAAACCATTGTCTTTGGTGTTCTTCAATGTCACCAAGATGTTTTAAATATGAGTTTCTCTTTAGTTTATCCTGGCTGGTTCCTAAACCTGTGGATTTGTGTCTTTCCAGGGAATTTGCAGTCATTAAATCTTCAAATATTTCTTTTAATCTTCTTTTCATTTCTTTATGAAAGTTTTATTAGATATAAGTTAGACTTTATCACTCTATTCTTTATGTCTTTTAACCTCTTTCGTATTTTATTTCTTTATTTCTCTGTTACTTTCTTATTAATCTCCTCATATCTGTCTTCAATTTCACTAATTCTCTCATTAGCTGTTAAACTCATCCATCATGTTTTTAAATTTTCATATATTTTAATTTCTAGAAGTTTTTTTTTTATTAATTTCAAAATGAATTTGCTCATTCAAAAAAAAATTTAATTCTTTTTTAAATCTGTATCTGATACGTGAAAGACTTGAAGACTTTCCGGGTCTGATTTGGCCATCCGTTGTTTCAGTTGGCTCTTACTCTGTGTGCATTGTTTCTGTGTGTACTCTTTTCCTCCCTTCTTCTCAATCTCTCTCTTTCCTATCTATTTATTTTTACTATGAGTTCATGTTTACTGCAATTTTTGTAGTGTTTTTTTTTTTTTTTTGAGGCCTGCATTGAAGGTGGGGCCATTCACTTCTGTTATGTCTTTGGGAATATATCTTGTACAGGACAATTTTAAACTAAATTATCAGCTTGATATTTCTTAGAACATCAGGTATTATAAATTTGGCCTGCCAATATGTGTGCCCACTGTCTTGCCATTAAACATTTTTAGGGCAGCTCTTTCCTCCCTCAACACAGCACCAAGACTCAAAACTAACAATTTAAATGCAGAGTTAGGGGTATGGAGATTTAGAGAGTGCATAACCATTTTTGGTGTTAGCTTTATGTGGGGAGTTTCCTATCAGACTCTTCACCTAAGCAAGCTCTGAGTTTTTACCTCTCTCCCAACAGGGCCATATATGCAATTGTGCACTGTACAACTCTAGGGGGAAGTTTTCATATAGATATACAGTAGAGCTTATATGACATATGTGGTGGCCCTGTCCTCATCCCCTCAAGATGGTGAAAACTAAAGCTTAAGTTCACCAGGTTCAGCAACTGCCTCAAGGTGAAAGCTGGGTTCGGTGCTTTGGTTTTATAATTCTATAACTGATAGAAGTTAAATGAAGAGTAAAGACATGTCTCCTCCCTTTTGAAGTCTTTTAAAGGGCAAGCAGCCTCAATATCTTATGAATTGATTTGCCACTCATCATTTAACAAAAATATCCATCACTTGCCCCATTAAAGGAAATGTAACATGATATGAGGGTGTTTACTGCTTTGCTTTGCTTATTTTTAGATGTGGACTTTCCAGTTGTTCTCCAGCCTACAAATGCAAATGAGAAAACACAGCTAATCAGAGAAGAACCTCGAAGTTATTGCACAGACTCTTAATATTGAGCCCATTGAGGGTCCACCGTACCTCCTCTTGGTTCAGCCATGTCTCCAGGTGGTTATAGGGGGAGGGTAGGTAGCATGAAATGCTGTGAACTTTTCCACATTTGTATTTAACTCTTAGGTTAGGGAATATGATTGCTACATAATTTTCTCAGTATGCAGTCTCACTCTGAGTAGAATTACTAATGAAGCACATTCCATTTTGATGAATAAAGGCTTGAAGAGTTGTTTTATGCTCCTTGCATGAGGTAAGACAATGGCATTGGGCAGGCGTTATGAGCCTCCCTTTGTGTGAGCCAGACCTCATTCCTTACAGCCTAAAGAAGTATTCCAAACAGAAACCACTAGTCATCTATTTAACTAAATGCAATATTCATACTTCCCACAAATATCATCAGCAAAATACATATGAGAATTTAGGAGGAATTGTGTGTGCGTGATTTTTCCCTGTCAGTATTCATTATGGTTACAGAAATATTTCAAGAGACAGGAAGAAATGATTAGGTAAAAAGACAAATCACATTATTTTAAAGTATCTTTTTGAAAGATTAAAAATTGTCATTTACTGAAAACTGACAAGTAAAACTAGGAGGAAACAGGTTTTGTGTGTACTGTTAGACTGCTATAAAAACAATAACTAAAACAAAACTTCAACCTGGCTAAATGTTATAAATGATCCAGAAAATCATTCTGAGCCCAAACCAGCCCTAAGAAATGTGCTGACCATTTTTAAGTAAAAGTAATTTTTGTACAACTAGCCTAGATTAGACAGACTAAGGAAAAGAAACACAGGAAGTAAAGGGTAGAATTCTAAATTTTATAGCCTAAGTTTAAATTTAAAGGCATATTACTTACCTCATTTTTGGTGGGATAATTATATTGACCAGAAAATGCTTAGCTCTGTGCATGTTAAACACTGAAGCTCAGAGGCCATCCCTGCATGTAATTGTTTGATCCTTATATCCATCATGTGTTCCAAACCATGTGCTATTTATAAAATATTACAGCAGCAAACGTGTTTGTTTTTTCTAGGTCTTTCTTAGTTCTTATGTAATACTGCATTTTTGAAGACCTTGTTATGTTTTTATATAATATTGCATGAAATGTCATTTTCTTTTTTCTTTTTTTCTTATTCCCCACTACTACCAAATTAAAGTCAATGGAGGCTAAATAAACATTGTAAGTGAGAATTGGTGTTATACCACTGGCAGTTCTAAAGTCATTAAAACTCTACTCTAAGTCATGAATTCCTGGAATTTCTTTTTAATTGACATAAGTAGAAAAGCTCTGGGTTGAAAGTTAAGAAACCTGGTTCTAATCTATGCTTTTACTACCTAGTCCTGTGACCAAATGAGATGAGAGTAATATGGCTAATCACTCTATGACTATTTTCATACCTGTCCTAACCCCTTCCGAATTGCTGTGAGACCTGATAAAATAGCTGAGGTGAAGGAACTCTGAAAAGTCAAGTTTTGAACAAATATAAGGTGGTTTTACATGAGTTTGCATACGTTGATACACACAGACAAATGTGATGTGACTTGTTATGTATATAAATTCTTTCACCCACTAAGACCTATGAAGATACCCAGTATTATCAGCCCAGGTGACCAGCAGTGCTTGGAACTCTGTATTCAACAAACAAGTGCTACTTTCTGTTTGAAAGGAACAGTGAGATAAATAGTCCTGTCTGGGGGCATTTGAGCCACTACATTTCCTTTCTGAGGTCTCTTTTTCTTTTTCTTTCTCACATGGAACTTTTTACTTCCACTCCCAGTTTGCCCAGAGAGCTGGTACAAGACTGGTTAAGATAAGAACAGGGCATGAATCAGAATCAGTATCAGACAATGGAATTAAATTCCTAGAGGGGTTCTGGCCAATGTTCCCCACAAAAGGCTAGTTTCTGGTTACAGTGATGTGTGGTAAATACAAGCAAGTGAATACCTATGAATGAGGAAATGAATTCTACAGAATGCCCCTTAGCTACATAGAATCAAGGATCAACTCTTCATCTGAGGAGGGGCCACTGAAGCATCTTGTGGGGGTCAACAGGAGCTGCCATCTGGCATCAGCTGCAGTTATTCTGAATCCATAAGCATCTTAGCAGAGAAGCATCAGGGAAGGAAGGGACAAGCTGACCATGATCCTCAGCAATGGTTGCATGGCCTTGATTCATGCAGGGTCAAATGAACTGCCCATTTCAGTGGCTCATGACCTAATCCTGGGCTCCAGGCTACCAGAGGAGGGGATTTCATATAAGGTTTCATGCGTCATCCATTTATTTTTTTGCTATCTTACATTAGAACATAACAAAAACATATATATGCATTTTTCTTTACCAAAATATACATATCTTAATTCTTTGAGAATAAATGACATTCTATTTCCATTTTTCAAATGGTATGTTTGCTAAAACACATTTGACACGGCCTAGCCTTGAAATACACTCCCCTGGCAATGCACTACCTGATCTTTGGACCACTTAAAGGCTATACGATCTCTGTGGTTGGCACAATAATGGCCCTCCAAGATGTGCATGTGCTACTTCCCAGAATCAGTGAATATAGCACCTTTCATGGCAAAAGGGACTCTGTAGACGTGATTGTTAAAGACCTTGAGATAGGAAGATTATCCTGGATTATCCAAGTGGACCCAATCTAATCACCTGAGTCCTTAGAATCAAAAACCTTTCCTGGCAACAGAGAGAGAGAGATGAGACTACAGAAGAATGGTCAGAGATATGCTTTGAAGGTAAAGGAAGAAGAGGGTCAGGAGCCAAGGTATGCAGGCAACCTCTAATAGCTGGAAAACTCAAGGAAATAGATTCTCCTCTAGAGCCTTCAGAAAGAAACACAGCCCTACCGCCACCTTAATTTTCATCCAGTGACACCTGTGTCAAACTTCTCAGCTCCAAACCTGTATGAGTTTAACATTGAATCCGTGCTCTGTACTTGTTTCCTCAATGTCCTTCCTCCTTATTCTATATTTCTTCTTTTCACTTTTCCATCCTGCGTCTCTTTAACTTCATCTTCTCCTTTGTCCCTTCTCTTCCCTGTTTCTCAGTGTTCCGTCTCCTTCCCTGTCCTTCTCCCCTCTCTCACTTCCACCTTCTTTCCTTATAACTCTCATTTCTCTTAGTCTCCTAATCTCTCTGCTCACTACTGTCAACTCTCAACCTTCACATTTACTGGTCTTTTAGATAAACTGAACTATTGTGAATGTACCCCAACCAGCAGCGGAGGGAGAGATAGGAAATAGTCTGGGTAACAGAATATTCTTAAAGGAATGTCTTTCCCCCCGTAACTTCAAGCACAATTAATCACAATGTTAATAGGTAAAGGGGGAATAAAAGTATTTTTCAAGCAGTTCTCTGAGTGTATTGACAAATAGAAATCACTTAGAGTGACTACATTCATGATCTGAAGGAATGGCAAGGTCATTCATTGACACATTAATTTTGTTTTGCCCTTAGTGCTTTAGGGGACTCAAAGGAATGAGGGCGCCCCTCTTCTGAGTTTCATCTTTAAAAGTTCACTCTCTTGCTACCACAGCCTTAGAGGTTAAAAACAAAGGTAGTCAGACACCTGGAAAACAACCATCCCGGCTTTTGTTTGGGAGCTTGGGCTGGTAGAAAGGTGCATGCTGAAACCTGAGGAAGGGAAGTAACCCCATCATGAGGGGCCTCTAGACGAAAGATGGGTTTGGGGATTTTGGGGGGAGTTCCCAGAGTAGCCCAGACTTGTGTCCTCACAGAGGAGAGCCCCTATGATGAGACAACACTTGGATGCCCAGGTGACAAAATTAAGTCATGTCTTCGTAGCCATAACAAAAGATTCCTGTGCCCACATCTGGCCTCTCAAAGGAGCCATGCAGGGTTGGACACTGGACCTCAGAAGCAACGAAGCTGAAGCCAGATGAGGGGCTCAGAATCCCCTGGAGGATGAAGACATAAACCCCAGTAGAGCCCTTGCATCCCTGGGAAGGAGAGGAACTCTTTTAAGACCTGGCTGAGGGGAAATGTCTCACTACCCTGTTAAACTGCAGCTCTGGGCCAGAGGTAGATCAACTTAAAACATATAAAGCATTTAGAGCATGAAGAGACTCCCCCACATCTTTTCTCAGCTGTCACTGCTCCGTAGGCTTTCTCAGCCACCCAGCCTGGGACTGGAACATCCCCTCTTCACTCTTCTATTCCCTTCTGCACTTTTTCTCCTTAGGACTTCTCATAACAAACTTTTAATCTCAATGCTTGTCTGTCTGCCAGACCACAAGACCAAAGATTTTTGTCTGTTTTTGTGTCTTCCTGAATCTCTAGCACTTAAAACAGTGCCTGACACAGGGTAGATGGTTGGGGAATATTTGTTAAATGAGTAAATGTTTAACCTGTTGTAGAATAGACAAATTCCTACCTGCTAGAAACTCAAAAGCTGCTAAAATCCTTAGTTTTTAATGAGACTTAGCATAAAATTAACTAAGCATTAAATTAATACAAATATTAATATGTCAGCTTGGGTGCCCAACCAAACCTCTAATCCAATTACAGAGTTGTCTTTCTAAAAACTTTCAGTAGCCTGCCCCCCCTTACTTCTCATTGATATGAAGGCAAATGTCCATTTCCAGGGCACCAGTCCTTCTCCAAGCAGAGAAAAACCTTTATTCAAGCAACACAAGTCCTCCTCTCCAAAAGCCCTCTTTTTCCAGCCTGCAGCCCCCCTAAGCACCCAAGTCACACTCCTCTTCATATTACTCCTGAGCAGTTCTAGACCACAAAGCGCCAGAGATTTAGATTAAGTTGTGAATAACCAGTTTCTGTAAAACAAATCCATTTCCAAACTGTAGATGGCTCAAATTAGCAGCGATTTCCAGAATTACATCTTAGAGTCAGAGTTTACACAGCGCTAAATATTTTGCACAGTGCTGAAAACGAAGTAGGAAACTAACAAATCCCTGTTGATTAATTGTTTAAATCTCACAATCTATGCCATTTCTGAGAAAAGCCTTTCTCCAAAAGGAGTCCTAAACATGCTCAGGGCCAAATAAACGGGTAAGTGTGATAGACTTTCTGGAATTTTCATGCCCTTCCAGGGCTGCCCCAAGAAACAAAACTAAATTTCTAGAATCAAATCAGCAGTAATCAGACAGCTGTTAACATATTCTGCTCACCACTGGGCTGCCACCTGAGCTTTCTAATAGCTGAAAATCCGATTATCAGCTTCTCCAGGGCCTGAGAGCGCCCGAGGTATGTCCTTGTTCCCAGGGCCAGGAAGAGGGGATCTTACCTAAGGAGTTTTTTCCTTTTACTTCCAGGTAATCTTCTCTGGTACCCAAACATCTCCACTCCTGAGATGTCCAGATTCATCTCTTCTCAGTTTCATCTATAATATACTTCTTTTCCTGGTGAAGAATAATTGGAAATTTTTTAGTGCAGATTTTCACTTTGAGAATGAAATTCCAATATTTTCTTAAATTTTTTAAAATGATCTATTTGGGCATGTGTATATACTATTTACTAAACAGTCAGTTTTCAGGATTATTATAACTGCAGGAAGCAATATTTTAAAGCTAACCTCAGTTTAAAAGTAACGAATGAAAGCCATCAGGCAATGAAAAATAGTATGTCTATATATTAACTTCTTAGTATAACAGTTGTATATAAAATGCCTTTATTTCAAGTTTCTTTATCGTATTTCCATGGAATTTATTTTTTAAACTCACTATAGAGCATACTAGGAAACTTAATTTTTAGCTACCCAAACCTAAAAGATATATATTATTCTGAGTAAGAGGGTAAAGTGTTAACAGAAAATAAAAATGGTTCACTTCCCTGCTTACATTCTACTTTTGTTAGTTCCCTCTCATACCTCTTCTCAGCACATCCCATCCCCTAAACTAAAGGATTTGGAGGGAAGTAGGAAGTGTTGGTTTTTAGGATCACAGGTGCATTTGTATTTGAAAAAGATGATTTATTCTTTCATAAATTAAAATAAATCCGTCAAATGAACAATAATGACCAATAGTCATAGTGCTTAGTAGCTGACACTGCCAGAAGGGCTTTATATTAGCTTTACAAATTTTATATCTTCACTTACTACTCACGACCAGGTATGGGACAAGTACTATCAGCATTATCGTTCCCCATTTTTCAGACTAAGAAACTAAAACACAGAAAGTTACGTAACTTGGCCAAGATCACCTAGCTAAGAAGGGGTGGAGCAGGCTGATCCTTGAGTCCATCATATTAACAGCTGTACTATATGCCTCTCCATGATGATCTTCTATTTCCAACTACATTTGTCCTTCTTGAAAACTAACCCTCTCCACCTCCCAGCCCAACTCCTTCCCAGGGTTCTCTTATTTTCAAAAGAATACGCACTCCTATCACTACTTTTATGATCTACCTTTCCCTTCAACTGCCCTTTGCAGCTCAAGAAGATTCCTCTAGGGAATCGCCATTACGTAATTCCCAGTGACTTCCTCAAGTAAAGACTCAAAATCTTCAAATTCCTCAAGAGCAAATTCCCAAAGACTTCCTCTGTCTCCTCCTTCTCCTCCTCCGGCTCCCTGTGGCACCTCCTTACTGGGAAGCCTATGTGGCCTTGGTCCCTACGTCTGCCATTTTCTCTTGTCTGACTAAACAATAATTGCAACATTAATCAAATGAGTGAAAGTTGGGGTTTTTTTCATTTAAAAAGTGATTCTAGAGTAGTCAGTATTAGTAGATAATTGTGACTTTAAAAATTCTGATAAAGTTCCTGCCATAATTTTCCAGGACGTGTAGATAGTACTAAGACAACAGTATATTTTTTAATAGCAAACATATTTATGGTGCTTACCGTGTGCCAGACACTACTCTAAGTGCTTAATATAGATTAATTCATTTAATCCTGATAGCAACCCTATAAGGTAGGTACTATTATTTCCCATTTCACAGATGGGAAGATAGGAAACTTTAATTAACCTGTGCTGTCAATAACAGGAGAACCAGCATTTGGACTCAGGCAGTCTACCTCTAGGGTCCATCTGCTTAATTACTACACTATCCTGGTGCCCTAAGACATATTTGAATTCCATAAAGTCAGATGCAACTACTTATTTAATATCAAAAAAGTGTTTACATTCAGTATATTCTAATTTGTCCCTCCCTCACTAAAAGTGAATACAACAGGTCTGTAAATCCAAGTTAACATATCTGTTCCATTATTCTGATTCCATAAGAGTGGGATGAGAACATTTGCTATTATACATAAAAATAACGCATTTCAATACCACTCATACAAGAGACATATTATCTTTTCATAACTTTAAATGTTATCTATTCATAAGAAAAGTGAAATTATACTCAATAAGGTACAAATTGTGAAGTTTCTATTAAGTAAAAATATACCATTACTTATGTCAGACCACTAAATTAGCAATCCTTTATTATTTCTTCATAGTACAAAGGAAATACAACTTGGCAAACTAACTTTTCCTAAAGGAACTAAAATTTATCTGCAACATTTAAAATAAATGTGTGTGTATAAGTATATGTATACCATCACGTGCCACATAACGACGTTTCAGTCAAGGACTAATCACATATAAGATGGTGGTCTCATAAGATTAGCATCATATACCCTAGTATCATATAGGCTATACCACCTAGGTTTGTGTGAGTATACTCTGTGATGTTCACACAACAAAATTGCCTAACAACCTACTTCTCAGATGTATCCCATCATGAAGGGACACATGACTATATATTCTGCAACAATTTATTTTGCTTCTTGTCTTATGTCAATTTGCCATTGTGAGAAGCACAGTATCCTTCACACTGGATCTACCTGTGCTTTATTTTCCCTTTTGGCACTCACCATTGCTGAGCCTACTATATACGTTATTTATTGTCAATTTATTGTCTGTCTGCCCCTTCAGGATGTGTGTTCCATCAGAGTAGGGATTTGTGTCTGTTTTGCTTATTGCTGCATCCTCAGCTCTAGAACAGTGCCTAACACAGTAAAGACAAAATAAATATGGAATCTCTTGGAATAAATATGAATCTCTGAAGAAAATCTCTACGCAACATCCTTCCCCACCTCCCAGATCACACCTTTGGGAAAGATGCTATATGAACAAGATGACAGTTCCACTTTCCCTGAGTGTGAAACAGGGCAAGGGAGCTTGCAGAGGCTCATGGAGCCTGGGGAAGTGGATGGGTCAATCTTGCCATCCTCCTGTAGTACAAATGGCTCTTGTTAAGCTCCTTAATGGAGATGGGGGTCTGAGGGTTAGTCTCATTAAGACCTTTCAATGTAGTGATTTGGCCTAGAAGTCAGGATTTAGTGTGGTTTAATAATACAGCCAATCCTCCTTATCACAGATTCTATATTGCAAATTTGCCTAGTGGCTAAAATTTACTTGTGACCCCAAAATCAATACTTGTGGTGCTTTTGTGGTCATTCACAGGCACATACAGAACAGCAGAAAATTTGAGTTGCCTGGTGCATATGTTTCCAGCTGACGTTGAACAAGGCAACGTTCTGACTTCTTGTTTCAGCTCTCTTACTGTAAACATGTGCCACATTTTTTTTGCATTTTTGTGCTTTTTGTTGGTGATTTCACTGTTTAAAATGTTTGAAAGTATAGTGCTGAGGAGCCGTCTAGTGTTCCTAGGTGCAAAAGGTTATGATGTGCCTTGTGGAGAAAATATGTATGTCAGATAAGCTTCTTTCAGGTATAACAGTGCTATCGGCCGTGAGTTCAATGTCAATGATTCAACAATATATATTAAATAAGGTGTCTAAACCAAAACACACATAAAACAAGGTTGTGTATTGATCGCTTAAGGAAAATGTTGTAAACAGAGGCCTACAGGAACTTAATCCTGTGTTTCCAGGAGCAATGGTTCAGCATGTACTCACTAAATCAGTGTTTGTGATGACTCTATAGAACCTAGCTTCCACGAATAACAAGAATCAACTGGATCTCCCCCAGAGTTCTCCAGAATGGTTCCCTTTCTGGCCTTGGAAACATTATCTCTGTCGTTTCTCACAAATATCCTTCCTAGAGACGTACATATTTACAGAAAGCCATGGGCGAGGAATCAGTAAACCTGAGTTTAGCCCTGTTCCCCCAATCTGGAGGGTCATCCTGAAGAAAGTATTCAACTTTTTTTGGTAGAGCCTCCTGATCTGTAGAACGGTTTCCTCAACTGAAAGGAAGAACTTGGAAGTTCTTTCATGTGTCTGTATGTAAGGTATTTTTCACACTGAACAATGCTTTTTGTAGACTTCAGATCCCAGAGTATCTTCACGTAATTTTTGTGGAGCACCATTGTTAACAAATTTCAGGGATTTGATCTTTGGGTTCTAGAGGTGAGAAGACAGTTCACTTTAATAAATGGAACACTTTGCTACTCCCAGAATGTCCTGGTCATCATCTGACCTTGCCTGACATCAGAAGCCAACTTTCAACCTCCTTCCTCCCAGGAAGCAGTCCAGCAGTCCAGTCTCTCTATCTCAAGTGTTTAAGTGGGGAGTGGGAGACCAAGTAGTGCCAAGGAAAGGGTCCTGGCTGGCAACTCAGGAGAACTGAGATCTCGTCTGCCTTTGCTCAACTCTGTTACTGAAGGTAAGCCATTTCACATCTTTGGGTACCAGTTCCTTCCTTTTAAGGTGATTTTTATTAGATGCTGCATTAAATGACAACTATGGGACTATCTGCCTTATACATGTTATATAAAATAACTTGCATATGGTTAAATAAAAATGCAAACAATAACAAAGCATGCAGAAAAGAAAGCAAATTTCTCTTTCTTCACCATCCCTGTCTTAGTTTTCTAGGTCTCCCATAACAAAATACCACAGACTGGGTGGCTTAAACAATGGAAATTTATTTTCTCACAGTTGTGGAGGCTAGAAGTCCAAGACCAAGATGTCAGCAGGTTTGGTTTCTTCTGAGGCCTCTCTCCTTGGCCTGCAGATGGCTGTCCTCTCGCTGTGTATTCACATGGTCGTCTCTCCATGCATGTCTGGTGTCTCTCTCTCCCTGTATCCTAATCTCTTCTTATAAAGACACTAGTCAGATTGGATGAGGGCCCAGCCTAACGACCCAATTTCAATTAAATTACCTTTTTAAAGCCAAATACAAAAACACAATCACAATACAAATACACAATACAAATTACCTCTTTAAATCCAAATACAATCACATTCTGAGGTACTGGAAGTTGGGGCTTCAGTATAAGAATTTAGAATTGGGGGTGGAACACAAGTTGGCCCATAATACATGTCATCGATTTCTCAAAATTGTGCCAGATTTCAGTTTGCTCTAAATTTGGATTATGAGTTATTTAAAAGTGATTTGTATTTTTTTAAGAAATTCCTAATTATCTTTGGTTTGCTTTTTGAGAAAAGTGACATGCCTTTATCATCTCTCTAAGGTCTCCCTAGTCCGCAGTCACATGACCATTGTGAAAGAATGCTCTTCCTTCTTCAAAGATCATCTCCCAGAGCCCTCTGACTTTTTTTGCTTTTTCCTAATTTCTCCTGATTGCTTTCTTGGCTTGTTGCATCACTATCAACCTGGGATTTATTTTGAGCTCCTGGGTTGGTTCCCTTTTTTCATAAATCCTAGGTATTCCTTTCTTGGATTCTTGTTTTGTTGAAGTACATCCATGCCAGACACGAGACTTGCTGCTAGATTGCCTTTCAAGAAAGGACTCACTGCCCAGCTGCAAGGAGGATGGTTAACTGAGAGCCTCCAGGTATTAACTCCTTCAGGGTCCACCTCAAATTTCCTGCCAAGGTTATCAGCCTCTGGCCAATGACTGAGCAAGGGGGTTGTATGAGGGCCTAGCCATTTCTGCCCAACTCAGGACTCCTCTAAAGAGAAATCTTTGCTCTGCAGCTACCCCTACCAAGGGGGCTGGCTGAGACTCTGTCAGGTCTGCATCACTATGTAATTGCTACCCCTACCCAATCCTGTGTCCTACCCTTTTCCATTCACAGATGTTGCTCTCCAGAAAAATTTTGTACTCTCATTTTGTGTCAGCTTCTGCTTCCTGGAGAATTCAATCAGTATAACATCCTCAAGTAATGTTTATTTTTTATGTTTCAGAAAGGAATTATGGAATTTAAACTTTATGAGACCTTGCAAGCATGGACTACCTGTTTGTCCTCACATGTGATTGCTGCTTTGATTGGTTATACAATTCTATGTTCAAAATTATTTCCCCAAAGAACTTTGAAGGTCTTGCTCTGTCTTCTAGCATTGCTAGAATCCAGTATTGCTGATGAGATTCTCATTCCTATGCAGCCAGCCTGTTTTTTGTTTGTTTCTTTTTGTCCCCATCACTGAAAGCTCTTAGGGTTTTATCTTCATCTCCAATGCTTTTAAATTTCACTAGGCCATGTCCAGGCCTGATTGTTTTTCATTCATCCTACTTGGATGGCCCTGTTGATCTGATGACTAATGTCTTTCTTCCATTCCTTTCCCTGTATTATCTCTGCTTTCTTTTTCTGGAACTCTGACTAGATAGCCATTGTGTCTTCTGGGTCTGTTCTCCATGCTTTTACTTTTATATTTTCTGCTCTCTATATTCTGGTATTCTGGGAGGTATTTTCCATTCTTTCTTCTACACATGCAAATTTCATCTTTAGCCATGACCAATATGTTAGTTTTCAACTTAGCAATCACACTTTAAGTTTTCAAGAAGTTAATTATTCTTTCATTGCTCCTTTTCCTATCACCTTGTTCTAGTTTTTATTGCTACAATAGCCTCTTGGATGTCTCTGAGGATATTAGTTAGCATTTTAAAAAAGTAGTTCTTTACTATTCCTTGCATTATCTGTTTCCTCCTTGGTCAGTTATTTTGTTTGCTCATCTTGGACTTTAAACTGTTTTGCTGTTTCCACTCAAATGTCTGGTGGACATTTGTTCATATTTATGAACAATGGATTACACTGATCTGTATCTGTAAAATGGCTGGGTCCTGGGGACAAGCAGGTGTTTTCATTAATAGTGCACGAGAGGAACAAGCCATGCTGGCCCAAGATGCCCCAACCAGCCAATTCAAGGAAAGTCTCACCCTGAGAGTGGGGTGGGGTGACCTTTCTTTCTCAACATGTCTGTTATTATTAGGCTCTACTCTGCCTCCCTCCCTAGGCCTACACTCCCCAGGCTCATCTACTCTGCTTAAGCAGTTCTCCAAGCAGCTCCAACTGGTGACAAATGCAGCAGCAGCAGCACAATGCTGTGTGTCTCTGACCTTCGCGCTGCTGCCTCTGTGCCTAGAAGCTCTCGGGAGCTCCACAGGGAGAATAGTTCTGTCTTTGCTAGCTTCTATAATGTGTAGTCTTAGCTGTGGTTTTCTCCATTCTGGGCTATGTGTCCATACAATCCCGTTTGCTTTCTACATCCCAGAGATTATTTAAAATCTCAAGTTTGCTGACTGTACCTATTGTTCTTTTCCATGCTGCAATACGCTTTTTTTCTTTTTGTATATCTTTATTATTTTTTCATTAGGATCCTAGGAAGGAGGGGATGCAATCCTATCTGCCCAACCATATGGCTAGAGGTGAGCCAGCCCTGCTGGCTGCATGTAATCCCTACCCCTGGACATTTTGGGGGTCAGGGGTGAGCATCTGAGGCCAGAACAATGAAGAGTTTTGCAGTCAGGATTGAGAAAGAAAAGTGAGTCTCTGGTTGATCGATGTCCTCGTTTGTTCAGGCTGCTATAACAAAATACCACAGACTGGGTGCCTTATAAACAAGAGAAATTTATTTCTCACAGTTCTGGAGGCTGGAAGTCCAAGACGCAGGTGCCAGCACCATCAGGTTTGGTGAAGCCTCTCTTCTGTGTTGCAGACTGGTAAATTCTCACTAGGTCCTCATGTGATGGAAGAGAGGAGGGATCTCTCAGAGGCCTTTTTGATAAGGGCATTAATCCCATTGTAAGGGCTCAACCCTCATGACCCTATCACCTCCCACATACCCCACTTCCCAATACACCACCTTGGCCATTAGATTTCAACATATGAATTTTGTGAGACACAAACATTCAACCTACAGCAACAGTCTGTGAGGGATAAAGGTCAGGAATGACTGGGGGAGTGGGCAGCACCATGTTTCCAACCCTGCACTAGAGAAGGAGAGGAGCCAAAAGGCACTGAGAGAAAAGCCATAAGGAGGCCCAGCGACATCCTGTCCCTGGTTTTCCTGGGACATCCCTACTTCACTATAATAAATGTCTGTCTTGGTTACACTAGCTCTATGTGAATTTCTGCCACAAGTACGGGAGCCAGAAATCAGGCACCATCTCGGCCCTCTTGGGACGTGTTACTCTGGTCCGGCTGGCTGTTGGGGAAGACAGCACCTCAAGAAGGGGATACACCAAGGGGCCAGAGCCTCCGCCACAGCGCAGGGACGGCCGTGACAGCGACCTCCGCAGACAGGAAACACCTCACTTGCCAACTCTGTAAAATGGGGAGAAGGCACGAATAAGATGGAGGCTCTTTCCTCTTAGTCCAACTTACAAGGTTCTGCCCACAAACTTGGGGGAAAAGATGCAACATATCTCCCCAACGTCCCACAAAAGTACTATTTTTTTTTTTAACTCTCAGATATCAGCTCGTTATGTGCGAAAAATACCAAAATGTTTACCAGGAAACAAAAATAAAACCCACCATCATTTTGTTCAAATAGTCTGTGCTTGCGCGCTCCCAAACTTTTAGCTTCTTTTAACCATATTTGTGTAGGCTTAAGAAAACAGTTTTCCCACTTAAAAACTAGCCCTTTTCCCTAACTTCACATTTTCTCTTCCTTAACTTCTCTCCTTCCAAGCTTCACATTTTATTAAAGCTTTTACTTTTGAGAACTGCTGTCTTACTTGGGGAGATGCAAGAAATAATTCTAACCTCCTCTCTGCAAATAAAATTATAACTTCAAAAGAAAAACTCCGCTTGCTCAAACCAACACTGTGCCCTTTTGGTTAAAAGACCTTGAGGGGAGAAGCGAAGTCATCAGATAGTTTTTACGCCGTGCTTACAACCGAGGGGCTCAACGCCTTCGTTAAAACGCAACGTCAAACAGGAACTGGATGGAAAAGACATCGTTAATAACCTGCATTGTTTCCCTCTGCGTCGCGCAGGATGGGGGAGCGGTTTCTTCAGTGACTTAGGGACGGTAACGTTTCAAGCATCTTACAAGAGCCGACGGACCGAGCGGCGGGAGCAGCGGCCCCGCGTCGTCGCCGGCCTCGTGCGGGGAGGACGGGCCTCCTCCCCGGAGCCCGCGAGCTCGGCCCGCGCCGCCTCCGCCCTCGGCCCGCAGCGCCCTGGAGGGGGCCGGCCCGGCGTCCCGCCCGCGCCCGCGGACCTCGCGATGTGTCGGAAGTCTGACGGGCTGCCTTGGACACGACGCGCGACGGTCTCCGAGCTCAAGGCGCAGGGAGTTTCGCTTGGCCCTCGCGGTTGGGAGGTCACAGAGCGAGGAGTAATCTCTGGTTTTAAAAACTAAGGTGACAAAAATCCCGAGCCAGGCAGGAGTCGAACCTACAATCTTCTGATCCGTAGTCAGACGCGTTATCCATTGCGCCACTGGCCCCTCACACCAGGAGGAATTGAGGGGATACATAGAGTACAAAGTGCTAAGGCCACTGCTGACGGCCAACCCCGACGCTGGGTAGTCAAGGAAAAGTGCGACAGGCATGTGGAGGCAGCGTCGGAGTCCCCGAGTCTTGGCACCAAAGGCCCTGGACGCACAAGTCGGAAGCCCTTTCCCGGGCCAGTCAGGATCCCGGGAGCCAGAGACGGCTGTCTTTCTGCGCACGCGTAAAGCAACACAGAGCCGGGTACTCCCCACGCATGCTCAGTTCGACCTCTGGCTCACGGTTGGGCGCGCTCTGCTTTTTATGAATTGAATCACAGAAGACGGGAAAGTCGCCTGCCCGTCCCTTCGATAGCTCAGCTGGTAGAGCGGAGGACTGTAGTTGATACTCTGACGAAAGACATCCTTAGGTCGCTGGTTCGATTCCGGCTCGAAGGAGACACGCTTGGCTTTTTTCTCCCTGCTTCCTATGATTTACAGTCCTTTCCTCGGGTACCCTTCGCTAATACACATTATGTTCCGAAAAACAGCTGGAAATTCTTGCCCTCTCGCTCCTGTTTCAGCCTACGCCAGCTTCCCCCGTGTGAAGTGTTTTGCGAATCCCGGAAGCGGGGACGTGCCGTCCAAGTTCAAGCGCCGCCGTCAGTCTGCGCTCGGCGGGAGGACGCGGGGTCACGGCCTCCTGCTTGTTCTCACACAAAGAAAGCTAATGCGGCTCCCCGGGGCCAGGCCCGGGCAGGGTGGGCGACGCCGTGCTCGCTCCGGCCGTCGTGAGGAGGTGGAAGGTCCGCGAGGAGGCTCTTGTGCTCCAGGAACCTGGGACTTACGGAGGGAACGCGGTAGAAAGCGCACGGAGCCTATAAAATGACTAGAACTGATGGCGAGGCGTCGGCGCGCTCTGCCTCCGCTCCCTTCGATAGCTCAGCTGGTAGAGCGGAGGACTGTAGGCGTGCACCTGCGGCCATCCTTAGGTCGCTGGTTCGATTCCGGCTCGAAGGAGAGACGCACACGTTTTGTTACTTTGCCTTCAGCCATGAGGCAAGATCAAGAATGTAGTCAAAAATGTTTATCTTCGCTTCCAAATCCTCTGACCTCTCTCTAGAGGAAGAGATAACCAGCCGTGCCCAGCGGTGGGGGATTAGCTCAAATGGTAGAGCGCTCGCTTAGCATGCGAGAGGTAGCGGGATCGATGCCCGCATCCTCCAGCCTTTTTCTCTCCTTGCCTGTGGTGGCTTTTCTTTTGCTTCTCATTCCGCTCGAACAAGAGCAGAAAGTCAGCCCTCTGGCAAGAGATGGGTACGGCGAGCTTGAGGTTACTGCTCTGGAAAACTTCCCAGACAAGGGACAATGGGTGCTGGCAAAGTTTATTTTTCTAATTTTAAAATTTTAGACCCATTCACTTTGGGAAGTTCACGAAATGGGTTCTTTTGCTCTCCAAAAATGGCGACAGATTGCAGTCACACCTGTTGCCACTCTGACTCCTTTGTGATTGGTGATTAATAGCTGCACTGCCAGGGACTCAGCTGAGTCAAACTACCCATAATTAAGGGGAACTGACAGATGGGAAAACAAAACAAAAAACAGAGAACTTGGAAAAGGAGTTAAAGGCTACTTTAGATTTATGTTGAGCCTAGGAAGCGAGGACTATTCCACTGCACCTCCACTGCGGACAGTGGGGTTCCCGGCTCTGGACAGATCCTACGTGGACAGGATAAAGTCAGGGGAACCTGAGGAGAGGTGAGGAAGTGGAGAAAGGCCCTAGACACAGAGGCTTGCTGTTGGAGGAGGGTTTTAATGTGTTTTCCTCCTGGGAAATAACCATGGAGAGTTAACTGGAGACCACCACTGAAAGGGAATTAATTGGAGAAAAAAGTTCAATCCAGAAAAGTTCTATCTAGAGCTGCCCTTGAGTGTAGTCTATTTTGTTAAAGACAAGACAAAAACAAAACAGACATGCATACACTCACTGAAAGATTCAGAAATTGAGTAGAACACACACAAAGGCTTTTCTGGTAATAAATTCTCCCTATCCTAATTTTCTAGAATATAGCCCTATAAAAGCTATTGAAACCATACTGCAGTTCTCAACACAAAGCATAAATCTTCTAGACAAAGGCAGAGATACTACCTTTTCTGAGGATTACAATTAATAAATGTCAGTTCTTTTATCCCATGTCCCTTTTAGGGTTCTAGGCAACCTGTACGTTTTTGTTACCAATGTGTAAAACTAGCTGTGTTTCATTGGTATAGCTTTCATTTTCTAGGGCAGTCTCCATTTTTATCTCATTTTATTCTTTTCAATAAAATCTTTTAATTGAACGTATAGTGATTCACAAAATATATCATCATTTTTGTAAAAACAAATTTACAAAGTAGGAAAAAAAGTCCTTTGATCAGGTGATATGTTCCAGTTTCCGTTTGGGATTATGGGTGTTCTAGCTGGCTGACTAGAAGAGCTGGCAGTGAAACTCTAAATGACTAAAAGAACAAGAAATAGGTAATGAGTTGAAGGAATAGGAAGGAAAGCACCCAAAAACCAGGTAGAGGACAATGTTTGGGGCAGGTGAGCTGGACGAGAACTCAAACAACATCTCAGGATCAGCAGCTCAGGTGTGGAATGGAATTCATACAAAAAGTCTAAAGGTATAAGCTGAGTGGCCCTATTGCTTAGTGGTTAGTCATGTGGACTTTGAAACCTGGTGGCCTTTCCTGTCTTTGCTGTTCTCTAGCTGGGTGACCTTGGGCAAGTAACATTCTGGTTCTTCAGTTGGCTTCAGTGGTGAATTCTACCAACATTTAAGGAAGAAATAATCCCAATTATACACAAACTTCCAGAAAATTGATGAAGAGGGAATACTGTCCAACTTATTCTGTGAAGCCAGCATTACCCTGATCCTAAAACCAGACAAAGACATTTTAAGAAAGCTACAGACAAATATCCTTCATGAACATCGATGCAAAAATTTTTAACAAAATTTTAGCCAAGTCTAGTAATATATAAAAAGGAAAATACATCATGACCAAGTGGGATTTAGTCCAAGAATATAAAACTGGTTCAACATTCAAAAGTCAATGTAATTCATAATAGTAAACAGACTAAAAAATAAAAACCACAGGATCATTTCAGTAGATTTAGAAAAAGCGTTTGACAAAATTTAATATCCATTCCTCGTTTTCAAAACTGTCAGCAAACTTGGGAGGGAAGGGAACTTCTTCAACCTGATAAAGGGCATCAATGAAAAACACACAGCTAGCATTATATTTAGTATGAATGCTTTCCTCCTAAGATCAGGATCAAAGCAAGGATGTCCATTCTGGGGTTTCTAGCCAGGGCAATAAGGCAAGAAAAATGAAGTAAAGACCTCCAGGTTGGAAAGGAAGAAATAAAGCTATCTCTATTCACAGATATCTCATTTTTAAAAATATTGATTACATATTGAAATGATAATAGTTATGTGTTTGGGAGTTAAATAAAATATATTAATAAAATTAATTTCATTTGTTTCTGTTTTTTAATGTGGCTCCTAAAATTTTTAAATCATATGTATAGCTCATCCAGATAATGTCAGGCCCAGGGACCACAGCGAGGATTAATGTCTTTATCCTATGGGTAATATGACCATGAGTTGGATTTAAATAGGGAGTGACACATGAGAAATAGATTGCAGAAGGCAAGAGTCAATTCAGAGAAATCATTGAGGAGGCTGGGGTGGAAGGGAAGAGGAGGGGATGGTAGATATTAAGTGTGGAGTCAAGGAGGCCTTGGAGCCAAGGTAAGGAGTTCAGACATGGCCATTGGGAAAGTCTTAGGCTAAAGTATTTGCTACTTGTTGGGAACGTCACTGTTTATTTCTGGTATATGAATCATGCCAAGAAATGTTGAGAGGAAACTACAATATGTTAGTTTTCTAACATTTCCTCAGAGATGTTTATGATGAAGTAAAATTTATAAACAACAGATTTGGAGGAGTAATTATCAAGGGGAAAAAAAAGCTTTCAGCCAGAAGTTTGCAAACTATCTAATGAAAGAAATGCCACAGTGTTAGCTTCTGTTAAGTACTTTTCAAGTTAGTTCATTTCTTTTTTATTTTAGATTTTGTAAAATGTTTCTTTTCATTAAAACTTTTAAAATCATGTATTCAAACTGCCTATTGCCAGATAGGCAGCTAAATTGAAAAGATTGTCATTGTAGACAGGAACAAAATGTTAAGTATTTTGTAGATGTCATGAGTTGAGTCTTTGGTGTAAGAAGATTGCAGGAATCCTTTTACTGGAAAGAGAGTTCTGGATTGTATTTTTTTCAAGTATATATATTTTTTCAACTATATTTTTTATCTGAGACAAATTCTTAAGCCAAATAATGGTTAGAAAGTGCTTTTTTGGATCACACTCTGAGCTCCAGGATACCAAAAGAAATAACATTATACTCTATATATGTCTCCTGTGGTTAGATGGCAGCACTGATCAACAGAGGCCAGCACTCAGAAAACCAGTTCATCTAAATCCCAAATGAAGTGCTGCTTTTCTCCACAGGTCACCTAGGGTGCTCTCACTAATCAAGGGAGAGAGGGAAGGAGGGAGGGAGGGATGGATGGATGGATATTGCACAAAAGAATTAACCTCATTGTCTTAGTTTAAGAGGACCTGGTCTGCACAATGTTAAGCATTGGCCTTTAGTTTGCCATAGGATTAAAGTGATTTGAAGGAGATTTAACCGGTGCTAGAGTTGACCTGAAGTTTCAGTCCACTCATGCCCTAGTGTTCCAGTCTAACTAAACCCCCATTTCAGCAATCCCCAGTTCTCTCCCTCCGTATCCACATCATCTGGTGTTCTCTCCCTGTTTTAAAGATTTAGTCAGCCACCAACTTTCTCAAGAAAAAGAACAAGAAGGGGACAAGAAGGAAGAATTCTCCTTCCTTCTACTCTAGTTTGATCCAGAAGCAAGATCAGCCTTTTAGTTCCTCTTGTCTTCTCTTCCATCAAAGCTAAACTTTATCTGCCTTACTGCTTTGCCTCAAACTGTATCTACTTTTTACTCCCCTCTAGCTCCACCGTCCATCTGACCATAAGTCTTCTGTTTTGTTTGATGAATGACTAGCTAGTTGCTTGAGCTAAACCTGGATTATTTTCAAGTACCTGGATTTGCAATTACCTGTGCTGAAGAGACAGAGAGATCATCTGTAAGTGAAATGCCAAGGACATTCTGGAATCCTCAGGAAGGGCAGCACTCCTAAGACTGATCCCCTGGGACTTTCTAATGCCTCCTGTTCCCAGAATGCTCTGTCTTGCTTTGCAAGTTTGAATGAAGAGTTGATGTTGCTTTTCTAACTACTCTAGGGTGAGAGGAGTTTCTTATTACCCTAACCAGGAAGTACAAATCCACCAAAAGAGGGGGACCCAGTTCGTGTTGGAGAATCCTTCATATACATTCCAATTTTCCCCCAAGATTTTTTAATATCTCATGTTCTAGGGCTGGTGTCCAATATGATAATCACTAGCCACATATAGTTATTTAAATTTAAATTAAATAAAATTAAAAATTCATATCCTGAGTTGCACAATACCACGTTACAAGTACTCGATAGTTACCCATGGCTAGAGGTTGGACAGCACAGATATAGAACACTACATCATTGCAAAATTCTAATGGACAGTGTGCTGTAGAGCATGGGTGTGGCATAGCGTAGTGGATGAGGTCGCGGGCTCTGTAGTCAAAAGATATGTCTTGGAATCTGCTTCACGACTAGCAGCCATATGACACTGGGCAACTACTTAACTTCACTGAGCCACAGTTGGCTCAGTGGAGATGATAAAACTTAGAGAACTATTCTAAGAAGTGATTGGTACTCTGTACATATTTATTATGTTTGTTGTGGTGTTATAGTACTAAAAGTAACAGATTGTAGAACCTCGTTTTCTCCCTTCCTGAGATAAAGAACACACTGATATCTACATTTCGCTCCTATGCCCTGGTCCGTGAAGTCTGAGTCCTTTTGGCCTGGTAGCTAGAGGTTGAAAGAGGTCAAAAGCCTTCTCTTTCTATTGTCACCCCTCAGTGCCAAAGCCACTGTTGGGCATATACTCAGGTTCTTAGGGACTCATCTTGCTTCCTCTGACTTATCTGGGAGATTGGGAAACTGCTGGACGAGGTGAGAACAGCGGTGGTTTAGCTTCAGCTTCCCAATGTATCTAAACATATTCCTGCTCCAGTCTGGTGGGACTCAAGAATGAGAGGCAATCGGGGATTCCAACTAAGGCAGTGCCCTGTGTAATTCCCCCAGATTGGTTTCAACCCCCTGTCCTAGTGTGTGGTGGGGTGAGGGGAGGAGATAAGAAGGAAGTCGTGCACCACTCCTGTATAGTCCAGGATGCCTTCTGGAGACTAAGCTAGTTTTGATGTCTCTGTGGAGGCCCAGGTCCACTCCAAATCCCAGAGCCTTAAAACTGACTTCCATTCTGATTCAGTTCCAGAATTTTCCCTATCTCTGTGAATGAGTTGGGAGCAGACTAAAATTTTTTGTTTCCTCCCTAGAGCAGAGTGCTACTCCCATGTCCCACTCCCAACTCACATGCCCACCCCATTGCTTACTGGTCTCTGAGAGTGGGGAGGAGCGAGGATTGGAGAAAAGACGTTGAGGAGGGGAAGGTGATTATTATCTGTTGACTTGGCTCATATTCCTATGGGATTCTTGCTATTTTCCTGTGTAGTTTCCAGGGGCAGTTCTAAGAAAACGTGAAAGGCGGAGAGCAAGAAGGAGCAGAGAGTAAAAAAGAGGAGAGGATAGGGATCAACTCTATATCAAATAATTGAATTTGGGACTCTCAATGTCAAAATTAATACTGTTTCAGAGTGTTTTTTTCTACAAATACTGCTAAGTTAGGGTATGAACCCCACTCACTTATAGATAAAAGAACTGAAATCCAGCTAGGTGAGGTCACTTTCCCAAGATCACAAAGCAGGGTGGACCTAGGAGCTGGAGAGGCCGGTCTCCTGAGTCACTGTGCAGCCTCTCACTGTATCATCGGTGGTTGCTCCGACTCAGAGCGTCTGAGTCACCTCTGTGGATTCTACTTTCGTCACCAGCCCAGAGTCCATTTCCTCCTTTCCTTCCCCACTGCCATCTGCCTGTGCCAAGGCGTCATAACCTCTAACCTAGGCTGTTGGTAATAACCTCTCATCTGGTCTTTGGCCAGGTCATGTTCACTCTCATTTATCCCAACCACTGCTGCCCGATTTATCTATCCAACGCACAGCTCTCGTGGAAACGTTTCTCTGTGAGAAACTTTTAACGACTTCCTGTTGCCTAATTTATTAAGTGTTAAAAACAGTATTCATGGCCTGCCAGTGTGCCAGCAGCATGCTCTGCACTCCAGCGCAAAGCACCATTCGCTCTGAGCACTCCTGTGCCCCACTGTCACTGCTTCTGTTGTCATTCCTTTCAGTATCTATTTAGCAACTACAGTGAAGAAGGGAATTGGTGAATTTTTTTAAATGAGTTAATTCAGTTCACCTAGCCTAGGCAGTTAACTTATAATTAGTTAATGGAGTTTATTAGATTCTCAATAAGCTCTCAGTGCATGCAACACTAAGACCACACATAACCAATCACACCAACCCACTCCTTACTGGTAATTAAGTGCACACTGGGGATATATTAACCAAATGTATTCATTGTTTGAGATTTTTAAAATCAAGGAGAAATAAAGCTGCAAATTCCTCACATAAAAAATAGACATGTATTTCCTTTTCATTTTTGACCTGATTTTAAATTTTTTGATGAAATATATATTGATGAAACAGTTGTTTCACAAAATCCTGGAAAATGTCAGAATTGATATTTGTAACTCAAGAACAGACCAAGAATATCAGAAATGACCAGGGAAAGTAGCATTTAAAAAACTAGCTTGGAGGAAGAAGCAAATACAAATGGATATAGGTATTTCAGACTAGCTAGAACCCAGGTACGGAAGCAGGCCCTGGTGGTCGAATGGTTAAGATTCAGTGCTCTCACTGCTACAGCCAGGTTCCTTTCCCGGTGAGAGAACCACACCACCTGGCTGCCTATGCCAGCAGTATTTCAAATACCAGCAGGGTCACCCATGGTGGACAGGTTTCAGCGGAGCTTCCAGACTAGACAGACTAGGAAGGACGTGGCCACCCACATCTGAAAAAATTGGCCATGAAAACCCTATGAGTAGCGTTGTCTGATAAAAACAGGGTCACTAGGAGTCAGAAGCAACTGTACAGCCAGCAGGACTCCATTTTCACCTCAGTTGGCAGCGGCACTGATCTGTTGTTAGTCCCCCGCCATATGACAAAATGAAATAATAGATCGGCTACCCCATGTGCCAGTTACTACTCCATTACTGGTTATCATTGCACACTAAATTTTAAAGATTATCAAATTTCCTTTGTGTTTTAGGATACGTAGGGGTGATGGTAGGGTACAGGAAGAAAGAGGGTTAGGGAGGAGGGAGAGCAATGTGGAAGAGAAAAGAGCATACTAGAGTTTTAGTACACAACTTTTTCAAAAATTGGATCATCAACTAGTGTTTGGAATTTTTTTTTTAATTTTGTGGACACTTTTATGGTAAAAAGATTTGAATTCACTTTTTAAATTAGAATTTTTCCCAGACCACAACCCTGGCAAAGATGAAGTATTTCACATTATGCAAGTCTCTTTAGACAATTGTCCTCGTGAAGCCAGGATAATGATTTTCAAGACCTGTTTTATTTGTTTTCACCTAAGACAATGTGATCATGCTACTTTGGGCGAGATGTTCCCTAAACTCTCAAGACAGAAACGGCATTCCTCACACAGTTAGACTGTTGTGCTGCGTCCTCCCCTGTCCTGCAGAAACCCGTCACCACGTTCTTACTGAGTGCTCACGGAGGGGCTGGCTCAGTGACTAGGCATGCACGTTTGCACTTGTTGTTGACAACTGTCAGCTTCAACCTCCTCTCACAGCCCCATCTAAATGGGGTTTGTAATCCTCCTTCCCACCCACTCTCTTCACTCCCTGGGGCAGGAATGTTGGCTTCTGTTCTCTGTCACCTGTCAGAATCCATCCTCCTGTCACTGGCTTATATGGACAAGTCAGCCCACTCTCACGTGACCCCTGACTGCTAAAAACAGCTCCAGCACCCACTCTGAACCTGGGCCTGAAATCATGTCCTCCACCAAAAGAAACGTAAAGGACACTTGATCACACAATCCTTGGAATTATTTCCAGGAAACAGTCGCAGAAACCATTCAGAGCACCCCTTCCCTGGCAGCACACACGGGGACGGCCAGGAGATGAGCGCTTCTTTGAATTACAAGTCTTTTTCTAAAGAGCAGCAGACCATGGATAACTTGGAAAAGCAACTCATCTGTCCGATCTGCTTAGAGATGTTCACGAAACCCGTGGTCATTCTCCCCTGTCAGCACAACCTGTGTAGGAAATGTGCCAGTGATATTTTCCAGGTAGGTTTGTTTGGAATTTAAGGGGTGGAAAAGATTCCTTCCTTCCCGAATCCGATGCTTAACTTTGAAGTTAATTCCTTTAGAAAACTTTATAAGGCTGCGTTCATTTTCAAGAAAAACAAGTTTTTTTTAAATGATTTGTTTTGTGCTGTGCTCTCAGCCTCTGTCTAATTCCCAAATCTAGTTTTATTTCAATACTGGGAATCATCTTTGTTTTTAAAAAAGTAAAAACATTGAGTCTGTTTCAAAATGGTAAATGAATTACTGCCCAAGACATTGCTTGTTGGGTTTCTCGCTGGAACCTTTGGTTATGAAAATGTTGGATGGAAAAGCACTTTGTGCTGAAAATGGTAACACTGTAGTTGACTGTGGCTAAGTGCTGGCCCCCTGTTTTGGGACTGATTGCTGATAAGGCCCTAAAGGATTATTTTATGGAAAGCTTAAAGGAGAAGTTGATGTTGTTTGTGGTAACAGAGAGTGAAAACAAGCCTCAGAAAAGCTACTTGTGGCCTTACTCAATTCTTCTTTTCTTGCTTGGCAAGAACAGGCCTCTAACCCGTATTTGCCCACAAGAGGAGGCACCACTGTGGCATCAGGGGGCCGATTCCGCTGCCCGTCCTGTAGACATGAAGTGGTTTTGGACAGACATGGGATATACGGACTCCAGAGGAACCTGCTGGTGGAAAATATCATTGACATCTACAAGCAGGAGTCCACCAGGTATGGTTCGTCTTGTGCCAAACCCATCTGAAGCCGGTTTTTGCTTATTTGTTTGTTTTAGTGAGTTGCTACACTGAATACTTGTTTACCCATCATGGGCTAATTGTTTTATAGGAAAATGTTTTTCCAAGTCAGTCGTTCCCAATGGGAGTGAGAGTTGCTCATGGGAGGAGAGAAAGGAGTGGGTGCCCATGCTTTTGTATCAATTTCAGAACGAAGTAACTGATTAACACTAATCCAGTCCAGATGGTGAGAATGAAAGAGGCATGATGCTGCTCCCACTCAAGCTTTCTATTACATGTGTTGTAGACATTTCTGCCCTTCATAGGTCCTTTGCAGCTCCAGATTCTACATAGCAGAAAAATTATAGTACAAAACTTTACAGAAAATTAACAGAAATGCCATCTTCCAAAATAGTCCAGTCCCTAGTTCAGACAGTCTCACCTTAAAGTTATCTAGATGATAATAATAGAAACAAAATCCTCTAACGTAGTTAGTTGTGGTATTGTCTCTGGGAAGTTGCAAAGCAAGTCCTAGTCCTGGCCTTTAGCTACTTAAACTTTAGAGAAAAAAAAGATGGAGTTCAGGTGATGTTTCCCTATTCTCTAGATCGTATTTACTGCACACTCTTAGCATTTGCCAGTTGACTGATATGCAGTATATACATCCATTCACACATCCTAAAAAAGGCTTCTTGCTGGTTGAATCACATTGGCTATAGAGTGCCTTTCCTAGCGACATGGTTGCAGGAGCTCATTCCTAGAAGGCATGGTGTGAAGAGCCCTTTTTCAGACGTACACATAGGCCAGGCCAGTCCACGAAGCTTGATAGCAATATTGGGAACACCCGGAAATGACCTCATTGTGATTCTTACTAGGAGTCTGTATTTACTGAACATCTGCACGGCTCTAAGAGCCTTGCATTCTTAGAAAGAAAGCTGTTCTATAAATCTAACATATAATTATTATAATCATTATGGTTATTAGTTTCTGCTTAAGAAAACTGAATTAGATAGTGCCTGGATATAGATGGATTTGGGGAGGAAGAGTCGCTGGTGACATTGCAGAGATGTGGAGCCAGCTATTGCCCTCGCTTCCAAAGTCCTCTTGAGAGGAAGGAAAGTACTGTTGTTGCTGTTGCTTCACAGATCTGATCTCAATGTATTTAATTACTTTAAAATGCAAATACACACACTGTTTCTTAAAAGAATTAACCAGCCAATTAATAACCAAACCGTTATTAAGGGAGTTTATATAACAACAGATTCAGTGCTTAATACGGTGCCTCGCACAGAACAGTTGCTCCACAAGTGCCAGCTGATTAAGCAACACACCACAAATCTTCCACATGTTCTATTTATTGCAATAATTTTTTGTTTTGCTACTTGCCACAGTGAGAGCTTGAAACATGTGAAATAATAATAATAATTGTTAGGAAATCCAGAAAAGACGAGATGTTAAAACTAGTAGCGTGAGTAAAACTACAAGACGCATTCTGACTTTAACTATAAAGTGTGTGTGGTGCATCTGCCGAAAATAGTGCCCAGGCAAGCAAACTGTATGAAAGCAAAGACCAAATTTCCAACAATGAAGCTCACAGCTGAGTGCACTAGTGGTGTTTCTGCGATTATCAAATTCTTCTTATGCTGTTGTTTCTTGAATTTGAGACTTGCCTTTGGGACACTTTTACTTAGTAGCAAAACCACAAGTTACGCAGAGGGCTCAGGCGCATGCTTGGGCATAAACCCAATTGTTCCCTGGAGGCTGGCAGCCTTCCCAGCCCAGAACCCTGAGCCTCAGGGCACATTAGGTGACGCTGCAATAACCTTGGCCACACAGAGTGAGATGAACCCAGCTCTGGCCTGCAGTCACTGGAGTGGGGGCAGAAAGGGGAGGGGCTGGTCGACTCTGACCTCCCACAGAAAGGCTAGAGATTGTAGGTCTTGACAAAACCTGGCCTTATTATCTAGAATTCTGCATAGTTCTGAACCAGCCACAGTTTGGGGGAGAGGGTGATGAAAGAAGGAAGTAATTTCGCTAATATTAATAATGAACATAATAATAATTAACTTTGAAATTAGTAAAACTAAAATGTGCTGAGTTTGCATCAAACACTGTTCAGGGCACTTTACACATGAATCGTGTAATTCTTTAATTCTCACAACAATCCCGTGTGAGGTTGTGATTATGATTATTAATACCACCTTATTAAAAGTTTGTAATATTTTACTCAGAGTAATTCATACACATAATTTTAAACATCGAATAGTCCTAATGGCCTCTAATGAGGCCTACTGTCTTGCTCAACTCTCTCTTGCCCCCCAAGTCTCTCTTCTCAAAGTCAACCACTTTTAATTCTTTTAGCTGTCTTTCTGCTACTTATCACCCAGTGCCACAGGTATCCTACTAGTACACTCCTAGTTCTTGCCTTCTCAGTTTTAGACATTATCTTTTGACTTCACTATAGACAGTTAGGACTGTGCCCTCGTGGGGTTGGGCTTCTCCTTCTCCTTCATGTTTAGTCTCCCCTGGGTTGAATCCCTTGTTTTCTGGATCCTCTGTCCTCTCCTTTGTTGGTTTACTCTGCTGTTTTTGTGGAGCACATCCTCAAGTAATCTTCTAAAACGTGCAAACAGTCCTCTTCTTTTCAGCCTCCCCAACACTCTCACCTTTGAGTACCAGGCCTCTGCCATTCCAGAGCCTTTCCAAGGTCCCCAAGTCAGCTTGCTTCTTGTAGGCTTCTCCCCTGCAGGCACTTAGCAGAACTGAGATGCCACTCAAGTAGGTCACTTTCTTTCATCCAGATGTTCCCAGTTTCCAACATTTTGTTGGTGTCACTCATCTGCTGTCATCGTGCTCATTTTTTGTCCTTATTGATTTATACCATTTTATTTCCTTACTCTCATTTTGTGGGATTTCAATGGGAAACATAAATAAATAAATGCATGTGTTCATTCTGCCACATTGAATTAGAAGACCCTTAGCCCAATTTTTAAATATGAGTAAAAGCTGAGCCTGAAAGAGGTTAAGTAACTTACCTAAGCCCACACAGCCACCACATGGAGAAGCCAAGCTGGAATTAAGCTTTAAGATCAGTTTGACTCTAAAAGTACTGCCTGAAATGCCTTGCCAAGACCAGATGCCCACCTTTCAGGAAATGCTAGGATGGTCCCAGCAACCTCAGAGACCACGGACAGCAGGCTACAGACTCCTCGCACTGTACAGCCATTCCTGCACTGAATGGCTAGGGGCCACTGCCAGCATTTGGCATGGAGCCCTGAACCACAACTGTGAGCTCGGCCACCCTCACCTCATGAAAGTGCATTTACATCTTTATTCTATGCACCATGTTTGTCCCATGTCTGTTATTATATGTTTTAAGTTGTCTAGAGGTTTTCATTATACACTCATGTTTATAAGTGGGGGTTGCCTCTGAGCCTGTGTTCTCACCTAAAAAAGAAAAACTTAATAAGGAATATGGGAAGTAGTTCTCAGTCTGTATTGCATTATGAAAAAATAAGTAATCACAATCAAAAACTAAACATAGAGCTGTATGGCTATTACCACATTGTCAGTGTTTGCATATACCTGAGTTCTGGTCAGAGCTGTTGACATCAGACCAGTGCATGAGAAGCAGGCTACCCTCAGGTAATGCCTAAGGGAGATGAGCCACAGTAGTATCACCTGTGCCATTGTCCAATAATGTGCTCCAGACACTTGCTTGACATTTATTATGAGGTGGAGATACTGGGAGGGAAGGTTCTAGAGGTGGAGAAGCCTTTGACCAAGGAAATCGCCACTCCGAATTTCTAGATAAGCTCTGGAGGGCTTTGTCATTTATAAATGGAGCCTTTAGGATGTTGTCTGGTCTCTTCCTTTGCCATTCATAGGTGTCAAGTGACCCCAGACTTCCTCCATGTTTCACATGCCTTCTCCTGATGAGCAGTTTCATGGCAGAGCACAGGGAATACTGTCCATTAATTTGGCAAATTCCCTTTCATTTCTCACTCATTCACTCAACAAATGTTTACTGAGCACCCACTCTACGCAAGGCATTGTTCTGGGCACTGGGGATCCAGCAAAAAAGAACATAGACCATGGCCCCTGCCCTCGTGAAGCTCACATTCTAGTGGAGAACTCAGACAGACCTGGGAGTGGGGATAGTTTTTTCAGTTGTGGAGTTTACTTTCCCCAGTTAGCTTCCAAGCATAAGGCAGAAGTTAAGTCAATAGGTCATAGACTTCATGGAAAACATGCTTGGTACAAGAGCAGGTAAAAATTCCTTTTACAAAAATCAGATTCCAAAATCTTGAAGCTGAAAGTCCATACAACTTCCTTACCAGACACAGGACTTCTCCCAACCACTAGCCCAATCTCAAGCACTTGACTTCTACCTGGTGACTTAGAGACGTAAATTGGCATATTCTCTGCCTTTCTCTAAGTTCTGGGGCTGTAGCTACATGATACCACACATCAATATCAATGGTTTTCAAACATTTTTATTCATGGCTCACTGTCAGAAGTACATTTTACATTGTGATCCAGTGACTATTATATATATAGATGGATGTAGATATATAGATATATACAAAATATATACTTTTGTATATACATATGTACACACACATATGTACACACATACATATGTATGTACACCTGAAACAAAAGTTTCACATATCAATACTTATCTATCCTTACTACATGTAGTTCACAGTATTTGCTATTCTATTTTGATTTTAACAATGCTAGTCATGACCCCCTAAACTGATTTCATGGCCCATAGTAATTAATTTCATGGTTCATAAAAACCTATAGTTTTAAAGAAGTGGATCTTGATAACTAAAAAGATCCAGTCCCAAATCTGAGATGCTTCTAAGTGACCATGTGTTCGGGAATAGGAGAAAGGTTTTGGATTTGTATTAAAATTTTCCAAATACCTCTGAAAACTATTAACAGCCTCAGTCTTTAGACAGTTTATATAAAAATCCCATATTTCTCACCATGCTTTCCAGAGGGAGCCTAAAGCACCACAATTTGGCATAATTTTGCCCTTGATCATAACACCTAAACCACACTGAAGGTTAGGGGAATACACAGGGCTCTATGCTGTGTTGTGAACGTGGGCTGCTCCAGGTGATTACACAGCTAACAGGTTATCCTTAAGCAGCAATGACTTGTCACACCCTCTCAGGCTTTCACGTTTTCATTGCTTGGTCATTGTCTCACCGGCACGTACAAACCCAATGCTCCATTATTACCTGGGCAGTTGTGAAAATTTTCGGTTAGTGCTGACCTGTTGAGAAAACTGAAACTTGGAAGTGAGATTCGTACTTCCAAGCTGCCACCATGTCCCAGACCAGCATGTGGCAGTTTTCTTATTGCCTAAAGTATTCAGTACAGTTGTTCACATTCACTGAGCACACACTACACACTCTTGACCACTGCCAAGTCCTCAGGAAGTTATTTCCATTTTCTGTGCTAATGGCAGGAGGAGACCAAAACAAATTCATACAGCACGTGCTGACATCTTCCCTCTCACACACAGCTACTTCCAACCAGTGCCTGGATTCATAATCAGAGATTTGCTCTCCCCCAGCCTATACCTGTTCTCACTCCTTTTGGTGGGAAAGGTGTTTTCTGGGGCCAGAGGCTGGAGGGATGGGATCTAGCACCTCTGCAAGACTGGTGCAAACTTGAGGTTTATGAGCAACCTCCCCTTCTTTACTCATAATGTAAAGTGTCTTGAGAGACTTGTGAGAGTGTGGAGACACTGCTAAAGCACACTCCTAACGAAAGAGCTCCATGTTCAACTTTCAGGGGGAATTGCACTAGCCGGTTTTTAAACCGTGAAATGGACCACAATGGGAATGCTTACACCATGGAAATTGGCAAATGCTACAGATCAAAGTCTCTGTGTCCCCATCTCCAGGCTGGCTGTTAATTTGTCAGCACACTACTGCTAAACCAGTAGGGAAACTGAATTTGCGGAGGGCTCTGAGCACCTGAAAGGGATCCTGGGAGTCTTCGAGCATAGGGTCGAGGGGGGTGCAGGGACTAGTCGAGGTTTGCAATGCTGATTACCCCTCTCCGCTCTGCCCAATGGGAGCTGACATATTGATCCGCCTACCTCCTCCCAGACCAGAAAAGAAGTCGGACCAGCCCATGTGTGAGGAGCACGAAGAGGAGCGCATCAACATCTACTGTCTGAACTGTGAAGTCCCCACCTGCTCTCTGTGCAAAGTCTTTGGGGCACACAAGGATTGCCAGGTGGCTCCCCTCACTCACGTGTTCCAGAGGCAGAAGGTAACAGAGCTCCTCCGGACCCTCCTCCATAGCCCTTTCCAAGTGCCTGTGTGACTGGCTCCCTGCCTCCCAAGGAGGGAGGCCCAAGCCCTGCAGGGCCACGGGGGCCATAAGGCTGGGCGGGTGTGGGGGGTGGAGCGGGAAGGGATGCTGTGGAAACCTGGCCATACAGTCGATTCTCTGGAGGATAGTGGAGAGGGCCAGAGAGGGAAGGGGTGCAGAGGGTCAGGTAGGGGGTAGAGAGGAAGAGTGGCTGTTTTTGTACCCCTTAGAGTGGAGGTAGCTGAAGACAAGCAGTGTTATGGGACCCAGTCCAAGCTCAAGCTGCTCAAACATTATTTGAAGTTCAGACTATAGGTAAAAGGATAACTTTTTACTCCAGTCTCAGAATAAAAGGTTCCTTTTTGCCCGCTCCCTGACCCCATACCCCCAAGGCCTTTTCTCCTCCACTCCTAGTGGGTGAGTTACAATGAATGGCATTTCATTAAAGAGCAACTTTAAAACATTTCCTAGTGCTAGCCCTCAAGGCTACGGTAACCTGGTCCTGGCCTTTCAACCTAGGTCAGTTCTGAAAGTCCTCCTTTGAGAGTGGCACATGCTCCCACTCCAGGGCCCCAGCCTCAGCCGCCTCATTCTGACCAAATACAGCATATCCCCTAGCTTATCACTAACCTGCTAACCTGGTTTCACCTGTGGGTAAGTAGGAACTTATCTATTTGATGCAAGCAGACATGTGGTTGTGTGTTCAGAGATGCAGCCACTCGAGGCACCTAGAATGTGAGTAGCGGCACCTCTCAGCTCCTTTCTGTTAGAATCATAGAGTCTACGTGTGGTCAGTGGTTTACTGTGAGGATCAGAGTTGGAATTAAATTTGGAAGCCAAACTTTTGGGCAACTCCGCTTACAACCAGTGACTACTAATTGGTAAAGAAGCAGGATTTAGCAAGATATCTATAACATCTATTTATTTTTCCGTCCACTTGTGGTTTATTCCCCCTTTTCCTTCCTCCCGTCCCCCAAGTCGTAGCCTATTAGAACTGAATAGTACCAGTTTCACACTATTTCCCTCAGAGCCCTGGGGACTCACGTGCGGTGGACAGAGGACAGACTGGCAGGATTTCCACCCTGCTCCTGTTTGGCCAGAGCAGCTTCACTTTTACCCACTGGGATTCTGTACTAGCCTCCATTTAAAGAAAGCGTTCTGTGGCTTTAGAATGTTTTACAATCACTGTTCTAGTCCCATCTCCTCACTTGTATATGTGAGAAAATTAGGGTCCAACTGATTACTTGTTTTGCCCACCATCACAGAGAAGATAAGGCAGAGATGGACCAAGTATGCAGGCCTCCTGAGTCCCCATTAGTGCCCCCTGGCGCTCCCTAGGCTGACCTTGGCAAGGGAGTGAGTATAAGCAATGGACTCTTGGAGTCAAAAGAGTCTGAGAGGAATTTCAAGTTGGAACGTTTCCCCTAGAACCAGTTTCAAGTTTGTAATGACTTGGTGTAGTATGTGAGTATTTGCGTGCATCTAGGACATCGAAGGTGCATAATAAATAAGTTGAATGAGTGAATAAATGGATGAGTATTTACTATATATATTTCCTAGTAAAACTGATCTTGAGCTGCACTAGGCAAATAATTCATTTTGGGTCCCTGATATCACATATTGGACTCCATTCCATTTATAAACAATACTTAGAATTCTTTAGCATGAATATGCTATTCTCTATCTATGGCCTATAATTCAGCATTCCTAATGTTTATAGTAGAGCCACATTTCCATTAAGAATTTGATGAAAACTATGAAACCTCTTACCAGACAAATGCATTTATATACACATCCATACAGACTTTTATTTACAAGCTCAGGAGGTTCACAGGCCTCCCAGGCCTCACCGTTACTCCTTAGGGGTTCCACGGACCCTAGATTAAGAACACACGAGGACGCTATTTTGCCTAATCCACACTCGGTGCTGACTAGAAAACCCCTAAGCTCTTGCATCCCTCTTTTCTCTTCATCAGTCCGAGCTCAGTGATGGCATTGCTGTCCTTGTGGGAAGCAATGACCGAGTCCAGGGAGTGATCAGCCAGTTGGAGGACACCTGTAAAACCATTGAGGTGAGTTGAATGACTCCAGGGGAGCCTGAAATCCTGGGGTTCTGTGGCTTCCTCAACAGCACACCAGAAATCCCCATTCCTTCCTTATAGAATGACCTCTTCTTGATATGTCTCTAAAATATTTACCTCCTGGTACAGGACGAGAAATTACCAGATGAGTCAACAAGGCGGATTTTACCACATTTACTAGAGTGGTTTTTACCTGGGTTATTCTGTCTTGGTCAACCCATTTTGAAAGATTATCTGCAAGAAAAATCAATTCTCAGTAACGAAAATGAATGTTGTCCCTCATAGCTCAATTTCTTTGTGGAAATCCAAACAATCTTATGGAATGCTAGTTAGTGTTTTAGAAAGTCATGTGTAAATTTGAGCCGTGTATCTGTCCTAACAGCGGGGCTGCAAAGAGGCCAGCAGGAAGAGAAAGACCTGCCTGACCGTCGGGAGACAAGGGTTCAGTAGCCGGGCGCTCATTGAGGCCAGAGTTCCGGCTCCTTCATCTCTGTTTGCCCTCTGCCTGACCCAGTGCCTGACTTATAATAATCACTCAATAAAAACTTGATGGACAAATGACTGGCTGGTTAGCTCACACTTAGGTTTAGCATTTAAGAAATATCGTGAATCCACTTTTTCTCAACATTAAATATAAACTGTGTAAATGCTGAAGCCTAAAGAGATTTGGCTATGTGGCAGACATCTTTTCAAGAATTGAAGATTCGCAGACTAGTTGATCCATGCTACATAGGGGACAGGCGCGAGACATCTGGGGTTGAGTCCTGGTCCTTGGCTCTGTAGCCTGGAGCAGTTTATTACTCCCTCGCTGCTCTAAGCTTTGGGGCTGTTTTTTGACTTGGACCTCAGGTGCAGAGTGTTGAAGCACTTCCTGCTCAGTTCATGGCATATTGTCCTCATTGCTGTGGGCAAGGCCCCTCTTGTTATCTATTTATTTCCTTTTATCCCCATTTCCCACTCCTGTTCTCTGTAAATAGCCACTCTAAAATGTTTCATGTTCCATTTACCCGTATTCTTATAAAATGTGTATAGTTTTATATGCATGTCTTTTAATTTTATAAATGGTATTGTGCTATATTTCTCATTCTGCTTCTTACTTTCTCTAAAGTAAGTGTTATGTTTTTAAGCCAAATTCACGTGTACATTCAACCCCTCAGCTCTCCTCTCTGTAAAGATGGGGCAATCGTAGTACCCAGTTTGTAGAGTTACTGTGAGGAATTAAATAAGCATCAGCAAAATGCTCAGCACGGTGCCTCGCATTAGTGAGTGCCCGATAAATGTCCTAACCTTATTATTTTTATCACTAGAAAGGCAGATTCTATCAAAAGCCAAAAGCTAGTTCCTAGACGATGACTTCAAGACATTGACCATATTCACCCGAGTTTAGATTTACACGTCACTGAAATCCATCTCCTTTCTTCCCCAGACTCATATTCCTGAAAAGATCCACGATAAGTGTGGGATCCATTTATAGAAGGAAAGTTTTCTCTTGGTGAAGAGCCCAAAGAGATTCCAAAGTGGATAATATAGACTTTCTTCTTTTTACTTATTTACAGTAAAGGCCAAATACAGCTTAATCATTAAGCCATGAATCAGCACTCCCGTGCAGGATGTGCTGAGTCTGGCGTGTATTAATAGGAGTGTGTTGTTTGTGGGCGAGTGAAGTAATCTCTATACTCGTCTCTGGTCAGGCCCTCATCAGAGACCTCTGTCAGGGGAGCAGGCTTGCTGTCGGGGACGTTGAGGCTGGAGAACACAAGCAGAAGAAAAGTCCTGTGGGTCCCATTTGGCCTCGAGCAAATGCAGACTACTTGGGCTCCCTTCCCCAGTATCAGAGCACACCGGGAGGGCGAGGAGAGGTTTGACAACCAGTCTTCTTCCCAGAGGAGGTCAGGCGCGCAACAGGCAGGAAGCAGCTGTTTTTTCTTTCACTGACAAGACAAGAAGGAACAGGTTTGAAGTTAAGTCAGCAGAAGGCATTCAGTGCAGATGCCGGGAAGGACTCCCTGGCAGTGAAGGTCAGGATTATTACCCCTATTATTCCTGACACAAACTTTCGCCAAACATGACACACTTGTTTACCAGCATTTTCAGAGGTTGCTAGAGGAGGGTGTGTGATTGTCCCCCGCAAGGCTTCAAGATGAACCTGCAAATAGGCAGGAGCCTTAAAGGTGTCTGTCCCTTTTACCGCTTTATTTCGCTTCTGGGATTTTACCTTCAGGAAATAAGATGAAAAAGCAGTATATAAACAGTATAGAAAGTCCATTTTCATAAATGACCCCCAAATACATTCATAGCAGGGACAATGCCCGAAACCAAAAGGTTAGGTTACAAGCAGTGAATGGGGGACTACAGGTGATTTTCAAGGCCTTCCTGATGTATTCCTGTATTTCACATTTTTCGAAAGTGAGCCTGACATTTTTAATAACCAGTAAAATGAATCAAGAATGAATGAATGAATGAATGAATGAATATGGCTCAGATAAGCATGGCTCTTTCATACCGGTGTAGGTGGCTCGTCTGGAAATGTAGGGATTGGCTCAGAGCCCACGGAGGTCTCTGATTTGATGATTCCTACTCAGTGCAAATATCCTCCATTTGAAGAGGCCCCAAGGACAGAGACACTGCCACAAATGGCCACACCGTACACCTGTCCTCACTAAGGTGGTCGCCGGTAGAGCCAGGCCCAGAGCAGTGGGCAAAACTCCAGGGGCTCACTCGGCACCAGCCTGCGAGGCAGCGCATAGAGAAGCACACTGGGTCCTGGGCTCAGAGTGAGATGGTCCTACCTTGCCAAGCAGGTGAATTCTGCATCAGGGTCAGAGTCACGAGCTCCTGTGTCTCCTGGGCCCCCGGGGTTGTTGTTTTCCTTTCTGGCTTTGCTCACCACCTGCCTGGAAACATTTTCTGAGAAGCCATTGGTGGTTCCCGGCCACGGGTTGGGGAGCTGTTGTTAAAGAATCCTCCCTTCTGATTGGTGTAGAACCCCTTAGGGACATGGAAATGGTGTAGTCCCTAGGGTGGGCACTGTCCTTCCCAGTTACCTAGCCTCTCCCCACTTGGAACCCTGACACCCGCCCTCTGTTAGTAGTGCCGGTTCCTTGCATGTCTAATTCTGTCTCTAATCATGTAATGTCTTGCAGGGCTGGCTGGGCAGACACCTGGCCCTGGACCAGCCCTGGAGAGCTGCTAAGCTTAGGTCAGTCGCACTGTGGGCTCCTTGTTATCCTTTAAAAATAACGTGTGCAGTTGATATGAGTTTACAGTGATGATGAGAGTGGCTTTGAGAAGGATTACAGTCACAACAGGGCAGTCTGGATGGTGTCAAAGGGGGAGTGGCATTTTCCCTCGTTGCTGTGGGCTGATGGTGGGTGAAGGAGCTGTGGGTCTTTCTAGCCCTCCTGGATGAATGTGGCTCAGCCTGAGATGTTCCCAGAGCTCTGGATTGCAGGTTGCTGGAGGGCTTCTGGGCTGTTCCAGATGAGCCCAGCATGGTCTTTCCAGGTCCGGAGAAGTTCTGGGATGAACTGGGACTGAGTAGAGTGGCTGTTGGTGGGAGTGGAGGAGTGCACTGCTTTGGGAGCTCTCTGCTTCCAGAAAAATGTGCTTGACTTTCATCCCTCATCCCTAGAAAACATAACCTCCCTCTCATAGTCTTTATAAACAGCACTTATCCTACAGCATCGGATACCCAAGAGAGCAGGCTATTAACACAGCCCTCGCAAGGCAGCAGGCAGGCAGGCCTAGAAATAATCCTGTTTCGTATGGATGCCTGTCTAGGGGAAACAACTACAAGTTGAATAATAAATATTTGATCTCAAACATTTTGAATATCTGAAAAATGACAACTTTAAAAAAATCCTCCAATGATTTCACAATGAGAACAAATCCACTATATTTCCAAAACTAATTTTACCCGAACAGCCTTGAGACATTGTCCATACAGTTACAAATAGGAAGTATGAATATAATAAGAAGCATTTTCATAAGCAAGCCAGAATTTTTAAGGCAATAGAACGTATGGTTAAAAGAACAGATTTCAGAGTTTGAACTTTAGCTCTGCCCCTTAATTATACGACCTTGGCCAAGTTACTTGAGCTCTCTGTTCCTCAACTTCCTCAATAGTACGGTGGGGTTAATAACAGCTTCTTAACAGTGTTGTTATGGTGACTAAGTTGGGGTAAGAGGCACCTGCCAGGAGCTCAATAAGCGTCACCTCATATCATCCTCACAGTCAGCTTGAAAAGATCACACTCATTCTAATGATGCTAATGATCACTTGCACCCCTGGAGCATCGTTAAATAGTGTCAGAATAAGACTATCAGGGTCTTGGTCAATTACGATGGCAGGGCTCAGCAACTCCCTGCAGTGGAAAAGATTGAAAATGAGTGAAAGTAGACGTTAGCTCTATTGTTTATCTAAGGGGCTTTGTGGTAACTCGAAATACTGGCAAGCAGGGAGGCTGCGCCTCTTCCGGGAAACATGCTGACCATTCACAGCACATGGGAGTGAATTAAACAGCTGCTCAGCTTGCCCTGGTCTCGTGGCTTTTACTGAGCTGTGGGACTCAAGTCAGGGTGTGCTCACCTGGCCCTCAGTCTTCAGAGGGTTCACTCTAGGAGCTTCTAAATGATCTGGACTAGCCCAGACAATCCCTCAGGCCAAGAACCCCAGGAGTAAGCACCAGAAATCCCATAAATTAACATAATTATTCTAACCTGAAGTGGGCGGCAACATGAATGGTAGAAAAACGCATGAGTTTGGGAGTCCCGAGATCCATGACCACCGAGCAGAGTTGTCCCACTGAGCACTACTTGAAGGTGCCAGGCTAGTGGGACAGGGGCTGAACTCGAGCCTGTGTGCCTGGACAGATGGCATTTTTCTAATTCTCTCTCCCTTTTCTTGAGCAGCCCAGCAGAGACCTGGGTTCTCATCCTGGTCTCACTCATGGGACTTCTCCCAAGGGCTTGTATTTGGGCCTGTATGTGATTTCCAGAGGAAAATCTTCCTACCTTAATATCCTTCTTTCTTTAGTATTATTAATCTACTATCTGCTTTTCACCCCCCTTTTTGGGGGGGGGGGGAGGGGAAGGAAACCCTGTTTGGTTTAACAGAGGGAATTTTGAAGTACTGTATTTCAAATGAAGCTGAGTGGGCACTCCCAGGTCCAGAGCTGCAGCTCCAAGCAAGTGTGTCTCAAAGGTTGGAGGAATGTGGTGGAGACATGAATGGGCCGAGTAGAGCCACAGTTGCTCAGTGACAAGTGGTGGGGCTAGGAGCTTATCTTTAGCTCTATTTTGGTCTCAGAGCCACACTCCTTACATGGTCAGAACAGTGGCCACAATTGTCTTAGGTGTTTCCTGTCATGGCTGTGGCACATTCCCAAGCTGGGACTGGTGTTACAGGGCTAAGACATGTAATTTATGTCTCAATGCTGGAGTGACTACTCTGAAACTTGCCAGGAGTGGAAGGAGACATTTTAGAGCCTGAAGACTCAAAATATCTCCACATTTACCTGAAGTTGTAGTGTCTCGGAACTGTAGAGTCAGAAGGGACCTCAGCCATCATCTAATCCCACCCCTTCTTATACAGATAAAAGAACTGTCCTGAGGGGCTGGCCTGGTGGCATAGTGGTTAAGTTCACACGCTCCCCTTCGGCAGCCTGGGGTTCACGGGTTCGGATCCCGGTGTGGACCTAGCACCACTCATCAAGCCATGCTGTGGCGGCATCCCACAGAAAATAGAGGAAGATTGCCACAGATGTTAACTCAGTGACAATCTTCCTCAAGCAAAAAGAGGGAGATTGGCAACAGGTGTTAGCTCAGGGCCAATCTTCCTCACCAAAAAAAAAAAAAAGAAATAAAAAGCAAACCTGTCCTGAGGTTAAATGGCTTCCCTAAGGTTGCATAGCTATTTTTTGCTGTTTTCTTTTGAGAGTTGAATGAAGCAGAGGCTTGGAGTATCCACTTACATACCTATTTCTTTGGAACAAAACAAAATAGAAACTTTCCAGTAGGGCTGAATATACCTAGATACAAATCATATTTCATTCATTCAATCATTCAAACTCTATTTCTCACGTGCCCATTATATGCCATCTTCTGCACACATGATGCTGGGAAATAGTGGTGAGCTAAACAGAGAAGGTTCTGCTCTCAGGAAGGTTTTTTTTTTTTAAAGATTTTATTTTTTTTTCCTTTTTCTCCCCAAAGCCCCCCCGTACATGGTTGTATATTCTTCGTTGTGGGTCCTTCTAGTTGTGGTATGTGGGATGCTGCCTCAGCGTGGTTTGACGAGCAGTGCCATGTCCACGCCCAGGATTCAAACCAACGAAACACTGGGCCACCTGCAGCGGAGCGCGGGAACTTAACCACTCGGCCACGGGGCCAGCCCCTCTCAGGAAGGTTTTATTCTAGTAAAGTAGTTAGACAACAAAACAAGATCATTTCAGAGAGTAATAAGCGCCTGGGAAAAAGGTGAGCCACTGAAAATTTAGCGATTAAATACGATGGGATGATGCTATTGGCTGAGCCGGCTATCTACTCATGCTTAGTATAAGATCATCTAGTGTTGATTTGTTTCCCTGAAAAGGTATTCTTTGTAGTCATGTATCTTATTTTATCCTGTTGCCACTAAAATATAAGAGTGGCTAAAATTAGTCTGTCAATTTTAATATTTCTATGAAGGCAATAGCTAAATAATGGTTTTTAACTAAATATTAAAGGTTACCTACTCACTTCTAAGGAAACAACCAAATAATACTCGATTTTTTCTTTTCATCCGGATCTTATGACAGTGGTCATAAACAAACATTCTACCTGTCATTGTTTTAGCATTTCAATACAGGCAGAACCGTCTTCCTTTTATAAAATCACCCCTGATTGGTATATTGCATCCATACTGGGTTCTCCCTAGAGATGGAATGGATTTTATTTTCACTAAAGTATTACAGACAACTTTTATTTGGTTCTTCTAAGAAGCCAGTAAATATGACTGTCCTGACTGACCCAGGAGGAAGGTCATGTTGAGTCAGAGCCTTTGCATCACAATATGCCTGGATGCCAACACCTGGAGCATCTCTAATGGAAGTTACTTCACTTGCTAAACACGCTTACATGAGCGTGTATGCACACACACACTCACACACCACACAGGGGACACAGGAACCACAGACATCAAAAGGAAGAAAATGGAGAATATTTGAAAAGATAAATTTGAAAGTTCAAAAACTACGTATCCTGATTCAATTACTATCCAGGGAAGTGGGGGAGCAGGGAAGGATACAGCCTTGAACTGGGCTGAAAGATAGAAGCCTTTTTATCCGAAGAAGTGCAAACGTATGTTAAAATCACGGAGAAATCTTTGAGGTGAGGCAGTTTTTGTGGAGAGGAAAGAAAAATGGTTGCTCTCATGCTTTTGCCAGTGACAGTTGCCATTTAAAGTGTGCTGTCTCCAGACATTTTGACAATGCAGAAGTCCAGTTTTTCCCGTTCCATTTTTTAGGTGACTAGAAAGACACTGTTGAAAGCATTTCAGATCCACAGTTACAAAGGCACAGTGCGTACTGACATTCAGAGTCGTCACTCTCAGTAGTGAGGCGGCCTAGGAGAGCATTTTATTTTCTTTCACAGCATATACCTGTTCCCTAATTACCTGAGAGGGCGAGGGGATCCTCTGACTTCCACAGCACTTTGAAGGTCTCGTAGCCAAGAAAGATCGAGGGGTGCCCATGTTAGTCTCTCCTGCATTGCTTCTACCTCAGAGACTATGAAAAAATAGGAGAATTTCAATATCATGGAGAATTCCTTATTTGCATCTGACATTATGTTAACCCAAACATCTTAAGTTAATTTCTAAAAGTTTGTAAGTACCGACTTCATAATTCCAAGGAAGAAGCATGCATTTTTCCTATTTCAGAAACAGATTTGTCTAACTCTTACCATATTTTGCATAGAATTATATTAAAAGCACATTAAGCAAGAGAAAAAAGAAATGAGGTTTTTTTGTTAGAAATTAGAAAATATAGTAATTTTTCTACCATTCTCCTGAGCAGTGGAAAATTATGGCAGGTTTTTAGATCTCATAATGCCTGGACATAGTAAGCACTTAGTGAATCTTGTTGAAAGGATGAACTAATGAATGTAATTCTGAAACAACCTGAGGTTTCTTGCCTTTAAAAGGCTGCTTTGAGTGTAGTAGATTTGTTAAAGGGTACATATTCAGTTCATAAGCAGTTCATATAAAATTGTGTGTGTGTGTGTGTGTGTGTGAGGAAGATTGGCCCTGAGCTAACATCTGTTGCCCATCTTCCCCTATTTTGTATATGGGATGCCACCACAGCATGGCTTGATGAGCGGTATGTAGGTCCATACCCAGCATCCAAACCTGTGAACCCTGGGCTGCCGAAGCCACTATAACCACTATACCATCATGCCAGCCCCTCACATAAATTTTTTTCAACTTACTTTAAAGTATGTCCCAGTTGGGCATGGTGGGAGTAGCAATGATCCGGGAGTTCAAAGATCTTGCCTCTAGGCCAGGCACCAACAATATATGGCAGAAGGCTTGAAAAAGTGACTTCCCTCTGATGAGTTTCTGTTTCCACATGAGTGTAATGATTGGTTTGGAGCAGATTAGATTACTTCTGATAGTCCATGCAGCTTCAAAATTCCACAGATGAATAATTCTAATTAAGGCAAATTGGATCTAAATTTAATAAACACTGACATAGCACCTACTGTGTGCCAGGTAATATTATAAGTACTTTACACAGTACGTGGTCAAATAATAATAATAACTAAGCATATGCTATGCATGGGATAGCATTTCCTACACTGTAAAGTATAAGCCAATGAGAGTTGGTATTAAAATGACAGAAGTTTTATTAAAATTCAATATAGTATGAATCATCAAAAAACCAGAATAGAAATAAAAGAATACTTGGAATTGAAAATAATGTAAGAATGAAGTAGTGATTCTATTTAAACCATTAAATAAAATTCATCTCACCGAAATGTGATCTAATCTTTATTTGACTTGAAAGAATAATCTAGCCATCACACTTGCACATCAGTCTCACTGCAAATAATTTGGCTTTTGTGAACTTGAATGTTCTCACACATATTGAGTTATAGAGAAGAAAACTTTTATGAAATAAAGACATTCTACCAGTATCACATCTTAATGTAATATTCTTATAATGAAATATTCTTTATAATATGCTTCAAGTGCACAATTCATTTTAATAAAATAATCTAGAAACCAGTATGATCACACAAAGGCATATGTCAGGAATGCAGCGGGCACATGGTTGTCTGTAAGCTTAGAACAGAAAGTAATACAGTGAAGAGAAGTTTGATTGGGAGATACCAATAGGCTTCAATCCCTAGGCCTTGTAATCGTCCAAGTCTCGAGTTAAAGCCCTGGAAATGGATGGCAATTTGGCAAGCCCAGCAATTTCTACGTCTGGACATGGTGTGTGGGCCCTTGTCCTTCTCCTTGAAACTGCCGAGACTCCATGCATTTTCATCCCCTTTCAGCACCTCCTCTGCTGCTACTCGTCCTTTATGGCCACACTCCAGCACCGTTTCCTCTAAGAAGCTTGTTCTGAGCGAAACCACCTGCTCCCCTCGAATGTCCTCCACCCACACAAAGGGTTAAGTTCCCAACTTTATGCTTCTATAAAACCTGGTATAAATCTCTAACATATTTCAATTATTCAACCTACTAGGTTATGTTACATTATTGGCCCATAGTCTTTCTCATTCAGTGAACTTTGAGCTCTTTGAGAGCAGAACCTATGTTTAATTCATTGTTGGGTCCCCAGAGTCTTGCACAGTGCTTGACACAAATGATATTCTTAAGAATTGCTTGTTAAATGGACCAATGAATGAGTGAATGACAGCAATAACTAGTATTTACTATTAAAATGGTTTGAACCATTGGCTGTCCTTCATGTGTTTAATTGGTTAGAAAATATGTTGGGAATTGACTGTGTTTCAAGGGAGGCACTGGAGTGAGGGATGTATTTCTTGCAAATTTGTGGAGTATCTTCATGATCAACAATTTGGTTTAGATCATCCTTTTTTCTTCCTTACTCTGAGAATAATAGAGAAATTGGGGGGAAAATCTATTCAACCGGTATTTACTGAACATCTGTTGTCCGAGGTGATGTGTATCCTAGGCAGACCCAGATTCTATCCTCAAAGAGACAATAGTTTAGATATTTAAGAAACTCCTATGAAGGAAGAAAGTGATACATGACATCAAAGAGACCAATGTTTCCTAAAATTAAAAAAAAATGTAACAAGGGTCATACAAAGGTCAGATTTGTCAGAGATAAATTGTCTGGATTCCCAAGAAGCCCCCACCAGATGGGAGAGCTAAATTGGACGATCAGGGCTCAAAACCTGCTCTCAGCTGTAAAGGCCCTGGACCCAGAGATGGTCAGATCTAAGGAGACTGGCATACATACACGCCAAGCTTAGTGGAGCTTGGAAACCCAAAAGGCTAATGACCAGGCGAACTGGAAAATTAGTTGTGATTTAAACATGGACTCAGAGTAAAGGGAGCTGGACAGTACTGGAGATGCTTCAGCCACACAGTGCACACGCACCAGCCTGACTTCCCATACAGGTTTTTCCTCCAGGAATCAAAGACCAGATCCAGTATTTCCTCTCTTAGACAGTATTGGATAAACAGAGGACCTGTGGATTCAGGTGTATACCATAAATGGTAACATTATGGGATTTCAGAGGCTAAAAGATGACATTTAATCATAGACATCAAGGAAAGCTTTATGGAAGAAGTGGTGTTTCAACAATGCCTTAAAGATTGCTTAGAGTTTGCGGGGGAGAATATTCTAAATAGAAGGGAGAGCATGAGCAAAGAAAGTGAGTGGTTCATTTTTGCTGGACATAGGGTATGTGATGGAGAATGGTAGAATATTATGGGGGGCTGGAAACAGATCATGGATGGGCTTGAGAGCCAGTTATGAGGTTTAATGTTATTCTTTGGGCAATAGGGAGTGATAACAGAGAAAAAGCACTGCACTCCAGGAAAATGAATTTGACTGTAGGGTGTGAGTTGGCTTGCAGGAAGAAATCCAGATGCAGAGGCCATTGGGAAGCTTCAGAATCTACATGGAGGACAAAACTCAAACAGCAGCAGTATAGGTAGAGCAGAGAGAGACCGAAGGGTACAGGAAGTACCATAGTTTTTTCCTTATACACACATACACACACACACATATACATACAAGCTCACTCCAAAGCAAAATATAAACCTATAAGCTATATAGCCAATATAACGAAACCTGTCCTAATTTCTATGAAACTCCCCGTTTATAAAAAAAACAGAATATTGAAAAATCATTGATCCATTTAGCCAATTTGCTTGATTTTGGATCGTCTAAGTATCGAATTTTATAAAAATGGGATTTTCAAAGCATCCACACGGTGGGTATCGATACCTAAGGGGTAGATTAAGGGGAAAAAAATATCCTATGTAGGTCAATTTTCTTGTCTCCAAAAATGTCCAGGTGATTTCTCCAAATAGATACTCTTTCAAGCACTTTCTAACGTTAGCTAACCCAACTAACAGGAATGCTGCAGAAAACAGAAGCAGGAACTTTGTGAGAAGTTTGATTACCTGTATGGCATCCTGGAGGAGAGGAAGAATGAAATGACCCGAGTCATTACCCGAACCCAAGAAGAGAAATTGGAACATGTCCGTGCTCTGATCAAAAAGTATTCTGAGCATTTGGAGAATGTATCAAAGTTGGTTGAGTCAGGAATCCAGTTCATGGATGAGCCGGAAATGGCCGTGTTTCTTCAGGTTAGTCTCCTTTTGGTACCAGAGGAAACTAATCAAGAAGGTGGAGAATTAGTTGTGATCACATTTTTGTTATTTTATGTACATCTCATTTGGATCTATTTTACCAACCAAAATATAAGCCTGTTATGTGCTTATTTCCCCCTCTGTTTAAAAAATTTCATGAGCATATATTTAAGGGACCATGACATTGCTTAAACATAGAGGGTTCTGGTATAAAACAGCAGTTGTCTACAGCATTTAGAAACTAAGCTATGAGATTTTCAGAGTCTGCAAAGGAAAGAACTAAGTCTCAATACCATCCTTGATGAAAAGAATTTAAGTAAGCCTGTCTTTTGTTTGCTTTCACAGAATGCCAAAACCCTATTACAAAAGTAAGTAATTTTCATTTTATGGAAAAATGCATGCTTTTCATTTTTACCCGAGGCTATCAGACTTTAAACAATGACAGAAAGTGGCAACTTGTCTTTGTTGCAGAATTTCTGAAGCATCGAAGGCATTTCAGATGGAGAAAATAGAACATGGTTATGAGAACATGAACCACTTCACAGTCAACCTCAATAGAGAAGAAAAAATAATACGCGAAATTGATTTTTACAGAGGTTTGTTATTCTTGTGACCATTTGGCCAAAATTGCAGGTGTGTGAAAGCTGCACAAGGGTTTAGTGGGAGGAAAGGGGGATTCAGAATCACCTCCAGAATGGATCTTGACAATTTTACAAGGATCACAATCCAATGTGAAGCTCTATGTCATTACAGAAACATATAGTTTATCAACAGTGTTTATTTAGTGCCTATTACAATGCCATTCTTGAGCATTTGATTCTTAGTAGTCAAATACTTAATCACTGATGGCAGTGATGCCATCTCAACTTCGACCCTACACAAGGTGTTAGCCAAAATGATGTAGTGTCATCCGGTGCAAGGTTAAAGATGAGGTAAAAATAAAACATGTCTGACATTTGGATAGATACTATAGCACATCCACTTAATCAAACTTTAGAGGGCAAGAACAATAATGAGTCACAGAATAAGTCACAACCTGGAAATAAAACTGAGTCTATGTGACCAGATGTACTCCATGAGTTACAAATGCATCCCTACCATTTGGCCCAGAAATCCCACTCCTGGAAATTTATCCTGGTGAAATAATTGAAAAGAGGAAAATAACCTTGGAGCTGACCAAAGCTTTGATTGTCTTGATTCATCCTATCCTATCTAGATGAGAGACTCCTCAGCTGTACCACTAATAATGCCATGAAGTTATATCAGTGTCCACAGATGTAACTTTAGAAGCAAATCTTCAGGATGGATCTTTTTTAAACAATTACTTAATATTGTCTGTCCTTAGTATTGCCTGAGGGAATATTAAGATCATGGGTTAGGAAAAGAGTCATGGCATTAATTGTGGCAAAAGTCGGTATTCACTGAACAAAGGAGGTAAGAAATTAAAACAAGACAAGGGTTTTGTATGTTTTCTGAGATAGAGGAGAGTTGTATTTCCATTTAACTTGACAGAGATAAATAAGTGACAATCCCAGCTCTCCAGGAGCTTGCAGATGTGACAGAGCATGATAAAAATGTGAACAGGCTCTGGGAGGTGGATGGATGGTTCACGGTGGTGGTGAGGACTGCACTCTGTATGGGGAGGGAGCAAGGACAGTGATGATTTGGTCCCCTTTACATTTGTCCTGCCCACATTTAACTAGAAGCACAGGCCCTAGCACAGCGTACTTGGGCGACCGTCAAGAGTCTGATGGAGAGGATTTCTCTAGCCCTAACCTTAACCTGGGCTATAAGTACTGGCCATTAATTGTTTTCATGGCTGCAGTGGTAATTATAATGATTTTAAAAATACATTACCTTACCAGAAGATGAAGAAGAAGAGGAAGAAGAAGAAGAAGGAGAGGGAGAAAGAGAAGGAGAACGAGAAGGAGAAGAGGTGGTAGAGGTGGAAAGGGTAGAAAATGTTGGAACAGAGTCGTCAGGAGCAGATGAAAGTCCGGAGAAAGGCTTGCAGCCCTCTCAGCTGGCCTCGGAGCTCCAGGCTGCCCCAGAGCCACTTCCGGTTTCCTCTCCAGAGCCACCTCCAGCCCTGCCACCTGCTGTGGAGGCCCCGGTGACACAGGTAACTGTTCCTGAGTTCCTTCCTACAGGACACACAGGTGCACCTCCTTGCTGAACAGCCTAAACAGTTTATTCTACCTTAAGAAAAAGATGACTGTGTGCCAGACATTTGGATGTGGAAGAGAAAGGTTTCAGGGCAGTCACAATGTCAGGGAGAAACATCCTCTAGGTGATTCAGCAGGTTTGTTGTCGTAACTGGTTGTCATGATTTAGTTTAACAGGATTTTCCCAGCAATAACACCCTCAAATCTGAGACAAATTTGTCTGGAAATTGTGTGTGTGCGCAACACGTTAGTTCATAGAGGGCTGATATCATGAGGATTGTGTCTGTTCTGAATACAGAATAGGGTATAGGATGAGAAATAATATAGGGCAAGAAATAAAAATAATTTTACTTTCAGGTCTTTAAATTTTTTGTAGCTAATAAAGCAAGTAAATGGAGAAGCCATGCTAGTTTGTGTCCCTGTTACTTACGCTGAAATACAACTAAGTCTTTCGTTTAGTGGGCAAACAAATGAAGCCTGGTTTTCTATGTATCTGTCATTTGATGAGATTATGTGTTGACAGAATTGTTTTAAAAATTTCTTAGGGAATTAGCTCATCCCAGATGCTATTCCTGGTTGGCTGTCCTTACGTTTCTAAGATGTCACTGTCCAATTTTCATACCTTTGTGCTGACTCCATGACACCTTCAGCAGACAGCTTCCAACCTGTTGAGTTTGTGGGCAATGCAGGCTTGTCAAAAAGGAGCCCTGGTTTTGCACGTGCTTTCAAAGTGGATTGAAATTATCTACAGAAACGAAACCTCAGAGGGGACCTCTGAGATGGAATTATAATCTATTCTCTGTCTCCATAGGAAACCAGGCTGAAACTATTTATAGTTCCTAGGATCTTGAAATTCTGGGTATACCAATTGCCCTGAAATTGAAAGAGATGTGATCACTAAATGAGATTTGGATTTGATCAATAAGACCAATTTTTGGTTTTAGAAAAGAGGTTTTGGGGGGTCCACATATAATGTCAAAAATTAATTCTGGTCAATAGTTTGACCTTTCTCTTATATCTGATCTTTTATGAGCAACCTTTATTTTAGGCTTCTGCTGTCTGCCTGCCTAGGCTACCATCTAGTGAAAGACAAGCCCAGAAAAGAAGGGGCACACGCAGATGCCAAGACAGGGGGCGCTGCTGTCAGCATCCCTCCCTTAGCGCTGGCAGAGGGTGGGCCGGACTAGACACGCACTACGTCAGGCACTGCGCAGAGAGGTCACAGTTTCAAACCCAAAGGGAACTAAAATCAACTGCTTTTTTCTTCTTCTTCTTCTTTTTTTTTTACTTTTAAATTTATCTGTCCTGATTAAGGGGGAGGTTGTGCCCACTGGCTCTCAGCAGACCACAGAGTCTAAAACTCCAGCCCCTGCAGCAACGGACACTGCGGATCCCTTGTTTTACCCTAGTTGGTATAAAGGCCAAACCCGGAAAGCTGCCACCAACCCACCTTCCACCCCAGAGAGCGAAGGTCTGGGGCACGTAGGGCCGCCAGGTTCTGAGCCTTCGAATGTGCAGAAAGCAGAAGTGGCAGAAGCCGCAGCCAGTGAGAGGGCAGCAGTGAGTGGTAAGGAAACTAGTTCACCTGCAGCTACTTCTCAGGTTAGTGTTGATGCTCTTGTGTCTGAATGCTTCCCCCTGCCGCCCAGGCTCCCGCTGGAGCCACAGCAAGAAAGAAGGGCTTCCAAAGGGGCAGAGAGAAACTGTGGCCTTGGGAGAAAACAGAAACACCTCACCCCCCAATGTTGCCTTGTTGTTTAAGCCTTATATTGGCTTGTTTTTTAAGCCTTATATAAAAGGAAAAAGAAAAAAAATCGACTTCACTCTGCTTGTGCGTGGTGAACTCACACCTGGCTTTCTGAGGGAGGGGGCGCAAGCAAGCTTGGCCCTTAGGCATGCCGTTGGAAGCTGCTTTGTCTGCAGTGACTGGCTGGTGTCCTGGTCCTCCTTTGCAATGGCCACTTGCCTCTGCTTGGCCTTTTCTGTGTCCTCCTTGGGCTTCCAAAGGCTACTCTTTTGTGTGGTTCCCAACAACCCCCAAGGAGCACTTTTGAATTGAGTTTTAAGTCTGCTCTGGAAAATAACCTCTGGTTCATAGATTCTGGAGGTGTACTGGCCACGGCTAGACAAAAATAGTCTTTTTGACTGGATTAAACCAGTGCTTCCTGAGCATGTGCTCCTGAGAGCAGAAAAGCACAGGTTTTCCTCCATGGCATTTTTTTAAAGGGTCACTTACTATTTGTTTTTTCGTTTTATAATAAAAGTTTGAAGTCCACATCTTCTTCCTAACACTGGGTTAGATGTTTGCATGACTCAGAGATTCCACAGAAGAAATCTTCCCCAATTTCTTCACGAGGAAGAATGTTCATGGTTACTCCATACCTGTGAGCATTCTTAAATGATCTGTGGGTGTGAGTGTCGCCCAGACAAAGGGCTGGCAGAGAATTACTCTCTAGTTCTGTGCTCCTGGGTCATCAGGTGATTCTGAACAACAAACGGCATTTTTTCAAAAATCAGAAAATTGCTTATTATCTTGACTGTATCTGCTTAAGTGAACGTCAATTGCATAAGGTAATAAAAGAAAATGATTTTTGGAAAATTAAAAGTAGCATGCTTTTGTGCCATATATTTATTTTCACAGATGAAAAATGACAAAAATAAATGTTTGATGTGAGGAAACTTTTTGAGGTAGTTTTAAGGTTAAAAATGGATTAGAAAGTTTCCTAGAAACTTTATGGGAACTTTATTGCTAGAAAGCTTATGAAAATTCTTACACATTTGGTGGAAGTTGCGTGAGGAGGAGCTGTTTTCTGAAAACAGCAGTGAAATACCCCATCATAGGAGCACATCACAGGGCTCCAAACCAAAATGAAAAGTCCATCTAAATGATGCTGAAAAATGTCATTTGTGATAATATCAGTGAAGCTTTCTTCTTGTTTTCTCACAGGAGTTAGCAATCTGCCTAGCACTTTTGGCTTTTCTTATACTTCACTACATCTGGCGTCAGATTCAGTGCTTGATTTTTACTTTAATGGGTAGGAAATATTTTCTTTTCCCTTGACTAACATCTCATGTAGTTTCTTCCATAATGCTCTTCTTCTGGAAGCCCAGAGATGAATTTCTCCCCAACTTTGAGGTTTGCCATCTGAAAAGCACCAAATTCTTAGACAATACTCGTGGCCTCAAGCTCCCTACATGCAGTCACCTCAAGGCACCTTCTGAGGAGAATTGCTCCGTTATCTAATCCTGCATGTAGGGGACTCCTGACTCAGAAGAGTGACTCAGTGGGCAATTATTCAGTAATCCAGTAGGAGTAGACCCTTCAAAATAGCCACTGGGGAGGCTGATTTCAAAAGGTGTCCATAATTCTGTGAGGATTCACTGCTCTTAAAGTAGAGTGAGGAGCAGCAAAGGCCTTGTTCAGGATATGTGGGGTTTCCATAGATTAAGTAGCAGCATTTCGTCTGCTTACACCAGAGGTGCCCAGGAGGTGGCTAGATGACTCCTGTTGGGGATACTAGGCAATTCTTACACTAGTGGACACGTGGACTAGGTAACTTCTCAGTTCTCTTTGAGAGACTCTATAGTGTCTCTCCTAGGAAAGGAGGGCCCTGAGAGAGAGAGGCCCTGGGTGCAGCAACATCAAGGGGATTGTAGCCAGCTGAGTTCGGAATGAATAAAGAGCTGGAAGATCAATGTTTATCTACCACCAATAAGAATCAGAACCAAAGAAAAGTCACAAAGCCAACAAACAGCATATTTTTTTGAGACACATTTCTCATAGTCAAGCTTTTTCTTGATGGCTGTAATGAGTTTTGCTTAGGAAATAACATCTTACTCCTTTAATAGTTTTTTGAATATCATCAGTTTAATTAATAATATTTAAAGATTCAAACCCCATGTACTTTCGAGTAAATGACCCTGTTAGACCTGAGCTCCAGCTCACCGCCTATAGCTCAGAAGCAGTTCAGGGTGACTAGTGCTGAAAGGTCTCAGCTATTTCTGGCTCATTGACTTTTCCCTGGGTTGACATTGACTCTTCTGGAAGCTCCCATCATAGTTTCTTTCTGTCTCATTAGCTGTCTGCTCAGCAATGGCAATAGGATCTCCATGGGTCCCTGTCATGTCTGTAACTATGTATAAGTAGGACCTGCCCCTGATATCTAATAGCCAGAAACCTGTGCACCCTAGAATGTTCCAAGTGTCCTTATAGTCTGCTCAGGTGCATAACTCCTCCTTCTGTCATTATTTGTGGTGAAGAGTGGTGGGAGGAAGTTGTGACCATGGACTCAGTGGGGCAAATGGAGAAAGAGAAAACTCCGTGCTTTATTGGAATATCCTAATTGTGGATCTGAATAATTGTCTGAAGAGGTCAGTTTACATTCTGAGAATTCAGGTTTGGGGCTTTGTCAACACATATCCTTGTACTGCTTCTCTGAGGCTACAGAGGAGAGTCATGCTTCTTGTCTGCCATCTACAGAGCCCGTGTCATGTCCACTGACATTCACGTGCTGTCTGGTGAGATGAGGGTGAGGCAGGTGGGGGCGGGGTGGAGTAGGATGATTTGACCTTCAGTATTGCAAAGACCCTTGCTTGTGTAGTTCTCAGTGTTTGAGAGAGATCCTTTCATGTGGAGAAGGAAACCTGTTCATGACAGAGTACCTCTCTTTGATCCCTGAAAGGGGATATGGACAGATGGGTAGAGACCTCACCATAGTATCAGATTCCTGGCCTCTGAAATGTTTGCAGGCCCAGATCACCTTCACTACCTCAGAACCCAACTCACTAAGATTAATATTTGTGCAATGCAAGGTTAGCTTGTTGGAATTTCACACTTCATCATTAGTCTTTCTGTGAACACTTAGGATATGATACAAAAGTTCTCCTTGATTCACTGGTGGTCTTACTTCTCTTCACTAGATGATTCCGTATCAGGGAATGAGGTTGCCTTGGAAACTCCGAAGCACCTCAGGCTCACTTGCTGATCTGTAAACTCACCTCAGCCCCCATCAGCAGAACTGCAGGTCTTTTGAGAAGGCAGATGTTTCCAGGTGCTTTCCTCATAGCCATTCACACACTGAAACCTGCCCTTGCTTTTACGGCCTGTGATTTCTGATGCCATTATGATCTCTACTTTATCGGGTACCTTCTCTCTTCACCTAATCATGTAGGTAGATTATATATTAGAAACTGGCGAAAACCAGATGTCAGCTGTCTCCTCTAGTGGTGAACGGGGATTCTGCTTTTTGTGGATCAGAGGGGCCTTGCTGCCTTCCTCATCCTCATTCTCAAAGAAAAAATAATTTCTCAACAAGGTTTGGATTCAGCCCTATGGCAAATTTGGATCTCATAGAAGGCCCTGGTTCCATTCATCCTCCTGCTGGACACACTTTGAACCCTTTCACACCCCATTCCTCCCGGAAACCCCTGTGAAAGAGGTCACAGGTCACATTGTGCAAAGCCCTTCTACATGAACTGGTCGTTAGCTGCAAAATTGTCCTGTAAGTTTCCATCCTCCTGGGCCATGCCTTTTGTATGTTCAGTCAATTGCAAAGAGAGTTTAGTAGAAATAACACTTGGTCTACTTCATGTGTTAATTTTCAAATTTATTTTGAAAAAATTACACCACAACAACCTCAGAAGACAGCGCAATAATAAGGTGGGGAGGTGGACTCTGTCTGACAGGTCAACTGCCCTCGTAAGCAGTCTCTGTGAGCCTTGTCTCCTGGGCGTGCCTCATTGGGGCGATTTCCTGGTCCAGTCTGCTTCCATCCTCTGTTCTTCCTCTTCCTACACTATTTACATGCAAATACACCTGGATGTCAACACAGGGACTGCCCTGACCCCACAACCCCATGAACAATTGAAATAGATGCGGCAATTAGATTTTTCCAGAAGTGGGAGCAGCAACAATGAAAGCCCCTCCCTGTTCCCATTCCTCCCTTCCCAGTGAGGCTTAGTGGCCTTGTGTGGAAGAATTTGTCCAGACCAATTAATGGTAGCTGTTCAGGGAATAGGAATTTCCAGAGAAATGTCTCCCTATTTGATGATTAATTTGGCAGCTGCTCTGGCTGATACTTGAGCTGGACCAAGGCGGCTGCCTCAAGGTCAGAGAACGCCTCCCACACACACGTCCCAATGAGAGCCAATTGCCTTGGAGATAGGGAGTCTGGCATTAAAATTTCTGCAATTTCTGCCTCTATAAAGAACCAAAGCTCATATATTTCACCAGAGCATGAAGTTGTAATTGTAAGAGACCCTAAAAGCTTTACCATATCATAGCCACTTGTTGTTTCAAGAATAGACTATCCACTTTTCACATTCCATTCTTCAAGCCCGAAAATAGACCAAAAAGTTGGGTAGGAAGTCTGCTAAGGCCCAGGGCTCTGGAAAGATCAACGAAATTAGGAAAAAGGACTTAGGTGCCAGTGCTGCCACTTCTGCCTCTGCCTCTGGGTGTTTGGTTTCTTTGAGCCTCAGTTTTCTCACCGGGAAAGTGAAGCAACTACTCAATGAAAAGATTCATCTATTTACACAACATTGGAGAGTGAAAAATCTAGTACTAAGAATTTTATAAATTGTTTCAGGATGTTTTCATTGGGAGGGTTACTTAGGCCTGACACAAATCGTTCTAAGTCAGAATAATAATGATAGATTCTCAGTGAAATATAGATGGCCCATTGCATTTCTCAAAATATATTTCTTGCCTTGTAGCTCTTATATAAATCTCATTTCCCTAACAGTTTTCCAAATCCCTCCCTGGGCACCCATTTAGCTGAATTTACCCAGCTGCTATTACCCCTTTAGATGCTATACACTCCACAAAATCCATGATGGCTCAACTCTGAAGTCCACCTAAAGGTACTTATAGACCTCATTGCCCAGTTGAGCAAAGACTTCGAATGCACACAGTAGAGGCAGTCACAGAATATTAGATAAATGAAGAGATGAAAGAGACGTGATTTTAAAAATTTACCCATTTTAAACATAAGGTTCAGTAGGTTTTGACAGTTATGTAGCATTGTATAGCCACTACCATAATTAACATACAGAATATTTCTATCACTCCAGAAGTTCCCTCATGTGCCTTTGCTGTTAATGCTCTCCTTACATCTCAGCTGGTGTTTTGCTTGTCATTACAGTTTTGCCAGTTCTAGAAGGTCGTTTAAATTAAAATATACAGTATGCAGACTTTTGTGACTGGCTTCTTTCACTTAGCGTAATGCTTTTGAGATTCATCCATTTTGTTGCATGTATCAGTAGCTCATTTCTTTTTATTCCTGACTAGTATTCCCTTTTATGGATATATCACAATTTATTCATCACTTGATGGATGGTTGTGTTATTAGCAGTTTTGGCTGTTGTAAATAAAGCTGTTGTAAACATTCACATACAGGTCTTTGTGTGGATGTTTGTTTTCATTTCTTTCGAGTAAATATTTAGGAGTAGAATTGCTGGATTGTATGGTAAGTTTCTGGTTAACTTAATAAGAAACTGTCAAACTTTTCCATAATGGCTATTCAATTTTGTGTTTCCACCAGCCGTGTAAGAGCGTTCTAGTTACTCCACATCCTAGCCAGAACTTAGTATTATGTCAATCTTTTACATTTTAACCATTCTAATGGATGTATATGGTATCTTCTTGTAGTTTTAATTTGCATTTTCTGGATGACTAATGATGTTTAGCATCTTTTCATGTGCTTCTTAGTCATTTTTATATTTTATTTGTTGAAGTATCTGTTTACATATTTTACCCACTTTTTATTGGGTTTTCTTCTTAGAGAGTTGTAAAACTTCTTTATGTATTTTGGATAAATGCCTTTATCAGACATGTTTTGCAAATATTTTCTCCCAGTCTGTGGCTTGCCTTTTCATTTTCTTTTTTTTTTTTTTAAGATTGACACCTGGGCTAACAACTGTTGCCAATCTTCCTGTTTTTTTTTTTTTTCTGCTTTATTGCCCAAACCGCACCGCCCCCCCCCACCCCCCCCCCTCCACCCCCGGTACATAGTTATATATCTTAGTTGCAGGTCGTTCTAGTTGTGGGATGTGGGACGCTGCTGCCTCAACGTGGCCTGACGAGTGGTGCCATGTCCACGCCCAGGATCCGAACCCTGGGTCGCTGCAGCGGACCACGTGAACTTAACCACTCGGCCACGGAGCCGGCCCCTCATTTTCTTAACAGTGTATTTTGAAGACCAAACATTTTCAGTTTTGATAAAGTCCAATTTATCATTTTTTCCTTTACAATTTGTGCTTTTTGTGTTCCATTTAAGAAATCTTTGCTTAACTCGAAGTCACAAAGATTTTCTCCCATGTTTTCTTCTGGAATTTTTATAGTTTAAGTTCTTAAATTAGATCTAAGATCATTTTAAGTTAATTTTTGTATAAATGAGATATGGATCAAGGTTTTGTTTTCTGTTTGTTTTCCATATAGGTTTTCATTTGTTCCAGCACTATTTGTTGAAAAAACTATCCTTTCCCTCAGAGAATTGCCTTGATGACTTTGTAGAAATTCAAATGATCATATACATGTGGGTCTACTTCTGGACTCCATTTTGTACCATTGGTCTGTGTGTTTGTCCCTCTACCCTCTACCACACTGTCTTGATTATTATAGCTTTATAGAAGTCTCCAAATCAGGTAATGCAAGTCCTCTACTTTATTTGTTTTATTTGACTTTATTGCTTTTTTCTATTTTTTATCTATTTTCTATTTCATTCATTTCTGTTCTTTATTATTTTCATTCTTATGTTTACTTTGTGTTTAATTTTCTCTTCTCTTTCTAGTTTCTTAGGGTGAAAGCTTGGATTATTGATTTGAAATCTTTCTTATTTTCTTATATAAGCATTTAAAACTATAAGTTTTCTCCTAATCACTGCTTTAGCTGTATCCCACAAGATTTGATGTGTTGTATTTTCATTTTCATTTCATTCAAAATATTTTCTAATTTACCTTGTGGTTTCTTCTTTGACCCAGGGGTTATTTAGATGAGTAGTGTTTAATTTCTAGATACTTGGAGATTTGTTCTATCTGATTTCTGGTTTGATTCTGTTATGGAAAGAGCATACTCCTTATATGATTCCAGTCCTTTTAAGTTTATTCAGATTTGTTTTATGGCCCAAAATATGATCTAACTTGGTGAATGTTCACTGTGCAATCGAAAACATTGTATTTTCTGTTGTTGTTGAGTGGAGTGTTCTATAAATGTCAATTAGTTCAGTTGATTGATAGTGTTGTTCACGTCTACTGCATCCTTACTGATTTTCTTGTTTTATCAATTACTGAGAGAGGAATTTTGAGGTCTCTGATTATACTTGTGGATTTGTCTATTAATCCTTTGCAGTTTTATCCGTTTTGCCTCATGTATTTTGGAACTCTGTTTAGGTGCATTCACATTTAGCATTATTATATTAAAGAATTTATCTCAAGATAAGTGTTGAAAAAATAACTTGTTTTCTATGTCTCCTCTTTTTGTGTCTGCCTGCTTGAATGGATATAGAGAGGGTCCTCACTCACATGTACTATCTTTTGAGGTAGCTTAGAAAAGATAGGGGGCAGATGAGGAGGGGCCTGGAGGAGGAAGGTGCTGACACTCCCCAAGGCATTCCAAATGGCTGGCCATGGGAAAGCCTCATGGCCTAAATCCAACACACCTGTCTCCCCCTCCTCCCCCAGCCATGCACAGGGCTTGCATAGCAAGCGCCAGGATGGCTGAGGTGCCGGATGCTTTTAAGTGACTAGGCTGAACTTTATGATCTTATGATTAGTTGTCACTGGTCTATGGGGCCCTATTTTTAGTTTTGATGTAAATTACTTTATGATCTAATATCTCTATACATTTTCATGACACATTTATGCCTTAGTTCACTCCTGTCCTATCTAAACCAGTTTCCACAGAACTGCAGAGGCCACCCTATCATAGGTCAGGGATTTCCAGCACTGGGCTTGTCCTCTTGGCTGAGAAGGTCCAAGGTTCCCAACCCAAGTGTTGACAAAAAGGTGCAGATGGTCTCTTCTCCTGTCCCAAGTGTTCCCAGATCCTTCCTATTTAGCATATCATGAGCTCAGAGACAAAACTCAGGAACAATGTGGGTCACCCACACCTTTGAGCTCTTCACTCTAAAATAGCAGAAGGAATATGTGGAGGTCAAGGCCAGTGCAGAAAGTGTCACCAAGGAAAACCAGCCCATGGCCACCTTAGTCCTCAAGCCAGGCTCTATAAATGTTGTCTTTACCCATTTTGCCCTTCCCCCTCCCCCCTTCCCTTCTGATAACCACCAATCTGTTCTCTGTGTCTATGTGTTTGTTTGTTGTTATTGTTTTTTATTTTCCATGTATGAACGAAGTCATATGGTATTTGGTGTTCTCCATCTGACTTATTTCGCATGACATAATACCCTCAAGGTCTACCCATGTTGTTGCAAATGGCAAAATTTTCATCTTTTTTATGTCTAAGTAGTATTCTACTGTATATATATATATATATATATATATATACACCCAGTTTTCTTTATCCATTCATCCATCAGTGGGCACTTAAGTTGTTTCTGAGTCTTGGCTGTTGTGAATAATGCTGCGGTGAACATAGAGTTGCATATATCTTTTTGATTTAGTGTTTTTGTGTTCTTTGATTTAGTGTTTTTGTGTTCTTTGGATACATATCTAGATGTAGAATAGCTGGATCATATGGTATTTCTATTTTTAATTTTTTGGGAGATCTCCATACTGTTTTCCATAGTGGCTGCACCGATTTACATTCCCACCAGCAGTGCACCAGGGTTCTCTTTACTCCACATACTTGCTGACACTATTTTTTATCTTTTTAATAATAGCTTTTCTGACAGGCATGAGGTGATATCTCATTGTGGTTTTGATTTGCATTTCCCTAACAATTTAGTAATTATGAACATCTTTTCATGTCCCTGTTGTCCATCTGTATATCTTCTTTGGAAAAATGTTTATTCAGATCCTCTGCCCATTTTTCAATCAGGCTGTTTGTTGTTGAGTTGCATATGTTCTAGCAAAAAGAGAAATCAAGAATACAATCCCATTTACAATCACAACAAAAAGAATAAAATACCTAGGAATAAATTTAACCAAGGAAGTAAGAGACCTGTACACTGAAAACTATAAGACATTGTTGAAAGAAATCAAAGAAGACACAAAGATAGTCCATGCTCATGGATTGGAAGAACAAACATGGTTAAAATGTCCATACTACCTAAAGCAATAATATAATGCAATCCCTATCAAAGTCCAAATGACATTTTTCACAGAAATAGAACAAAGAATCATAACATTTATAGGGAACAAAAAAAGACCCCGAATAGCCAAAGCAATCTGAGAAAAAAGAACAAAGCTGGAGGCATCACAGTCTCTGATTTCAAAGTATACTACAAAGCTATAGTAATCAAAACAGCATGATGCTGGCAGAAAAGCAGACACACAGATCAGTGGAACAGAATCGAGAGCCAGAAATAAACCCACAACAGTATGGACAGCTAATTTTTGACAAAGGAACCAAGAACATACAATGGAGAAAGGAAGGTCTCTTCCATAAATGGTGTTGGGAAAACTGGACAGCCACATGCCAAAGAATGAAAGTAGACCATTATCTTACACCATATACAAAGATTAACTCAAAATGTATTAAAGATTTGAATGTAAGACCTGAAACGGTAAAACACCTAGAAGAAAACATAGGCAGTACACTCTTTGACATCGATTTTAGCAGTATCTTTTTGGAAGTGTCTCCTGAGACAGGGGAAACAAAAGAAAAAATAAACAAATGGGACGACGTAAGACTAAAAAGCTTCTACACAGCAAAGAAAACCATCAACAAAATGTAAAGACAACTCACCAAATGGGAAAAGATATTTGTAAATCATATATCTGATAAGGGGTTAATATTCAAAATATATAAAGAACTCATACAACTCAACAACAACAACAAATTCCTATTTTCTGAAACTAGGATGAACAATAGGCCAAAGTTCCAATGAGAAGCAGCCAAGTGGAGCCCTGGGTCTCCACAAGTTGTCACATGCAAAAAGATGAAATTATTTTCATGCAAATGACCTGTGAGACCAAACCATTCACTCGGATTTCAAGGGTAAATATCAACTCCAGCTGCCACCAGAGACCAAGAGGTGAGAGATGCCTGTGGCTAGAAGGCTGGAACGCTTCTTTTCTGAGTTAGATTAATTTCACAAGGTGTTATAGAGCATTTAAAAAAATAAAGCAGGAAACGAGGAACATGATTTCCCATGAGTGTGACCATAGGTCTCATGTTCTTTGAAATAATCTATTTAATTTTCCAAAACAAACTGAAATGAATGAAAATTTACCTATATTCTCTAAATTTAACTGAGGGATTCAGGGTGTCAAATTATTTTCAAACAGAAATCCCTGTGAGAGCGATTACTTGTGTTTTTGCAGATTGGGAGATTCAAGTTTACAAATTGCTGACGTGCCAGATGCCCTGACTGTGCTGGACTTACAACTTGGTAAAAATACGGACAAAACTCATCAGTGCTCAGGACTGGGCTGCATGTACTGCATGACATTGTCCAGGACTTAATAATCCTGGAAATTATAAGAAGTTATGATAATGAGATGCAGGCATTTTTATGTTAAAAAAAATTGTAAGAGAGAGTAAGATTTTTCTTAAACAAGTTTTAATGAGGCCATTATATTAACATTATTAATACTTTTTCATTTGTATCCTACAACTGCAATTTTCTTTTTCTGGGCTTTTTTTCTTGCTGGGAAAGTGACATCCTAATAACTGGCAATTTTCGAGGCCTTTCTAGAGGACCAAAAAATATCTATACTAAAGCTATAGACTACATTTTTCAGGATCAAATAGCATCTTTAGTAAATGTCACTTTAATAGGAAGCTAAAATGGATGTATCCACTTTGAAAAGGGAAATATAGTGTAAATTGTGTGTGAGCACTGTAATGAATTCATTTCTCCTGGCAACCTGTGCCTAGAGCTGTACAGTTCCATGAAATCAGTAATGGGGGCACCAGGGAGAGCTCTCTGAGGGAGCAGTTATGACACAGCAAGTTGAGTTTTGCTTTCTGTGTTTTTAAATTGTTTCTTGTTCTGATTTAATCTAAGACTCTTGTTAGTGTTGTACATCCTGTGGATTTTTTCTGTCTTTATTTATGTATCTCAGTAATGTCCAGGAAATGCCTTTTCCCCCACTCCAGCCCACAAAGCAAAGAATTAATCCACCCTTATGTTAATGCATCTAAAAAACCAATGCCACGTGGCAATGGGTGTAACTAATGTGTGTACTTCGCCTTGTCGTTTACAAAGTCTTTCGTAGAGATTCTCATTTAAAACTCGCAACAACCCTGTATGGTAGGAATTGTTAAACCTCCTCGTTTTATAGTGGAGGATCATAGAGCATGAGTGATTTGCTCAAGAGCAGAGAGCAGCTGGGAGCTTTGTGCCGAGTGCTCCCTTGTCCACCAAGTCAGAGTGTGTGTGTGCAGTGTATAAGGGAGGCCATGCCGGCATCCAGGAAAAGTGAGTGAATTGCCACTTTACCTGGGTTGATGTGACCGAAGCAAAAATAGTGTGACCAAGGGCTCCTCTGCTTTGAATCACCACTCATGACGCAGGCACAGCCTCACAGCGCACAGAGGTCGTGTCTAGGCCTCCACTGCTTGCAGACGTGGCTGTCCATTGCAAATGAGAGCACTCCAATCTCCAATCCTTTAGTTGCAGTCCAGGCTGCTGACCAACCTGCTTCTTTCAATCTATCTGACTTCCAGAGATAGCGTCAGCCTATCCCCCGAGTCTCATGTGTTTACCAGCACGAGCTGCCCCTTTTCTCTCTGGATTTGCGGTTACTATTAACAACTCAGCACTTTCTCCTTAGAGTTGCTTTGAGCAAATTCCTCAGCCTTCCTGAGTCTGAGTATTCTCAGCTATAAATTGGGCATGGTAATACTGTTGACCTCCCATGGCTCTGGAGGAGAACCCATTTGGACTATTTGCCTAACACAGGGCAAAGAAGCCCTTATCTCTGAGGATTAATGATCTAATTAGCAGTTCTTTGTAACTCACTTCTCCTTTAGAATGGGTGCGGCCATACACACTCTGTACTGGACACAGAATCCTCAGGTCCGTATCTGAGAAGAAGGCTGGCTTTACGTTTTTGCCAGGCTGTGATATCAGTGTTTTTAGCTTCTCCTTCCTGCTCCTCACCTGACCCCATCAATTCCTAGACACCATGTTTAAAACAAACCAAACAGCATACACCCTGCGTCTTCCTCCAGGTTGACAAAAAGTGAGCGAACTTAGTTTCTTCTTGCTTCCGAGGCCTGAGGAATTTACTGTGCTTTCTGATCTTCCCTTAGCAAGAAGGAAGCAGTTCATGGCAACGAGGCCCCCAAATCCCCTCCCTCCATCCGTCCCTTCCATCCTCAGTGTGTACAGCTGTAAATCCTCCCAAGAAAAAACGCTTCTCAGTGAGGGTGTTCCTTCCGGAGCTCTTTTCGGGGGGACCTGTTTCCTTCTTCCTGTAGCATTCATGGAGAGCATGCTGCATTTTCACAGCCCTGTGCTTTGTTTCTAACATCTTGCTTGTTCTGCCACCACGCAGAAATGTCTGCATTCTTGTGAAAAAAATGCCCACGATGGCAGACCTGCCCAACAGAGTTTCTGGGCTTTGACCCTTGGCTGTGTGTCACAGGCCGCACCTCAGTTCCTTCTCAGGCATCAATGACTAGCCTCGGTTCTTGGCTGTACTCTCTTTTCCAGACTGGAATCCATAAAGCTTACGCTATCCAAAGGCCTGAGGTTCAGGAATGCTAAGTAGGGGAGTAGGTCATGCTTGCGTTTAGTCTTTCTGAGTAAACATTCTAAACATGACCTCAGCATTCCTACTTACACCTGTTTCCCGTATCTGGCTTTGATTCTCCGACCCAGCCTAGCAGGTGCAAGATAGATATGGGGCATTTTCCCACTCAGCAGCCTCAAGTCTAGCCTTACCCCTCCTATCCACATTCTTTTAAGGCAAATGGATTTTATTATAAATGGGCAAGGGTTCTTTTGCTTTGGCCTAGAAGGACTGGCATTTAACGTGCAGTAGTAACCAGATCCTTCTGTCAGGTTGCATTTGTGATTGGCATTCACGGTGGCAGAGAAGAGATGGAGTCCTGGACACAAATTTCCTCACCGCCCCCAATATCCCATTCAGTGGCCTTGCATAGTGGCTAACATGTCCACAATAGTCATCCCTCAGGATAAGGCTCGGACATTTCTAGGTAAAACGCTCTCTCGCAGGGGTGTACATTAAGCCATTATCATCTATTAGTGTCTGAGTGGCAATTCAGTTTATCAGTTCAATTACTATCACTTGGATAAGCCTGAAGGAATGGAACACAAGACAGTACATTTTAATGGATCAGGATCATGGGTCATGTAGAGAATGATCATTTGGGTAAGGGCTGAGGCTGGCACCTTGTGGAAGCCCTGGGAAGCCTAGAGGCAGCCAGAGGGCACTCCCTGGGTACTGATCAAAATGACCGGGCAGAGCTCCCTCTTTACTTTGGGCCAGCTGAAAAAGTAATTTCCCTCCTGAGTGTGGCTACCCAGACCTGTGCCCGAGTGAGTATCGGGAAAGCACCCGTTTAGTTTTGTTCATTCAGTGAATCATGTGGTGCAAGATGCATTTAGGTAAAGGGGCTACTTGTATTGTCCCCAAGCCAGAACAAGACCCTGTTCACCCATCTGCACCCAGTTGTATCCCCTGTACTAAGTGCCCAGAGACACGTCTGGCCTCAGTTGAACACTGAAGGCAGTTTCATGCTTTGATTGTCAAGAATCTTGCCACAAGAAGTATGTTGGCTTTTTTTTTCAATTTATCACATTTAGCACAAAAATCAAGCCAAAGACTCCATTTAGAATTTTACTCTCTTTTCTTTGACGTTTTCCTACTAAAAGCTAGCCTTCTGTTAAGAGCAACAAGCTTGTGTGCCTTTAGAGACCAAGAAGGTAACATTAATGAAAAAGCAGGCCAGGTAAAAGAGAAGTGTTGACGGAAGCATAAATACATGCCATAGGTTGCCTTCCTCTTGACTCTACTCTGTGCACAGCAACTGTACGGGTACAGTCATAAATGGCCGCTGCAGCCAGCCCTGCAGCAGAGGAGGTGAAAGGGGACAGTGGGCACTGCCGAGAGAGAAGGTGAACCCAGTCCGAAGGGGCCGCTCTCCATGCAGGTTCTGGGTTCCTAAGTTTCTGCTTTGTCAAGAGAACTTGCAAATCCAAATTTTAATGTGAAGTCTTCTAATTTTTAAAACAATTTTTAATTGTGGTAAAGAACGCATAACATAAAAATTACCATCTTAACCCTTTCTAAGTGTACGGTTCAGTGGTAAGTGTATTCCCATTGTCGTGCAGCCCATCTCCAGAACTTTTTCATCTTGCAAAATTGAAACTCTAAATTCATTAAACAACAGCTTCCCATTGCCTTCTACTCCTGGCCCCTGGCAACCACCTTTCTACTTTCTGTTTCTATTAATTTGACAACTCCAGATACCTCATAAAAGTGGCATCATAGAGTATTAATCTTTTCCTAATTGGTTTATTTCACTTAACATAATGTCCTCAAGGTTCATCCATGATGTAGCAAGTGTCAGAATTTCCTTCCTCTTTAAGGCTGAATAATATTCCATGATATGTATACACCACACTTTATCTTTTCATCCATTGATGGACGCTTGGGTTGCTTCCACCTCTTAGCTATTGTGAATAGTGCTGCTATAAACATAGGTGTGCAAATATCTGTGTAACCCCCTGCCTTCAATTCTTTTGGGTTTATTCCCCAAAGTGGAATTGCTGGATCATATGGTAATTCTATGTTTAATTTTTTGAGGAACCACCATACTGTTTTCCGCAGCAAGTACACCATTCCCACCAACAGTGTACAAGAGTTTCTATTTCTCCACATTCTTGCTGCTGACTTTTTTTTTTTTTTTTTTCTGGGAAAGATTCTCTCTGAGCTAACATCTGTTCTCAGTCTTCCTCTCTGTCTTTTTTTTTCCCCTCCCCAAAGCCCCACTATAAATAGTTGTATATTTTAGTTGTAAGTCTTTCTAGTTCTTCTGTGTGAGCCACCACCACAGCATGGCTACTGACAGACGAGTGGTGTGGTTCTGCACCAGGAACCAAACCCAGGCCACCAAAGCAGAGCATGCTGAACTTTAACCACTAGGCCATCAGGGCTGACTCTGCTCCTGACTTTTTAATGTTTGCAGCTAATTCAAGTGTTTTTCAAAATGCCATGCAGCCACACATTCAGGCCAAGCAGACATTGTCCACAACCTGGAACTGTCCTGCACACAGAGACACATGTCCACAAGCCTCTGGCAGAATGCTTGCTCCTTAATCCCCATCAACAAGAAATGGTCCTAGACAACATAACTTGTCGAGGATGATGCCCGCACATCACACAGCTCTGGATGGAAGCAGCTCTCACCACCCTGCTCTTCTGTGCAGTGAAACAATACCCTAGTTCCATAATCCAACATTAATTTTTTTCCTCTCAAAGGACATTTGGTAGTAACAGGAAAGAAATCAAAGAAAAATAAACAATTTTGTATTTCTGAGTGAGTCTGGCTCATGAATACCCAGAATTTCTGGTCAGGTTCATCTGAAAAAAATAGTCCTTTCTCTAAGCAAAGGTGTATCATCCCTTCTGCTGGCCTTTTGTGGATCTTGACCAAATTGAGTGTCACAATTGAGGGAGAGGAAAAATGCTGCCTCCCTATTCCATGTTTTGATTTTATTTTATGACTAAAACTCATATTTCTCAAATTCTCTGAAACCTCATGGTGAGAGAGGAGCGTTAAATGATGGTTGTAAATTTGCTCATTTGTTTTGTCAACCGAGGAAAATATGTAAAATATAGAAATAAATAACAATCCTTTCTTCATCTTTTTATACCCCTCAAACTAAACTGGAATGCAGGACAAACTCAAAAGCAGGCAGAGGAGATCAGTGCTGATCATTTTCTGTCCTTTGTTCAGCTTCATGAGACATTATTATTTCCAAGAAATAGCACTTCCTGTAAGGAGAAGAGCCAGCATGAGGGAAACTACTTAAAGGAACTCATATATATAGTTCCATCTGGGAAGGGCTGTAGGAGAAATGCCTGCTGATGATATAATGGGCTGTGCTTATAGAAGGAAATTTCTAAATCTTTAATTCATTCTTCCGTTATGAGAGAGCTGTATATAAAGTTGGGCCACTTGGAGATGCACTGGACAGGAACGTGGATGACCATGATTACAACATGCCAAAGGAATTTGATCATATATATGGGGTCCAATTCTGGAAAGACGAGCATTGCAAATACAATTGTCTTTCCTTACTGAGGGTCGTTGCCATTGTATATAGTTCCTCATAAACAGTCACCAGGTGATTCTGCCTGACAGAGGAGCCTCTTCATGGAGAAAGGAAGGAAGGGAGGGAGGGAGGAAATGAAGCACTTAATATACGTGAGGTATGTGCAAAGTGCTTTAGGCATATTACTTTTTTATTCATCCTCCCAACAACCTTGTGAAATAGGGTCTTATCTCTATTTTACAAAAGAAAACTAAGGCTCACAGAGGTTAAGTGACTTGTCCGAGTCATACAGCTAGTAAGTGGTTAGTCTGGGATTCAAAACCAGGCTAAGCCTCTGCATAAAACTTCCTTGCTGAGATGGTTGGTGGCTCAGGAGACATTGTAATCACCTAAAGAGGCTCAGGATAATCTCTGCTCTGGGCCCCCACTCTCGCACTGGCCTTTCTTCTCTGAAAGAGACCATTGGTCCACATCATTTGGAGCAAAATCTAACAACTGAGTGAAAACATGGGGGGTGTAAAAGGAGCAAACCCAAACTATTTCATACCAAGTTTTGAAAGCTGTAGGGTATTAACAGCTAAAACATTTTGAATGGAAGATAGTTTTTAATCTCGCATACAGAAAAGCACAAAAATATAGACAGACTCCAAAAGCAGTCCCAAATGGTTTGTTAGCCACAAGCAGTTTCACAAAGATTATATCCTGCTGTAGAAAACACCTGACCCAATTAGATTCACCCTTTAGATATTTCAGAACAACTGTCATGGAAGTTTCCTCTAGACTAGGAATTCCCTTCAAGGAAAAGAGACTTCAGAATGGACCCTGGTGGTCTGTTCATCTAGGCAGGATTCAATATTCACTCACATAGGATGGTTAGAAAAAAGGACTTTACGCATCAATGATATGCCCAGATCACTTGGGATTGTTTTAGGATATGTGAGAGTAGGGTGACTATGAGGGGACGAGAAGAGTTTGACGTGCGCCAATAGGCACAGGATTCTGTGAGGATGACATGGATTCCACCTCAACTCCCAGGACACTGAGGTGACTAACCCATTACCAACGGAATCTACTAACAGCCTTTTTAAAAAGCCCCGTTGCACTTGATGTCTCAACTCTTCCTTCGTGCCTCAGTTTGATCCTCCTGAGGCTAATATGAGTTCATGGCCCTTCTTAACTTTCTATCAGTGAGCAACATGGAAGTGGGAGGGACAGTCCCAAAGCCATAAGGACTTGGGATAATTTTACTGAATTTGAAACATTACCCCCAAACATATATTTAGGGTAAAATCTGGTAAAGTGCAGGACAAACACTCATTTTTTCACTTGAAACTATTTTAAGTGGCAAGAAAGCAACATACTTACCAATGTTCTGCTTCGCCTCTGCCAAGTATTGTCCATTCATACAGCAGCTTCCTGAAATTACCGGGCTTCTGAGCTGAATGCACGTGTCTACCTCATTGCTTTGATATCAGTGGCCTCCTAATCCAGTGGGATAATTTTCCAGTGAAGTCATCAGAATATATTAGCCTGTCTTTGTAGTTCTCCTGGGAAGAGCTGTGTTTGTCATGGTGCCTTTAAATGTAAGGAGTTTGAGTTTATACCTCAAATTGCATTTCAGCAAGACTTCTTTGTGATTGTCCCTCATTGCATTGTTATCAGTTTTTAAACTCGAAACAACATAAATTTCACTTATGAGATTAAATTGATCAATTATTTCAAAATCACAATTTGTATCTGTCTGGTATCTATAAAAGATAGACATCTTTTATAGAGATATCTATATAAAAGATAGATAGATACCTCTTTTGAAATATTGATGTTATTAGATTTTATTGCTTAGAGAAAAAAGTCCTTTCATTCATGATTTTCTCAAAATTAAGCCTGCAGTTTTGCAAAATTATTATGTATATATATGTATATATTTACATCCTGATAGAAATTCTTACTTTAGCAGTGAAGAGATTATAATAATATGCCCTGGGATGTCATATGATGTAGCAATGTCATTTAAATTACGGTTTTATTTATTCCACAGACTTTTCTAAACCAAAGTTCCTGTTAGTTTCAATGTGCTTTTCATCTCAGTAAATCATGTACAAGTGGATTTTTTTAAAGTTTGGAATAGCCTGGTCTCTTTCCCAAGAACTTCCCTCCACTGCATGCATTCCTGTTGCCCCCTTCTGGATCATGGGTGTGAATTACTTTCATGGCTCTTGGCCATGGCCAAGATAACCAGAGCTTGCTTTCCATCCCTAATAATAATTATGTCCTATGTAATTATTATTATTATTATTATCCTTTCTCCTTGGTAGAAAAGTGACCAGAACAATCCAACAAGGACGAGCCCCTTCCGCTGATCCCGAGTTTCTTCTGTTGCAGATTGGATCTGAGAACCCTCCCCTCCAGGGACAGGCTGCAGCTTCAGGGAGTGGGACAGGAGCTGACTCTGAGCCAGCTCGCCACGTCTTCTCCTTTTCCTGGTTGAACTCCCTGAATGAATGATGTTCATTCCAGCTGCTGCCCCTCTGTCTGCCTGACTGAGATGCACACAGGCACAGGGAACCTTCATGAAATTAGCATGATGCAGATGATGAAAGGGACCTCTGAACAGGATTTCTGCCCAACAAAGCCCTTTAATTCCAGATGACTTATCCAACACTTTGAAGGAAAACAATACTCTCAGAAAATAGTTGCAGAAAATATTTGAAAACAGAAACTTGATCTTATGCAAATCTTTTATTGTGTGGGAAATATTATGAAGGGTATGTAGGTGTGGTATGTGTGTGTGTGCGTCAGTAACAAGTGGCAAGTGTTGAAAAGTATGCACTACACTGTCGTCTCTAATAGGCATTGCTTTTGTTATTACATCATAGTAGCTCTTACTCTCCTTCCCTTTAACAATGCAGGTGGTCAGTGAAATTCAGTGTTAATTCAAAAGTGACTGATTTATCAATTTATGGACAAAAGGTAAATCATTGACCAAAGGTATGAAATGTTTCACAAAGGCTTCCTCTTTTCCATAAGAGATATCACTGGATGTATATCCAGAAATGTTCTTTGACTCTGGTGACACTTTACAGTCCAGAAGGCTGAAGGCCTAGGACATGTCTTGTGATGTTTTTCTAATCTTAGCTTTAGATATGCAGATACCAGACACTTTAGTTAAAAAAGACTTCCCAAGAGGAACTGTCTGGTTTCTCAACTTTCCACTGTGGCACCAATCAGTGAACCACTGAGAACAACTGCATGTATTTAAATATATATACACACACAATTCACATTTTATATTTATATGTATATATTTAAATCATGCTTTATTTGTCCCACCACAATGCCTCCTTCAGAACATAAGTATAACTTTACTCTGTATGAACTCAAATAAATGCTGTTTTTAACAACTCAGTCTTATAATGATTTATTCAGTGTTTCATATTATCTTATTAATCCATTAGTCAAGTGTATTTCAAGGGTCCCAAGGGAAGAAGCATCTTCATATATCCAAAATAATTTCAAAGTATTCAACATTCAATTGAATTTTTTAAGTTATAAGTAAACTATCAAAGGCGAATGCATTGTAAAACTAATTAGATGTGCTGTTCAGTTTTAGAAATGAGTAGAGATAGTTTATATTTCCAAGAATTAAAGTGATTAAGATTGGCATAGACATAAACGAGGAGGGGATTTAACAAAGTTATTAAAGTCTAAATATTCTTTATAAGAAAAATATTCTCAGCTGCAATTTTATAGCAACTAAATTTAGTTAAGTGGAGAGGCTATCAAGTTTCTCCGCTTAGAAGTAGGCATTGGAAAATAGCTTAGGAAAAAAAATACTTTATGGTACCAAAGTAGTAGCCTTTTTTTAGAAAAAAAAAATGCAGCATGCTGGCTCTCTAGTCTGCAGGAAGCCCCGCCTCAACCCTTCTCCTCTTTGCTTTCCTCCCTCCTCATCCTCCCCAATTAGTTCACGTCTTATAGTTAATCAGGGTTAAATGTTATTTCCATTATGAATCAATCTTCCGTTTACAGAATTACCAAGTCTTGGAGCTGGAAGCAACTTCCCAAATTATTTAACTCAATCTCAGGGGAGTATTCTGAGGTACAGAGATGAGCCCAAGGCGCTTGCTGGATCTGTGTTAAGCTACTGACATGTTTGTATTTTTAGTAGAAATAATGCAAGGAGTTTTGTTTTCTCTTGTGCTGAAGTCAGTTTGGAGGAAACCAGGAGCTGAGAGTATTTCCCCTACAAACATTGAAGAGGAAAAATAAAGTCACGATTACCTTTGCAGCTTTTATTAAAAATATAAATATTCTACATTCTCTTACACAACCAAATTGACCAAGGGTTGGAAAGATGTTTTATTACTGAAACGTTTACAAGGCAAAGTTGATTCAAAGAGCTTACAGATTTTTGTCTCACCCACGCAAGAGAATGACATTCTCTTTGGCTCAGACCATAACAAAATAAATTGGGTGACTTCTGATCAGCTTCTTCAAAATGTTTCCTCCCGAGTCCATACTCTCTTTAAAACACATCAAAGACACCTGGAAATGGAAACTAAAAGTAGACAATACAAATAACATTGTGTTGCTGTTACTGCTCGTGAATACACTTTGTGCATGCTAATTAAGGAGTACAGCCTCTCTTGCTGTACATCCTCTACGTTTCAAGCTATATAAAAATAAACAAATGGTATCAGAGCAATGCTATGATTGAGAATACTGTATTGTTTTTATTATTTTTATTTTTTGTGCTAAATGCAGAATCTTTTTTGGCCAAACGCACCGTTTCATTTCCCAATAATCTCCATCAGTTTCCTGTTGCTGTGAGCTTGCTGCGCTAACTGCTCGGCCCTGGCCATTTCCAAGACTTCTCGGAGGAGGTGGAAGGTGAGATCCAGCGAAATGGGAGGTTCCTCGGATCGCCTCTCCCTCTCCGGTGCCTCCTGGCGGCCGCCGAGGGCATTCTCGGCGCCGGGCTCCGCGGGACCCGCTGGGCTGTCGAGCGGGCGCCGGGGCAGCGGCAGCTGCTGGAGCAACGCGCGGAAAAAGTTGGCGGCAGCCTCGTCCGGCGAAAGGCGGATGCCGCTGCCGCCAGCGAGAGGAGAGGAGGCGGGCGAGAGGGGAGCAGCGGGGCTCTTGTTGAGGTTACCCAGGCGGAGGAAGTATTCCTCCCCCATGCGGAGTAGGACGGGCCGAGCCTGCGGCTGCTGGGGCTGCTGAGGCTGCGGCGGCGGCTGAAAGAAATCCAGGGGCTGGGGGTGCTGCAGGGCCTGCCGGGCGCCCGGGATGGGCCCCCGGGTGAGAAGGGCCCTGCATGGCGGGCAGGGCAGGAGAGCCACCAGCAGGACGCCCACGGACACAAGCAGCGGCAGCCGCATGTTAGGGGCGCTAGCTGCGGCACAGAGGTGGGCAAGGGGCGGGATGAGAGAAAGAAAGAGAGAAAGAAAGAGTTGGTCAGAGTTTAGCTCAACTGGGAGGTGCACTTGGGGGTCTTCCCCACTGGACACCCATAGACCTGGCTCAGGCGCTCGGGCGGGCGCTGTCCGCGGTGCTGAAGCGCCCGAACTAGGACTTCCAGAGTTGGAGCGAGATGGGAAGCAGGCTGGGGTGACCCGTCTCCTTCTGAGACCTCTGAAGGGACTGTCCCTGAGTCCCCTTTCTAACGATCCCCAAAACTGATTCCCCGAGCTCTAGAGAAGATCTACAAATTAAAGATCTCTGCCGCTCTAACCCCTCCCCCCATTTCGGATGTTTCAGTGTTTTCCTCCAAATTGAGAACTGCTGCCTCCTCCTCCCCTTTCTCCATCCGTGCCTTTGCGTCCTTCTCTCGGGGGTCGGGATCGATAGGGGACTCGTCTACCCAGCCAGCTAGGAGTAACTAGCAGTTTGGGGAACGATGAGCAGCCGTCTAACTTTGCTTTTGCCACATCCCAGCTACTATTGGAATCTTGAGGCACAGTCAGTAAACACACACACGCACACACACACACGCCCGCATAGGGACAGCCCGCTCCGCGGCGCACACCGTGGAAAGCTCAGGCAGTGCAAAGTTGGAGGCGCGTTTCCGTCTGTGCGCTCCCTACCTTCTGAGGCGCTTCTGCAGGTGAGCCGGGCGCTGCCGCCTCTCTGCAGAGGAACGTCTCCGGGGCTTTTTCAGGGATTTTCTTCCCTTCTCCTTTCTGTCCCCACTCTCTTTTTCTCTCCCTCTTCTCTTTCTCTTCAGCCTCTCAACGGACTTGGGCTCTGAGTTTCTCCACACCAGAGCCTGGAGTGGGATTTTATAGCGTCGACCCTCTTCAGAAACCACGCAGCATTTGCCTAATAAGCTGACGCTCTCTTGACAGCTCGATTGCGTGCTGCCTCTGCTCCTGCATAAATCATAGGGCCCTGCCAGGGAACGAGGGGCAGAATTTTTGCTATCTCAACACTGAATCTCACATCCAATTATATCAACAGATATTTATCGCCTCCTTAGTGACGTCAACGAGCCCTAAAATGGAAGGGCTCCTTATGACTTGTCCATTGACAAAAATTCTTGAATGAAATTTCCCAAGTGTGAAAACATATTGACCTCTTACTATGAAAGGCCAAACTGAGGGCAGAAAAGAGACAGCAAATGAGAGGGGAGAGGAAGGGAAAGTGTGAGGGAAGGGAGGTCTATCAATGCACAGTCCTGTGGGGGAAAGCAGCACCCAGTTACAGGGGGCGGATCTGAACCTCCTCTTCACTCTCCCTCCTAACTTCTCTGATCAGTTGTCTCGGGCAACACCTCAGTATCTGAAAATATCCCTTTGCTAGAGACAAAGTGTTCCATCACCTTTCTGCCTGGATAAGAATGAAAAACAAGGAGATGCGGGTGCAGGGACATCTGGCTTTTAAGTCTCTATCTGCTGTTTCCTCCCAGGAATCCCAGATAAAGGAATTATGAGTCTGCAGAGGCAAGACCAGTACGTCTCTAGAAACCCAGTTCAATTTTTTTTTTAAATGATGGCAAGAGCTATCCCCACGATGAAGGGGCACACACCAGGGTCAGTGAGGGGTGCAGCAAAGATTTTAAGTTCTCCCAGAACCTATCTGCTCCTCCTTGTCTCTCCTGTCAGAGTCTGAAATTAATTGTGGACTTTTCTGTTCCAAAATTAGGGAGAGAAAGGACCAGTCAGAGTTGCATGAGTTAAATAAACCTTATTTAGTCTACTCAATGCAAACCCAATGAAAGAAGCATTGATTCTAACTTCCTATTCTATTGGAAAAGGCTTAAACTGCCTGATAACCAGGCTGAATTCATCAATTGCATGTTTTAATGGATGAATATTGAGCCTGTAATAAGGTAACCTCATTCATTTTACTTCCAAATACTATTAACATCCATGATAGTATCCATATCAGAAGCACCCAGGTTGTTTTTTGGTTTTTTTTAATCATTTCCTTTTCCAAATTCAAATGTGCTCCATGGGAGTCTGATAAATAAATAACTGCTCTCCGGCACTACCAGAGAATGGAATGCCTATAAAACCACACTCAAATTTCAAATTAAATTGACGTTATCATACAGGTGGGAGGCAGTTACCTCTAATTCTGCAATTCAAAATGCAATTCCAAACTCTGGTGTCTACGATTCAATTCAGCTTCTAGATAACCATCAGAGTTGTTTTTCAGAAATTTCCAGTTCCTCATTTCTGGTTTCCTCTTCTGCTCCTTTTGTAGCTAACGTGACAAATGACGAAATGAGTATTTCAACTCCTATTTTGGGTGTATACTAATCCACAACTGCTCTTAGAAACAAAAGGAAGGTAGAAGGAGAAATTCTGGCAGTTTCCAGAGAAGTCAGCCCATGGTTGGGTCTTTGTGCAATGGAATGTACTCTTGACTTAAGGGAACAGGGAAAGAAATGTGTCTTCTGGGAAAGATGTGAGTTGTTAACAGAAGACCGTCATTATGGAAAGAGGTTTAGCCTTTAGAGGAAAGCTGTGTTTCATGTTGGTAAAGGGTATATAGAACCTTAGTTTTTGTTATTGTGGTCTTTTTTAATCTTTTAAGTTGGAATGGATATCAACTTTTTTGCTTACTTTCCTTTATGAACCCTTCTGTGTCCCCACTGGCAGATTTCACCTTGGATGTCAATCAGGAGATGAAAGTAGATTTGGAAGGGGAAGTTCAGGTAAATGTACACAGAGGAAGAATTAGGAAAGGGATAAGAACATGGTTTTAGCTGAGGAGGCGGGGAGGTTCCTCCAGAGAAGACACAACATGCTTTGGGCTTTGACTCACCTCGTACCCCTTCAGAACTCTCTCCTACTGGGCCATATGGAGGACGTTGTTTCAGTATGGCTCCCTCATCACTGTTGCATCCCTGCTGTGAGATTTCCCTCCAGTAGGTAGTTGGTTAGGGACAGAGTGGCTCTGACTAGGGATGAGGAACAAAAGGGCTAGACCCCAGAGGAGGAGGGACTGTGAAGAGCAGCCCCTACTCTCCACAATTTATCCAAAAGTTAGATCTCATCAAATCACTGAATGTTCACATTAGAAATAACTTGAATAGATCATTTGGTTTAAATGAGAACCAGAGAGGTTAAGTGACTTACTGGAAGTCACTCAAATAGTGGTTAAGTCAGAATTAGAACCCAGTTCTTTTGACTACTAGCCTGTATTATTTCCATAATACAATACCCTTTGAACTTCCTTTTCCAGTAGAGACACATGAACAAATTGAAGTGAGAAGATGGATTTAGGTAAAGCAACATATTCACAAACCAATCTTGAAGTACTTTTTCTTAAACTTTCCTTATACTGAGAAATCTCCAAAGGCATGAGAACACAGAGATTCTTTGTGCATGCTGATGCCCCAGCACCTGATTTTAGATCTCTGTGTGCACACACTGCAATTTACTTTTCAGCTGAATCTGGTAATTATGACATGAGGTTTTGAAATGCATTGCCAACTTAAGATGCATTAATTTGATTTTCCACCTTAGCTCACCTTGGAAAAAAGGATGTTTTGATAAAGTATGTGATATGTGTGATACTTTATCAGAAGTATTTGATAAAGAGTGATGTGATTCTCAAAATAATGATATAAATGTATAATTTGAGAAACAGCATCATGAGGAGGATTTACCTGTGCAGTAAACTAAATACGTGAGTCCACAAAAATCACCATGACAGATTTAATCTTACATGTAGGAATAACTTCTTGAAAGGAGTCATTGGGAGAACCAATTTAAATACTTTTAGAACCTAAAAACACAATCCAAGAAACATGGGCACAAAAACAGGGATTACTTCATGTTTTAAACCATATTTTTCAATAAAAACATAATATAGGATATAGTTAAATTTAAAAAGACATGGCACAGCAGTCCAATGAATAAAGAAATATTAGAAATAAGAGGTAACTGCTGGGCTTAGTCCTGTCATCTGCATCTCCTTCACTTTCAAGGAGTATGCCAACATGTGCCTCTATTAGCAAAGTTCATAGACAAAGACAAAACAAAGACAGTCTCCAAGTTTGCTAAGAAATGTTTGTTGAAAGGAATCTACCATCTCCAATGACAGCCTTTAAAAATGCCTCTGGCGGACAGGGCGTTTGGTAACTGTAACTGTGCTTCAGTTAGATTAGTAACTACCTTCTGCTTCCATTGGTAGGGCTGGGGAAGGGATCTCAGACAGGACAAATATCTAATTGCTTAACCAGTAACAGTAACTTTTATTAATCTCTTCTGATTATCAAAGCCATTTATCCTCCTTGTAGAAAACTTGGACAAATCAAAAAAGTATAAAGCAAAATACAAAATCCCACAGATTCCAGAATCTCAAGATAATCTCAGTTAATATTTTGTTGTTTCCCTTGAGAATTTTTGCTAAGCTCATACATCTTTCATAATGGAGATAACAGTGTGTTCCTAATTGTGAATTTCTGCTTAAAACACACACACACACACACACACACACACACACACACATTTAAAAGTTAAAAGTAACTGGTTGAAGGAATCGCTCTCAGATTCCTAGATTAAGTTTAGGACCTGTGCTCTATCTTCTCCTAACATCATGGATGTCCTTTATCATAAAGTTCACATTTTTTAATCATTAGTGGTACAATATGTCTCTTCCTTGCTCGACTGTAAACTGTGTGGCAGAGACTTGACTGTCTTTATGAACTGTCTTAGCCATTATTCCAACCCCAAGCACAAAGCCAAAACATGGTAGATACCCAATAAACCTTTTGAATGGATGAACTATAGAAAATTTGTTGAATGAATGAAGTATAGATAAATCATCCATAAGCCTATCATCCAGAAATAACTAGATAACAGTTTATAACTAAAATTTTATAATCTATGTTTTCCCACTTGAAATAACATCTCAAACATTTTGCTATATCTAAATGACATGCTTTTTATTGACTGTATGATATTCCATCAAGGAGGTGTACCACAATTTCTATTCATTCCGCATTGTTGATCACCGTCCTAACAACCTGCTTTTTAATTTTTTTCTACATCCTACCCTTGCACCTTTAAGTAATACATCCACAGAATTGTTTCCTAGTCCTTCAAATATAAACAATGTCTCTTAATTCCCCAGATTGTAAAATGAGATTATTAGTATCCCTCCAGCTTTTCACACACCCTCCTGCACCTTGATGTCCCAGGCTCTCTCAACTGTACTTTTATTTCTAGATTGTCAGTGCTCATATTTTTATAACCATAGCTACGCTTTCTGTGCTTTGACTCTAGATTGATCTAAAATTTAAAAATCAATGTAGTTTTTAATTATTAACAATGTAAAGATTGTTCATTGCAAAATAAAGTGATAGACTCTGATTATATTTCCTTTCTTGTTTGTTTTTCTACAAGTACCAATTATCGTTTTTATATTCTCAATTTGGTTTTTCCTAGAATTACCTTCTTAATTTTGTTCCCATTTTTTTTCCAGATTTTCTATCATGACAGGTAATCTATCCAGCCCTCCCCCTCTTAATAAGACCCCTTCCTCGAGCACCCTAATCTGGTGCTTTCAGATGGTCACTTTCTGGATCTGATGCACATCTGTCTTGCTGGGCCTTTACTGTTTTTCTGAATTGAATTCACTGTCCAGAATCACATGATTTATTCTTCTTGATTTCTGCATTTATTTTGCTAGAGCACATCCACAGATAATTTTCTAAGAAAGGATACATGGTAGGTACATTTTCTGAGTTCTTGCATTTCTGAAAATGGTTTTATATAACCCAGATAACTGAGTGATACTTTAGCAAGGTATACAATTCCAGGCTGAACATAATCTTTCTCCAGAATTTTGAAAATATTGTTCCCTTGTGTTTTATCATACAGTGCTGCTGCTAAAAAATCCAATGTCATTCTGATTCTCATTTCTTTAGAGAACCTTTTTTCCCTCTCATTCTCACTTGAAGATTTTAGGGTCGTCTCTTTGTTGTTGAAATTTTGCAATGATGTTGGGTACTTTTTCATTTAACTGTTTTGATTTGGAGACTCTTGCTCTTCAAGTGTAGGAAAGTCTCTTGCATTATTTCTATGATAATTTCCTCCATTTTCTCTGTTCTTTCTTTCTGGGACTTCTGTTATAAGATGTTCCTCCTCCATTGGTCCTCCATGTTTATTATTTTCTCTCCTTTAGGACTCTGTTTTGTGTTCTACTTTCTGGGAGGGCTCTTAAATATCCTCCAACTCTTCAATTAGTCTTATTTTACAACTATATATTCAACTTTCAGGCTTTTTATTCTGTCTCCATCCTTTTTTCATATCCCCTATTTTTGCTTTATAGCGTAATATCTTTCTCAAATTTCTTTAAGAATATTAACTAGAAAGTTTCTAAGCTTTCTTTTCTTGAATTATCTATTCCATCCATGGTCATTTTAAAAAATTTCTTTATATGAATGGTTTCACTCTCATATTTAAGAATTAGGCAATAAAAAGCTGATTGGGAACTCTTTGTGAAGGAAAAGGACCTTGTCACCAAGCAGCCTTCATTTTAGGGTGAAATAGATAGTGAAATCAGATAGTGAATCAGTCATTACTTTGGGGACACCCATAAACATCTCATTACAGAGGACTTTTCTCTGGAGCTGTTCAATTTCAGTTAAGGAAAATACATGTATTAGTTTGTTAGAGCTGCCATAACGAAGTGCCACAGATTGTGTGGTTTCAGCAACAAAAATTTATTTGCTCACGCCTCTGGAGGCTAGAGGTCCAAGCTCATGGTGTCAGCAGAGTTGGTTTCTTTGGAGGGCTCTCTCCCTGGCTTCCAGATGACCATCTTCTACCTGTATCTTCACATGGTCTTTGCTCTGTGCATGTCTGTGTCTTAATCTCCTCGGCTTAGAAGGACTCTAGTCATATTGGATTAGGGCCACCCATATGACTTCATTTTACATTAATCACTTCTTTAAAGGCCTTATCTCCAAATACAGTCACATTCTGAGGTACTGTGGCTTAAAACTCCAAAATATGAATGTCAAGGGGGCACAATTCAGCCAATAACAATATATTTTGCAAATGTTTGTTTATTTGCTTTTTGCCTGACAGGTAGACTTGGAATGTTCAACATTCTCAAAATGGAGTAAGAAAGGTTAGACGGTTTGACTCCTCCAGATATAGACTTTTGAGAATCTGCTCTTTTTTGACCCCTTTTCTCATTCTTACCTGTGGTGATACTTGGAGTTTCCAACCCCGGAGCCCCTCCTGGTTTCTGCAGGTGGGTTCCTTCCTCAGCCACCTACCCCTTTGTGTGCCTTCTGCAACAGCTTTCTTACCTTTTTTCTCAGTAACCACTCCATCTTCTCTGCTCTCCTTCCTCAGCTTCCCCTTTGCAGACCCTTGAGACTGCTTCCTCAAATAGCACTTCCTGTTTTCTGGTCTTCTTATTTCAGAAGTTTGTTAAACCCTCTCATCTGCTTATGGTCCTTACCCTGTTCTCTTCACCATTTGGGATTTATACTATCATTTTAATGGGGTCTCAGAATGAGGCGAAGTAAACACATATGCATTTTAGAAAGACTTCTCTGAATGCAGTGTGGAGAGTGGATTGGAGGGGTCAGAAGGCAGACAAACAAGTTATGGTCTTTGGGTCATTACCACTAGACCTCCATAGAATGAGCATCCCATGCCAGTGACCGTGGGAGCTATACAAGACAATGGCAGGGTCTCCTGTGGATTGCTCCAGGAGCCCAGGACACTACCTGTGGGCAGCCACACTCCTGTTCAGGGGTTGGTGAGGGCAGGGCTTCCTTTCAGTTCCCAGTCAGTCAATAATTCTCTCAGCATCCAGAAATCATCATTGGGTGCCTTATCTCCTTTCCTCAGAAAATGGCAAGGACTTTGTTGCCTGTCCCTTTATTTTTCCAGAAGTTAGGAAGTAACTGACCCTGGGGAGATGACTCAGAGTATCTGAAAAGGGGTGTGTTTCTGCTTCTCTAACAAGCCCTTGTCTTGATAGACATGACTGACCTTTCTATTTACATCATAATACATCGAATTTTCTGTTTTAGGCTCCAGATAATGGATGGAGGGCAGTGAGAGGATGTGTGTGAACTTTCTGTCATGAAGGGCAATTTGCAGGAACTAATCATCTTACAATAGTTGGTCATAAGAAAGAAATCCATCAGCCAAGCATCCTGAATAGGTATTTATATTCATGAACATTTCTGACTCTAAAGAAAGATTTCCTAAAGAGCCCTCCTAGGAATGTTACTGGTGTTATAAAGGGGGGTGTGGGTGTTTATAGAAAAGCTAAACACATTTTTACTGCTGAATTTTCTAGTGTTTTAAAATTTTTCTTCTGCAGTGTAAAGCCCTAAATCTTCAGCACTTCCCAGACTTGACTACAGAGCATGTTTATTATGAGACTAGGTGGGAAATAGAATAAGTCAAGGCATTTTATGAGGAGTCTAGCTACACTTTCTTTCTTTGCCATCTATGTTTAAGTGCATGATTAGAGCTACTAAGTAATTTTCTATCACTCCTGGGAGAAAATTTTAAAATGACACTTTTCACCCTTTAAGAGAGGGTTTCGAGGTATAGGAAGACGTCTATTTCCATTGCTTCAGAGGACTACCTGCCCTGGGAGGGTCACCTTACAGCAAGGAGCTGCCCAGCCCTCCTTCACTATCCATGAAATGGTCACGTGTGTTTGCACACTTCCCGGTCAGGGGAAGGAGTTGGTCTCTACAGTAATTTAGCCCAGGGAAATCTGTGGGCCCGCTTTGCAAAGGAGGGACTTCTTCAGGTGTGAAAAGGCAGAAGTGTCCTAGACAAAACTGATTGCAATGGGTGACGGGTTTTTCATAAAGGAAATTCGGTTACTCAAGAGGCCGTCGGCAATGAGGGCTGCAGGGGTGGACAGGGATGACAGGAGCCAACATTCAGGAGCTGCGAGTTTCAAAGGTGTTGCTCCTGGTTGTAGGTTCAGACCTTTGCGAACCTTGCTGCAAGCTCTTTTCATCTCCAAGGCTTCTGTCATCCATCTGTGGAGAATGTGATGTTAGCTTCCATTATGAGAGCTACTGTTATTTTTTCACGTGTGTGTGCCTGTTTGCCTGCCTCCCAGCTCATTGTGAGCTTACTCCCCACTTCTCTGTAGCTGTAACTCCTAGTACACAGCTAACAGGTGGTAAGTGTTTCTTGGTTGTTGGAGACTGACTATGTAAGTCCTACTTAAGAGAAAGTTTCCATCAGTTCAAGATGGTCTCATAACTGTGAGTCAACGAACCTTCAAAAGGATGGTTATATGAAACCTATGTGTGGGAAAGAAAGGATCTGTCTGATTTGCCACATTCACTGTTCTCTTTTGCATAAATTTTAGAAGTGATCTGAGCAACAATGTTCCCAGGATAATGGAAAAGATTTAACGGCCTCAAGCTGCAGTGAAGTTTAATGCTCTTATTCATATAAAGTTAAATATAGGTACATATTTGAGCCTCACCTCATTTTCCAACTTGTTTTCTTTGTACTTTATTCTTAATAGCTGTAAAGTTCTGCCTTGTGCTAATGTACTTTTATCTTCCTGGCAACAACAATAATTGCAATGAAGGGGTTTTTTTTATTTGAATGGAGAAATACAATTATATAATCTGATAGATTTCTTCTGTAAAAAGAGTTACTCAGCTCTTTGAGGCAGAACACCATATCTCATTCCTGTTTACAATGGGATTTGTTCTAATATCTTTACCTGAAGATTTCACTATGAACAAAACTCTTCAAAGCAGCCTTGCAAATAGAATAAAGAATGTTACCTGGCTCCCCCTTACTGTGGGGACACACTGGGTTTCTGATATGGCGGATGTCAAGTTACCTCAGTACAGTATGAATCTATTAATTCCCAGCTGGGTGACCTTGAACAAGTTACTTAAATTTTCCAAACTTATTTTTTTATTGGTCAAACCATTGTACTACGTCAGTTTCCTTATTTGCTCCTCATAAGGTCACGGGATTAAGTGAGACAGTGAGTTCAGGGCCTAGGATAGGAGAAGTGCTCAACAAACTCTGAACGTCGTTGGGCTAATGATGTGGTGGTTGTTACGGCTGCAGGTTGGGATTCTATCTAGTCTCAGGCCCTCAGAGCTGAGCACTGCACCCACTGTTCATTAGGCTTAATCTATGTTTATTAATGAAACAAAATAAGTATAATCACTTATTTTTTATTCTAACATCACTTAGTGTAATCATTTAGTTTTTATTCTTCTAACACCAGAGGTTTTTCAGCCATACAGCTGATTTTTAAAAAAAATTTTTTTTAATTAATAGACTTTGTTTCTTTAGGTTTACAGAAAAATTGAGCAGAAAGTACAGGGAGCTCCCATATACTCTGTCTCCCCCACCAGTCTTCCCCGTAGTTTTCCCGTTATTATTATCACTATTAGCATCTTGCGCTGGTGTGGTACCTTTGTTACAAGTGATGAACCAATGTTGATACATTATTATTAACTGAAGTCCATAGTTTACATTAGGGTTTTCTCTGTGTTGTACATTCTGTGAGTTTTGACAAATGCACAATGTCATGTATTCACCGTGACAGTGTCACACAGAATCGTGTCACAGCCCTAAAATCCCGTGCTCCACCCAGTTCTCCCTCCCACCCTCCCTCCTGCCAACCCCTGGCAACACTCATCTTTTACTGTCCCTATGGTTTTGCCTTTTCCAGAATGACATATAGCTGGAATCATACCATATATAGTTTTTTCAGACTGGTTTCTTTCCCTTAGCAATATGCATTTCAGGTTCCTCCCTGACTTTTCAAACAAAGATACATTTTTACTTAGGAATAGCATCATTTTGACTTGGGAAATATCTGTTTGGTTGAGTTCTGTCTCCTCAGTAAATGTCTGCTCACTTGAGGATTATTTCCATGTTGAAACGTCTATTCTCAGTCTAATCATTTATTGATTTAACTGAAAGCAGGTGCACTCAAAGGGGAATTTTGCATTTTAAGGAGGGGTTAAAAACAACAATTAACATTGCTAATTAAAAGTAAAATACAAGAATATATACTTATCTTTTCCATTCCAAGATCAATAAGCCCCTCAATTCCTGGTGGGAACCTCCACTGGCTGCTATGGACCTGTCAGATTCTCCAGATGTGACCTGGATAGCCACGCACACCAAGCTGGCTGACAATTCATTTTTCTCTCTGTACCCTGTGCTCCACCTATCCTCCCCTAATTGCTCCTGGATGACCTTCCTATCGTTCCATTCTTGGTCTTTGCACTAAGGTTAGGCAATAGAAAAGAGTCATTCATCATAAATTTTAAAAATCCCCTTGTACTCATCTTATCTGTCTCCCTGAGTCAATCCCTGGAGGATGCCCCCTTTTCCCAGGCAGAGGGAGGCGGTGGGGACAGCACGGGTACAGCTGTCTTCGTGCCTTCCCAGGAGGCCAGCCCTAGACCAGCAGGCTTCTTCCGGACTTCATTTCCTTGATAATTTCATGTTTATCCTGTTCCACGAGACACTCTGACATACAGTTTCTTCTGCAGCCCTTCAGCTTCCTCTTACCTTCTTAACGTTTGCACCTTTCAACCACTTATAAACAGTATGTCTCTCCACTGGTCTAAATTTAGAAAAGGCACAAATATATTTATTTGGCTCCTTCAGTGCTTTATTAAAAGCCATCTTCCTGGGCCCTTGAACTTTTCATAGGGTTCTTTTGTGGGGGAGGTGAAGAGAGAGTAAGCTGAAGCTGGGTGGTTTGGATTTTTCTAAAAAAGCTGTTGTTTTCCTCCTGCTCCCATTTCTGTGTCTAATTGTGGGGGCGGCTCCATTCCCATCCACACAGGTGGCCTCCCTGGTGCAGGGCCAGGGTGGGGAGACTGATGAGGGTGAGGTTGAGAGTGACAAGAAGGGGGTGGCTCAAAGCAGGGCCCTGTGTCTATCCAAGTCTCAATAATATTCCCCAAGTGAGGCAGGGCCCCTGAAACCAGATCAACTCTCTCCAACACTGAGCACCTTCTTTGAGCCAGGTACTGGACTAAGAATTAAGAACAAGACTAAGAATAAACATAAGCAGTGGCTGAAATTTGGGGCTTTGGGGTTTTGATGAAATACAAAAATGCCAACTCATGTTTGTATTTGCTGGGGTTTTATCGGAAATCTTCTAGGGGGACCTGGAAGGGGCGGGGCAGGGTCTCAGGAACTAGCCACTCAGTCTTTTTCTCTGGGAACTTGGGACATGGCAGCTCCCTCCCTCTTGGCCATAGTAATGGCTTCCCTTATTTACACCTCCTCCAGAAGCCTTGCTTTCCTTGTCTCCAGTCCTCGCTGGAACCCTGCTAGGAAGTAAATATTATTATCCACATTCCATAGACAAAGAAGCGAAGGCTCAGAATGGGCAAGCAACTTGGTTGACGTCTCTCAGCTGATATGTGGCAGTGCACTGGGATCTTCCAAAGAGCTCCTCCATTCTCTCCCTCTGCTTCTCTCTCAGGCCTCCCAGGAGCTCTGCGGAGGTGAGGGGCGGGGTAACGTGGTTTTGAAGGAACAGGCCCCATATTTCCACTATGCTCCTGGGTTGCCTCTGTGCTCAGCCCTAATTGCAGGGTGCGATTGTGAAGACTACCACACTGTTTATGCTCCTGTCACTCAAGAGAACACTAACTAAAGAGCCGGGGCTCAGTGGGTACATCCCTGGAAACTTATACAGGCATTATCCATAGTCATTCTGTTTGCTATTAGTTTTTCCTCTTTAATTTCAATCCTCACAACTCTTCTGTATAAACCATGTGAACATCTCATTCCGTCCATCCTTCGCTGCCATTCCCAGGAGCAATGGGGACAATCCACTAACAAATGTGCTTATCCAGATCCTCAAAATAGTTTCCAACCTCCCACATCTCTGGGCCTTGAAAACATTTGTATGGCTTCTCATTCTACAATGGATGTTATAAGTTGATGTTTATGCTTCACACCAGTTTCTAAATTAATATTTGCTATATGAAGTCCTGTTAATTAATATGTACCTTTCTTGAAATTTCAAATCAGCTATTTGAAATGGGAAGAAGGCGGAAAGCAACTTGCAAATTGTGTGCATAATGAAGCGAGGAACAAGCTCACATAATGAAGACCAACAATTATACAACATTTGCATGATTCTTTTTTCTTACAACATGAGACAAGACACAGGGAGCTGATTAGCTGCTGCCTTTGCTCTGAGTCTCGCTTCTTATTTCCCCACCATTTGGTAGGATTCTCAAGGCCAAGAGCAGGTGACACTCTTTTGTCAAAGTTTTCTTATATTATCCTAGAGACTATAAGCAGCCAAGATCACCCTGCCAAATTTAACCTGCCACAGGTGACTTCTGTTTCTGTGACCGTAACAAGGTGTGTCCCTCAGTTGATACACCTATGCCCAGACTAAGGCTCCAATTCAGGTTCTAACCACCGAACTCAACCGGTCAGAGAGTACTGAAAACAAGTCTTACTTGTCTCCAAAATATTTACTGAGCATCTACTATGTCCCAGCCCCTGTGCTAGATGCTGGGGATAAAAATGAGCCAGTAAAATCCCTGCTGCCCTTAAGGCATTCACTGCCCACCAAGTAAGACATGTTAATAGCGACAACATTTATGGCGAGCGCTCTGTAGGCACAGAAAGAAGGCTACTCTGATGGGGGCGAGGGGAGAAGGAAGGGTTTGGGAAGAGCTCCACAGAGGGGACACTACCTGAGAAGAGACTGGAAGGAAGAACAGGACTGGTCGACAAGCAGAGGAAGGGGGGCATTCCAGTCAGGGCAGCCTCGGGCGGAAAGAACCAAAGCCGTGAGAAGCGCCCGGTGTTCCAGGAGCTGCAGCTGGTTCCCTGTAGTGTAGGAAGATGTACAGAGAGGAAAGGGCTCGAAGGTAAAGCTAGAGAGGCTGATGAGGGCCAGCTGCTGAAGGATTCTGAACCTGAAACGTGATCCTGGGCCGACGGACAGTCAGAGGCTTTAACCAGGGAGATGACAAGGGAAAACTTGTATTTCAGAAAACATACCCAGGCTAGTTGGACTAGATGAAAACATGTAAAATGATGATGATGATAAACACTTCTGGGTGCCTACTGTATGCCAGGCACAATGCTGAAGAGGACAAGAGCAGGAACACCGGTCAGAAGCCTCTAAAACGATTCGGGCAAGCTGAGATCAGCCCCGGGTGCCTGAGAGGCTGTCAAACGGCATGGTTAAGAGCCTGCCTTCCTGGATTCAAACACCAGTTCTGTGACTTACTGGTTGTGTGACTGGGTAGGTCATATAACCTTTCTGTGCCTCAGTTTCTTCATCCGTGAAAAAGGGATAATAATAGGACTCCCCTCAGAGAGTTATTGTTGTGAGGATTAAATGAGTTGTACGTCAAGTCCTTACTATGGCTTCTGGAACACGGTATGGAGCTGGAACACAGCTCTATAAATGCGAGCTCTCTTTATCTGAACTATGGCAGGGGCTGGAGATGGAAGCCACGGCCTCAAGAAATGTTAAGTGCAAGAAAAGGCAGGGTGTGGGGCAGAGGGAGAAGTCCAAACAAATTTCATCATTTTGTCTTGGGCGATGGGGCAGATGGAGAACATAGCAGAAGAGCAGTTTGGGATAAGAAGATGACCAGATTTACTGGGGAAATTTTGAGACTGAAGAGCCTGAGGAATATTCAGGTAGAAGGATCTAACAAGCAGGTGTAAGATGGAGGGCCAGCTCTGGAGAGAAGTCTGGGCAGAGTTGGAGAACTGGACTCCTCGGCAGGAGGTTGAAGCCATGGCTCAGAGCGACCTAGGTGGAGCAGGCTGAGAAGACCAGAGAGGGAGCTGAGGAAAGCCAAGATTTAAGGGGTGGCCAGAGATCCTGGGGAGACCGAGGAGAAGTAGTTCAAGAGCAAGAAGGAGAACCAATAAAGAATGGTGACATGAGGCCAGGGGAGAGGAGAGTTCCTGAAGCAGTGAATAGTAGGAAAGTAAAATGCTACGCAGAAGTATCATGATATAAAGACCGAAAGATAGCCATTGGGTTTGGCAACCTGGAGCCTTCGGTGACTGGATCAATCAGGGCTCAGTTAGTGAAAGAGAAACCACACTAGTTATTTCATCACAGAAAATTTAAAATAAGGAATTGGGTAAACAGGGGTTAGCTGAAAAAGCAAAGGGAACGGCGAGGAAGCACAGAGATTGTAACTGCAGGTTATTGTGTGGACCAGGGGAACACAGGGCAGAGGCGGGAGCCACTCGAATCAAGGCCCTTGGAGAAGAGGCCCCATGGAGCTGGGCTCCAGCCTCTTGGGAGGGGGTCCCACTCAGCTGGTGCTGACACCTCTGGAGCACAGAGAAGGGCCTCAGGTAGCTAGGACTCAGGAGAGGGGGTCCTGCTCAGCTGGAGCTCATGCCTTAGAAGCTTGGAGGATAGACCCAGCAGAGCAGGGGCTGAGACCTGCGAGGAGGACAGCCTGAGGTTGATTCTGGGGGTGTTGGTACAAGAAGGAGACCAGAACCAACTGCTACATCCAGAGTATGGGGCTGTTGCTGGGGAGATGCTAACTAAAACAGCAAACAAACAGGAAAGAGCAAACCCTTCTTACCTCTTCCTGCCTGCCAGTCTGCCTCTAAAATCCCCTCTCAGCAAGACCCCATGGAGACCAGATGACAAAGGAGAAATAGAGTTTGCAGACTCCTGGCCCCAGGATCCCAAAGCAGAGTCTAGAAAGGTGGTTTGAGGCTGAACGACCATCTTTACAATCCGTACAGTGACCCTCACAAGTATAATTTTCATGGTTTGGAGAATAGCCATCTAGCAATGGGTTGAGAAGCAGAAGTCAAGACAGTAAATCAGGACCATTTTTCCAAAACAGTTTTGCTGTAAAAGAGAGAAGAGGATAAAGTGGCAGGAGGAAGTAGATGCAGTGTTCAGAAAGGGCGTTTTATTGTTTGTTTAAGAAGGAACACCCTAAAGCAAGTTTTAAGCTGAGCCCACAGAAAGGTGAGAGTTCCATATTGATGAGGAAAAGCATCTGAAGGAGATGGGAAAGATGGAGCCCAGCACCTCCGTGAGGGGATTGGCAGACACAGAAGCAACAGGACATCAATTCCTCTGAGAGGTGAAGAAAGATGTTTCACCAAATGCAAACAAACACAAACACCCTGGTTGTAAGTGACAGGCTGAGTCTACTACAAAGTGATCCAGACAGAACGTGCCTCTCATCTCTTAGCCGAGGAAACCTGCCGGGTCTCCGCACAGATCTCCACTCAGCCTCTCTGACCACCCCATCTAAAATTTTAACCCATTCTCCCCAGACACTTGAAATCCCCTTTCTACTGTCCTCCTCAGTGCTCACATTCTATCTATCTATCTTAATTATCAGATTATTGTTGTCTCTCCACAAAAGCAGGCGGTTTTGTCTGTTTTGTTCACTGTTCTAACCCAGAGTTAAAACAATGCTTGGCACAAAGTAGGTACTCGAGGAATATTTGTTGAATACACGAGTGAATGAAATCCCCATGTGAGGACTATTGAAACAGAGACAGGAAACACATATCAATCAACTAGTATTCAGAAACTACCTGCTGGGCCCTATGGGAGATACCGAAAAAGAATAGGGAGGAGTCCCTTCTATTAGAGAATTTACAAGGTTTGAAGAAATGAAACAAACTAGCCCATGTGGTAACAAAGGATGCCTGAACCCTGCGCTCCTTCTTCCCAGGCTGTACTTTCCCCTGCAGACTCATCTCATATCCTCTCTCCCTTTCTTAGATCCCTGGACTCAGTCCACAGCACCCTTTCTGCTCCCCAGGATTCAGAGCCTTCAGCTGGTCAAGGTCACAGGCTCCAGTGGACAGAGTTCCTGGCCCTCTTGGAAGTGGGATTAGAGAGTCTGGGCCCATCAGTGCAGCTCTCTTGCACCTGACACATGTGTGTGTTTTGAAAGCCTCATCAGAGCTGACTTTGAGGGGCAGCAGGTGCCCTCAAGCAGTGGGCTGCCAGTACTGTCAGCCCAAACCGGGTGGGGGTGCATGGCGTCAAATCACCATCTGTCAAGGTGTTAGAAGGGACCTCAGAGTGCTTTGTGGATGCAAAGGATGAAAATCAGCAAAATTGAATGAGCGTGTGTGTTCTTAGTGGAAGCAATGTGTAATAGTACTGTACTCTGGACTATTCTTGTAAAATTCTGTTTATTCCTTTTTGAGCAACCCCAAAATTAGTGCATCCAATACATGTGCACAAACATTGACACACACACACACACACCCCATTGCAAGGCTTGTCCTCTGCCAGAGAGTTTGGAAAAGAGAAAAGAGAGAGAGAGAGAGAGAGAAGGAGAAAATAAGGGAAGGAGGGAAGGAAGGAGGGAGGGAGGAAGGAATGAACTACCGTACTATCTGTAATCATTTAACAGAGGATGGAGCAGTGTAGACACCTATGCTCAACCCTCCCAATTGTAAATGGTTATTTACTGATATTGGAGTTTAATTTCTTTTTAAAAGAAATTCAAAAGTTTGGGGTAAAGTGTTCCTCCCAAAAGCTTTTGCTGTCACTAGAGTTTATTATTTTTACAAATCCAATAATTTGTTGGGGACTTTTTCCTCTCTTTAAAGAAAGGAAATCTCTCTGAAGAGAATGGCAGTGTTTACTGAGAAATCATGCTGAAGAAGCAGAGAAGAGTTAGTGGAAAGGGCACTGGACTGGGGAGCCAACTGAACTGGATTCCAAACCTGTCTTTTTACTATTATTAGGTGCAACTGTATGCAAATTACTTCTTTTCTCAGAGTTTCCGTTTTCTCATTTATAATTTGAAGGGTGAGGCGGACAGTCTTTACTTAAAACAGTGTGTTGACCATCCATACTCATCTACATTCTGTCCTAAGACCTCCTGAAATATTAAAGAAAAAAGAGGCTAAACTTTTTAATCATGAAAACCCATTGTGGATGCAGGACATCAAATTTTCAGAAGATGAGAAACAGGATGGAGTGGTAACTGATTAAACAGGGTGGAGGAAGCCACAGGCTATAGTAACAAAGAAAGAAATATAGCCATCTGCCTATTAAACCTTGAGAGTCTTGGGATTCTGGAACACTAGTTGTAATAAAGGATTGGAGAAAGCCACAGATTGATTCTCAACTGTGGGGGAGGGGGAATTTTGCCCTACCCTCAGGGGACATTTGTCAATGTCTGAAGACATTTTTGATTGTCATGACTGGCACCTAGTGGATAGAAGCCAGGGATGCTGCTAAACACAGGACAGCCCTCCTTTCCCCCACCCCTACCTCGCCAACACACACACACACACACACACACACACACAAAGAATTATGCAGCCCACAATGTCAAAACTGCCAAAGTTAAGAAACCCTGCTCTAGACTCAACAGTTAACCTCAAACTTTCAAATCTTCTTCTAGTGACAGGCTGACAGATATCTACCCACTGTGATGGACAGAATTGTGTCCCCCGAAAAATCCATATGTTGAAGTCCTAAACTCAGTATCTCAGAACGTGAGTGTATTTGGAGATAGAGCATATAAAGAGGTAATTAACTTAAAATGAGGCCATTAGGGTGGCCCCTGATCCAATAAGACTCTTGTCCTTATAAGAGGGAGAGACACCAGGGAAGTGCACGCACAGAGGAAAGCCTATGAGAGGACACAGCGAGAAGATTGCCACCTGCAAGCCAGAGAGAGAGGACTCGGGAGAAACCAAACCTGCCCACATCTTGATCTTGGACTTCCAGCCTCCAGAGCTGTGAGAAAATAAAGTTCTGTTATTTAAGCCGCCCAGTCAGTGGTATTTTGTTCTGGCAGTCAGCAAACTAACACACCCAACTTTGCAAGTAACGAGAGGATTTTTTTCCAAAGAAATGGAATGCCCACAAAGAAAAGCCTCTAATCTGGCAATTATGGGCTTCCAGGATTATTGCCCATTTCCCCACATCATCTTAAAGCGAACGGCCAGCCTGTAAGCACTGCCTACTCCCCTTTCCCCTGCCACACACACACACACACAGAGCTCAAGATCAGCTTATTGTCTGGTTCTTAAATATGATGGAAGAGCAAAAGATCAGTGGACTTTGGGAAAAATCTACAACACAAAAGAGACCAAGATAAACAAGTAGACTATGTAACTCTGAAAGGAACAGACATGATTTAGAAACACAATTTAACCTTTAAAAATTCTTCAATTAATATTCTTAGAAAGAGTAAAAAAGGTATTGCATCAGCAAAATACAAATAGCTAACAAGGAAAAATTATTGTAAAATAAAAGTATGACTCTGAAATTCAAATAAATGGTAGATAAAGTCTAACAAAACCATCAGGTAGTAGAACAAAGAGATGTGAAAAAATGAGAGAAAAGGTAAGATATATAGAGGATCAATCTAAGAGGCCCCACATCCAATCAACAGGAATGACAGAAAGATAAAACAAAGAGGAAGAAATCATCAAAGAAATATCACAAAGGATTTACTCAGAGTCAAAGGACATGGGTGTCCAAATTAAGATGCCGGTCAAGTGCCCAAGGCAATGAGTTACCTAAGTCACATAAGGGCATATACACATCTAGATCCAGCTTTAGAAAGTTCAGTACATCAGTATTAAAGAGAAGATACCAAGGAGCTTCAGCAGGAAGGAGAGAAAATTAAGATACCTATAAAAAACCAGGACTCAGACCAGCATCAGCCCTTTCATCATCAGCCACACCGGATCTGAGAAGACAGTGGAGCAAAGGCCTTCAGAGTTCTGAGTTCAAATGACTGTCAACCCAACAATCAAGGATGAGGGTGGAAAGAGTCCTTTTAAGAAATGCATAAACTGATATTATATTTCACACTTGCAAGCAATACCACCCTGAGACTCCTGCCCCTTAGGAGTGTCTTCCTTTAAGTTCTAAGTCCCCTCCTGAGCCTGGCAGTAGCAGTGCAGAGTAGGGTGAACCAAGCTCAGATCTGATTCTGTATGGGATCTAGTCTCCAGAAGCATCTTCTCTGAAATTTCTTAAGCCTCCTCTGGTGCCTGGGACCAGCCAGGGCCAGCAGAGCCCTCCTGGTGGGGTGCCCTAACCTGGTCTGGGACCCACGTGGGCCCCAGTCTCCCTTCAGCCCCTTCTTGGTGCTCTCCTACCATCTACCCAGCACATGAGTTTTCCAAGAAGCTCCGAGGAGTTCTGGGACCCAGGCCACAGGGTTGTCTTGAGGTACTTGGCTGACTCTTGTTCCAGGAAGGCATCGTGGCAAGTGGATTTCTCCTTTTGCCTGGTGTCATATTTCTTTCACAGAATCATGTGAGAGTGGGCTGTGACTCTCAAACATAAAACACAGGATAGGTTCAGGGTCCTGGGCTGCCAAAGGTAAAACCATTGACCCTTGGTTTGAGCTGTATGTGCGGGGCCCACGGGTCAGCTCTTGCTTGGTTTTGTTTTATGGTGCTGCCTCTGATCTTTAGCACCAAGGACAACCCAGGGTGGCAGCAGGCATCCCTTCCTCTGTGTGGCCCCAGTTGACATCCTCTTCCACCTCCATTGATGTGAAGACACCATGCTTTCCCAGGTCAGCTTAAGTCATCATGCCTGATGAGAAACAGACATTTCTTCTGCCAGTGAGGCCACTCTTCTAATTTCTCCTACAGTCCTCTCTGCTGCTGGCAGTGAATGGAAGGCAGGGTGCGGTTAACGTTAAAATAATCACTTTCTAGGAATGCAGTGATTACCGCATAAAGAATTCAAGAGAAGACAAAGTTGGAAGATGTATCGTTCTACATTCATTATAAAATTCCAAATGGTAAGTTCAGCATAACCAGGAAACAAATTATTGTTCACATTTTCCTCCATATTCTAGAAAAGACTTGCATTTGTGGTCATCGTCAGTGAAATACAACAGCAACATTGGAGGGAGTCACTGGAAGCCAATATTCATGAGTGGCATGATGGATGATGCAGCATCCTAAGTAAGGATATAATCAGCATTCAATAAACAGAATTACAGCATTGCAGAAATACAGATCTATATTGTTTCAATGCAAACACGCTCCCAAGAGCATGGCATTGTGAGTAATAACAGTATTGCTATGTTTTTTCTCATGGTGGCAGATAGGCAGGAACAGTGCATCTGACAACAAAGAACATGGAGAATAAAGAATTTTCATATACATTGATTGAATATTAAATACACAACCATCACATCTCTTTCCAATATTCTAAATTAGTTCTGATAAAATGCTATAGTCTACATGGGCCCCTGAATTTTGTAATACTTTTAAAATCAAATTATCTATGTAGAAAGATGTCCCCCAAAAATTATTTGTTTGAGGCCTCACATACCTTAGAGCAGCCCTGTTTTTAGGAAACTATTTGAGGATTTGCTTAAGCTCATCAAGTAAGTTAAAAAAAAGAAATGAAATAAAAAGAAGAATTCTTGGGATCCAGGAGACAGGAGAGTCAACTCAGAAAAGCAAAGAAGACAAGTCCCAGCATAACAAATGAACATAAACCTAGAAATCAACCAGTGTAGCTCAGAAGAGGAGAATGGAGGGTTCCAGGGGAAAAAGGATGACTTGAAGAATAGCTAATATAATTTTTTAGTTTTCAAATGAGCAAATGATAAGAGTAAAATTGTGATAAAGAAAAATAGTTCAATTAGAAACTCCTAGAAAAACAAGAAAAGAAAGTCTTTTCAACAAATGGTGCTGGGAAAACTGGAAAGCCACATGTAAAAGAATGAAAATTGACCATTCTTTTTCACTATTCACCAAAATAAACTCAAAATGGATCAAAGACCTAAAGGTGAGACCTGAAACCACAAGGCTTCTAGAAGAAAACATAGGCAGTACACTCTTTGACATCAGTATTAAAAGGATCTTTTTGGCCACCATGTCTTCTCAGAGAAGGGAAACAATAGAAAGAATAAACAAATGGGACTTCATCAGACTAAAGAGCTTCTTCAAGGCCAATGAAAACAGGATTGAAACAAAAAAAAACCCACTAACTGGGAAAAAATATTTGCAAGTCATATATCTGACAAAGGCTTAATATCCATAATATATAAAGAACTCTCACAACTCAACAACAAAAAATCAAACAACCCAATCAAAAAATGGGCTGGAGACATGAACAGACATTTCTCTAAAGAAGATATACGGATGGCCAATAGGCACATGAAAAGATGCTCATCATCGCTGATCATCAGGGAAATGCAAATCAAAACTACACTAAGATATCACCTTACACCCGTTAGAATGACAAAAATATCTAAAACTAATAGTAACAAATGTTGGAGAGGTTGTGGAGAAAAAGGAACCCTCATACACCGCTGGTGGGAATGCAAACTGGTGCAGCCACTATGGAAAACAGTATGGAGATTCCTCAAAAAATTAAAAATAGAACTACCATCCGATCCAGCCATCCCACTACTGGGTATTTATCCAAAGAGCTTGAAGTCAGCAATCCCAAAAGTCCTATGCACCCCAATGTTCATTGCAGCATTATTTACAATAGCCAAGACATGGAAGCAACCTAAGTGCCCATCAACAGACAAATGGATAGAGAAGATGTGGTACATATATACAATGGAATACTACTCAGCTGCAAAACAGAACAAAATCATTCCATTTGCAATAACATGGATGGACCTTGAGGGAATTATGTTAAGTGAAATAAGCCAGCTAGAGAAGGATAATCTGTGTATGACTCCACTCATATGAGGAATTTAAAAATGTGGACTAAGAACAGATTAGTGGATACCAGGGGAAAGGTGGGGTGGGGGGGGCGGGGACAAAGGGTGAAGTGGTGCACCTACAACACGAATGACAAACATTAATGTACAACTGAAATTTCACAAGATTGTAACCTATCATTAACTCAATAAAAAAAAAGTATTTTATAGATTATAAAAAGAAAAAAAAAGAAACTCCTAGAAAAACAAAATGCCATACAAGAGAGGCAATGCAATCTTTGTCGTCCACTTGGCCCTACAGTAAACCACATGTGCTTAACCATACTTAGATAAACAGTTTCTTGATTTTAAGCTTTTATAAACAACCTATAAATAAGGCATGAGACAATTATGATCTTACAAGAAAATGTGAATGTCATCAACTTTAGCAACATAGACATAAAAATTCACATGATGGAAACTGGGAGGTGGGAAGCAGTGAAGGGGGGTGGGTGAAGGCAAGGGTGGGTGCTAATGGCCTCATCTTTCAAAGTGTGAAGTCAAGAATCATAGCCGCATGATAAATTTGGAAATAAAATTGTATATTTTTTGAAGTGCCAAAGTTATGCCATAAGAAGAGACTAAAAATAGTGATAAGACCACATTAGGAGGATGGGTAGGGAAATGGTAGGTGTAATGAATTAAATTCTCATATATCAGAGAAGTTAATACAAAATAATGTAGAAAATTGAATTCAAGATATTATTTTCTAAAGAGTGGGATTTGAGGTGCAGCGAGGGTAGGAAACTTGCTTTTCATTATAATCATTTAATTTTAAAACTACATACAGACATTTCTTTGATAAAAAAATAAATTTTAAATACAAAGTAAAGTATGAGGGCTGAACAAGATGATTTCTAAAACTTCTTTCATATCTAAAATCCATGGGAAGTGTTCCCAAAGCTTAGTCCACTCAGGAGGAACCCTGGAATTTTTCTCTTCAGAAAGGCTATCCGATCAGAAGCCAGTCCACGTCACTGGGAATCTCATGAACATTATTTTGATAAATGTCAGATTTTCACTCCCTGACCTTATTTTATCTTCTCAACAGCTCTATGAAGCAATCACTACAATCATCTGCATTTTGGAGATGATACTCAATGAGACTAAGTTAATTGTACTGAATGACATGAGCGTTCAATTGCTAGAATGCACGGCCTCATCACTCTAGGTCTTTTTCTCTCCCACCATATTATGCCTCTGACCAGGCAGAAAGAGAAAAGTAAGAGAAATTCTCTGCCCAGGAACCAATCCTCCAGTGAGATGTTTATATGAATGCACTGCCCTGCGGTTATAGGTTAGCTCCTTTGGGAGTCTGATGGGGGAGGTTGGCAAACTACGGCCTCCTTCTCTATTTGGGCTCATGAACATCAGCAATCTGTCAGCGCACTTCACCAAGGCTTGGAGGGCTCATTGAAGGACTTGGAAAGTCCTTCTTTCCTAAGGGACCATCCTAAGTGATTGGCACCAACGCAGTGTAAGTACCCATAGGGCCCTGGCTATGATCACTGGGAACCCCCAACTGCAGCACTTTTTCTTATGTTGACCCACCCTCATTCTTGACATCTTTTGCAAGTCCCACGTCACTATGAGATACTCCTGCATTTCTTTCTCAGGCTGGAGTGAGAAGAATGCCTCCAGGACAAGTGGCTGTCAGGAGTGGGGAAATCTAGGAATATTCTGGACAGGATGCTGCTCATGCCCGCCAGAGAGAACTTCCCAACACCTGTCTTTCCAGGGAGTACTGGAACACTAAAGTTACCTGCATCAGGTAACTTGCCTGCCGCAGGGCTGCGGAGTTTCCTAAGAGGGTACGTTTCCTGTGAATATAACAACAGAGTCCTTGACCTGCAGAAACTCCATGAGAAACTGGAGACGGCTTATGTAAATTCCCACTAAAAATATTACTTATTCAAAATGGCTCTGTCAAATTGGAAACTGCAGCCTCACAGCAACCTTGTGAAGTCATTGAGGTCCCCCTGGTCCCCACATGCTCCCTCCTCCTCCCTTTTCTAAGTGTCTCTTTCCCCTCCCCCAACACTGCTGCCCGGAGATGAGCTCTGCCGTGCTCCCTCCAGCTGGGCCAGAACAACGCTGCTTCTCCAGATCTCCTCCTCCTTCCCCCTTCTCTCTGAGCCACACTTAGGAGACAGGCCACTTAACTTGATAGCTAATCACACCAGATGCTATGTATTGATGTATTGTCCCTCTCAATAACACACTGGCATCCTGGAGGCCTTGAGTGCCTAAATCTAAGGGCTTGGCAGATGGAGGAACATGTGGGCCCTGCGGCAGGTATACTGATGTGGTGGCCACTTAGAAGCAAATAACTCAGAACTCCTCAAATCACTTCAAAGAGGCAACCTCTGATGTCATTCATGCACAGTGCCAGACCGTCCTGGAGCACACTATGAGTGACATAGGCCTCTTAGAAGTTGTATTGTTAACTGTGTTTTAGGTAGTAATATAGACTATTTTTCTTTTGGCCTCTACTTATTTCTCGATATTACACTTTAACATTATTTCAGTTTTATAGTCAGATCTCATGGGCCTCAGTAAGACCCAGTTTATCAAAATTATACTATTCAGTAAAATTAATTCAGAGTATTGACAGCAATCACCTTCCCATTCCAAAGCAATAAGTGTACAAACTTTCCTTGACATGTGGACTTATATTTTTAATACATGTTTTTAAAAAATATGTAAAAAAGACATAAAGGGAATACTTTCAAAGGCTCAAATTCAGACCTAAGAAAAACAAGAAATTAAAAGGTAGCAAATAAGTATGAGGAAAAGAGGAACTTACATATAAATCCTATAGAATTATTTTTCACATTAGACTTGTATATTCTAAATGAAACAGGAATCACAATGTTTTAACTAAACACACAGGCTCTCTCTTTTAGTGACTAGGATATAAAACTTAGCCTCAATTTCTTGAATGGATATGCAATAAACTATTTATAGCATCTTCTTTGTCCTACTTAACTTATGACTAATCCTAAACAATTAGAGTCAGATGGCTGAGTATTTAAAGAGCCAATTATTTCAAATAAACAGAGGGTCATTTCTACCTAAATCTAGAACCCTCAGTCCCTTTAGATGCATGGCTATGGGGCCACTTAGCAATAGCTACAAACCTGCGGGAATCCTGCAGAATCCTGCAGCATAAAATTAAGGAAAAACAAAGGTGGCTTAACATCTGGATAGCGTGGTCCTCTTGTGGGGGCAAGGAGGAGGCCCCAGGCACCTTTAATAATTCCAAAAGAAACTTTAAGTTTTCTACGTATCTTATAAAATTCTACCATGTGGACCTTTCTCTTGAAATTTTGGGAAATAAAACTCTGCAACCACTGCAGATTTTTTATGATGTCCACATCACCGAAATCTCTCAAGCCCCACCCAGGATAAATCTTTTATAAAGCAAGGCTGGGTCTGCCCTCCAAGCCTATCATTTCACTAACACTTAAAAATATTTTCTCAACATTCTCAAGCAGTGCTCAAAATTGGCCTGATATATATAGAGCCTCCTTTGTGGAATAACAAGATTATTTTTATCGTTTCCCGATTCTCAAAAATCTGACCTGTCACCAAAGAACTTCTAAAAATATCAGGATGATAATGATATCCTTCGTCATCTCCCTCCTGGCTTATGGCTGCATTACTAGAGTCAGATATTTTATGTCTTCTCCAAGGGTCCTCTCTAATTACAGCACTCATCATTTCATTGCTTCAAGATGTGGGACAGAATAGCTATCTTGGGAAGGTGGCTGATTTTTTTCCCAACTTTAAAGAAAAGGTGTTTTTACAAAACATTCAGTTCAATTTACTTTCTGCCTATTTCTTAAATCACATTTTTGAGTTGGTAATATATTGGAATGGATCCTGGAAAACAAATGCTGACTGAGGCGAAGCATTTTGTTCTTTTACCACAGCCAAATCAATTCAGCAGCAGAATTACCAGGTGCCTACTATGTGCCAGGAATATAAAGACGAATCAAATACTCTCTGCCCTCGAATAGCTCACAGCTTACGGGGATAGACAGTCCCACTAACAAATAACAACCTAAGCTGTGACAAGAGCTATAATCTTATTGTCGTTTGTATAAACATACAAGAATGAAGACACCCAGTAAGGGAGCAAGAAATACTGTTTCGAGAAATCAGAAAGAAAATGTACTGGGAAACCAAATGGCATTTTAGAGATGGATTCCAACAGTCCCTGGTTGCTCAGAGATTGTGTCTCAAATTTGATATATCTGGGGTTGGAAAAAAAACTGGTTCTAGAGAGTTGTTAGAACCATCTGCTTTTGGGGTAGAATTTAGAACATATCTTTGGGGGCAGGTCCTTCCCCGTTTATTCTTAGCGGTTGCTTTGGTGAGGCTTTTTTAGGCATGCATAGAAATTCCTACTCGCTGGTCTTGCAGAGCCCTGAACAGAAGGAATGTTCCAACTGTAGAGACTTCACATGAGAGTTTTATTACTCTATTTATCACTCTAACAATAACAACTTCTATCTTCAGATTGGGCAAGATACGTCAATTATATTGCCAACTATTATATGATCTATTACATTATCAACAGGTTTTCCCTTACTTTGACTGTAGGTCTGGGAAGGACAAGATAAAAGAGACTTCCAAGCATGGGAAAGAGCAGGCCATTGTTCCAGTGGCAGGAGGCTAAGGACAGAAGACAGAGAGAACCAGTAGAGGGCCATCTTCACAGGGACATGACGGTGGACTCCAGGAATAGTGATGTACGGTATCTTGTTTTAGATTTCCTTTTCTCTGTAGTAGTTTGTTGAACATCATTACCTCATGTTGTTGTGTTAGTAAATATTGATGAATGAAGAGAAGGTTCTGTAGCCATGCTTTGGGGGAAAATGGAATAAAAAGGCTGTGGCAATATCAGAAAAATACTTATGAGGTGGCCAGAGGTGATCGTGGAAAAGCTGGGAGAGAGGTGGGCTCGGGTGGCCACCTGTCTGAGTGGCAAGGAGAGACCTGGGGTCCCAGTGCTCTTTTTGCAAATTCTCAGCCAAGCCTCCTGCTTTCAGTCCTGCTCAGCGCCTTGCCTCCAGCGGTTCCAGGTGTTTCCCATTCTAAGCCTTTCCAAGATTCCACATAAAAATTGGCTTGCTTTTCTCTCATTCCTTCTTGTTGGCTTCTCCCCTCTGCAGACAAGCAGCTTTCAACTCTCTCTAATCTATCAAGCATGTCATTGCCCTTCCATTTGCTTTCCAGCTTCCAAAATTTTGCTTTTCTCTCTCATCACCTCTCCCCTTGTCTTGTTCTTAGAGGTTCATGCATTTTAAATTCTTTTACTGTGAGGTTTTGCACAAGAGTGGAGACAAATGCAAGTGTTCAATCTGTAGTTTTCTTTTTCAGTTATATTTTATCTTTTCATTAATATTCCACTTAATTGAAAATAACATGACACCAGGATCTTGCTTAGAATTAGTACTCAACCCCAAAAAGGGCTTATAAAAGCTAGACCCTCAGAGTTGGAATGAACTGTAAAGGTCAACCTGTCTAAGCTCTCATCAGATGTTTAATCCAGGAAACTCCTTAGCTTGCCTGATATAAATTTAATTTATTGAGTGAAAATGTATAAAGATATGTTATTACTTTGCTTATCACCATACATCATATTTAATAATAATAACAATAGCTGCACTTACGGTTCACTTTCCATGTGCCCAAGCCTGTGCTAAGGGGCATTTATGCCTCCCAACAATCCTATGAGGGAGGTATCATTATACTCCACTGCCTACCACCCCCAATACCCACCATTTCGCAGAGAAGGAAACCGAGGTTTAGTTCAGGTTTAACTCACTTCCCAATTGCTTATAGCTTGTACACAACAGGCAGAGCCTAGTTATGAACCAGCCTTCTCAGATTCCAAAGCTTATCTTCTTAGCTGTGATGCTTCCTAGATTTAGGACCATATGACTCTTAAAGAACTTTATTTCTGCAGGGGGTCTGATGCATGCTTTCGGCTTTTTCCCACTTGCAGCTTTAGTCAGTGATGTCGTGATGCTGGTTTATTCTTGCCTACATTTGGGTCCTTAGGGTTATGACCCACAATGGTCCCAGGCTGACTTCCGTCTGCTATCCAAATTACTTCTCTTTTAAATTGATATGAGCCCAGGAAACAAGAAAATAATTTTAAAATTAGTTTGAATAATGAAGGTAAATCTGTTGTCAAAAGACATGTAATACATTTCTAGGTAGACCATAAATGGCACTGCATTTATCATCCATTATATCAAATCACTATTGTTTACATGTTGAGTATAGTTAAATTAGAAGGTTCACCAAACCAAATATTTTGACTTTAATATTTTGGTAAAATAACCACACATTTTTCCTGTCAACAATGTCAGTGGTTGATGGTACACTGTTAGAATAGGCAGATATGGTAGAAACTACCCAGAACTCCAAATCAGAAGACCCAGGTTGAGTCACAGCTCTGCATCTCTGTGTATTTTGAGCAATTCACCTAACTTCTCTGAACAACAGTTTCAGGATCTGTAAGAAATAGAACCTAACACAAAAGAGTATTTTGAGCAAAATTGAGACAATGTATGTGTAAGTGCTTGGCACAGAGTAGGAGCTAAATAAAAGCCATTTATCAGCTTGTTTCAAGAGTCTCCAGCAAATGTTGAGGAAATACTCATTGAATAAATTAGGAAATGGAAGATAGACATTAAGAATATGTATAGGCAAATAGAAGAGCTTGGATGTCTGAAACCTCGTATCTTTCTAAAGTATCCCCAGGATTTCCAGGCTGCCCCTCTAGTTCTGACAGCCCCACTAGTCATGGAGATAGGCTCAGAAACTCGGAACTGTCAGCTCAGTTAACTGTGCCAGGATCTGCGATGTTGTGTGTGGCACACAGTGTTGCCTGTGACTTCCTTCACTCCATCACTGTTAGCTCTAAACCCTGCCCAGCAAAACTCTGAGCATCTATAGTACAGAAGATAGCAGAATCTTTTCTGGGACTCACTGTGGATGTCTTCTGAGGATAAACAATGCCATGGGAAGGGCAATTTATCTAGGTAAATGCTACAGGCTGCTAATGTCCAAAGTCTGCTAGATATAAATTTAAACCCCAGCAGAAAGTCTCTGAAAGGTTTGCCTCTGTCCTAGGTCTTTCAATGTCAGAAGGACTTCATGGAGAAAGGAGCACATTTTTACTCTCTTGGCTGTTTGGGAATCACGGTGCAGACTTGGGGTGGCACTGGGGGTCCCACAAAGAATTGAACGGCTAAATCAGAGCAGTGCTCGTCTGTCTCTCAGCTCTCAAATGCTCCGTAGGGCCCTATATACCAGGAATGGCTTAGGGCACAGCCAACTTCCCCAGAGCCATTTCAGATTGGAGCAAGCTCCTTAGAAGTCCTTGGTGGCCATTCCCAGCCCCACATGGATGCTGAAAATGGCTCAACATTCTGGATTCATGGAGAAAGGGAGGCATGGGGCAAAAGATATTTGACTAATCTTATTTCTTTCTTGATTATCCCCTAAATAGTCCTTATCCTAGAGACATGTCCCTCTCAGGCAAGAAGTCATTCTGACTCTCAAAGACTTCTACAGGAAGCGGGTCATCAGACTGGTCCAGTGAGAGACTGCACTCCAGTCCCAGCTCTGTCACTGACGAGATACCTGAGGCAAGTTACTTAATCTCTCTGGGCCTAGGTTTGTTTGTTATTTTTAATTTAAAAAAAAACTAATGAGAACATGGAGACTGGATTCTCTCTCTGGATCCTTCTAATTCTAAATATCTCTGATATATCTATTAATCTGACAGGTACGAGCTGAGCTAATAGAATCATATGACTAATAGGGAACATTCCATAGCTAATTCTACAGTCAAATTCTTCCTGTTTCCTCTGCTGAGTGTCTGACGGAACTATGAGTTATCTGGGTTTTCTGGATCCTGTCTGAGCTGCCCATACCAGAAAAATAAGATGAGAGCTGTGGCCTTTAAACTGTTGAAAAGACGTATTTCTCATAATCTAAGTAACTTTGACACTACACACCACAGCCTGACAATTAAATTTCTCTCTCTCTCTAAATTTCAACCAGTGGATATGCTACATTGAGAGTTAAACCGTTCTGATGTGAAGACATCTCTGTTCTCTCATCAGAGCCTAAAAAGCTGTCAGTGCTAGTTTCCTTATTAGTAACCAATCTGCTTGCTCAGACAGTGCCTCACAGTTTATACCAAGTGAAAATGCTGTTCTCTGAGAACAGAGAAGCAAACACAGCTGAAGAGTGGAGTAGGGCTGGAGTGGTTTGCAGAAGGCCCCAGGAGCTGAAATCCAACGTGCCGTGCACCTCACCCAGACAGGAGAAGCAGAGGGCTGCTCAAACCAAAGGGAAACTTTCCTGATCAGTGATGTATACACAATGCCCAAAGAACATTTTCTATGGTTGCATTCAAGAAATTGCTCGGCTCAAGCCTTGGCCTGAGACTGCTTTTTCCTTTCATTAGACACTATTTTGAATCAGCACAAGTGACAGTCTTCTCCAAGGGAGCTGCTGCCAACATGACAAAATAACCAATGAACCCCATTGCTTCTCTGGCAATGCACGGGAAACATGCTGTATACAATACGCAAGCTAAACCACATCTAGTTTAATGCAGGGCAAGGGAGTCTGGAAGCTTGGTCTGCATCCCCAAAAGACTATAGCCCTTGAATAAATGGGCCTCGGGGAAAACTGCTGAGGGTGGTTGTCACAAAAGACCAAGACCCCCAAGACACGTGGCCAGTAGTCCCAGTGGAGGAAGTAAAACAAGGAGGACGTGCAAAGGAAAAGAAGTTTTCACAGAATTCCAAGTGAGTATCCTGGGGAAACAAGACAGGGGTAATGGAAGAGAAGGAGGGAAGGTGGAGTAAAAACTGGAATCCTGGAAGACCCTGGCCAGAGAGAGCCCTGGATCTGAAGGGAAGGGAAGGGAATGGGGAATCTGGCAAAGCCCATATTCTATATGGGCATTTTCATCCTCCTTCCTACTCTCTCTCCTCCCCAGCTGATACAGCCAATGGTTCTCCTGTTCTGAAGTCTTGCATCCTTTCAAAGGGACAAGCAAGCAATTTTCTGCCTCCAAAGGTCCCTATATTCCTTGATTCTCCCTGTAAGCAAACAGCAGAGTTAAATGAACATTTTGGAGATTTAGGTGACAATATCCATTTTACTAATAAAAATGAAAATATCTTGCTCAGGTAAAACATATCACCAGAAAGGCCAAGGAAGTCAGTCATTTGGATATGAAAGTCCCAATGCGAGTTCTCGCATGTTCTCTAATGATACTCACTCTTCTGTCTTAGCCTGGTGGTTATTTGAGTGTAAATATTTTATTTTTAATTTTGTGCTGCAGCAAAACATACATCCACAAAAGTGCACATATTAGAAGTGTTCAGCCTCACACCTGAACACGCCTATGCAACCAGCACCCAGATCAAGAAACAGAAACTCAGCAGGCGGCCTTTCCCTTACCCTTTCCAGTCACTCTTCCCCCAAGAGTAACCATTATCTCGTCTTACAATAGCATAGATAAGTTTTGCTGGGTTTGTACTTTATAAACTGAAATCACATGATATGTTCTTTTTCATATCTATGTTACTTCTCTCACCATTGTTTGTGAGATTCATCCATATTGTGCGGTGTAGCTATAGTTTATTCTCATCACTATGCAGACTAGTATCCCACTGTGAATACCACACTGTAGCCATTCTGCCGTGAGGGGCATTTTGGTAGCTTCCAGTTGGGGGCTATTTCAAACAGTGCTGCTATGAACATCTTGACACATGTTTTTGGTAAACACATGCAGCAAGTCATACTTTCTAGTACTCTCTGGCCCCAAGGTAGGTGGTCATGTATCTGTCTGCTTTCCCAGACCCCATTTTAAAAAGCTAAGAAAGTATGTGCCGAGTGTATTTAGGATTCCATTAGAAAAAATAGGATGGTTTGACATTCACATCATCTCTCCACAATATTTTGGCAGTTTGTTCTCTAAAATCAAGCAGCAACAACCAAGCCGATGCTGCAGCCTGGATTCTTATTGCCGTGGGATCACGGCATTCTCACCTGACAGACTCTTCCTGCCTCCTGGCAACAGCTCGTAATCACTTCAGTCATTTCATCTATTTTCAGCTCATAATAAATTTTTTTTCAAAAACACTTTTTCCCAATCTAATTTTTCTTCTTTAAAATTCTTTGGTAATTTTTAAGTTAAAATACAAAGATACACTATTTCAGCCTAGTATCTCATCTTCAAAATGACACTGAAAAATGTTTTCTGGGAATGTGGGAGAAAATAACCTATTTCCTCAAAGGAGATCCTATGTTCTGTATTTTAATATGGAAATCAAAATGAGTAAATTCAGAAAAACTATTCCCAGGCTGTGTGTGTGCTGGCAGGAGGGAGTGAGTTAAAACTTGGTCTCAAAATTCTTTGACATTCCTCCCATCAAGAGGTAGAATCCAGGTGATTGTGACTGGTTTGACCAACTGAGTACAGCAGAAGTGACGCTGTGTGACTCCAGGACTGGGTCACAAATGGCTATGCAGCTGCCATCTGGTTCCCTTGGAATGCTCACTTTCAGGATGTTCCCTCTCAGAATCTAGCCACCATGCTGTGAGACACCCAAGCCACCTGCAGAGGCTACATGTAGATGCTTTGGTCAACGGTGCCAGCTGAGCCCAGCCTTTGAGTTATCCCAGCTGTTATGTGGTTGAATTGTGTCCCCCAAAAAGATATGATGAAGTCCTAACCCCCACTACCTCAGAATGTGACCTTATTTGGAAACAGAGTGATTGCAGGTATAATTAGTTAAGATGAGGTCATGCTGGAGTAGGGTAGGCCCTTGACATAAGTCCTTATTAGAGAGAGTACACCATGTGAAGACACAGACACACAGGGAAGATGGCCATGTGAAGATGGAGGCCGAGATTGAAATTACGCTGCCACAAGCCAAGGAACACCTGGGGCTACCGGAAGGTGAAGGACACAAGGAAGGATCCTCCCCTAGGGGCTGTAGAGGGAGCATGGCCCTGCTGACACTTTGATTTTAGACTTCTAGACTCCAGAACTGTGAGAGAATACATTTCTGTTGTTTTAAATCACCCAGTGTATAGTACTCTGTTATAGCAGCGCTAAGAAACTAACACACCAGACCAGGTGTCAAACATTCGAGTGACAACACCCTCAGTCATGCCCAGACCCCAGCCAATCAAGCCTTCCCAACTGAGGACCCAGGCATTGTAGAACAGACAAGCTATCCCCATTGCACCATGTCTGAATTCCTGCCCCACAGAATGTGTGAGCGTAATAAAATGGTTGTTATTTTATGCTTCTAAGTTTGGAGTATTTTTTCACAGATTTACAGTATGTGGAGCAGGAGTCATCAGTTTCAGACATGGTAGCCTGAGGCCAGGTGCCTCAGTCTACAGACAGACCAGACATCTCTGCTCTGAAAGTATACTGAGCATTAGAGGCATCTGTCAACAGAAAGGAGGAACTCACAATTGGGTGTCCTGTGGGCAGCACGGGCCTTGAACCAGGAATAACAGGTACTACAAACCAGGCAACACTGTAAAAATTTCACATGGATCATCCCATTTAATCTTTCCAACAGTGCAAGGAAGTAGGTCCTATTATTAGGGCCATTTTTATAAATGAGGACACTGAGGCACTAAGAAGCTAAGAAATCTGCCCTGAGTCACACAGTTAGTATGTGGTAAAGCATAGGCTTTACACTTAAGGAGATGGCACCAAGAATCAAGAAATTTACTACAGTCATTGGATAGAACGGATGTGAAGCAGCTGGCTTCCAGTGCAAGACAGTGGCCGGAATGTTTATTCGCTTAACTTAATAGACATTTCTTGAGTTCTGCTCTGTGTCACTATGTCATTTAGGGAAGGCACAGTCTATGACCTTAAAGATTCAGATATGTAAGCAGACAGATATCTTTTCTTTTTAGTTCAGTCCAAGGCTGAACTATTTTGAAAGAAACTGTCAAAATTAGGAAAATGAGAGAAAATAAAGGAAAAGGGAAAAATAGGTTCCCTTGCTGATAGAAGCAGAGAGAAAGTTGAGGTCAAAGATAATGTTCTTAACTAGATAACAGAAATTTGGGTAAATCAAGAAGTGGACTGTGAAATTGAGTTGTGACCTGGTCCTATGAATCTAAGCGATGCACCATATATTCTCAGTGTCCCAAGGCATCTGATTAGATCAGATCCAGCAGAGCTGGGACAAAAACACACATGACCACATCTAGATGAGTTCACTTTTGGAGTGTATTTTCCCCTCAATCAAAATGTACCCTTTGAGGTCCCAAGAGAAAGGAAAAAGGAGGAGAAGGCAAAGATAGTATGCTCAGTGGGAGAAGTCATTCTGCTCTCCCAATGCTCAGGACAGCCTGGCCACCATGCTCCCTCAGAGGGGTCATCTGCACAGGTGGGCAGAGAAATGAACTCCAGACTCAGGAAGGATGCCTCTCCTGGATGGCCCTGACAGTCATCCAACCTCAAAGGGTGAGGATGTTGCACTGTTTTTGCAAAACTGGCAGAAACAGGTCAACAAAGCCCCTGGAACCATAGCTCACTCTCCTGGATTTTTGTTCCCTCAGCCAAGTCATGACTGCTTTAACCTTTTCTTCAAGTGGGATGTTCCTTCAACTAGTTAAAATAGTTTTAAAAATGTTTCACAGAAAAGAGAAAAGGTCAAGGTTACACGGAGCTGGCTCACCCATTTTATGAGCTAAGATGAGAACTTTGATTTTTGTTTGCTATATTTTATTAGAGCTTTAAAAGGAGAAAGTGAAAGGAGTTTGGGGCTGTTTGGTCAGGGAAGGAGTGGCCCGGCACCAGTCCAGGGCTTCTGCAGACCCTCCATCACATCCAGCACCTCATCTGTGAGGAATGGGGGAGACTGACACCCCTAAAAGCCAAACAGCTTTCCTTGCTTCTGCTCACCAGATAGAAACTCATTACCTACTGATTGCAAAGTGAGGGAGACGTATTTCTAGTAGAACACACAGTGTTGCTTTTGAGGACCTTTTATTATGTCAATTATCTTTATTGTGTCCAATGGACATAGAGCCAGGATCACAACCAGAACATACTCGGACATGGTTTCAGAATTCTCCCAGTTCCCACCGCGATGTGTTCTAAAGCTCTTAATGATATTTGCCCTTTCTCCAAGTGAGTTAATCAAACGAGATGGAGAGGAACAGTCAATAGAAGAGCCACTGGGAGGAAGACCTTGTTGAGCCTCTTGTCACAGGGAACAGTGAGTGAGGATATGATGGATAAGGGAATGTCCCTCCCTGGGTTAACTTTGATGTGAGAGGCTGAGTAGTTAGAGTCTTCTCGGCCAGATATTGTGGGTTTGAATCTGGGGTTCGCAGTTTAATAGCTGTGCAGTTTCGAACAATTACTTAACCTCATTGTACTCCTTTTCCTCATCTGTAAAATGGGGATAATAATAGTATCTACCTCCTAGGATAGTTGTAACCAATAAATAAGTTAATATAGGAAAGGTGGTTTAATAACTGTGCCATAAGGAGCTTGCTACTATTATTATTATTATTATTATTATTAGTGTAGGAAAAGGAGCAAAAGAGTGGACTAAAATGAGGCAATGGAGACCCTGAAAAATAGAAAGCTAGTCTCAGATTCTGGGTTCTCCTTCTGAAACCACTTACCCATCAGGACCCATGGTGGTTCTTCCATCCATGTAGAAAGCACATTCAGCAAGAAGAAAGAGCCCTTAATGCCTGTTCTGAAGTCATCAGAAACCCACAGGAAGTCACAGAAAACGAAGGTGAGAATTCCTGCTTTCATTCCTGTATGAGCTCTGCATATCTGTTGACAAGCTGCCCTGTGATGTATAATTTATAGGCCCAATTAATCAAGGATTATTTGAAAAACATTTGGGAGGAAAAAAATAAGGGTGGATTAGGTTGAGTGGGTTTGCCTACCTGTCAAATTGCTTAATGCGGACAAGTAGAGTCAGCAGAAAATGGATAAGAAGAGGTGAACCATAAGGGTTACATTCTTTCCAATCCTATACCAGATCGGTCCTTATTCCTTAAGTGTTCTTCCATGGCAATATGTCTTAGACCTCCTCATTTAGGAGTCTATGTCCTTTAAACTCTCTCTCCCTCCTCCTAGCACAATGCCTGGCACACAGCACTCCTGGTTTTTAAAAAAGATTGACTGAATGCATGTGTGTATGGATGGATAGAGAGATAGAGAGAGAGAGAGACAGATAGACAGATAGATGGAAATTTCTTCAGATACCTAATCCATTTGAAAGACAAGCATCTAGTTTTTCACAAATCCCCAAGATCTTATTACGGAAATTTCTGGATTTCACCCAAATCAGTTTTCTGTACAGACATAGGCTTCTTGTGCATATCATTATAGCACAAATTGTCTTTTCAATTTCCACTAAAATTTTATCTTTCACTTGATGAGCAATTTTTGTACTAGCTGAGACACCAGCTGAAATTGTTTCTCAAAGTACTTTTTTCTTCTTTCTGTGGAGAATATATGGTGAATTGCTTATATTCATAGAACGGGGTCACTGCTGAATTTCATATTCCACTGCTTGATTTACCCCAAACTTCTGTTTTCTAGTTAAGAACTATAACTGTCTTCAACCTCAACTTTTTCTTTACTTTTATCAGCAACACTGGGTTACCTTTCTTTTCAAATCTTTTTTTAAAAACCACAGAAAAATCGAATTCTTTTATTTCGTCAGTACTACCACAAGATGTGGAAGTCTGGTCAGTCAGCTAGCTGAACTCACTATCTAAGGCTCTTGATCTCACATAGCAGTCTGGAAATATGACATGTCGATGTGAAACAACCAATAACCATTCTATAGATGAGAGAGATAAGGTGAGTTTTACTTGAGCCAAACTGAGGATTACAACCCGGGAAGGCAGTTTCCACAAAGGAAGAAAGAATTCCGGAGAAGCATGGTTTTCAGTGCAGTTTTATACCTTTTTAGAACAAAGAATATATATTAAACATGCCCAGAATATATATTCATCAAAGTTTCAAAGAGGTGTTCAGTTGCAAATTAGCAGGTCAACACGACCCTGATGTCCAGGAAAGGGAACTTATCTTCAGGAGTATTAATACGGGCACTACTAATAATGGCATCGTGGAGGGAAAGTAGGTATCTTATCTTAAGAAAGCGCATTCTTTTACTTTGAGACAATGTTTAATACACTCTTTACTATAATGGTTAAAAAAGATGTAAAATGTATGTTTAACAGGCCATAATCAGGCTTCTGTCGTTCAAGCCGAATCAGTTTTGAACCAGAATGGCTACTCCATTTACTTCGACACGTGAAAATCTCGTCAGACACATCACAGAACTTGCTCCTAACTTGAGTCCCCATGATGTAATATCTCAACTCGAAGGCCACATCCACTCACATTTGTATGACTTTTCTCATATAAGACCCCTCAGTAACAACCAAATCTCATATGTACAACCATCTAAAGAGTGTGACGTCAATATCATCAATATTTCAAAACACTTTCTATAAAGTAAGACAGAGAGCAGATTTGGGATTTTTTGTTCTCTAACATTTGTTCAATGGGTTTGGGGAGGCCTTCACTTTTTCAGATAATATAATATACTGTCTCTTGGAGATAACACCGCTCATTTTAAGACGTAGAAATGAAGGAATGTTTTTGATAAGGAGTGATGTCAAGTAGGGTATGCTATGAGGTAGTATGTGCAACTCACATACTCCTATCCTTGCTTTGTGGGCAGGTCTTTCAGTTCCCATGCCAAGAATTAAAAAACTGGTCTCTTGGATTTCTGGACTTGATTTTGAGGCTTGAGCAGATAAAGTAGCACTTGCTTTTCTGGAATTAGTTTGCTTGGGTTTACGTCTTGTGAATTATTCCAGGTGTTTTCATCTATTAGTTTTGAATCTATCTGAATAGAAGATATATTGGATATCTCTAAAGATACTTCCTTTGCTGCCTGTAAATAGATTGAGCTTAAATTTCAAGTCTGCTATTAAAACTGCAAATGCTTCCACTAGGAAATCTCTTCAAGATTCTCTGTGCACAGGGGAAGATGCTCCTAGGCTGAATGTTCTTTTTCCTTCCCTGTTGGCCCTTGCTATACTTTCATCTTGATCTCAGCCCAGACCATGCCTCATTAAAACCATTTCATTGTGGACTGATGAATGAAAAGGAAACCAATGACAGGTAAAAGAACTTCCTTTCTAACAACCCCAGCTTCACAAAAGACAAAATCTCTTTGTTGATAACAATGCCCAACATTGGAGCTGTGCTTTACCTTTTCAAAGCTGTTGGTTCCACGGGAATTCTCTCCTTGGAACTCTCTGAGGTTGGCAATTACCACAGTGAAGTGCTTATAATTATCTGCTCAGGCCTCTTGACTGTTGTAACACAACCCTGGGATCTCCATTCAGGCCATTAGATGTAACTAGGCTTCTAATTACCACATTATGCAGCTTTGAAATGAATTGAAACTTTGGATTTCATTCAATTAAGACAATACATCTGGAGCCCACTTAGAGACACAGTACCCACTATAGCAGCTAATGTCTCTGACCCAATGGTAGCTGGATGGCAATGCCACCTATCCACACATAACTGCCTCTTCATGGTGGTCACTTGGCCCAAACCAGTTGGGCAACAATGACAGTCAATTATTAAGAGCTGGTATAAGTCCATTCTTTTTATGAAACAGATAACCTTACATAAGAGTTGAGCGTTTAAAGCATCCTTTGAATTTACTTTACAGCAGTTTTCCCAAGAGGTATGAATGTCAGAATGCCCTGAGGTGCATGGTAACATTCCCTACTCCAGATCTACCAAATCAGATTTTCCGAGGGATGCATGTGCCCAGGAAAGAAAGGGAAGCACCAGTTTCATAACAATCTTTATCTTAAAAAATGATTGCAAAAACACAATTCAATTTTATTCCTAATATTTATGAAGTGAATACTGTGTCCTTCCTGCTAGATCCTCTGACAAATACAAAGAGAAATAAGATGACAAATAAATAATAAAATAATTTTTTTCCTATGTACCACGTGCTGTGCATATTCGTCTCTAAATCTTCATAACAAATGTATAAGGCAAGTTGCAGATTCCTTTTTACAGATAAGGAAATCAGGGCTTAGAAAGGCTAAGTCGCTTGCTTACAAAGCCCGTAAATAATGGAATCGCAGGCATTCTCGCTGTTTATCCCATGCTCTAACCACTACCTCCACTGCCTTTCTTTTCTCCTCATGTGAGGTAAGATACGTTCCTGGAGAAGAATACAAGCAAAATGTCTGTACCTAATGAGGGTAGAGATGTAAGTTCTAACGGCATTTAGCAAAGAACATGTTAGAGTACTCTGGACCAAGTCAGGAGGACTTCAAGGAGGAAGCAGGAGGACAGGTAATATTATGCAGGTGGGAGGAAGAAGAGAGCATATTACGGGGAGAAGAAAGGGCAACACAAAAAAGATAATATTGCTTTTATTGAGCACTTAAATGCCAGGCACTTTCTATATATATTAGATGTGTTCTCACATTTAGTCTACTCCTCACACCAGTCCAATGAGAGCAGGGACTCAAAGTGCCATTTTGACTTAAGTGTGAAGGCTCCTTGTCATGGAGAATAAATAAAGTTCTGTCCACTTTCTCCCTATTTCAATTCCTTCCCTCCTTGTCCCTTGTCCCCAACCACAGCTCAGGGAGGAAAGTCACAGAGTGTATCATATGTAGACAAGCTCAGATGGTGCTCACAGTTGAGCCCAGCATAAGTGGGAGCCCAGCCATGTTGCAAACACCACAGAAAACTTTATTTCATGTTCTCAAGCAAATTCTGATATATACATGGGGCTTGTGAAAACCTCATTTGAAATGGACTGAATCGTTCATAATAATTAAATGTTCAGGGTTGTTCAGAAAGTTCCACGGCCATTAGTCACACTGTTTTGATCCATGAACTTGCTCTCACCAGAGCATGACTCTGATTCGCGGCCCCTTTGAGTGAAGCTCTGAAGGGCCCTAAGGCTAAGGCACACACTCCCAGAGGAGGCCAGGCGAGGCGAGCACTGCTCAGATGGGCAGGACCACTTCTCCTCCTCATGGTTGCCTTTAACGTTCCTTTGAAAATCTTTACACTGAGGTTTACATAGAACGGGGACTGGCCTTAAAATAAAATGGTTAAGTTTGGTCTCACTCCTGTGTTCCTCTCTTCCTTCCTTGGCACCCAGCATCTTCATGCTCCCAGGCACCCAAATCTTTCTGTGGAGCCTAATTCAGGGAACTGGGCTCCATCACGTGGAACTGCTGGTATTGCTTCCTCTCTCACTTCCTTGCAATATCTTATCAAAACATTTATTTCTCAAAGTTCTGGAGGCTAGAGGGCTGAGATCAGGGTGCCAGCATGGGCAGGTCTCGGTGAGGGCTCTCTCCCAGGTTATGTTCTCACACCGCCTTTCTTGGTGCATGCACAGAGAGAGAGAGATCTCATATCTCTTCTTATAAGGGCACTAATCCCATTATAAGAGTCGCACCTTCATGACCTCATCTGACTCTAATTACCTCCCAAAGGCCTCACCTCCAAATACCATCACACTGGGGATTAGAGTGTCAACATCTGAATTTAGGGGGTGACACAAACATTTCATATAGCATAGCACCTGGAGTCTTACCAATGTGTTAAATCCCATGTCCCAAGAAAATGCCCCAAGAAAATGAATTCTTGTTAATCTAGTCATACACTCCAGCCCCTGGATCAAGCCCCCTCAAAATCTAGTTCTAGAGGTATTCCTCTGATGGCTGGTACATTCTAGCTAATTCTTGAAGCTCCTTCAGTGTAGAATATAATCTCTTTCCTCCTTTATCAGACCCAGCATGTCCCAGCCAGGTTTTGCCGGGATTTAACCTGTTATCCATCTGGCAGCTAGGCGAGGCATGGGAGCAGTTCCTGTCGCCTTGTGGACATGAAGCTCTACAGCATCTCCCAGCATGGGGGAAGAGCTGGCTCCTACTAGGGAAACTCTGAGGGTTCAGGGAAGTCTTCAGAGACATCCATCCAGATGTCTCCCTGCCATGTTGCAGGGTCCCAGGTTTTCTCAACCAGGGCCCTGACCTGAGTATGGCAGAGCTGCCTCTGCTGAGCATTTGAATGTCTCTGAGTTCTGCAATTCTCTCTAAACACTGCTCAGCTGGGTCTCTTTGTAAACTATCAAAGAGAGCCTCTGGCTCTCATGGCTAGCCTTCAACTGCTTGTCAAAATCCTTCAGGTCCTCTTAGAAAGGCCCCCATCTCATTCTCAGCAGGATATCAGTACAACTAAGCAAAAACCAATCAACTCCACCGTCTTTGTAGACATTCCTCTCCCCCCATAATTTCCAAATGCTGAATCACTGCTTCTGCAAGGGGCTTCCCTCACTAGGGCATTTTCCCAGGTCACCACTGGTGAAAAGTTTACACTTGGGCCTCCACCTGTGCCAGGGATTACCCATGCCCATGTATCCCTCAGGATCGTGCTTTCTTTGCCCTCCGGTCCGTGAGTAAGCCCATTACACAACACCATCTTACCACCTGCTTTCTCAGACCACTCCTGGCACCACCTGTGTTAGTTTGGGTCCTCCAAGGGTTGGATATGCAAGAGATTCTTTGAGGGAAATGCCTGCGAAGGATAAAGGGGAGGGAGCAGGAGACGGCAGGGAAGGCCTTCAGATGACAATGCAGGTCTGCTATCTGTGAAGGAGAGGGCAAGGGACGGGAATGGGCAGGAAAGCCTGGGACTGCAGCACAGGTCCTAGAAAGGTACGGCTGGGCTGACGGGGAGTTCTGGAGTCAAAGTCACACTGTCTCTCTCAGGAACAGACCTGTGTTACTACCCTTGCTGTAGTCAATCATTGGCTGGGAGTGGCCCGCAGGAAATGTGACCTTGTACAAACATGGTGGAGGTCCAGGGGGCTAGCTAGCAGCTGGGGCTACAGCAAAACTGAACAGTGCATTTTCATGAGCACCGAATAACACTCTAATGATCAAACTAAGTCTGGCCAAGATGTTAATGACTGATAATGGCTCGAGGCATTAGTCACCCTGGATAACATTCACATTTTGATAGCTCTATACAAAGGAATGACAATCATAGAGTAATTTTAAGATGTGCAGCAGGACCAGTGGAAAAAATAATTCGGTGCAATTGAGTCTTGCTTTGCTCTCCTCAAATCATACCACATAGAAAGCTACTCTGTATGGTACATAGGCCCTTGATATCCTCATAAAACAGAAATAGTATCATTTTAGAATTCAAAGGAAGATGATCCAGTTTGGGAGTAGGGAATGAAATACTCAAAATAAAGTCCATTTCTGCCTCCCTATTTTGGGTTGAGAAGTGAACAGTATTACAATTGAATGAAGCAATTTTTTCCACCTGCATTTTTAATAGCCAGGAAAAGAGTGGTGATGCCAGCCTGGACAGACTCTTAAATTGGAAGGGACCCTATAAATCATGTTCATTGTATATCAACTTCCTGTCTGGCAGCAAACCTCTGTGCAAGGTTCTCATCCCAAATTCCCAAGAGGTTAATTGTTCTTGGCTTGCACGCCTCCAGTGACAGGGAACTCACTGCTTCCTGAGGTAGTTCATTTTGTGGCTAGACTGCTCTAGTTCTATGACGTTGTTTTAAAAATGATTAAGTCAGCCCTCTGCCTCACTTGGCCATATTTTTTCACGTATTATCTCATCAACTCCTTATAATGACCAGGGAGGAAGATTTTTTCCCCCATTTTATAAATGGGGAGCCTGAGACAGAGTGGCTAAGTGATTTACCCAATGTCACACAGCTGGAATTCAACTCCAAGCCCGGTTCTCTTCTTTAGTTTCCCCACAAATGCCTTAGATTGTGTTGTAATCTGTCTCTAGTGTCCACTTTTACTGATTCTACTTCACACAGAAAAAGCCTAATATTATTATACACGATGTCCTTTGAAATACTTGGGTCAGGCCTTACATTATTCTGTATGATATTTTAATATCCAGGTTTATTCAACTATTCTTCAAATGCATCATTCCCAGATGTCCACAAACATACTCATCAAGACACATTTTAGGTTTCCAATTTTCCTCTTAATTCGACACACACTAAACTGAGCACATCTTCCAGGCATGTTTGACTTGTGCACTGTGGAAGGAAACCATCACCTTCCTTTCCCCACACACTGTATTTCTGTTAATGCAAACACATCACGCTATGGACTCAATAAACTTAAAAGCAACTAAAGCCTCTAGCTCTTTTTCGTATAGGCAGCTATTAAATTTTATCTCCCCTATTCTATATCAGTACAAATTTTTTGGATCATATTCATTCAGCTTAACTTTAAGCATATTAAAAATCAGTCTGTTGTTACTGCCTGTTAAAATTCTTAATTCCCACGGCAGCATTTGAAGTCAAGTCATCCTCTATAAATTAGTGTTTTTGAAAGAGCATCTATTATGTATTAATAAACACTGTAGAGACCAGCCTGTCCCATTACCACCTGTTATGGGATCTATTAAGACCTTATTCCCTCCTTCCACTTCTGCTATCGTTGTCATATGCTTCACTCTTCCTTCCCACTCACAGCACAGCCCCAGGGCCAGACCCAGCAGTTTCATCTGGAAGCTTGTTAGAAAAATGCAGTCGCCCAGGCCTCATCTCAGTCCTACAGAATCAGAACCTGCACTTTAATAGGATTCCAAGTGATTTCAGGTGCACATGAAATTTTAGCTGCTCCAGTCTAACATACCTTGAGCAGGTAACTTAACCCCCCTGCATCAGTTTGCTCATCTATCGAGTGATGGAGAAAGACAAGAAGCTCAGAGCCTTACAGCTCCTCAGTCCTCTAATCCTCTGCTTCCTCTGAGCTCCTCAGGTGCCTTCAACTGTCCCCAGAATTGTCCTGCAGTTCCACCATGAAGGCAGGAGAAAATTGATGACTGATACAAAGATACATCCCATCCCTTTCAATATTAATAGCCATAAATGAGAATCTTTAACTCTGGAGGGGCAAGGCTCGGGTTTTGCAGCCTAGAGTCATTCGATCTCTGTCCTAATTGAATATCAGACTTTTATCTGAGTTCTAGAAATATGACCCTAGCACAGAGACCCATGGCACAAAGGGCTCTGAGATGTGTCTTGTCCGCCCAGGGGGAACATAGCTAAAGAGGCACCTCTCCGTAGGAGAAAACAGCACAGGCTCCTTTGGAAGCAGCTGATCGGAGCTCAAGTTCTAGTCCAGCTACTTACTGGAAGTGATCCTCAGGTGCTCACTGGTAAACGAGGAGTAGCAGGAGCACCCATGCCAGGGGTCACTGTGAGGCTTACATGAGACTATTTCTGTGACATGCATAGCCCAGAAGAGCTTAGTAAATACTCAATATTGTTTTTATTGTTATAAAACAGGGATACTTTTAATTATCTCACAGGGTTGGTGTAAATAGTTAATGTGTACAAACATACTTTGTAAATGGTTACAAAGTACTCCACACTTGCTCTTTTCTGACTTTTATTGATCATCTACAACACAGAGAGCAGATACTGAGCAAAGGTGTATAGGTATCTGTCCCCTAAAAACTTGAGAATCAAAATGAGGGTAAAAAGCAGAAGAGAATTAAGCCAAAGAGACGCAGGGCTCCAACCAAATTTGTTGTCTCTACATAAACTTGCAGCATCACCACAAATCAATATTTAATCTATATGCATTAGCCAGGGTTCCCCAGAGAAACAGAACAATAGGAAAGAGAGAGAAAGAGAGATTTATTTTAAGGAATTGGCTCACGCGATTGTGGAGGGTAGCAAGTCCAAAATCTGCAGGGTAGACTGGCAGACTGGAGCCCCAGGGAAGACTTGATGTTGTAGCTTGAGTCCAAAGACAGTCTGGAGGCAGAATGCCCTCTTCCTCTGGAGATCTCAGTCTTTTTCTCTTAAGGCCTTCAACTGACTAGATGAGGCCCACCCACATTATAGAGGTAATCTACTTTACTTAAAGTCTACTTATTTGAATGTTAATCTCATCTGAAAAATACTCTCACAGTAACAGCCCAACTCGTGTTTGATCAAATATCTGTGTACTGTGGCCTAGTTAAGTTGGTACATAAACTTAACCATCACACCATGTTAGGTAAATACCTGTTCAATACAATTTTTATTATTTCTTTGTCTTCTCAGCCCCATACGCCTCTGATTCTACCAGAGAAGCCAATGGATTGCTTTGTTCTGCCTGTCCACTGCAACCACATTAAGGTACTGTTAGGTCTCTTATATGTATTTTTTAAACAGGAAGAAGCCCTCCAACTTAATGAAAATAACATAGCTTATATTGTTACATGAGTGCAATGTACCAGATAGTATACTAGGCATTTTGCACACATTCTCCATGACAACAATTCTGTAAGCCTGCAATTGCCCCTACTTTACTGCTGAGAAAACTAAGGCTTCTGATAATTGCAATACCTTGCCCAATATCATACAGTGAGTCCCAAGAGAACCAGAAGTTGAACCAAGTTCTGTCTTACTCCAAAGCTGTTGCTCATTCCACTATGTTATACTGCTGATGGCAAAGACTAAAGACATCTTAGCAGCGATTAGGTTTCTTTCTTTTTTTTTTTTTTTTTGAGAAAGATTAGCCCTGAGCTAACACTCGCCACCAATCGTCCTCTTTTTGCTGAGGAAGACTGGCCCTGAGCTAACATCCACACCCATCTTCCTCTACTTTATATGTGGGACGCCTATATATCATGGCTTGACAAGTGGTGCCATGCCTGCACCCGGGATCCAAACCAGCGAACCCCAGGCCGCCAAAGTGGAATGTGCAAACTTAACTGCTGCACCACCAGGCCAGCCTCAGCTTTTTAATGGTAGAAAATTTTTAAAAGTTGGAACAAATGGCTCTGCTAACTTTTCTATTCTTTTCTTCCCTCTCCCTCTTTATTCCATTAGTGTTTAATATCATTTTGGGTAACAGAGAGAAAACAGACATTCACCATTCTCTGCATGTGATGATTTATTCTAATAATACATTTTCCTCCTTTCAAATTTATTTTCCTTCACCAATTAATTACAGTAGGTCTATCAAGAGAAAGTTGTTGCATTAAAAGATAAATGTGCCATGGTCAGTTGCAAAGGTACCTTCTTATCCTTGGTGGCCACTTAATTGAACCAGTCTTCAAGAGATCAGCACAGCTCCTCAGTGCTCTGCTGTGGCCAAGGAGAGTCATTCTAAGAGAACTGGAGTTGGTTGTCCTATGAAGACTTTATTAAGCACTTTAAAGTCTAGACAGAGAAATGAATTGTCAAGGAAATCCACTAAATTCATAAAGAGAAGTTGACTCAACTACAATGGATTGACAAAGAAAAGAAGATTGTTTTTTAAAAGATACTTGCTTTTGCTTAGTTACATAATGACCTTACAACTATTGCCACTGCTCCCTAGTAATGTTTGTTGTATAAAAGCTGTTAACATGAATGTTGGCTCTTCAGCATGGAGCCCAGAGCTGACATGTGCTGTCACTTTAGGTAAGATCCTCATATCCCAATAAATCTCAAAATGTTCATCTCACAATATTAAGAGGACTAAGTGAGATAACACATTGAAACGTGGCTTGAAACTATAAATCAAACTATTCTAAAATAACAAGTTTATTTAAATTTTTAAAAATCTGGTTTCAGTATTCTAATTCAGTATCTGAACACAGTTTAACAAGCAAGAGTTGAGAACATCCAGTAAATGGTAGTGCTGGATTTAAACACAGTGTCACCAATACCAACATCCATGCTCGACCAGTTCCCCTGTTTCAGTTCCTGCATATCCAACTTTCTTAAAACAATACATGAAATCCTTGGGTTTCCAGTGCAGAGCACAAAGCTGTATTACAAAGAACAAGCACATCTGTGACAGCTCATAGGAAGAAAATTGATAGAAGCTTCCCATATTTGTCAACAGTTCTAAAAATTTACATGATATAACAATAACAAGTTGTGAAGCTGAAAGAAACTTTTCTAAACTATCAGTAATAATAACAACAACACTTGTTAATCAACCACGATAAAGAGAGGACTGAATTGTCTCTCCATTCTTGCTATAGAAAATATTACAAAATTATTGTCATTGGAAGAGATGGTAATGAATTTACAGCCAAAAACATAGGGGAAAATTCAAGGTAATCTTTATACAAGAACTGCCATAAAATGGGAGTGTCTTTCACACAGCAATGTCAATAAAATAGTCACTAAATATTAATTGAGGAAATGCTTATAATAAATGTTATGGCACATTCTAGCTCCTTATTTTCTATAAATAATAAGAACATATATTCTATTTGAGCTAATATGATTGCATTAGAATTCTTAAGTGGAAGATAATACAATATAAAAATTATCAAAGTGAAACTTGAATGGCTGAAAATATAGAACCCAAGTCAATGACAGTTAACAAGATATGTTGAACTAAATAAAAATATCATGATATTAATTATACACTTGTGATATTGCGATTTATAATAAGAAATATATATAGTTGGTCTTTGTCTCCATTCCTGGCACAGAGATCTTAAACCCTTGTAAATTCCTAAGTAATAAGAACACTGGGAGCATCTTTTGTTCTAATGAGGTGACTCTTGGTAGGCTCCTCAATGGTTCCTGTATGGGGGCTGTTTACCAGAAAGACTAAGCCATGATTAGAAGCTTGGAATTTTCAGCCCCACCCGAATCCTCCAGAGAGGGGAGAGGGGCTGGAAATGGAGCTAATAATTGATCACACCTACGTGAGGAAGCCTTCCAAAATCCCAATAGTATGGGGTTTGGAGAGCTTCCAGGTTGGTAAACACATCCATGTACCAGGAGGCTGATGCACCCCAACTCCATGGGGACAGAAGCTCCTGGCCCCTCCCAGACCTCAGGCTATGTATCTCTTCATTTGACTGTTCATCTCTACCCTTTATCATATCCTTTAATAAACTGAGTTTTTTCCGACACAACCCCCATAATAATAAGAAAACAAAAGGAAAAGGAAGGAAGGGAGAAAGGAAGAAAATCACCTTTTCATTAGCTCTTTAAGGACTGGTTATAAGAGAGAGCAAAGAGAAAAATAAAAAGACTATATATATATATATACATACATATATATATATATATATATTTTAGCACAATGTTCTTGGTCTTTAAACCAAAATGATTTTTAAAAGAATTTAAAGGGTGCTCTCTCAAGCAATATGCAATCTAGGCAGAGGCAAAAAGAGAAAAATACAAATTATTTATAATGACAAGGAGGAACGCCAAGGTAGAGATAGGGTTATTAAGCACTAGGATACTATTATAATTTATTTAAATCTAAAGAATTGGCAGGATTTAGTATAAACTATTTCTAGATAAAATAGCAATATTTGCAGAGTTATTAAGAAATGTCTCACCAAACAGAGTTCTTAATATTAGCATCTGGCTAATCCTATTACAACTTCTGCCAACTTTTCACTAAAATATCTACACATATGCTTGAGAAAACAAAAAAATGGCAAAATTATAATCATAGTAGGATGACAATCTATCTCAGAGGCTGACAAGTCATGCAGACAAAAATCAGATTGGAAAGCATTCGAATAACACAATTAACAAGCTAAATCCAATAGATAAAATATCACTTTATATACCACAAAAGAGAATACATATTCTTTTAAAACTCCTATGTAGGGGCCCACCCCATGGCCAAGTGGTTAACTTCACACCCTCTGCTTCAGCGGCCGAGGGTTTCACCAGTTCGGATCCTGGGTGTGGACCAAGCACCGCTCATCAAGCCATGCTGAGGTGGCATCCCACATAGCACAACCAGAAGGGTCTACAACTAGAATATACAACTATGTACTGGGGGTCTTTGAGGAGAAGAAGAAGAAGAAAAAGGAAGTTTAAAACTCCTATATATTAGAAAATAAATCAACAAAGCATCAAATTCACAAACTATCAGCAGAAAAACAACATAAATATCAATAGAAGTAGAAAAAAGTAATAAATAGTTATAATGTAGAAAAAGTCAATAGAACAGAAAAGAGAAGAGTAGACATGATCAAGAAAATCAAGAGCTAGTTTTTTCAAAAAATAAATGAAATAAATAAACCTCTGGCAGTCTGATGACAAAAAAGAAAGGATATAAAATTAAAATATTAAAAGTAAGAAAGAGAAAATAATTACAAATAGAGACATATACAGGGAGATTTTAGAATTATAAGAAAATACTATATAAAATTTCGAAGAAATAAATTTGAAAACCTAAATGAAATGGATAACTTTTAAGGAAAATAAAATTATCAAAATTGACTCAAGAAGAGGTAAAAAGTCACAGAGATAAGTAACTATAGAGACAAATTGAAAAGCCGTCACAGATCTAGCCATGATAAGAAGATACTAAAGTCACAAGATTTGGGGTAAGTTCTATAAAATGCTTGAGAAACAGATTAATTTTATATTATTTACATTATTTCAGAGCATAAATGAGAAATTTCTCATTCTAACTCATTCTGTTAGTCTATCCTAACCCTGATACCATAATTGGGTAAAAATAGCAAACACACACATGTGTGCGCACACATGCACACACACACACAACTATAGGTCATTCTCACTAATGTTCATGACTGTCAACATTCCAGTGTGAAATATTAGAAAATGGAATCAGCAAGATAGTTATTGAATATGCATCGTATTCAAGCAGACTTTATCCCAGGACTGCAAGGATTCTTTATTAGGAAGTCTGTTGACGTAGCAGATTACACACAAAAATTTTTGATTATTTCAAATTACTCTAAAAAATATTTGATAAAACTTAAAACCTTTTCTAAATTAAAAAAATACACTAGGAATAGGAGGAAATTTCCTTAAGGTAAAATATATCCCCTAGAAACGTAGAGTAAATACTATACTTAGAGTTGATGTTAAAATAATTCTTATTAAAATCAGAAGACAAGGATGCAGGTGGCTGGGCAGCACTGTACTGGATCTCTTACCAAATGCACTAAGATGACAAAAAGAAATGAGAGAAAATTGTCATGATTTGTACAAAATAATGTTGTATAATCCAACAGAATCAATCAAAAATTTTTAGAATTAATGAGACCAATAAAGTTGTAGGATACAAACCACCCTCCAAAATCCTACATATTAGCAACAATCCATTTTAAAATGTCATTTAAAAAGTATTCTATTCAAACTAGCAACCAATAAACAAACAAATAAACCTAGTCATAAATCTAACGTAGGATCTATAAAAATTAACTGAACAACAGAACAGAAGATTGGAATACGTAAGGAGAAAAAACATTATTTTAAAGTTGTTAATTTTAATCCATAAATTCAATGTAATCCCAATACGAATCCCAATAGAATACTTTTAGGGAACTTGACAAGCTGGTTTACAAATTATTATGAAAGAGAAAAAATATAAAAATAGCCAACATGTTTTTGAAACAGAAAAACAACAACTTTTCCTTAAGATTCCAAATTACACTGCAATATTGTTAGTACTAAAGTAGTATAGTATAGGTTCAGAAATAGACAAATTAATCAATGGAAGATAATAAAGAAACTAGAAATAGTAATCTCTCTTTCTCTCAATATCCTCCCCCCACCCACATACACATACATGTGTGCATGAGCACGCTCAATTTGTTTAACCTTAGATCTGACATTTCATATCAGGGACAGGGGAGTGAAATAGAATATTCAATAAATAGCTTGTGGATTATTAGCCATGAGGAAAAATCTTTTCCTCTACCCATCTTAGGTTCTCTTTCTGGGACCCTGTAAATTGGACTGACAAAAGACAGATTAACAAGAGAAAAGCATATAAATGTATTTAATACAAATTTTACACAACACAGAAGCCTTCATAAGGAAATGAAGAGCTGAAGAAGTGGTTAAGTCTGAGCATTTTTATACTAGGTTTGATGAAGAGTAGAAAGTTGTGGGAAAATATGATGGGACGAAAGGGTATGAGATAAGGGTAGCAAACTGGAGGAAACTTAGCAAGGCCAGTTCCTCTAGCATCCCTCCATCTTCAGAGATAAGGATGCCCTTTCCTCCAAATATAGGGAGGGCCTCTCTCACAGGAGGGTCTTCTATCTGCTTCAGGGGAGAGGGGAGAGAGCAGAGAGTCCTTCCTGCGCTTGCCATTTCCCAAATTCTTTCAGCTTACAATATTCAACATGCCAAAGCACCATATTTTGGGGTGGCATGTCCTGAACCCTGTCATATGTAAAAGGATATTTATTTCAACACTGTTAGTATTAGTAAGAACTTGAAGTGGGGAGCCTTAAAACTAAGTACCTATCAATAGAAGGACAGTTAAATAAATTATAGTAATTCATACTACAGAGCACTGTACAGTTATTAAAAAGAATAAAGTGGATCAATTGTACTGAAATAAAAGATCTCTAAGATAAATCAACAGGAAAAGAGCAAGTCATATGCTTCTCTGCAAAACAAAACAAGACAAAAGAACGACTATGTTGACATGTGTGTATATGTACATACAGGTATGTAAAGAGCAATGAAATGACCAGGAAAGTATGTTATTAACTGTGAACAGGAAAATGTGTGTGTGTGTCCAGGTGATGGCGGGACTTCAAAGGAAGACTACCATACTTTATTCTGCATCCTTGTTTATTGTTTGAATCTTTCACAGGAATGTAGTTATGTACTGGTTGTATAATAACATACAATTTCATAAACAATAATATTCAAATAACCAAAGTTTTATTTCCTTTTGAGGGATACACAATAGCATAAAAAGCCCTAGGACATACCAGTTCGGCCTTTTAGAGTCTCTGGATTATCATTTCCTTCTCTACAAAATGAGGATTTTAACTAGATTATCTAATTTCCCTAATAAACTTTACATTTCTATTCGCCTATAAATTATAATTTAAATAATTTTTCGTATTTTATTTTTAATTTGTATTTGACAATTAATACATCAGTCTTACAGGCTGATGTAATAAATCAATTTTTGCCTAAATGAATAAATTTTTCTGCCATAAATGTGGTTACCTACTTTTATATTTTAAAATGATAGACAGTTTAGTTCTGTTCTTTATCTTATCAGAATTGCTACATGGTCAATAAACGTTATAAGGAAACACAGGATGCTAATCACACAATTGTTCTAGCTGGGAAGAATTATGGCTAATTTGACTTCCTAAACTCTTTCTCTTAGCTCTCTTCTTTCAATCGAGAAAAGAAAACGACACAATGCAAAATTTTCATGAGAAAAAAACAGGCCCTTCCAGAGGAAGTAAAGAGACAGCTGAAGCTAGAAAAGGAATGCCACTTCATACGAAATCTTTTAAAATACATGGTCTCAATTCTTTGTTTAGAGACAAAAGTAAAAGGACATCATTTGAGAAGAAAAAGTATTTTCATGCAAAATTGCCTGAATAATTCACCCAGAACTTCCCCCAGATCATCACTAGCTTGGTAGTCAATACCAGAGGAAAGAAAAAAAGACTATGTAGGTTCCCCAGCAAAGAGTCCTACCTTCATAAGCTACCCAGGCGGTTAGAATCCAAATGCAAATTGTATCCTAGTTCTGGAGGACATTCTTCAGTACATTTCATTTTAAAGTAAACATAAGTATCACACGATATTCCATAACAAAACAAAAATGAGGCAAATTGAATCTTGAATAAATATCTCTTCTTTTATTTCCTTTAGACAGCAAATTTGGGCCCTTTACCTTGTCACTACCTAAGAGAAATCTACACTCTCTTCCACACAGAACCCTTTCTTCAAAAAAATACAGAAATTTGCAACACAGGCACCAGTGTAAAGATGAGAGGGGAAGAGGCTGGCCTGGTGGCGCAGCACGTAAGTTCGCACGTTCCGCTTCGGCTGCCCAGGGTCCGCTGGGTCGGATCCCAGGTGCGGACATGGCACCGCTCATCAAGCCATGCTGTGGCAGGCATCCCACATATAAAGTAGAGGAAGATCGGCAAGGTTGTTAGCTCAGGGCCAGTCTTCCGCAGCAAAAAGAGGAGGATTGGCAGCAGATGTTAGCTCAGGGCTGATCTTCCTCAAAAAAAAAAAAAAGATAAGAGGGGAAGACAAGAAAGGAACTATCCCCAGGGTAGAGATGGGCATGCACACACAACACACTCAGGTATCATCAGAAAGAGAAGGATGATTTCCAACACAAATAGTAAGGAAAAAATTTGTTCAGCTATTAAACTTTGATTCCCTTTCTTCATATATTCATCAATGGGCATTTGGGAGGCAGTAAGCACAGTTCTGGAAATGCAAAGAAGAGCAAGGCACAGTTCCTCAAGGATATAGTCTAGTGAGAGAGACAAAGATAAATAATTACAATGCAATATGATTACTGCTATAAAGGAGGGACACATAAAGAACTATGAGAGGACATAGGGAAGGGAGCTGCTAGCTATGTTTTGGGAAATCAGAGAAGGCTTCATAAATACATGAGCTCAGTTTTGTAGTATTAGTAGAGATTCCAGAATTATGCAGTAGAATTTCTATTATCCCTGAGAAGGAATAGTTGTCACAAAAAGCAAAAGCTGAAAGCACCAACCCAAAGGTAGGAATAGAAAGTAGGAAATGTCTACTGGGGTACACACAGTTGGAGAAATGGAAAGAATTAACAAACCAAGAACAAAGTAAGAATATCCACTCTTCCCACTTCTGTTCAACATTCAGGACAAAATGGCCAAATAGGATGTCCCTCCCTTGACACCAAAAGCAAAGGCAACAAAAGCAAAAATCAACAAGTGGGACTACGTCAAACTAAAAAGTTTCTACACAGGAAAGGAAACCATCAATAAAATGAAAACACAACCTACAGAATGAGAGAAAATATTTGCAAATGACATATCTGATAAGGGATATAAATATAAGGAAATCATATAAATATATATATGAAGAACTCATATAAATCAATAGCAAAAGAAAATCTGATTAAAAATGGGCAGAGGATCTGAATAAACATTTTTCCAAATAAGATATACAGATGGCCAACAGGTACATGAAAAGGTGCTCAACATCACTAATCATCAGGAAAACGCAAATCAAAACCACAATGAGATACCACCCCACACCTGTGAGAATGGCTATTATAAAAAAGATAAGAGATAAGTGTTGGTGAGGATGTGGAGAAAAGGGAACTCTTATGCACTGTTGGTGGGAATATAAATTGGTGCAACCACTATGGCAGACAGTATGGAAATTCCTTGAAAAATTAAAACTAGAACACCATATGATCCAGCAATTCCACACCTAAGTGTCCACTGATGGATGAATGGATAAAGAAAATGTGGATAGGGGCTGGCCACGTGGCCGAGTGGTTAAGTTCGCGCGCTCCGCTGCAGGCGGCCCAGTGTTTCGTTAGTTCGAATCCTGGGCGCGGACGTGGCACTGCTCATCAGACCACGCTGAGGCAGCGTCCCACATGCCACAACTAGAAGAACCCACAATGAAGAATACACAACTATGTACCGGGGGGCTTTGGGGAGAAAAAGGAAAAAATAAAATCTTTAAAAAAAAAGAAAATGTGGATAAAGAAAATGTGGAAACAGTGGAATATTATTTGGTCATAAAAAAGAAGGAAATCCTGCCATTTGTGACAATGTGGATGTCCCTGGGGGGCATTATGCTAAGGGAAATAATCCAGACAGAGAAAGAGAGATACTGTATAACCTCACTTATATGTGGAATCTAAAACAAACAAACAAGCAAACAGACCAAGCTCATAGATACAGAGAAAAGACTGGTGGTTACCAGAGGTGGGTAGGGGGCAGGGGCAGGTGGGCAGGGAACAAATGGGTGAAGGGGGTCAACAGATACAAACTTCCAGTTATAAAATAAATAAGTCACGGGGATGTAATGTACAGTATGGTGACTATAGTTAATAATATTTTATTGAACATTTCAAAGTTGTCAAGAGAATAAATCTTAAAAGTTCTCAACACAAGAAAAAAAATTTTGTAACTATGTATGGTGACAGATGTTAACTAGACTTATTATGATAATCATTTTGTAATATATACAAATATTGAATCATTATGTTGTACACCTGAAACTAATATAATGCTATGCCAATTATACCTCAATTTTCTAAAAATTGTAAATTAAAGCCAAAAAAATGTCCCTCGCACATATCCTCTCAACAACAATAATTTGGCATGCATCCACGGACAAAAGTGCCTTTGTGGAAGCTTTGGGATCCGGGTAGGAGACCCTGAAACCCCAGTGCAGTCCAAGACCATGGCTCTCCTCGCACCCAGGCAGCTGACTCGCCTACCGTGGTCCTGGCTGCAGACCCAGAAGCAGCTCAGTACCCCTGAGAACTCGGCTACATTCCCATTTGGCTTTGGTTCTGCCACCAGCACCATATGCTAAGGGACTCAGGAGTCGTTGCGCCCATCTGTGTGTAGGGTAATAAACACACAGACCTGGATCCTGGCTGTGAACCCTTAAGTGGCCCGTCAACCAGCTCCAGCCCCTCTAGGCCGTGGTCCAGAGGCCCTGGAGGTAAGCGTGCCAAACTCAGTCAGATTGTAGATTCTGAAAGGGCCCTGTGACTGCGCTCTAGCCCGTCCCAACACAGTCACTAACAGTCTTGTTGGCACAGGAGACACTCCCATCTGTGCTTCCAGAGATCCTGAAAGGGCCCTAGATATAGCTTCACCTTCCTCACAGCCACAGTCTGCCACTCTGCCAGCAGTCCTGAGGGTCCAGGGTCCCAGCAAGAGATACTCCTGTCTGTGTACCTGGAGATCCTGAAAGGGCCCCTATGCAGCCACTATGGAAAATAGTATAGATGCGCCTCAAAAAATTAAAAATAGAGTTACCATATGATCCAGAATCTCACTTCTAGGTACATATCCAAAGGAAATGATATCACTATCTCAAAGAGATCATCTGAAATCCCCCTACCATGTTCACTGCAGCATTATTTACAATAGCCAAGACATGAAACAACCTAAGTGTCCATCAGCAGATGAGTGGATAAAGAACATGTGGTATATACATACAATGGAATACAATTGAGCCATAAAAGAAAAGGAATTCCTGCCATTTATGACAACATGGATAGAACGTGAGGGCATTATGCTAAGTGAAATAAGTCAAACAAAGACAAATACTATGTGATCTCACTTATATGCGGAATCCAAAAAAAAAAAAAAAAAAGCCAAACTCAGAGAAACAGAGAATAGAATGATGGTTGCTAGGGGCTGGGTGGTGGGGGAATTGGAGAGATGTTGACTTCTTATAAAGCTACAATAATCAAGACAGTGTGGTACTGACTGCCTCTGGATTGACTGGAAAGGCGCATAAAGAAGTTTTCTGGGGCAAAGTAAAAGTTTTCACAGGTGTATAATTTGTCAAAATAAATATTTGCATACCTATTATGTGCCTTGCTGTTCTTGAGATACATCAACAGACAAAAAGAGAGAAGGAGGAGAAGAAGAAATGCCTGCTCTCATGGAACATACATCCCAGCAGCGTTAGGGGCGAGAGAGAGACAGATAACAAAGAAAAGGTTTAAGAAAGAAATTATATTGTATGCTAGATAGTGACAGTGCTGTGGGAAAAGCAAAACTCCAGTGGGCTACAGGAGCATGAGAGTGCTGGGAGGATGCAATTTTATAGTGAGTGATGAGAGGCCTCATGGAGAAGGTAACAGTAGAGCAAAGACTTGAAGGCACGCTCCAACTCCTTGAGGAAAGAGCATTCGAGGCCCTCAGGCCTAGGAACTGCAGAGAGGCCAGTACTTGCAGGAGAGCTTTCTTAGTGCAGTACCAATTGAACAGAACTTTCTCTAAAGATCTATTGGGTACCTCCCTGAGCTGCTCCACCTGAGCTTAGCATGGTGCCTGATGTCTAACGGCATCTGTTAGCCCAGAGGAGAATGGAAAGAAGAGAGAGAATTGAGGCTTCTTTACTCGGGTTCTCATTCTGCATGCTTCTAACTTGCCACGCACGAGGCAAGGAGGCGAATTCCCACATTCCTGAGCTTTGCTCAGCGGTCCAGCATAGAAGGACATCAGTACACCCTCAATATGCCTGATTTTGTTTCTGAGAAGTAAAAACTAAAAACAAAACAAACAAAAACAGTGTTCATTTCCCAATAGCTCTCAGGTCTTAATCTATCCCTGCATTGGGGGCAGAGGATGGGCAGGGCAAAGAAGAATGCTCCCAGCCCTTGAGAGGCCTCCAGAGGTAGCCAGGTTGCTTCTGGAAAGAAAAGGGTGGGAAGGACCATAGCCAGAGTCTGCACAATTTTGAAGGGAGTGAATATTTCCCAGAATATTTGTCTTGTGTGACAGCACAAAATGGGAATTCACTCTGGTAGTATTGTTCAGGGAGTACCCTAGAAGACAATCTGTTTTTCTTGCTGTGTCTGAAAGCGGCACCAGTGTAAGGGCTACAAACATCAGTTGGTCTAATTTCTAGTTTTAGCAAAATCCCTGTCTAACTGGCCTGTCCTGTCACTGTGGATTCAGTATCAAGCCACTGACTGAGTTTACTGATTCCATAAGAAATAGGGCTTCATCTATTTCATGGCAGTTAATTCCAGTTCTATTGCTTTAAGGAAACATTTGGTATTTACTTAACATGATGCTTATTAAATCAAAATCAATGCGAATTAACTTCAAAGTGTTATCTAATTTCCTAATCAGTATTAATGATGGTTTCCAATAGCAAATGCTTTGGAGTAAAAAACAACACTTAACCTATGTATCTTTCCCAAGTTTTCCCCCATTGTATTCAGTTTTAATTAGTGTGACAAGTTTCACATCACAAAGTGCTTCCTCCTATTTTCTAAACACACATTGAGATCTGTTTATATATTAATTTCTGCTAGAATCACAGACATCTCTTCCTTCATGTCTCCTCCCCAAAGGACCAAAAAGGCCTCTTGAGTGGCAATAAATGTCTCATTATAAACACTTAATTAAAAACTGTGTCACAGTTAGAGTCAATCTGGTCTGCACTCTCATGCCAAAAAGCCAAGTCTTTCAAGCTGTGCATTTTTACTATTAACTTTCCAGTGTGGCTTTGGAATCTCAATCAATTCTTTAAGAAATGCAAATATTCTTTTCCCTTTGGTTTAGCAACAGCCACTGGGAAATACATATGTATAATTCCTTCCTGGCTATGCATGTGCTGTAACAATGATCAAAGCTAGAAGCCAAAGAAGATATTCCAGAGCATGCTCAACTTTTTCCAACTTGCTGTCAGGGGCCATTTAACTTTCAGCCTTCCCCTCGGCCCAGCCAGGGGGCTAATGAAAGTGTCCCTCTACAAATGTAGCCTGTTCACAGGATTAATCTCAATCTGTTATCACAACTCTAATTCCACTTCTGCTGTTGGGCCCTTGCCTATAGCCCTTTCCCTCCAACCCACCCTCTACTCTTTTGATAGGGCCTCTAGGGCCCCTCCTGGCCTGCTCCTGACAGCCCTCTAGGTTCCTCATCTGCATCCCCTTAACACTCAACCCCAGTAATACACCTGTGCTCTAATCACGGCATCACTAGTAATTCTCAACACACTATGGGGTTGCATGCTTCCATGCCTTTGTATACATTTCCTCTGACTGAAGAGTCCTTTACCCCTGGTGATCGCCCATCCATCCTTCCAAACTCACTTCAAGAGCCATCTCCCCTGTGACATGTCTTCTCTCACTGCTCTCCCCTGCCTGGGCAGGGTTGAGGTTCTCTCCATTAGTTCCCACAGCACCGTGGGCCCTTCTCTATCCTAACATTTATCATACAATATTTAATTATGAGTTTCATGACTGTCTCCCCACTGAGCTCTGAGCTCCTTAAAAGTAGGGATTTTTTTCATTCTTATATTCCCAGCTGCTAGCACCTGCCTGGTATCTGGCAAGTATAGAAAAGTCTGTATGGAATGAACAGAAGTAGGTGATATAAATGTGGGAAGTATGGATCTTCCAGCTCTCCCATGCACCTGGAAGCATGTGAATCCCACCCTTAGAGAGATGGACGCCCTCTGCTCAGAGTGGCTCTAAATCCCTGACCAAGAAAAGAAACCTGGAAATGACACCATCATTTGCAGATGCCCTCTCACCAGTCGTTATCTCTGTGTCTAATGGGATATGGGCATGGATCATGGAAGCATATATGCCATGAAGGGATCCAGAATATGCCACAATGGCATGAAAATTATTTTGAGCTGAAAGCATTTGAGTTTATGAAATTCCTTTTCTGCCTAAAAGCAGAACTTCCCAAAAGAACTCAAAAGAATTCAGTTGTCATAAATCCCCTCCCCAGAAGCAACCAGAGAAGACTGACTCATCCCTACACCCAAATAGACATTGCCAAAGCACACACACACACGTGTTTATGTGACTACAGGTCCAGTCACATGGACAACTGCTCGTGCCTACAGAGCAAGCAGAGGAATAAGCTCTTTCTCCTATTAGCTTCACGGATCCAGGTGTCTGAGTCTTGGAGGGAGGGGATTTAAAACTAAAAACACTTAAAACAAATATGGAAAATAACAGAACAGAAAAAATGACCAAATGAGGGAAAAAAATGCTCTTGACCTTGCAACAGTTCCTGGTTCTCTGTGGTTATTGGATTGGCAGAGCTCAGATAAATTGAATCAATGGAAAATCCCCATGTTATATTTCCATTTCCAGTCTCCTCCCAAATAAGCCTTTTTCTAGTTGTTAACTAACAACACTGACTTTCTCTGTCAACCTTCATGTAAAGATGCTAGTGAGCAATAATAATGTAAAATAGGGTGAAGCCAAAGGGAGAAAGAGAATCAAAAGGATGAGATTTTCCCATGACTGGACCATTTCCTTGAATGTAATGCTTCAAACCTGTTTCCCCCTCCCAAGCCTCAAGGACGAGAATCTAGACCAGCAGTTTCAAGGTGTGTTCTCCTGGTCTGGGGAGGTACCTCACTGGCAATGGGATGAGAGGGGATATCCACCCCCTACCCTCAACCAGAAAGTGACAGCTTTGTTCTGTTTCACAGTTGGGCTTGCATGGAAGATTCTGTTTGAAGGAAGAGGTTTAGAGCTAAAACAAACAAATGAAAACAAACAAAAACACCAGTCCAGAAAATGAAGCCATTGGCTCTGATGAAATGCCATCTGGCTTTACAAAAATAAGAATGGCCTAAGACCAGCCCAGCAGGCTAGGGGGTGACCTGTAGCTTTCCCTCAGTGTAGTACAGGAGAAGGAACCCCAGAATTAGAGACAAGAGAAGATCCAAGCTCCATCCTGCTGGATGCGACTGTCTGTCTCTCCTGCGAAATTCCCAGGTTCCATGAGGGCAGGGACCCTGTCTGTTTGTACATCTTTGAATGCTCAGGACCCAGCACAGTGCCTGGGACATGGCAGCTACTCAACGACTAGTTGTTGAACAAATAAATGAACAGTCTCTTGTGTTTGTCTCAGGAATTCTGGATTCTCAACTTGCTAAGGTAACCTCTCTAAGCTTCAGTGTCTTCACTATTAAAACAAGCATAATGACAATACCTATTCCAGAGGTGTTTCAAAGATTAAGATAATTCATGTGAATGCATAAGCACAATGCCTAATACAAAAAGGTCTCCAGTAAGGGTTACCTATTATTGTTTAATATTACTACAGTACTCCCTGGCAGGACTGAAGTTTCTCCCTGAGGCACTTTTTTTTTTAACCTCTCAAAGGCAAGGGAGATGGAGTCTGGGTATTATAGGCAAATTCCTTAACTTCTCTGAGTCTCTGGTTCCTTATCTTAAAACAAGAGTAACACTGCCTTCCTTCCAGGGTTGTGGTGGGGATAAATACGGTAGCACAGATATTCATATAGTGGGCTTTCAATAAATATTAGCTGATTGTCAATCAACAAGGTCATCTTGGTGGTGACAATGCTAATGGCTACACTCACGGAGCACATTCTATGATTACACATAGATCATTCAGTCCTCACAAGGTAGGCATTATTAGCCCCATTTTTTGATGTAGAAACCAAGGCTCAGAAAGGTTAAGAAACTTGCTTGACATCACACGGCTAATAAGCAGAGCAGTGGGATTAAAACTGAGACAGGCCTTACCCCAAAGCACACGATCTTATCTCTGCTTCAATTCTGCCACTTCTGGAATCTCTGCCCCACGAACACCTGCCTACACAGTCTGCATTGTCCCCACGAGGGACGTATGTTTGAAGAGGAGCCTTACTCAGCACTTTGCAGCTGGGACCCAACGCACCTCAGCCCCTCATGAATCTGTCAGCCCTGGAGACTGATACTAGGCCCATGGCAGGCAGGGGCAGAGTTGTCCTTTGTGTCGCTTGTGAGAGAAGCAAAACCGTCATCCACCATAGGCAAGTATAAAAGTTTTAGAGCATGCAATGCAATCCGAATTGTTCTCATTTCTGTACCATTTTGTCTCCGCTCTCATTTTTCCTCTCTCTTCTTTCTCAGCTTTTTCTACTCTGTATTTTACATATGCTTGTTAGATATCTTAAAGCATATTTGGAACGAAGTAGGAGTATCATAAATAAGCCAGCAAACACATTCCATGGGGATTCCCTCAAATGCCCCAGGAAAATCAAGAAAGAACACACTCCCCTCTTTCCCTTCCCCATGGAAGGGCTGTAACATCTGACGAAGCCCTGCAGCCCAGCCCGAGCCCCTGCTGAGTGTCAGGGGAGTCACGCAGGAAAGCCACGCACCTCCACAACCAAGCTGCACCAAACTACCTCACCGAGCCCCAAAAAGTCGTGAATGAGCTGGTGGCTGTCCTGACACAGGTTTCCAGGCAAACTAGCGACAAGTGAAGAAACAGAGCTTAGAAACCTAACCTTGTAAAACATCACATCTCGGGCAAGAAGACAGAATCAACGGCCAGGGGTGGATGGAGGCTTTAAAGAAGGTTCGAGGTGCTTGCTCACAAGGCACCACTGCCCGACAGCCCCCTGCAACCCTCAAGACAGGAGAAGCATGGAGCAGAGGAGTCTTGTACCCAGTGCCCTGTCAAGGAACGACCGGGAATGAGGTTGAGGGAGTGTTTTCAGCGATGAGGAGGAAGAGTCCACCTTAAATCTTCCTGACTTTTCAAAGCCCAGTGTTACCCGTTTCAGGCTAAACCTGAAATTTTGTCTGAAACCAACCCAGCCTCAGGTTTGGGTGGGTCCTGGTGATATTGAGGTGGGTGATTTTAACACGTAAATTAAATCATATATCTCCCCTGCCTAAAACCCTCCAGTGGCTTCCCATTTAACTGAAAATAAAATCCCAAGTCCTCAGCAGACCCTACAAGGTCAGGCCCCAGGCTGCCTCTCTGAGCTGACCTCCTACCCTCTCCCCTTGCTCACTGTGCTCCGGCCACCAGAGTTCCCTCATGACCTAAGGGCTGAACTTGCCCTGCTGTTCCCTCAGCCTGGGATGCCCCCTCAATGGGGACTTTTGCAAGGCTGGCTGTCAGGTCTCAGCAGAGCCAGCACCTCCCCAGAGCAGTCATCCCTCACACCCTGAACCCCAAAAGAGTCACTGTCCGTCTCATGGCCTGATTTTATTCTTCCATAGCAGTATTACCATCCGAACTTACTTTGTCCTCATTGTTTACTTGTTTATGTTTCCTCTTCCTGTCACAATGTAAGCTTTGTGAGACAGGGGAATTTGTCCCATTACCTCATCAAGCTCTTCCTGTGTCCAGGACCTGATTTCACACTGAATATCCACAACTTCATGCCACCTTCTCTGCACTAAGAGGCTCCATGTCACCAAAGGAACTGACCTAGCACCACACTGCCTGTGTATGGCATCTGGACCCAGAGCAACCTGCTTCCACGTCCTAAAGAGTTGCCTCCATAAATATTTGTGGCAGAAAGGCAAAAAAGAAAGAAAGGCAGAAGGGAGGAGTTGAATGGGTTTTCCCCTATTTCTAGTCCCTCCTGCTCCCAGACACAAAGACTCTGACCTCCCTTCTGCAGAACTCCAGGCCTTCTCTCATCCAGTCGAGACTCAGTAAGTTCACAGCTGAGGATCCTCAGTCCCTGGGAGAGCAAACTGTGTCCTTCTTGCTCATTGGTGTATCGGCCAGAGTATCGAGCATGAAGCAAAGCATCTGGCTTGGAGCCAGCCCTCAATAAAATACTTGTTGAATGAATGAATAAGAGAGAGCATGGAGGGAGATGGGTGAGGGCGATCAGATTCCTCCAATCTCTGACAGCACTGTCCATGATGGTGCCCCTCGGAGCATTACAGCGGTCCTCAAACTCAAACATGCACCTGCATCTCCCTGGAGAGCTTCCTTAATAACACAGATTCCTGGACCTCATCCTGCAGATTCTGTACTTCCACGGTGGGGAGTTGACGCAGACCCAGGTTTGGGAGTCATGGTATCCAAAGGGGTATTTGATGATTGGAATCCACATGATGATTTTCTCCCCTATTCGGTCAATGGCTAGAATTTCTGGATAATGACAAGGCTGTGCTACTCTGTGCTGTATGGAGGCTTGTGCCCTGCAGGGCATCAGGTAAATGTTAGTTGAAAATAATAGTAATAAAGCCTTTCCCTTTATCCTTCTGAGCATCTTCTGACAAGGAATCCAGTTCTGCCTTCTCACTGTGAAGGGCTGGCTTACAGGTTCTGAGCTGAATAAAATAATTCACCTAGTTATGAAGCGGGAAAATGAGTGCCTCCCTCCTGAAGGTTGCAGCAGCTATTGGGAGAAAGGCCAGGCCCTCAGCTCGGGCTGGGGGAAAGCGAGCGTGCTCTTCAATAGAAGCAGATCAAGTGCTACAAGAGCCACTTGAAAAGAAGGTGACAGAAAAACACCAATGGAAAACCAGTCTTAAGCTAATCTGGGCCTGAGTCTTAAAAGAGAGCCAGTTTGGGAAAAGGTGAGGTATGAATGGAGAGAAATCAAATACTGAGCATGACCTCCCAGCAGAGAGTTGAAAGCAGTACAACACTCCTTCCAGCAGGGAAGATACTATTAATAACACTGATAATACAATAAAGTGTAGAGCTGCAAGGTACTTTTCCTTCAGGGAGGTCAAAGCGTTTTCCTGTATCGTCCCACTTTAACCCTCCGCAATCTGATCTGATGGTGACCACGGCTTGGACTGAGGTAAGGAAACTGAGGCACATGGAGACTAAGCAAAAGGAAGCTGTCTGCATGATCCACCTGTGGCAGAATCAGACCCCATGTGAGGGCTCCAGATTTGAACCTCAGGGTTCTTTCCACTGACACCAGCTGACATCTCACAATTACAGTGATGAAGTACAGTATACATCAGTAAGATCAGAAAAATGGGCATGTGGATTTAGGAATTGTTAGGCTCAGATTGGCAGACTAGCTCAGACTCTAAGATGGGTTCCCCCTGACCAAACACTTCTCAGCCCAGCCCTGGGTCAGCAGGATTAAGCATCCAGCTGCAGTCAGTCCAGGGTGACCCTGGGTTCCCAGTCAGGGCCCTGGTCATAGAGAAGGATAGAAGGAATGAGACCTCTTCAGCTTGCAACCTGGCCCTCTGAGCACCGTAGAGGGTGGGGAGCATCCAGCTGGGCCCTCTAAGCCACCCTCAGCTCAGTTTTCCTTTCCATGCTTTTCACAGGTGACTCTTTCCACACTAGGCAAGAGCCTGGACAGGGTTCCTGAAGTTCCTCGCATTTATCCAGAGCCCTGCAGGATTTCTCTACTGAGTTGCTTTACTGGCTCCTCAGACTCTGCAGGCCCAGAACAGCACCTGTCTTCCTCACAGAAAACTGGTCCTCTTCTGCCTTCCCTGTTTCAGTGAATACCACCAGCATCCAGGTAGCCCCCCAGGCCATTCAGCTCCCCAGCCCCTCCCTCATCCATGACAGCCACCCGGTCACCAGCGTCTTCCCCTGCTCCCTCTTCTCTTAGCCACTGCCTTGATTCTGGGTCTCATCACTCCCTGCCAGGGTCGCTGCAGTAGCCTCTAAAGAAGGTCAGTGTGTCCCTTCCTGAGCTCTACCTCTTGCAGCTCAATCTCTGCACTGCTGCCAAAGGGGTAAGCTGGCTGTGATGGAGTTCCTTCGTAGCTCCCCATCTCTTTTAGGATAAACCCAAACTCCTTAGTGAGGCATCAGGCCAAGATTTTCATGATTTAAGCAACACCCTCTTCTCCAGCCTTTGTTATGGCAGGAACTAGGAAACTAATACAAGGACTCAGAGATTATCCAGGTGGAGAAAGAGGGGAGGGCCCCTGCAGCCCTCCCAGCTCAACCCTGCCACAGCGCCACTCAATTGTACCAACAAACTCGCACCATGCCCCTGTCTCCACACCTGGCCTGGGGGCTCCCTTCCCCTCTTTCTCCACCTGGATAACCCCTGAGTCCTAGAATTAGTTTCCTAGTTCCAGCCATAACATTATACCACAAACCAGTTGGCTTCGAATGGAAATGTATTGTCTCACAGTTGTGGAGATCAAGTCTGAAATAAAGGTGTTGCCAGGGCCCTGTTCCCTCTGAAGGTGCTAGCGAAAGACCTGTTCCATGCCTCTCTCCTGGCTTCTGGTAGTTCCTTGGCTTGTGCCAGCATAATTCCAATCTTCTCATGGTGTTCTCCCTGTGTCTGTGTCTGTCTTTGTGCCTAAATCTTCCCCTTTTAATATAAGGACATATATTGGGTTAGGGCCCACCCTAATCTCGTTTTAACTTGATTACGTCTGTAAAGACCCTAACTCCCAATAAGGTCACATTCTGAGGTACTGGAGGTTAGGACTCTCACGTATCTTTTGGGTGGGTGGGGGAAGGGGGACACCATTCAACTCATAAGAGTCCATAAAGCCACAAAGTGATTATCACCTCCTGGCCTTGCTGGGCTGGGCAGCTTTTCCCCTGTGCTTCCCTGGTGTCCCATCTAGTCCTCATCACACACTACTATAAAATCCACTTGTTTGTGTCCCCACCTGACCATGACTCCAAGAGAAGGAACCCGAGACTTTGATCTCTATAGCCTTAGATCTTACTCAGCCTGGTACCGGGTACATTGTGGGCATCAAATGTTTGTTGATGAATGAACACAGATGGTGATGGATTTTGCAAGCTGTGCCGCTGGCCCCATTGCCTGCCTTCACCACAGGATTACAAGGGAACACATGGTCAGCAGGCTTGAGTGACCTCTGTCCAGACTCTAGCCTCAAGGACAACTAGGTGAGCTGACAAATTTAGTCCATTTGTTTCCTACCAGCCTGGTCTGGACAGCTGGAAACTTCAGCAAAGACAGGGGCCCATAGGGTGAAACTTCAGGAGCTCCAAGCCTTTGTCCTGAATGCCATCTTTCAAACTCTGCTCATGAATGGCTGCCAAAATGAAGAAGGATTTTTTCTGGTTGTTTTCCTTACTGACCTTTCTCCGAGCTCTGTAAACTCATTCTTCTAGACAAAGATCCTTGCAGTGGAACAGCAACAGTAGACTCAGAGCTACAATGTGCAGCTTACCTCTCTTCCAGCATGTGGGGAAGTCGCAAGGCTGCAGCTGCCATTGCTTCTTCACATTTGCACCCCCTGCATGTCAAAGGCCACTTGGAGCTGGCCCCGGTCTCTGTTGTGGCTGGAGCAGCCAGGAATATTGCTTGGTGCCAGGCCTTTTGCTTCTGTCTATAGTACCTGGCTTTCTCAAAGCAAGTTTTGAAATTAAAGCCACTTCCTTCTACCTCAGCTATGGTAATAATGCTCAAGATTCATTTAGAAATATAGGACACAGCTATCTTTCAATAAATGGCACATCTGAGATTGTGTCTGTGTTGACCATTTCATCTCCAATTTAACGAATTGTGAAACAGGGCTGTCGTCTCTGTGCAGGGATGCCCTCCCAAGGGAGCCTAGTCAGTTAATGTTGTGTTTGGATTCACTCTTTTGTTCCCAATGTGCTCTGGTGGGTTTGTCAGTATAACTCCAATTTGTCTCATACACATCCTTTTGATGTGCTAATATCCTTCATGGTGAAGGCAAAGTACGTGATCAGGTTGAGAGAAGCAATGCACAGGTGAGAACACGCTCATTCAGAAAAAATCTCACTACTTCCATTCTGCAGATATTCTTTAATGTTCTCAAGGATATGAGTTCCTCATCCTTAGAGCCTTTGCTTTCCACCACTGGTCATTATACTAATATTGGCTAGCTTTTTATTACATCTCATTTCATTAATAATTGTGGCCATTTTTTGAGCACCTGCTAAGTACCATTAAAGCCTTCACAGCAGGCCTAGCTAGCACAATTAGGCAAGAAAAAAAAATAAAAGGCATCCAAACAGGAAAGAAAGAAAGAAAATTGTCTCTGTTTGCAGATGACATGATCTTATATATAGAAAAGCCAAAGATTCCACCAAAAAACTGTTAGAACTAATAAATGAATTCAGTAACATTGCAGGATACAAAATTAACATACGAAAATTGGTTGCATTTCTATATATTAATACTGAAATACGTGAAAGAGAAATAAAGAAAACAACCCCATTTAGAACAGCATCAAAAACAATAAAACACTTAGGAACAAATTTAACCAAGGAGATGAAAGATTTGTACACCGAAAACTATAAGACATTGATGAAAGAAATTGAAGAAGACACAAATAAATGGAAAGATATCCCATGTTTATGGATCAGAAGAATTAATATTGTTAAAATGTCCATACTACCCAAAGCCATCTATATATCCAGTGTAATACCTATGATAATTTCAAGGGCATTTTTCACAGAAATAGAAAAAGTAGTCCTAAAATTCATATGAAAACACAAAAGGTCCCAAATGGGCAAAGCAATCTTGAGAAAGAAGAACAAAGCCAGAGGCATTACATTTCCTGATTTCAAACTATATTACAAAGCTATAATAATCAAAACAGTATGGTACTGGCATAAAAACAGACATATAGACCAATGGAATAGAATCAAGAGGCCAGAAATAAACCCATGCATATACAGTCAACTAATATTTGACAAGGGAGCCAAGAATACTCAATGGGGAAAAGATCGTTTTTTCAATAAATGGTCCTGAGAAAATTAGATATTCACATGCAAAAGAATGAAACTAGACACCTATCTTACACCTCTCACAAAAAAGTTAACTTGAAATGGATTGAAGACTTAAGTATAAGACCTGAAACCATAAAATTCATAGACGAGAATATAGGGAAAAAGTTCTTTGACCTCGGTCTTGGCAGCAATTTTTTATATGACACCAAAAGCAAAAATAAATAAGTGAAACTACATCAAACTAAAAAGCTTCTGCACAGTAAAAGAAACAATCAACAGAATGAAGAGGCAACCCATGGAATGGGAGAAAACATCTGCAAATCATTTACCAGATAAGGTGCTAATATCCAAAATATGTAAGGAACTCATACAACTCAATACCAAAAAGAAACCCAAATAATTTGATTAAGAAATGAGTACAGGGCCCGAACAGATATTTTTCCAAAGAAGACAAAGAGGGCAAACAGGTACATGAAAAGATGCTCAACATCACTACTCATCAGGAAAATACAAATCAAAACCACAATGAGATATCATCTCACCCTGTTAGAATGGCTGTTATCAAAAAGACAAGAGATAACAGTATTGGCGAGGATGTGGAGAAAAGGGAACCCCTGTGCACTGTTGGTGGGAATGTAAATTGGTACGGCCACTATGGAAAACAGTATGAAGGTTCCTTAAAGAATTAAAACTAGAACTACCGTATGACCCAGCAATTCCACTTCAGGGGGAGGGGGTAATACATCCTGAGGAAATAAAATTACTATCTGGAAGGGATATCTGCCCCCCCACCCTCCATGTTCATTGCAACATTATTCATAACAGCCAGGACATGGAAACAATATCTCAACGAAGCTGAGAAAGGAAAGCCTTCACAGCAACCTTCTGCATACCCTTGTCCCCACTCTATTGGAGAAGAAACTGAGGGCTCATTTGCCAAATGTTCACATGGTCAGTAGGTGGCAGATCCAACGTTCCAGCCCAGGTTGGCTCAACTCCGGGGCCCATATTCTTGGCTAATTCACCTTCAACACCTCCAGGTCTTCAGAAATCAAAGTCTTAAATAAACTTTGAATTGAATGGAACTTAGCTTTGTCCTCTGGCACTTCCAGCATAGAAGACATAAAGATCTTACTGACATAACTAAAATTTTCCTCAATTGTCTTCCCACCCTCTGCCACCCCCAGTTGTTGACGCAAACAGTGGGATGAGGCAAGATCACCTGAGTGGAAGCACAGAATGAAGCAGCACTAAAGAGGTGAAAATAACCTCCCTGTACCCAAGTAAGCCTCCAGCAGATTGGGCCCTGTGGGAATCCTTGCACAGCCTCACTGCAACAGCCGTGCCTTGGGTTTCTGTTCTGCACTTTCCACAGACCGTGCAAAAATGACACCTGGAAAGTAACTCAGCTCCCACTAGGCGAGCAGAGACAAAAATATGTCATGGACTCCTATAGAAGTCACTTCTTGTACAAGGTAAGAGGCCATGCTGGACAGAAGTCCAGGGCTTGCGTCACAAGGATTTGTAGGAACTGTGTATATTAAGAGAGGAAGCTAAGAAAGGGCCTCAGCTGACCCCAGAGACAGGACCAAACAAATGAATTTTCTTCATTTTAATTCACATCTAACATGCACATGGATAAAATAAGTGTGGGCCTGGGAACATTTACCAAACTGGACTAGTGACATTTAATTAAAGCATTGTTGACCTTGCAGGAAGAATTGGAGGCACTAAGGGAGGAGAAGAGCCTTCATCCTCCTCTACTGCTTAAAGCCTTTCAGTGGCTCCCATTCTCTTTGGGAGTAATTCCTGCCATCCCGGCCCATTCTGAGGCCTGCACAGCATGGCTCCTGCTCCGGCCCCAGGCCACACCCACTCCTGTGCTCCTGGGCTTCCAGAGATCCTCTAACTCACTTTGCTCTCCTTGTCTCCGAAGTAGCTGTGCCCTGTACCTAGAACAATACTTCCATGCCCTCCTTACCAGCTGACACCTGCTCATCCCTCATATCTCCACTTACTCACCACCTCCTCCTGGAACCGTCTCAGCTGCCCAGAGGTACAGCTCAGTATGTTTCCTAAGTTCTCTCCTAATGCCTCTACTCCCTAGTGAAGCACTCACGCTGATGGAAATTGCTTGAAAAAATTTTCCCTGGGGGAAAGCTCTCTGAGGGTAGGGCCTAAATAATTGTATCATTACTGTGCATCAAGTGGACAGTATCATGCTGGAAATGTGAAACTACAGATGAATGGAGTAAATGAACACAGAGATAAAGCTTGAATTATTCCCTCTGCCTATGAGAGGCCTCTTCCATCTCCTCTGGAAATAGACCCCTCTTGTCTTGTTGACATGGTCTGTCCAAGCAGGGAATGTTAAGCCAAGCCCACCCAGGTTCTTTGAGTTTGGCTGTGTCCCATTAAAAATATAATCCATAAACCCAGGCCAAGGCTCCATCCATCAGACACCAAAGGCCAAGCCTGCCATCATCAATAACAGGGCTGATGTTGCTGTCAGTACCAGGAAATGAGGAAAGTGATGCAGGCCCAGCAACTCAGGGATACCAGCAGCTGCACCAGCCACTGAGGTGGATTGCCTTTGGATGCCCAAAGAGCGTGTCTAAGAAACAAGGAGGACTCCTGTTCAGCAAGATGAGAACTCTACAAATATGAAGCCTAGCTGGTGGAGAGAAATTAATAAAATGTTACTTCATGATTTAACTATATATTCATTTTTCATCTGGATTAAAGATATACTACACTTTATGAATGAAAACATGCTGCTAATTAACATTAATCTACTCAGGAGAAGGAAAGTCAGTGTAGATTCTTTTTAATATTAAAGTAGAGGTGTAAACCTATCTCTTTATTATGTATTAAAGTTAATCCAACTAGGCTGGAGAATATTTTGGCATTTTTCTGCTTTTGGAGTTGTCTGAAGGGGACTTCAAGGGCATGATGACATGCCAGTGAAGCTACCTGCAGCATTCGCCCCTATACAAACTACGCTGGAGGACTCACACCCACCCTCCTCCCCAGCCCGTGGACTCCTGAAAGGTAGCCCAGGAAAGGCACATTTTAGGTTATTCACTCCGTTCTCAACAAAATCCCTTCTCTGGAAAATGCCCCTGGCCAAGCTAGCCATTCCAGGCATATTCATACTCCGCAACCCGCCCTCCTGGCTATGGGTCACCTAAGTTGGGCCAGAGTTGGAAATCTGAAATCAGGGCTAAGAGTGCCCAGTTTCAGTCTGGACTGGTCCCTTGAGCAGAGGAGATATAAAGACCCGGGGGCTTTGAGGACAGCCACTTTCTGCCAAGTGGACCAAACAGTAGAGAAAGCCAGCATGGAGAAAAGCAGCAGGAAGCCCCTGCAGAAGTAACAGAGACAAGAGAGGGACTTCCTGGGTTCCCACACCTAGGCCCTCCCTGCTCCCTCTCTCCAATGCTTTTCCCCTAACCCTGTACCCCTGTCCATTGTAAACGAATTACTGGACACCCTCAGACTCCATAGAGTTCTACCTCCACCTGACTGACCCTTCTTGACTTGATCAAAAGCTGACTTGGAAGCATGCTGATTTTGGTACTACATCATGTTTACCTCCCCAGATCATGAGTGCACAGACACATTGCTTTCCTAGCACCTAGATGTGCTCAACACACATTTATTGAATGAGTATTGATATCACCTTTCTTGAAGGGCTCTCAGTGGAGGTTGCTCATTCACTTGATTCCCACATACCATGAAGGCAGGTGGATGGACAGTCTTCATGCTGCCACTGCTGCTTCTAGACATCACTCCTCCTCCCTTATAAAAACAAAAAACACAAACAAAAATCCAACAGCAACCAGTCCTGAGGTTTGTGACATCACAGTCGTCTATACATGTTGACTTAATTCCTCAAACCAAGTTCCCCCCATCCTAACAGGGACCCTCATCAGTCCAAGGTTTGATTCCATCCATCAATAATTTCTCCTCAGGGTTTCACAGAATCCATTTCAGGGTAACATTTGAGAATGGCCTGCTGAGAACTGATTTGTCTGGTCCAGGTAACTACATGGTTGAGATTAGATATGCTAAAAAAGACGACAGTTGAGTCAATTATGGTGAGTTTGGCTCATGTAGCAGCTTAACTAGAAAAGCTAGCTTTGAGAAAGGCTCTTCTCCTTTAATAATAAGTGCTTTGACTTGGTAGAGTGCCTTAGCTCCCCACTAAAATTGAACTGAGTGGACATTACAGCTTTTGGCACTTCTCTGGGACAAGAATTTATTTGGCACCATGAACAATATCCCAGATTCCTCATGTTCCATCACACCAAAACAGAACAACATCATCCGTTTATCCCAGTGTACAGAGCCAGATAAGGAAGATGCCTCAGGAATGATAATGGGTGTGTTGGTGGGGTGATTTAGTCTCCCTTCATAAAGCTTTCTTGATCTTTATGTGGTTCCATTATCTTTGAGCAATTAAACCCTTATGGGGAGAAGTACTGCAAAGAAAATTGCAATTATACACACATAGCTGCCTACACCTCTCTGCAAACCCTTTTTATTTCTTGTTCCCCAGGTAGCATGAGAGCTGTGCATGTGGAAAACAATTAGGACCAGAGATATTCTTCCCACACAATCAGAGAGCAGGTCAGTAGTGTGTGATTCCCTGCCTGCAGCAGAGGCTGTAGGGGAATCAGCCACATGCCCAGCCTGGCAGGCAGGGTGTAATTGCACGTGCTTTCCCGGGGCCCTAATGCAACCCCCCAAAAAGCAGAGATTTGAAATGGGTTGGCATTTGGGAATCAGCCTCTTTGGTGTCCAAGTGCTGCTTTCTGCTTCCTGAGCAAGAGGAATCATGCAAATGGAAAGAGAAGACATTTCTCCAAGGTGGCCCTGACTTGTAATAGTGATAGCTTACATAGGGCTAAACAATAATCACTCACTCTTGACCAAATCCAGATACCTCCAAGGAAGCTCCAATGACAGGTCGGCATGCAGGTCTGTAGAGTCACACCCATTGTGGGCACACCGGGCCATTGAGCAGCAGCAATGACTCATTCTAAGAATCTGCCACGAGGGTCTAGCCAATGGGGGCTCATACCAGAGTAACATGCAGCACCATACACACACACACACACTCACATTGTTCTTGCCTCCCGAACTTGGAGCATCTCCTGCATGTGATGCTGCGGTACAAAGAAGTCTGGAAGTCTGGATAGGTGGGTGGGATGGCAACGATGTTTTATGTCCTCTTGCTCATTGGTCTTAGTTGTCACCTAAACTCTCAAGCTCAAAACTTATGTATCATAATCAAATGACAAAATTATCTAAAGCAATCACATACATCTTACTTTCCATTTCAATATATCATATAAATATGTTCTATTATATAGCTCAAAAGCATGTAATTGGCCCATAAAATCCTTAACGTTCCAGTTGTCCATCTTAGGAAACATCAATAAAAACAAACATAATATGCTGCATGAGATATCCTTTCCAATTCATATCCTCACCTAGACATTCAACCAAGCACATGAGCATGTCTAAATCCATCATTTGTGGCTATGCTGCAAGTTGACTTCAGATGAGCCATTACCAGGCCTTCCCTTGCTGACTTCCTAGACTGTCCCCTCACTTCCAAGCCACATCTCTTGGAGCTTCCATGCCCACTATCCAGCCAGTCCCCTCACTCTACTTCTCTACATGTCTGCCAAGGAGAGGGCTTGGCCCCCTCTCCTGACAAAATGAACCCAGTTATCACCAAATTACAACGTCCTTGATGCCAATTAAACTAGATAAATTGTTTCTAGGAAGCTTGAGGTAAAGTTATCAGACAGTTGCCAATGTCTATGCTTCACTTAGAGGCAGCAACACACAGGCTGATTGAACCACTTTCTGAAAGGTGGCCTGGTCATTTGAAAACTTGACTAATGAGAATTTGATTCAGGCAAGGCTGGACAAGGGAAGTGGCATAGTTGATACAAGAGCAGCAAGACTCCCCTTTACATAGAGGAGAGTGGGGGACCATAGAGGGGCTTACAGTGAGTGGGTCTTTGGAAAGTTTCAGGAGTGTAGCACCTTAGAGTTCTGTTTTAAGGCCCTATGTCTTATTCAAGTGTATTTGATTAACTCATTTTGATATAAACTTATATCTTCTTTGCTTTAGATTAAAATATTCTGCACAGCAATATTCATCTTAGCATTGCTTATTATAGTGAAAAATTGGAAGTCTACGTGTGAGAGACAGCTAAATAAAATAAAGTGACTCCATTCAATGGGATATTATGACATAATAAGGAGTCTGAAGAGAATGTTATACCATGGAAAATGTTTAAGATGTAATGCTAAGTCAAAAGGCAAAGGGAACCAAAGTGTGCATAATATGTTATTTCACATTTTTAAATAAAACTTACGCAAAGAAAAATATAGTCTAGGAGACAGTTCACCAAAATATAAATGGTGGAGATGTTTAGGTGGTGGGATTATGGACTTTTTTTCCTCTTCTTTCTATATACTTATGTTTTCTAAATTTAATCAACATGTACAATTTTTAATGATTATATTTTATAATAATTACTTTTTTGAAAATATAAGTAAACTGTCTCAGAGGCCACACTATAACAGTCACAAGGGATCAGAAGATACAGGTAAGAGAATCACTACATGAATCTGTTCATCTGATGGAAGATGAGAGAAAGCTGAAGTGACTTTAGAAGCTACTAGGGCAGCTGTGCTCTGGAAAAAAATCATGCGACTTATGCTGTAGACATGACCCTACACTTCTTTCTCTCTTCTGCTTTACCACAGGGAAACAAAGGATCAAACAATGATTTTCTTCTGAGAACTAAAAGCAGGACACTGAAAGCCTGCCTTCACTTGGTGCATTTTTAAATGACTCTTCTGCTACTTAAAAGGTTTTAGCCTACTTCCTGCTCTGAAACTCTCAGGAACTAGAGCCAGACCCTACGTACCACATATATCCTGAAAGAACTGCAATTCCAGAAGAGGTTTTCAATCCATTAGAACACTGCATCCTGCAGACTATCATCTCTCTGTAGACAAAGATCAACTTTGTCTTATTCATTATTGCAGACTCAGTGCCTAGCACAGTGCTTGATACCAAAGGATGCCTCAAAGCATATTTGTTGAATGAATGTTTTTAAAATATTTTCTTAGAGTCAGGATTAGCCTAAGCAGAAACTGAAGTGAGTTCAGGGCTGGCGAAAATTACATTTTATCATAGTTAGGTATTAAGTTTTTAAATTTGCTATGACTATATGTTATTTAGACAAATAACTTTACTGTTTTAACTAGTTTTAAAAATGGCCAAATTAACACATGGTATTACCTTGAACACGGTTATTCACATGTAGGAGAAAGAAGCTGAATCCAGACAGTACCATCTACCTAGTGCAAGTGATGTGGATCAAAGATAGACTGCAAAGGAGGGAATCAACAGCTCTGGAACACCACCCTTGCAAACCTGAACCTATGACGTGGCGGCAATTGTTCCATGAGGAGTTGATCCCAACCACTCCCAGGAATTGTCCTGTAGGACAGTCATTTGGTAGCAGGGCTGGGAGGAAAACAGGAGCAGCCATGTTGAAACCTCACAGCCAGTGACTGGACTAGGAGAACCGGCACCAGAGGAGTCTCCCATGATGCCATGTTCTGAGGCACTTCAGACTGGCGCCACCAGGAGGCCCAATTCAATCAAAGTTGCTTTTGTGCTACTCTTCCTGTCATTAGTTTACAACATGTCACTGGTCCTTGTGCTACACAGACAGGTAAATTCAAATATTTCACTGGCTCTTTCCTATCCTGTCAGCTCTTCAGCTCTCTGCCATCTCCCCAGTGAAGAGCTCTGTAGATTCTCCAGAATGAACAGGAAATAATAATTGTAAAAATGTTTTAAATAAGTAAAGTCCTGGCAGGTTTCATGTGCTCTCCCCCTCAGTATCAGATTCTCTCATTAACCTTCACAGGGTCAAAACTGGGAAATAAAACTTAGAAAACCTTCTAAGGAAATGAGATTATTTTTAGCAGAAAGAGCCACATAACAATGTCTTTCAAGTGTAGGAATGGCTTTCACACAGTGAAGAGCTACTTTTCATCTCCTCTAAACAAAGAACAAGAAGAGCCCAGTTTTAGTTGAAACTTGAGGAATTTAACTTCGATAATATTACTTTTGGTTCTCTGATATTCCTTCCGTGGAATTTTTTTTTTAAGTAGGGTAGATTCTCATCTTTCTGAAATGCTTTTAAACAATTCAGCCTGAATGCAGAAGATGGAGCAAATGGTCTTTTAAAGACTCCTCATCTTCAAGATGTTGGACATGCAGGAGCTTCAAGAGGAAACTGTATTTTGTCATTTGATGGCCAATTCCATTCTACCAAACATTTCTAAAACACCAGATACAAATTTTCATACAGATGATGACCTAACAGCTTTCTCCTTCATTTAAACCTACTGGTTGATTTCCTCTCCTAGTTATTGAGAACTGTCCACCCTTCCTCCAATTGTTCTGACATGTTTCCTCAGACACTTTCATCCTATTCAAGTCCCTGTGAACTCACACTATGTCCTCTGCAATAAAGAGGGGCCTTTCCCCTTAAATCATACAATCTTCTAAAAAAGGAGATTATTAACCATTGTGTCTTAGTTAAATTTCAACATGGGAAATTAGGTTTTGCCTTCCTACAATTTCCTCGTCATTTTAATTAGAAATACTATTTAATATCCCACTCAAAACGAAACTTGTTGCAGAGAGGGTTGCCTCAAAGGGGCCTGCCTTTTCTAGCACAGAGGAGGCGACATTTCAGAGATGTATGACTAATACTCCTGGGGCAGGAGCTGAGTACATTGGGATCCTTTGAGAGTAAAGGTACCTCCAAAGGATAAAATTGATTTTTATTTTATGCCTGCGGTAGACAATTCCATAAGACAGATTTTTCCCTCCAGCATTTTGCAGCATCTTCTAAAATTCAGAATCAAGGCAAGAGCTGCTTGGTAACATTGTGTGGATGACGCATTATACGGAGCTGACTCTGTGACATCATGCTGTCTTGTTCTCAGTTAGAGCAACCCCATGTGCCTGCCCTGTACTCCCCAGCCCTGTGAGTCACTGCATGATATATTATCCAGGAAATGCACAACGATGCTTTTCTAAAAACTCACGATTACAAAATTGAGGCTTCCGGCCTGGGAATGTAGAGTGAAAAAAGTAAACTCTCAAAAGGAGTGGGTTCTCATTTCTGTTTTTCTTCTCATTATTAAGTATAGGATCCTACAAGGGATTATAGTCTTTAAGCATTGCAAGTGATTATTGTTTTTTGCCATTTTATTGCCTCAAAACTGAAGTTTATTTTCCACCAACAAGAACTTTCCATTATGAATAGCTATGTCACTCCACATCCTAAGAACCTTTTATCATCAAAAATGGCTAAATATCTATGCATTCATTATGAATGCTGAATACAATTGGCTAAATAAGCTCCACTCATGCCTGAAGAATCCTATAATACAAAACAATTTGATACATACAAACTTGTAGTGGATTTGAATGATGATAAAATAAATAAAATATTGAGGATAATCTACTAAAGAGAAAACAAAAATTTGGCTTTATCCAAATACTTCTAATCTGAGAAAAGAAAATCGTGCTGGACCCCAAATAGTGGGAACTCAAAGTTGAAAATCTTTTCTTCTGTCTCCACCTTCCAAATTTCAGTAAATAAAAGAATTAGTGAACAAAAGAGTCAGTGAACAAAAATTGAGAGAACGATAGAAACAGCAGAGATTAATCAAGCCAAGATGTTAACAAGGATGGAATCTCTTTCTGGCAAGGCTGACCTTTCCAAACCAGTACATAGTATTTCTCACTCCTGGAGCTTAAGACTCTAGGACAGCTAGACAAATTAGCCAGAGTGCAGACCCCCAGGGTTGAAAAGCAATCAGGCAGAGAGTACACATTAAATACCCTCCCTTGCCTCAAAAACACCATCCTTCTCCTATTGGAAATGTACCGTTAGCGGCAGGGCAGCATTGCTTGGGGTTTGAATGGTATAGGCTTGATTTGGATCATCCCCATGAAGGCGACACTGTGGGTTCCACAGAGAAGAAATCACTCTGGGTAATCACTTTAACAGGCAAAGAAACCTCTGGAACCACTATTGGATTTGGAGGTCAGCCAACCAGGCAGAACCTGAAGGAGCCTCTGGACCCAGACACTCTAATACACCCCCCGAGGAATTTTAGTTCTTTCTGTCCCACACTCCACTTGTTTAACAGCATGGAACAATGAGGGTCACTCAAGTCCTCTTCAGTGAGTCCGAGGCTGAGAACTCAGTGGGGCTTCCAGGAATACTTCATGTTACAGGTACATACATGCCTGACAACACATTCCCTTTGGTTTCACAGTTATAACATGGGCTGTAGAGGTGGGGCAGGAAACTGAGAGTTAACTTTACCTTTTTCCCAACGATTACTCTGGGCCAGCCATGGGAAATCCCATTAGAGGCTCCAAATGGGTTCAAAGTCAATGTCCTGGAGGAAATAACTATTACAGCTATAAAAAAATGTTGTCAAAATTTGGAAGTTATAATGATGCTCATCCAAGGACCTAGAAATAATGGTCATAGCATGGCTTAAAATCAATGTACAAGAGTAAAAGATACACAAAGTCATCTTTGCCTAAGACAAGATGGCTGCCAAACTGGCAGGTTCGACCATAGCTTCATTGAAAGTAACTGCTATTTTAAAAAAGACCAACTCAATCAGAAGAAAGATTTGTCACTTTTGGAAGCTTTTATGGCTACCAGCTACTGATGTTATAAAAAATAACTTAATAGTTGCATAGATAGAAACTGCCAAACTGTTTTCCAAAGAGGCTGTGCCATTTTACAGTCTCACCAGTAATGTATCAGTGATCCAGTTTCTCTGCATCCTTGTCAGCATTTGGTATTATCATTTTTTTTAGCCATTCTGATAGATGGGTAGTGATATCTCATTGTAGTTTTAATTTACATTTCCCCAATGGGTAATGATATTGAACATCTTTTCATGTACTCCTTTGCCATATATATATCCTCTTTAGTGAAATGTCTCTTCATATCTTTTGATCATTTGGTAATTTAGTATTTGTTCTTTTACTGTTGAATTTTGAGAGTTCTTCATATATGCTAGATACTAGTCCTTTGCCAGAAATGTGGTTTGCAAATATGTTCTCCTGGTGGGTAGCTTTTCTTTTATCCTCTTAACAGGGTCTTTCACAGAGCAAAAGTTTTCAATTTTGATCAAGTAAAATTTATCAATTTTCCTTTTATGAATTGCGCTTTTGGTGTCCAGCCTATGAACTGTTTGTCTAGCCCTAGATCCCAAACTGAATTTTCTCCTACATTTTTTTCTAAAAGCTTTATAGTTTTGCATTTTACATTTAAGTCCATGATCCATTTTGAGTTAAATTTTGTATAAGGAATGAAGTTTAGGCAAGATTGTCGGTGTCGCAATCCAATGTACGCATCAGGATAGATGTGGAGAGGGCTGATGGCCACTCAGAGTTTATTATAACCAGCGTTTCAATATATACATAGCTTACATCTGTTAAACATACAGAGGTGTTCTGGATGAAGTAATTAGCGAATGCCAAGAATTCTTAGTGATTTCTCAAGGAGCCCTCCTTCAGCCTCCGTTTTGATATTATCATATTATTGCTGTGCTTGTATATTTTTATCTCGGAGCAGGCAAGGTCTCCTAGGCAATGGCCCCTCCTGCTCGCAATATCGATATCGTGTCCCCATCTGTGCCCCCAGGTGACCGCACCTGTCTTAGGTTGCCTCCCCCTGGAGGTCTTACTCCTCATTGGCTGACCGGCCTTCTCACCTCTGGGTCACAGTTTGTTGGCAAGCCTTTTCCAGTGATTATTAACCCTTCCTGCGTCAGGGGCAGCTACAAAGATTCATTTTATTGCCTCTGGATGTTTAACTGCTCCAAGACCATTTGTTATAAAGGCTATCCTTCCTGTATTGAATTATTTTCATACGTTGGTCAAAATCAGTTGGGAATACTTGTACAGGCCTATTTCTGAGTTCCCTACTGTATTCCGTTGATCTAAGTGTCTACCCCTCCATGAATACCAAATAATCTTGATTACTGTTGCTTTATAATTAGCCTTGAAATTGTATAGAGTGATTCCTCCACTTTGTTCTTTTGTTTCAAAATTAACTACTTTAATTCCTTTGCCTTTCCATATAAATTTTAGAATAATTTTATCTATAAAAATCTTGCTAGAATTTTGATAGGAATTGCATTAAATACGCACATTCCATTTAGAGAGAATTGACATCTTTACTCTGCTGAATTCCAAACCATGAACATAATATGTCTATTTATTTAGAGCTTTGATTTTTTATCATTATTTTGTAGTTTGTAGAATACAAGTCTTATTTATGCTTTGTTAGATTTACATCTATTTCTTTTTTATCTCAGTAATTGTAAATGGCATTGTACTTTTAATTCCAGAGTGCACATTCATTACTAGTATATATAAAAACAATTTTTGTGCTGGATTCACTTAATTGCTCTAAGAGTTTGGGATTCTTTTGTTTGTTTTAGGGGCAGGGTTTTTTTTGGTAGATTCCTTGGAATTTTCTACATAGACAATCATGTCATCTGTATATAGAGACAGACATATTTGTTCATTTCCAATATGTATGCCTTTTATTTCCTTTTCTTGCTCTATTGCACTTGCTAGAATTTACAGTACTATGCTAAATACCAGTGGTGAGAACTGACATCCTTGCCTTGTTCTCACTTTTAGGGGAAAAGCATGCAGTTGTTTACCATTAAGTTTGATGTTAGCTTTAGGATTTTTATAGATTCACTTTACCAAATTGAGGGAATTCTCCACTATTCCTATTTTTCTGAGAGGTTTTTTAATCTAAATCTTGAATTTTTTTCAAAACAAATTTTGCATCTATTGATATGATCATGTAATTTTTCTTCTTTAGCCTGTTAATATGGTAGACTAAACTGCATGATTTCCAAACGTGGAACCAGACTTGCATGCCTGGAATAAACCCCATTTGGTCACGGTGTACAATACTTTTCAGAGAATGCCAAATTCTATTTGCCAATATTTTGTTAAGATTTTTGTGTCTATATTCATAGTGGATATTGGCCCACTGTTTTCTTGTTTTCTTTTTTGTACTGTCTTTGTCTGGTTTTAGTATTAGAGCAATATTGGTTTCATGAAATGAACTGGAAGTGTTTCCTTCTCTTCTATTTTGAAGAGATTGTGTAGAATTGGTGTTAGTTCTTCTTTAAACATTTGCTGGTATTCTCTGGTGAAAATTTCTGGGTCTGGAGATTTATTTTATGAGGTTTTAAACTACGAATTCAAATTCTTTAATAGTTACAGGGATATTCAAACTGTCAAAATCCATACTGGGTGAGCTGTGGTAGTTTGTGTTTTGCAAGGAATTGGTCCATTTCATATAAATTGTCTAATTTATGTATGTGGAGTTGTTGATAATATTCTCTTATTATTCTTTTGCTATCTGTAGGGTCTTTAGTGATAACCCCTGCTTCATTCCTGATATTGGTAATTTGCATCTACTCTGTTTTTTCTTCATCGCTCTTGCTATACACTTGTCAATTTTGTTGATCTTTTCAAAGAACCAGCTTTTTCCAATGGTTGTCTCTACTTTTGTTTTTAATTTTATTGATCTCTGCTCTTATCTTTATTATTTCCTCCCTTCTGCTTGCTTTGGATTTATTTTGCTCTTCTTTTTCTAGGTTCTTGAAGTGAGAGCTTAGATTATAGATTTGAGAGTTTTCCTCTTTTGTAAAGAAAGCATTTAATCCTATAAATTTCCCTTTCAGCACTGCTTTAGCTGTGTCCCACAAATTTTGATATGTTGTATATTCATTTTCATTCAGTTCGTTTTCTTTTTACTTTAATATAATCTTTGACCCATGGATTTTTTAGAAGTCTATTGTTTAGTTTCCAAGTGCTTAGAGATTTTGCTGTTATCTTTCTGTTAGCAATTTCTAGATTAATTCCATTGTAGTGAGAGAACACATACTACATGACTTCTATTTTCTTAAATCTCTTGAGGTTTGTTTTATGGCCTAAGATATGCTCTATTTTGGTATACGTTCCATGGGTACTTGAAAAGAATGTGTATACTCCTGTGATTTGGTGAAGCTTTCTATAAATGTCAATTAGGTCTTGTTGCCTGATGATGTTGTTGGGTTCTTCTATACCCTTGCTAATTTTTGTTTAGTTGTTCTCTTGATGTTGATAGAAGAGTATTGAAATCTTACCGTGAATTTGTCTATTTCTCCTTTCACTTCTATCAGTTTTTGCTTCACATATTTTGCAGCTCTATTGTTTGGTGCACAGACCTTTAGAATTACTATCTACTTTTGTCATTATATGATGTCCCTTTATGACTCTAATTTTCTTTGCTCTAAAATCTAATTTATAAATATTAATACACTCATTCATAATTTATTTTGATTAACAGTTGCATAATATATATTTTACCAGCCCTTTACTTTCAACTTTTCTATATTGCTATATTTGAAGTGAGTTTCTTAGAGACAGCATATAGTCAGGACATGTTTTTTAATACACTCAGCCAATCTCTGTCTTTTAGTTGGTATATTACAACCATTCTCATTTAATGTAATTATCAATATGTTATTGCTTAAGCCTGACATTTTATTTTTTGTTTTTTGTTTTTTCTCTCAGTTTTCCATTTCTGTTTTCTTTTTCCTGTCTTCGTATGGGTTACTTAAGTATTTTTTAGAATTCCATTTATATTTATCCATATTATTTTTGAAGGTACCTCTTCATATAGCTTTTTAGTGGTTTCTCTAGGTATTACATTACATAGAGAGATGACTTATACCTCTGCTGACCCCATAGGGAGCAGGGAGGTGCTCTCATTACCACTGGGCAGTGTTGAAAGTCCTAACTCCGCTACATCTCCTCTGACACCACTCCAGCAAAGGGGTTTACTCACTACAGCGTGGAGAGGGTGGGAGTCTTCTCTGGTGTGGGTGAAGGTAGGGCCTTGGTTTTTCTGTGGTGGTTGGCTGGAGTAGAGCAGTTACCATCTAAAAGTTTTCTCTCTTCCTAAGCTGCCCTTTTCCTGACCCATTGACTAGAGAGAGTAGACTTGTGTTGGGGCTTTTTTTGTCTGTGCTTGTTGGTGTTTCCAGGTTACTGGCTTATCAAGCTCCAAGTCTGGGATTTATGAGACAAAAGAAAACCTGGGGAATTTACCGTTACATTGTTGCTTGGGTCCTGAGGTTCCTAGCTGGTCTGCCTTCTTTTCATCTTTCTGAATCTTCTTATGTTTGTTTTAAACATACTGCCCAAGGTTTGGGGTTGTACTTAGCAGAAGAAACAGGGGGGAAAGTATGTCTACTCCATCTTCCCAGAAACAGAAGCTTCTTCCTTAGCTATTTAACAAATAATATTTAAAAGAATAAAAAGACTATTGGCATAGACATTTAAGAAGACAAAGCACCAGCTAGCCATTATATTGTCAGCTAAATATATACTACTTATCATAAAATTTAATTGAGCCTATATTTATTCTGATTCTTATCATCAGAAAATTGGGTTTCTCTTTAAGGAAAAGAGGAGTTTTCTTGTAATGTTGAATGATTTGTTTTAATAATTCAAAAGACTGTTCAATTGTAATCTTGATATCATAAATGTTATATGAACGTACATTTCTATCAGCTTGTTAATAAGTGCTTGTATTTGTGGAAAGTTATATATAAAGCAGTTCTCAGATAAAATTCTGCCACAAACACAAGCATTTATTAGCAGATAGCACAAAAGCAACCTGCTTTCTTAGCTAGATGAAGTCCAGGCTCTGTCTTCTTAAGTTCTCTAAATACAGTTTGCATAAAAAATATATATTCAAGTAAACATGAATTCTACAGGCAAAATTAAGTTAAGCCTCAAGTGATCAGAATCTTCTAAATTCTAGGAACACAAGATCGTATTATATTGAAGCCTCAGGCACCAAATCCACATATGAAGGGAGATGGGCTTCCTAGATTCTAATACCCTTTCACGCAGAATGGGAGAGTATCTTGAAGATGTTTTGATCAAACCATTTATCTTAAACACCAATAACTTCAGGGATGAAAAAAAAACAATTTCCAATAGCCAGTGTACAAAATAGCAAACCATTAATTTCACCAATGAGAATTCATTTGTAACATTAACAAAATGTCTAGTCCCATTTTGATCGGTGATAAAGATGGCTGGAAAGGTTGAGGAGCTGTCTATAAAGTGTATCACTTGGTTAAATATCAACTAACCATCCCAGAAACATACATGCTACCTAAGTTAAATGACTGCCCAAATTTGAGTAGAATCCAAGCAATTCATACACATGCACTTACATCACAGTGTCTGTAGTGAAGTATTTAAAACATAAAATTATTGACCACATAATGCACACATTGTTAAATGTTAGCCTTCCTATTTTCAACAACCCACTTGGAAGGAACAGCATATTCACACATCAGTGTAGGATGACCCTTCCATACCAAAGATGTGAAGCACATTACTATTATATTTTTCTGCTATTGCAAAAACTAAGTAACTATTTCTGTCCCTTTTCTCATTTTTCATGAAAACATCCAGTAGCATCACCCTGCCCATCACAGAGAATGCTGATTCACTCTGAGGCATAAAGGACAGGAGGAAGGAAAGCTGGAAGGCAGAAGTAGCGGACAAAGCATTTTACGCTTTACCTCAGGACTCAAGTAACAACTTAATGGTAAATTCTCTGGGTTTTCTTTTGTCTCACAAATCCCAGACTTGGAGCTTGATAAGACAGTAACCTGGAAACACCAACACGCACAGACGAAAAAGCCCCAAAGCAACCCTGCTCTCTCTAGCCAAAGGACCAGGAAAGGGGCAGCTTAGGAAGACAGAAAACTTTTAGATAATAACTGCTCTACTCCAGCCAACACTGGTAACCACCCTGTGTTCTAGAGTCACCTGTTGTAAGCTTCTGAAAGTCATTGCTTTTCTGAAGTTTATCTTAGGGTAGAGTAAACAAAGCATTCTATAGAAAGGTAGTTTTCAGACTTTTTTAAACTTCTATTCGGGCAGAACAGTGGGAGGGGTTGATTAAAGCCCACCCAACTGCCTAGTACTACCCAGCCCCCACCCCAGGAGAGTGGTTCTCAAAATGTGGACCCCATCCCAGACTTACTGAATCAGAATCTCTACAATTAAGAACCAAAACGAGGGCTGGCCCCCTGGCCTAGTGGTTAGGTTTGTGCGCTCCACTTTGGCAGCCCAGGGTTTCACCAGTTTGGATCCTGGGTGTGGACGTGGCACCACTCATCAGGCCATGCTGGGGTGGCATCCCACATAGTACAACCAGAGGCACTCACAACTAGAATATACAACTATGTACTGGTGGGTTTTGGGGAGAAGAAAAAAAAGAAGATTGGCAACAGTTGTTGGCTCAGGTGCCAATCTTTAAAAAAAAAAAAAAGAACCAAAATAGCATATTTAACAACCTCCCAGGTAACTTGGGAGATCCCGGCCTTCATGCCCTGTAGAACATAGTTTGAAAACCACCGTGTTACAAAGTTAGTTTAATAGTCAACATAGAGAGAAAATCAGATCTCTTTGGGGAATGGAACAACCGAAAGCTCCCGTCACAGTGAACAATCAAAGGGCAAGCCACCACAGGCAGTCCCGGGGTCCAGAGCAGGGGTGTCCATGTGCACTCAAGTCAAACCCAGGCCTGGGTGACTTCCTGTCAGTTTTGTTTCATTGAGTTATGAGGTGAATAATAACATAGAAAAGGTAAGAGGTTTTTCCTTTCAAATTCCTTTCTTTATGGAATAACTTTTTTAAAAAAAAATAGTAACATTGAAACATCTTATTATGGAAACACGACATTTAAAGAGAAATCTATTAGTCACAGAATGTCATGAATAAAAGGTGTTCTTTCTGAAGTTGGCACCAATGATTTCATTGATCAGTACCATCAGCTAACATCAATCACAGAGGGAACATGGGTAGCATTCCAATCAGAGCACAAAGAGGAGGGGGTTGGGGGAAGTGTGCTGTGTCAAGTCAAATACATGTAGAGTACACCCATGCTCTCAAAAACACGACAGTGTGCTTGACGAGCCCGCCCAGGCTAAACCATGGCAAGCAAGCAATGTCAATGCTCAATTGCTTTTATGTGAACTCTTCATGTTTTCAGTGTTTTCCATCTCCTCACACTGCTTTTCCTGTACTAAGATTTTCACAATTTGGCATGTACAAACATAGCGATATTTGACCAGACTTTTAATATCCTAAAAAAACCAGAATGTCCAAGACAGAAAGAAAGAAATTTAAAAATATATATTTCCAACGAATATTTAGTGGCAGCGGGGGAAGTTCTCAATATAACGTTAAGGTTTTTTTTAAAAAGCAGAGATATGGAACTATATTACAGTATAATGAGTTTTACTCCAGTTTTGTAAACATATGAGTACATATGCTTGAGATATATTGAAAAGAAGACTAGAGCAAAACATACCTAAAATGTTAACAGTTAACTCTGGCTGTTGAGTGTATTATTTTCTACTTTATACATTTTTTTGTTTCCAAATTGTCTACAATAAATGTGTATTCATTTTATAATTAGAAAAAAAATGTATTTTCTAAGAGACAAAGCTTCCATTCCCTTGAAATAATTCCAGGATCTTTTTCTATTTATTCATGCCTGATTCATGTCCTTCTTAACAACAAAACCACCCCAACTCATTGGAAAATACCCTTCAAGCACAAAGACATTGACCCCAAATTTGAACAAGATTATTGAAGCTTTAAAGTTCTATGATTCTAGACATCTCTAGATGCCATATATTGGCACATTTATTTTGTACATAAAGAAGATACAGGATAATAAGGACTTTTACCAGAACCTGGTGTGTCTACCATTTTGCCATTCACATTCTTTTATACTAACTTTAGGCTTTATAAAGGAATATCTCAAATACTAACAAGTGAGACTTCATCTGCGGGAGAGACGTAGCTCAAGGCTATAAATCATACATATATTCTATTCCTAATTAGGGAGGAATATTGTCATTTGTCATTGCAAACAACATAACAGACAGCTGCTTCTGCAATGCCAGCTCTTGCATCAGCCAGAATGTCGCTCAGGAAATACAAAGATAAGACAAAGTTATATATACTGTTACCCACAGGGCTAAGGACAGTCATCAAAGATTCATGTACAAGACAAAAAAACCTGCTACATAAAATCTTTATTCTCAAGTTATCCCAGTGGCATATATAGCAAAAAGGGGGTTGGGGATTCAGGAGGAAAATGGAAAGCAGATTCAGACTCCAAATTTGATATATAGGAGAGATTAGGGGGTAGAAATCTCATTGGTACGGAAGTGCAGTGAGCCAGGCTGGCTTACCACAGGCAGAGGAGACCCTAGGTACTGGAGAAATTTGGTTCCCAGGATGCTGGGGGATAGCAGCTTCCTTTATATTCCCCGGGGAAACCACTGATCCCCTCTACTGGGGCACCCTGGGTTTTGTTCATCTCCTGCTCTGTAGTACTCTTCACCTGGGACCTGTTTTCTCACCTCCCTCCTGCCATACACACTTCTTGGGGCTGAGCCCTGTTCTCATTCTTCCCTGCCTCACCTCACTCAGAGCCCTGGGGACTCAAGTGCACTTTGTTACATTCCATGAGCCAGTTCCCATGCTCCCTACCCCCTCACATCCCATCATCTGGCCCGAAAGGGAATTGATTTCCCGCAGCTCAACTCACAGAATCAGAACAAAACCCCTCTCCAACATGAAAACATCTCAATATTTACCATGTCTTTCAATCTGATTAACTTACCTTCTGTGTCTTCATCTTATCACCATAACAGATCAGAGAGACGGAGCAGTGCCAGAAACCTCCTTCCAGGGCCACTAGTCCCACAATATTGCCACTAGCAGCAGGCAGGAGTTCCCCTGTTTGTAGTATCTTCTAGCTTATATTTGCCCACATGGATCTCAGGTACAATTGCCAGGGTCTTGCTGAGGTTCTGACAGCCCATGTCTACCTCTGTCCTATGGGAAATTACCTTGATGGCATTAGAGACTACCAGGATGCCAAGAATCCTACCAGGATGTCATGGGATAGCTTATTAAAAATCAATTTATAACACGCAGTGAGAAAGAAGGGAAAAGAGCCCAGGATAAGTTAACACACTTAGGATAGGGTACAGACAGGGGAGAAGGACCTTCACTTGAATCCTGGGTTACCAGTGATGGCTTCTCTCTCTTTCTCTTTCCTTCTCTCCTTCTCTCTCTCTCTCTCTCTCTCTCTCTCTCACACAAACACACACACACACACACACAATAACATTTCCTACTGATGACATGGCTGTAAGAACCAAAATTGAGATTTGAGCAAGGGGGCCCATGGAAGGAGGGTGCCCTGGGCCCATCCCACCTTGGCTCCATTGGAAAGATGCAGGGACAAGTACCTCTGGCCACAGCTATAGCTCACCGAGGTACACCTATAGCTCACCAGTTAGCCTATGAACAAACCTGGGTTTATTTGCGTTTCTTGGACAGAGGACACATGGGGCCAGAATGGTGGCTATGAATTAGGGCCTCATGAATATTATATGCTCATTTAGTAATATGAATACTTTGGCCTTTTTTATATTTATTATCTCATATATTCCATGTATCTTTACTGTATAATGAATATTTAGTACCCAGGACCTCATGAATATTAGATACCTTTTGGTCCTTTTATTGCTTCCCATCTATGTTTGACGAACACATGCTCTACTTACTAACTGCTTGTCTATACATACCTTAAAATGTTTCACTACATTTTACAAATTTATTCATCTTCCATAATAGAATTGAATATTTCAAAAGCAAGTGCACATTACAACCATATTGTCCCTAATTGCCAGTTGAGTAACCCTATCAAAGACAGAAATTAGTTTAAGCCAACATAACTTATCTACATTGACACAGGGAATCAGCCTGGCCTCCAGAGAGGACTGGCTGTGTTTAACTCATAAGCTGTGTGACTTTAGGCAAGTCACTTTTCCCCTCGTACTTCAGTTTCCTCAACTATAAAACAGGGATGTTAATGGTATCGTCTTCATAGGGCTATTGTGAAGATTAAGTGAAATAATCTAAGTACTTAGAACAGGCCAACACATATTAAGTGCTGTATAAATGATACTATTATTCTTTTCCATAGACCCCTCATACAGGCACCTAAGAACATCTCTTCTTCATCTAAGCCATTGTCTAGACTTGATGCCATCCCTAGGTCTGGAATCTACTTCCATCACATTTGGGAAAACTAGGATGGTGTTTATCTTATCTCAGACTATGTTGACAAGGCAAAGTAAAGATAAATATGACATGACTATAACACAATAAATGAGGTGAGTCCAGGGAGAGGGCAATGCAGAGAGCATTACAATCTCAGTTCCTTCACCAACTGTCTCTCACAGGAATCGCAACACTCACCCACAATTTCACCCTTCTTTTAATGATTCCTAGTCTCTGTGGAACTGATTTTACCAATTTCTTTGGCTGTGGTCTTCTCTCCTTCTCCTGCCCTATTCAGTTTAAAGCACTCTACAATCGTTAGCTAGCTTCTGAACAAATGCATTCTGCCCCTCCATCCATCCTCCACACTTAGCATCATAATGTCGTCTCAAACCAGGGATCACACAACCAAACCCCATTTGTCAACACCATCTGCATAGCCAGTCACTTCCTTCCAAGGTCTTCCTTTACCATCCAAGTCCCATTCAGAGGGAGAAATGATGAATAATGATAATAGTCACCATTTGCCAAATACCTGCTATGTGCCAAGGAATGTGTTTAGGGCTTTCCACTCAATCTCTAATCCTGGTACCATAGGCATTATTGTTAACACCCACGGGGTTTCCTGTCAAGTGTCTCTCATAAATGCAGAGACAGGAATAATAAAAAAGAATTGAGTTAAACTGCGAAATCAATACATAATAGATCAGAAATATGCTGTCACCTTAAATACCTAGAAAGTGAAGTGTCTTACATTAATTGACCAAAACCAGGTAGAATGTGTAAAATTATCTAAAGAAAGAAAGTACCACAAAAACCATAGAAAAAAGAAGTCAGCCACTAGTTTGTTGACCCAAGAATCATTCCCAATTCCTACTCCCTTGTCACTTTCCACTATATAGGATGGAAAAGCCAAATACTTGCCTTCCCAGCCTGCTTTGCAGCTGGAGTGAGGGGCAGGTACGTAAGGGGGCCATGTAAGGGGACATGTATTGGGGTCATGCAACACAATTCTGGCCGGTGAGAAGTAATGGAAGCCCGCTGGGAGTTCTATGGCAGTTTTTGCTTTCTTAATAAAAGGGACAGGTAAAGATGATGCCACCTCTTCCCCCATCTCTTACTGCCTTGAATGAGAGATGTAATGGTTTCAGCCAGAAAAGAATAGCATTTAGATTCAGATAGATCTGAGTTCAAATCTCAGTTCCTCCACTTACCAAAGGTGTGGTATTGGGCAGATTCCTTAACATGCCTCATCTATAAAATGGGCTTAATAATACCTGTAGACAGTCCAATGAGAAGGAAATGAAGCACCACAATGGTCATATGTTTAAGTCCTCAGCTGGTATGTTGTGTCCAAGTGGCAGCTCTATGGGATTGCCAAATTTTAATCAGAAGGCACTTTTCACCATTTGCTACTGCCTTGGTGCTTCCTCATCCCTCACTGATTTCCTTAGCCCTGCCCATATCTCTGAAAAAAGTCCATTCATTAAACTCTCTTAATTGACCATTTCAACATACCATCTATTTGCTGCTAGAATCCCAGGTGATGCAACTACTGATCAAATATGCTTCTTTATGATGACTTTACTCTGACAAAGAGTAACCAGTCCAGCCAGACCTCAGAGGCACCCTCTGATCCAAAGGCTTCCAAGCCAAGTCCTTCCTCCCCTTCGTGTCTGCTGTCAACTCCCAAGTTACCAAGAAAGTACCCTGGTCTCCCTGCCGGAACATGATTCACCCACCTCAGAGACACACACAGCCCCCCCCCCCCCATCCCACCTCAACCAAAGGAAAGGAAATAGCATTCAGGCAGGGTCAACAGCTGGATTAAATTTCCAGAGGAATTAAGAAAAGCAAGAAGGACTAAAACACTTTAAATTTTATCTAGTTTCATGTTATATCCCTAAAGCCTACTACAGTGCAGTCATTGAGCTCAATAAAGAATGATAGAAAGGACTGCCCCTGTCCACATGCCCACCCCAGCCCACGAGAGAAGGAAAAGCAGAGGTGAAGGGGGAAAGCCTCCCTCATGACTATGCTGGAGAGAAGAGGAGAGGGCCAACAGTTATTAGGTGATCTCAATAGTCTGGAATTACTTTTCTGTTACATGTTGTGTGCACACCTTCCATTAATTTTGATCAAGTTATCAAAATCTCTAATTTCCTTATGTCCATTTGGTATTACTTCTCTTATTTTATCCTGGATTCATTCAGAATTCTGACACACTGGGGTACGGAGAAGCAACTTTCCTCAAGCTCAGTGGCCAACTTCTGTTCATTGTTCAGCACGAAAATTAACAAAGCAGAATCCCAGTTCCTGCCAAAATCATGCCTCTGTTTCTACACTCTTCATGGCCCTGGTCTCCCAAGCAAGCTTTTCCTTCTGGGCTCCCCTTGCTAAGTGGCTTGTTGAGCTGCTAGGCAATCTGGGCTTCTGGGTCTAGGCTCTCTAGTGCCATTTACACCATTCTATCCCTACTCTTGCTATCTGGGGATATACCTTTGCTGATGCCAGGACAAACACTTGCTATTGCCAGAAAATTACCAGTAATCAGCAGCAATTAGAAGCAGCTTGAGTTAACACATGTTAGAAACCATTCAGTGAACTCAGACAGAAAAACCTCTGAGAATTTTAGAGAACGGCTAACCTCTTCTAAACTTCCAGCTGCTGAGAGAAGAAGCCTCATACCTATCTGCCCAGAACTCTAAAGAGGCTGCCTGTGTACACTAGATCTTGTAAACTCCCAAGGAACCATGTGTTCTTTGGGGCCTGCAACCTATCTTTTGGATCTCCCTCCTTGAAACATGGTTTGGCATGCTCAGGTGTAGCCAGATGGCAAGTGACTAGCTTCATGCTGTCCTCAGTGATGAAGGCTCAGAACTCACTCACCTTGAGCTCCTCCCATCAGTAAAGTGGCACCAAGGGACTTCACAGGGCTGATGTTTAGAAGTGGCTCATGGAAAATGAATCTCAACATCCTCATTATTCCATCCAAGACACAAACTAGCTACGCCCACCAGACAATGCCCAGAAGTCAAAATCTGCTGAAAGACAAGACATGGACATCAGCATGGAACTGTTTGTCATCTCTTGGAGATAATCAATCAGCAATTTATCTATATACCACTAAACAAACATTTATTGAGCCTCTCCTATGTTCCAAGCATAGTGGTGGCACTGCTATTCAGAGCCGAGAAGTCGACAGCCTAGGAAGAGAAAAAGATCTAAGTAGACAGTTACAATATGGTGTGATTAACACTGTGATAGCAGGAGGCATTGGGTGCTGGGGAAGCTTGTAAGAGGATATCAAGCAAGGCTTCCTGAGACGTTGATGCTCAAACGAGGCTTAAAGAACACATAGAAGTTAGCAGGGCAAAGACAGCAAAGGGCACATCGTGTGCAGATGCTCTGAGACAATGAGAGAACCTGGGGCATTTGGGGAGCTGTACTTTAGTTCAGCTGGTAGGTCAGGCGATGGGATGGGCAAGATATGAGACGAAATGGCAAGAGATGAGACTGAAGAAAATCAATGGAGGCAAAAGTCAAGAAGTTCTCAGTGAATTTCAAGGTTCTTTCAACCATTATCTCTATTTTCTTTAAAAAAGAGCCATGAAAGAATGGAATTTTAGAAATAGAAGAGAACTTGGATATCAACTAATGCCACCTATTTTATATACAAGTAAGAAGAAGGCCCAGGGAGGTTAAATTAGGATAAGAGGCAGCATGCTGAGATGATAGGATGATAGTAGCTTCCATATGTATAACATTTTACAGTCTACCAAGCTCTTTCATTATCACATATCAATAACAGAGGGAAGGGGGGCCAGTCTGGTGGCACAGCGGTTAAGTTCTCATGTTTTGCTTTGGTGGCCAGGGGTTTGCTGGTTCAGATCCCCAAAGCAGACCCACACACCACCTGTCAAGCTGTGCTGTGGCAGGCGTCCCACATATAAAGCAGAGGAAGACGGGCATGGATGTTAGCTCAGGGCCAGTCTTCCTCAGCAAAAAGAGGAGGATTGGCAGCAGATGTTAGCTCAGGTCTAATCTTCCTCAAAAAAATAAAAATAAAAAAATAATGCAGGGAAGGTGAACACATCAAAATACCTAGGTTGTAAGCATGCTGCAATCAGTGGCTGGCTGTGTGATCTTCAGTAAGTCCTTTTATGGCTCTAGCTCTCACTTTCACATCTATAGGATACAGAGGCTGGATCACTAATATTCTTTCCAGTTCTAACACTCCACATTTCTAGAATCTGATACTACAGAGCCTTACTGCCTCATTGGAAAAAGGTAATTTCTCCTACAAGGACCTATAGTTGTAATTTCTGATGGTTTTCAGGATGGCTCTAACTCATATTTCTAATCATCAACGGTCACAAATAATCTAACATCACCCTTATTGAAACTGTCTGCAATCAAACCAAAAAACAAGGTGTCTCCACAATCTCTGGAAATCCCTCTGATTCCAGAGGAGTTGTTATCTCTCTCCCAACTGAAACTGTTTCATGATATGCAACCAAAGGCCCACAAGGACAGCTTGTTTTCTTTTTTAGTTTAAATTTGGGCATCGAAAGTCTACAGGGATGTTCCATAATAACAAACTAAATATATCGCACCTTCTGCCTTTCTCATTATGTATTATTAAAGACATTTGTGGGAGAGCAGGCTCACTTTACTTCGGAATCCATCCAGGCCTGCTGGTAATTCTCATTACGAGGTGGCCCTTCATCTTCTCACAAGTGGAACAATGTGGCTGTCACCACAAGGACTGAAGAGGCAGGTGGGCACTATGCGGCAGGAGCAAAAGGATTCCTCAGCAGCGGTGACCATGTTTCATGCAAACAACCTGAGAAATAAGAGGAAAGAAGAAACAAAAAATGTAATTTGCTAAGTTTTTCAACAATGGCATTTATTTAAAAAATAAGGGTTACATGCTTCAAGGCACTGTGCTCTAGTGTAGGATCCGAATGTGAAAAAACTCAGCCCCTGTCCTCAAGGAGCTTACAATCAAACAGGGGAGATGAAAAGTGAAAATGGAAGGCAGCAAGAGATAAGTATCCCAAAATCAAAAGTTGAGCTCAGAGACGAGACAGATGCCAAGATGCTGGGCTAAAACAAATAGGGGCAGGGGCGGGACTTTGACAGACGGTAGGTATGCAGCATCCACCCTCCAGGTTGTCTGGGCCACCTCCCTCTCACCTTGTGCACTCTCCTTAATTTTTTCCCTCACAACACTTAATACCCTCTGGATTTCCTTCCTTGCTTCCTTCCTTCCTTGCCCCTTCTCTCTCTCCGTCCCTTCTTTCCTTCCTTCCTTCTTCTCCTTTTTTCGCTTATTTATTGTGTGTCTCCCCCGCTAGAATGCAAGCTCCATGAGGGCAGGACTTTGCCTTGTTCTCTTCAGTGCCTAGAACAGTGTCTGGCATGGAATAGATACTCAATAAATGTGTGAAAGCAGGAAGGCAAGGCAGGCTTGCAGGAAATAAGGAAAGGAAGGAGGCAGGGAGGGAGGACACAATCCACAGAAATGGATTCATCACCCTACTCATCTTTACCTTATATCCTACTGAGATTTTAAAGTTTGAGATAGGTTACTTTCACTGAGAAATCTGCCCTGAGGCCTTCAGCTCACATTATTCTTAACCTGACCATAAATTCTTTTATAGTTCTGTGTCTGGCCATTCCCCACCACACATCCCACAAAACTACACAATCACTTGCACATGCTGTGCCTTTATTCCTGCTGTTCCCTGTGCCTGGAACTATAATCCCTTGGTACACCTTTCTCTGCCAGATAAACTCCCACTCATTCTTCAAAACACAATGTAGCAATTTAACATTATCCAACAAAATGTTAAATATGCACTCATTTTGACCCATCAATCCACTTCCGTAAATGTATCCTTGGGGTTTTCTCTCACAGGGTAAATGTTCCCTCTTCTGGGAAGTTCCCTTTCCATCCTGAAGCAGGGCCATGAGCTCCTCTGTGTTCCAATAGCACACAGAGCATCCCCTTCACATATCATTTATCCCACAGCGTGCGACTATTTGTTTAAAAGGTGTTCTCCTCATATTAAACCTGAGCTCCTTGTGAAACTTACATTCGTGTGGGTAGACAGACAAAAATGGAAGTAAGAGAGCAAATAAATACATAAATATGTACTTTCAGATAAGAGCTGAAAGTAAAACAGGATAATGCAATCTCCAAAGAAAGAATAAGAGTCTCCCTTTTCTAACTTATTGTATTCTTACTGTGTGTGTATTACGGTTGACATGTTTTAAAATCTAAATTCTCCTCTGAGTATCTGTACTATGCACTTTGATATCCTATGGTATGTTGCTGGTGTCTAGGTCCCATCTGCCCAAATATGCTGTAAGACTATAACAGGTAGAATCCATATCCTGTACATCTTTTGCCGGCCCCATGTCACCGAGCACAGGTGACACAGCAGGATTTCAATTACTACCCGGTTGATGGGTCATAAATATAACTTAAAGCACAGGTGCTATTGACAAGTCCGAAGCATCATCTATGAATAAAAAGATCAAACACATGGAGAGAGATGAATCCAAAAATGGAAAATGCTCACTATTACCTTTAACAGAGATCCAGGCCTGGCCCCTGACCAGACCAGATAAAAAGAAACTCTGAGGCTGTAGATCAATATAACTCTAATATGTAATCTGAATTTATCGTCTTTAAAGTGACTTATAAGAATCTTTATTTTGAAGGAGTATAGGAAGTGAATCATTTATAGCCTCTGATTGCTATACCCTCTATTTCCTATTTTATTGCAGGCCCATAAGAAAATAATTTCTATCTTAGAAGAAGTATATTTTTAAAAGAAAACAAAAATGCTTATTTAGAAATTCCTTTCAGAATGCCAGTGAATACTGTAGGAAATTGATATTACTAAATGAGTAAGATTTGGGGTATCTTGTGCAATAACAAATCTAAAATAGCTATTCTAAGAGAAAAATTATTTGCTCACTCTTAACCTATAATATTAATACAAAAACATGCAGTAATATAATCTAGGTACTGTTCTTTTAATTACTGTTTTCTTTTTCATTTTTCTGATTGGGCAGACAATGTATTCAATAAACAGAAAGGAAATTCTTTTCAGAATAAACAGGAGGGCAAAGAGAGGCTCTATATTTTTTGTTCATTTAAGGTGGGAATGTTTCTCACATAAGGAAAAAAAGAGTAGACGTGAGCTAGTTTTCAATGGGAAAATATCACAATGACTGAAATGTTTACTTTTTGTTGTTGTTACTTAAACCAAACTCCACAGAGCTGTTTGGTTCTTTAAGAATGAGGTGTCAAAATTGTTAAGATGACAATTTTCTCCAAACTGAACTATAGATTCAACACAATGCCAATCATGACCCCACAAGAACTTTTTGTGGAAATTGACAAGCTTATTCTAAAGTGTATACAGAAACGCAAAGGACTTAGGAGATCCGAGAACTTCTTGAAGAAGAAGAAGGAGGAGAAGAAAGAGAATAACACACAGTTAATAAAAATGAATAGGCAAGTCACAGATTGGGAGAAATTATCGCAAAACACACATATGGAATATTATTGCCCATCTACCAGAGAGACAAAATTTTCAAAAGTCTGACATTAATAAATGTTTTCAAGAATGTGGCTCATTGGGAATTCTCATGCAATGCTAGTAGAAATGTGAATTTCCAAGTTGATTCTCATTCTTTGCAGTAGTTATTTTCTGTAAAGTTGTCACAAACACTGAATTAGCAAACATTGAACCATTGCTCCTGGGGGAAATAAAGGGTTAGTTCCCTGCAAGTCTCTAGTCACAACATTTTCTTCAACCAATTAATATACAACCTTGTTTTATGTGTGTTTCTGTTCAAAGACGCCTTATTTAATACACATTGTTGATTCATTAACATTGAACTCATGGCCAACCGCATTTGAACTCATGCCTGAAGGAAACATCTAACATACCTATTTTCTCTAAGGCACATCACAGTCTCCTTGTGCTTAGGAACACTGACAGCACTTCAGCACTACAATAGGGGGCCATTTTACAGAGTGAAATCAACAAAATGCACAAAAATATGAAAAATGTGGCACTAATAGACACACAAAGGATACTTGCTTATAGTAAGAGAGCTGAAAAAAGAAGGCAGAGTGTCGTCTTATTCAGCCTCAGCTGGAAATGTGCCCATTAGGAAATCAATTTTTTTTTGCCACTCTGCACATGTCTGCAGTTAACAAAGAAAGTGGCCTGAGTATTGATTTTGGAGTTACAAATAATTCTATCAAGTAGGAGAGATCACAAACACAGAATCTGCAAATAATGAGGATAGACTGTACTTTGGAAAAGTGGCACTTATAGTAATTATTACAAGTAGATTTGATGATGAGCATATACTGTAACCTGGCAATTCCCTCCTGCGCATAAATTCTTGAACGTGTTCAGCAGAAGGCACGTACAGGTTTGTTTGCAATACTTCATTCACAATAGCTCCAAACAGGAAGCAGCCTAAATATCCATCCTTAGTAGAATGGATAAATATATTGTAGAATATATCCATCCTTAGTAGAATGGATAAATATATTGTAGAATATTTACTCAACTGGAATACTATACAGCAACAAACATTTTAAAACTACAACCCCATGCAACAACATGAATGAATTTCACTAACATAGTGTAGAATGAAAGAATACTCACTGTATGATCCCATTTTATAAAACATAAAGCTTTTAATACTTTTTTTGTTGAAATACAAACATGTGGTAATACTATAAAGAAAAGCAAAAGAATTATTACAATAAATTATTTAAAATGTGCACACTGGTTTTCATATACTTTTCTATGTGTATGGTACACTTTACAATAAAAAGAAAAATTACATGTTTTTAAAAAGAGTAAAAATGCTCCCCAAGGAAAACTGTTATATGAATTGGGGGAAGGGAGGCAAGCAAGACCTACTTGCAGGGAAGCTTCTTAGGCTTTCCCAATGTTTAAAAGATTATCGTCTTAATAAGAGCATATATTGCTTCAGTAGCCTTTTCTTATATTATACTTGGGTTGGAGAGCTTTGTTTATCTCCTAATTAAGAGAAAAAAATGTAATAAATACAGTGTATTTATACCCATCCATGAAATAGAAGTAACCAAATGAGATTATATTGGTCAATCCAATAACTAACCCTGAGTCTTTTGGTTTAAACTAGCATGTGGGAATCACAGAAGTCATTAAGTTAGCTAAAGCCATATACCTCAGCCACAAAAGTTAACACATGAAATTACATCGGGTAGGAGTCTCTAGAACCTTCTATCTAGAAGTATACTAGTGAGAATGCTAAGTATCTTGGAAAACAAGTATAAAAAGTTGAACTGTCTGCACAACAACATCAAAGTCACAAAGTATAAAACAAAATAATCCTCACAGTAACCAACTTTTCTATAGGTTGTGTAGCCTATTTTGGTGAGGAAGATTGGCCCTGAGCTAATATCTGTTGCCAGTCTTCCTCTTTTTGCTTGAGGAAGATTGTTCCTAAACTAGGGATTATCCCTAAGCTAACAACTGTGCCAATCTTCCTCTATTTTGTATGTGGGATGCCTCCACAGCATGGCTTGCTGGGTGGTGTGTAGGCCTGCGCCCAGGATCTGAACCCATGAACCACCAAAGCAGAGCCCATGAACCTAACTGCTGTGCTACCAGGCTGGCCCCGTGCAACATCTTTTTTGATTATGATTTTCAGTGGAGAGAACTTTCATCTATTAATCCAGAGTCCATCTCTTGCCCTCTACACATGAGTGACCTTGAACTAATCATTAACTTCCTTGGCTTCTAGTTTTTCATCTCTAATACTTAGGGTGTGGGCCAGCCGATCTCTAAAGTGCTTTCCAGTGCTAAGATTCTCTGAAACCTGGAGTGAAATGTTTTTAAAGAACTCTTCATCCTAACTCCAACCTGAAAATTCATCTGCATTTGAATGATAAAATGACCTGACAACCAAAGGAAATAATGGAATCAAAAGTCAATCAGAATCTCAAAGGAATTACTATAAGTACAATCATAATACACTATTTTCCTACATAAATGGACCTTAAACGGAGGTTGTTATCAATATATCTCTAACACATAAAGCAAATACCCAGACCTCAGGGAACCAAAAGGGGGACATGATTAAGTTGAAAGAAACCCACGTTTGATAGCACAATCACTTTACAGAGTCTCTGAAGGGTCGTTTTCCAAGCTGCTCTCACTGCGCCTTCCAAATTTTGCAGAAGAACTCAGGTTTTGAGAAGCACAAGTTGACTTTTGAAATACATGTTTCAGGTTATAATGTGTTGCTAAACATGAAGAAAGAAAATCAATGACCTTTGACTTAAATAGATCCATAAGCATACCCAACTGCTTCTTCTGCCTGCTACAACAGTTACAGATTACAAGATTTTCACCTTATCCCTAAAACATTTAGGAGAATGCCTAGGTCAGGAGCCTTGAACAGCCCAATGTTAACTCATCTCTTCCCTATTAGCACAGGCCTATGGGTCCTGGCCTTCAACATTGGGTCTGGGTGAAGAACTAATGATTTTGAAATGCAATTTCTGTCCTCCACTGCCAGTGCAACTAGCAAGTATGGAAAAACTGATTTTTTTAAGGGCCTGCGTGGAGACTGATGTTAAATCTATTTTGTCGTTTTAATAAGCTGTTAAAATTGAGGACCAAATGATCTTATGAATACTTTGGACTTGTTGAAATCATATCTGTCCAAATTTGAAATTCTTTATCACACTAAACCTAGTCTCTCCCAGAAATTAACTATCGTAAAAGAGTCCTAATGGGGTTCTTTATTTTACTAAGAGGAATAAAGATATTCCAGATGTAACTTCCTCATCTTCCATTGTAAGAATGAAGCTGGCTAACATCTGTTGAGTGCTTACAATGCCGGGCACTGGTAAACGTTTTACATGCATTATCTCTTTTAAAACTCATAACAAGTCTAAATGGCTAACACTGTCCTGACCCTCACTTTGTAGATAAGGACACTGAAGGGCTGAAAGGTTAAGCAATTTGCCGAGGATTGCATAGGAAATAAGTGCTGAGTCTGGGACCTGAACTTTGGCATCCAGACACTGTGCCACACTGCCTATCTTTTCAAAACATCTCTGTGTATTAGGTCACATTCTCCCTTCCAGTCCTGTATTATAGTAAATACCATTGGGATTACCTTCTCAGCCTCAGGAACCCTCTTTCTCTGAGAATTGCCTTCACACACACACACACACACACACACACACACACACACACACACACTCACAGGGGAGGAACCCTCCAGACGCTATCTACCATCTGACTCTGCCCTTTTGGTCATAGCTGATTGGATCATGAGTGGACACCTGACCACAGCCAGGCCAATCAGAATCTCTCTCTCAAGAATTTAAACTGACAGCCATAGTGCAGAAACATTGAGAGCTGCCATGTTAATGGCCAAGTTCCCTAGTGGTCAAGTTGCCAACGTTCCCAGAGCTGCCCTGCTCAGCCCTTTCCTGCACACTGGTTATTTGGATTTGTCTAGAATTCTATGAGGTTTCTTCTCATGAATCTAGATTCCACAAGAGTCGTAACTAACACACAGTCATTTAGTCATTCAACAAACTTTTCAAGCAGCTCTATGTGACAGGCACATAGTTGGAAACTCAGTCGATGGAACCAGACATTAAAACAACTAACTGCACAAATAAATATACAGTTACCAGTTGTGAAAAGTGCCACAGCGGAAAAGTATGAATGCTCTTAGAGGGGGAATTACTTTTGCCACAAATGAGATAATGTATGTAAAGCACTTAGCACAAGACTTGGCTCCTAATAGGTTCTCAGCGTATGTATATTCTTTGGCCAAATTCTCTCTAAATAATAGTTCTGGCACGTGTCTTCCTGGTCGAGGCCCATACTCTGCCAAACTGTTCCAACTGGCTGCTAATTTACTCCATGCCTTTAGTTTGTGCTGCCAAATTATTATTCCCAAAATATCACTTTTATTATGCTGCCTATTTGTATCTTGTGCCAAAGAATTTGGACTCTTTCCCATAAGCCAGCTGTGAGGTCTCAGATGGGCGAGATGGATGTAAGCAGGATTCTCGGTCACCTGCCTGCCCCCGCCCGCCACCTTACTCCAAAGGAAAATTAAAGGTGCTGCTACCATGGGGGGAAAAAGGAATTGATGTCAGGCGGGCCACTATCATACTCATTATTTCCATTCAGTTAAATAAGTAGTCCAGTAATCCAAGCTGCCCAGCTAAGTTTTGACCAAGAAGGGAGGAGGGTCAGCTCAATAAACAAGTTCAGCCATCTGCTCTCCTTCCCTAGAGCTCCAGTGGATATCTGGGTGTTGGAGACATGCTCTTCGGGGAGCAGTGGGAGGTTCAGCCCCACCATGTGCTATTCTGCCATCTAGTCTCTCCCCCTCCTCCTCCTCCTCTTTCATCTCCCATTCTAAAGCATTTTGTGACATTTAATGTGGCTACACAAGATAACAGTAAATTGCACAGTATTATGCACAAGGACCTTGCTGGTTTACAATAGGAATGATAGCTGCAGGAAATAGGGTTTATTCCTAGAAAGGATAATTAAGGCACAAGAGCTTTATTTTATGAATCATACCACGCTGTGTGGAAGCAAAGTGCACCTTATGAAAAAATCATTACTGTTCATAAAGCCAAACCTAAGCCTGCCCCCGAAGGAGCAGTGAGCTTGATGGAACACATTCCTCTCTCCAGGGAAACACTATGATACCCATTAAATGGCAACTTTGACATGACCTAGGACTTTGGAAAATCGCTTCTAAACTAGCACTTAAATGTAAACTTCCTTGACTGTCAGCTTTTTTTCTCCCTCCAATTTTTAAATATAAGTTAAAAGAGATCCTTGGAGAAAGTTCAGGAGATAGGGCAGACTTAAAGCAGCATTCTCTACATCCAGAGTGGCCTGTCAACTCCATCAGTTCAATATGTGCCGAGCACCTCTCACTCTGAGTCCAGAAGCCTCTACTTTCTTCCTACTCCCTAATCTGAATTCTGGCAGAGACAGAGGGCACTTGTCCATAGGATCAGTGGGTTTGGATCCCAGCTGCCTGGCCACTCTCCTTCCCATCACTGACGCTGACATTCTAGCATCACTTCCTCAGGAGGACAAATGGAAAGGAGCTGATTTAGAGATTCTCAAAGATATTTTTTGGTTGATGATAATTTTAAAAGCCATTGTGCAAATTTTCCCCCATCCTTAAAGTCCTGGGGGCCTGAAAGAATAAAGTGGAAACACTTTAGAAAGGATGGATGCTATTCAGAGTAGACTTCAGAATAAACCTGTGTCTTTAAAACTGAGGGAAGGACCATTCACTCAACATACACTTGTTGAGCCAGGAACTTGACTTGGAGCTGAGTATACAAAGATTAACACCACACAGTGTTTGTCCTTAGGGAACTCATAGTCTAGTAGAAAGACAACTAATTTAAACACTTTCGGGAACAATACAGGTTTATACAATATCCAAAAGTACATTTGCTGTTTTGATGCGCAGGCTCCATTCCCCCTGCTGATACTAGGATTCAATTTTGCCTCCCACATTAGATTCAGTCTGGGTGGAATAATTCAGCCGAGGAATTCTGTCCGAGACCCAAGCTAGGTCAACTGGACACCAGTCACTGAGAATTATGCACAAGATGCTATGGAAATACAGGGAAGGATTCATAACTCTGCCAGGAAAGATCAGGGAAGGCTTCTGGAAGTAAGTGAGTCATGCTAGCCAATTAAGAGTTAGAAAAACAGGGTCAAAAATAAAGACATTCTAGGAGCATCATGTGCAAAAGAAAAAAGGCATAGAAAAGGAAAAAAAACCCCAGCACATTTGGAGACCAGTCAGTGACCAGGTATGACTGGAAGAGAAGTTGAACACACATGTATATTTTATTCCAGTAAAAAGTTTGAAAACAATACCAGATGTTCGGGCCCCATCCCACACCTATTGAATCTGAATCTTTGGGACTGGGACCAGGCATTGGTCTTTTACTCAAGTTCCCCAGATAATTCTAATTGCAGCTAGAAAACCAGCATTCCAGGCAATAAAAGGCAAACAGCTTTGTCTGCAAGCAAACCCTTCACGGTCTGGTCCCAGACTTCACTTTCCACTTATTTTTCCACTTCTTGTCCCTCTTACCTTTTTGTGCCAACAATACTAAACTTCCTGTAGATCTCCAAACATACTATGCCTTCTTGACCATTTACACAGGCTCCTCCTTCCAGCAGGGCTGCCTTCTCCCTGGTAGGACATCTGGAAAGCTGTAATTCTTCAGAGCCAGCTCAAAGCCTCGCTTCCCTGGAAAGCCTTTCCTGGCTCCCCTGCAGATGGAGAAGCTTCTTCCCCCACAGTCTCAGCACCCATCCCTACCTCCACTGGCGTGACCATCTTACTGTCTTATAACACTCTTCACATCTCCCTCCACACTACACTCTGAGTGAAGACCTTGTCTTGTCTTATTTTTGTATCTCTAGCCTAGTGCACATGATTGCCACTCAACAAATATTTGTGAAAATATAGCAGAAAGGAAGGAATCTATCCACCTCCTTCTGATGGACGCTGGACGTACTAGTCACCATTTCTTCCCCTCAAGTAAAAAGCCTTAAGGTGTTTAGAACTCCTTTTCAGAGTAGTCATGCAAGAGGAACCCTTGCTTATATTTGGAAAGATCTAGCTACTCCTATTTTATTTTAGTCTCTTTGGATAAATTCAAAGCTGAAGAGGTAGGAAAGACTGCCCTGGGCCAGGTAATCTTTTCAATGTTTCATATAGCAACCTCTTGGCTTTTGCCAGTGTTGGAGAATGCACAAGAACACAAAGACTGACAGTTCTGTCTGCTCAACTAGACCACAGGCCCCTTGGGGATAAAAGCTGCATTTTACTACTTTTGAATTTACTGTCCATAGCACAGTGTCTGGCTCAGAAGAAGAACTCAATAAGTATGTAGAAATAAAACAGTTAAGAGCCCTTGAGGTTGGGTCCCAGCTGGACCCCTCTGGGCCAATAGATGAAGTCTGGGTCTGTGCAGAAATCATCTCCTTGCCTCATTTCTCCAGTCAGGACATTAAGGACCCTGGGTTCTTACCCAGCTCCGCCACTTACTAGCTACATGACGATGGCTACTTCACCCCTCTGAGCCTCAGTTTCCTCAGCTAGGTAATTGTTGCTCAGTGTCTTTCAAGCAATTGTGGTCGGATAGTGGCTGGGCTGGAATCACCATGAAGGCATCCTCACACACAAATCTGGCAATTAATGCTGCCATTTGGGTGAGATGTAATCTGAGTTGTCGGCTGCAATACCCTACACATCACTTCTGCATGTTGCCTGGGCTTCCTCACCATGTGGCAGCCAGGTTTCAAGAACAAGTGACCCAGGAGAGCAAGATAAGTACATGGCATTTTTATGACCTTGTTTTGGATGTCACACAGTATCACCTCTGCTGTATCTTATTGGTCGAGGCAGTCACAAAGGTCAACCCAATTTCAAGAGGAGGGGACATAAACCTCATCACTCTATGGGAAAAGTATCAATACCACATTGTAAGATTGAGGGATGGAAAATAATGTGGTAGCTATCTTTGAAAAATGTAGTCTGCCACACCTACCTGGGATGATTATGAGGATAAAATGAGACAGTGATACAAAGTAGTTAGCCTGTGCACGGCACATAGTTATTGCTCAATAAACAACAACTGTAGGTATTTTTGATTATTATTCAAGAGACCCTTTCACTTTCCCCCTCTGCCACAGAACTACATGGACCACTCCGCGCAGATGGGCTGTGCCATCACATAGGCACAAAAGACCACCACTAACAGAGGGCCATCACAGCTATGAGGATACCTTCATACAAAAGGGATACACATGGTATCACTGATAGTCCTACCAGGTGCACACAGAGACCCATCTAAGCAGAGCAGTGGCCCTGTGGCAGGAAGGTCCTGAGGCTCCTTAGGCCCTTGAGCTCTCACTCTCATTCCCAAAGCACCTTCCTTAGAATTCTAGGCCCCACCATGAGGAGCCAGTCCCAAGGGAGCCCTATGGTTTGAATACTTCCCTTCCAGCTGCCTCTGAGGCCTGGGAACTCTGGAGTATTGAGAGGCTCTCCTTCCAAAAGGGAGGATCTATAGAAAACAGTACGTGACCTGAGAAGGCAGGAGGAAGGCACGGATCACAGGAAAAAGAGGGAAGGAGTCTCAGACAGGAACAGATGGTGAGACTTAGGACCCAAGAGAGGAAGTGCCTTGTTCAAGGTCACATCACTAATGAGTGGCAGGCCAGGATTTGAGCCCACATTGTCTGGCTCCAGAGTCTGCTCTCTTAATCTTTATACTAAGAAGTCTCCTTTGGAACTTTCATCTCGTTGATGAACCTGAGGACTTGAGGAGGGCAGCAGCCATCAGTGACATGAATAGCCCATTAGGTTGGGAACATTCAGTACTGACTCTATGCCCACGGACATCAGTTGGGTTAGGAACATCAGACAGTCCATCTGGGCCATTAGCCAGGGCTTGGTTCCCAGAAAAGAAGATCCTCCTTGATCCCAGGATTGACTGTAGACAGCATTGTGTTTTCTACCAAAACCATCCTGAGTCAGGAGAACCTGTTCATGTCACCGTCTCTGCACAAATGAGACTGGAAAAAAGCAACTCAGGCAACCTATGTACCAGGCAGGCGGGGGAGGCCAAGCTGTGTGCATGAGGCCAAGGACTAGGGAGGAGATAGGCTCTCATCCCAGGGGAGATGGTGGGGTTTAAGAGCACGGGCCCCGGAAGCAGTCACCTGGGCTCTACCTTTTACCAGTTAGGTGACCTCCCAGAGCCTCAGTTTCCTTATTCGTAAAATGGAAGAGTAACAATAGTAGCCCTTGATGTAGGGCTACTATGAGGATTAAAGAAGCCAGGGCTTGGAAAGCAATGGTTGGGTGCCTGGTACCTGAAAAGTGTTCAAACAGCATTAGTGATGGCGAGGATTCTAAGATTATGGAGTTCTCAGTTTTCCAGTTTGGGCAGTTCTGGGCCCCAAACACTCTCTTGTCAAATACTTACATAAAGCCGTGCAGATGTGAAAAGTTAGAGACCCCTCCCCACCCTGCAGGAGCCTGATGAGACCTGCTGCCCCACAACCTGCATTTCTCCTTCTCAACCTGCTTTGCACTTGTCATTTCTTTTTCAGTTCCTGTTTTCCTACATAGACTGTGGTGCCCAGCAGGGCACAGACCCCCTTTCTTAACTTTACACCCCCAGCACAGTCCTTGGTACGTAATACGTACCCAATAAATATTTGTTGAACTAATCAGCAAATGAATAAAATAAAAATTCATTAACTACTCAAAAAATAAAATAAATTAAAAAAAAAAACCTCAGCCCTATTGCCCAAATAAGCAATACAATTTAAGAATTCAGTCTGCTCTTTTCGCCTCCTTATAGCTGTCATAGTCTTTTCTATCTCTAGGGATTTCTTCGTTCCCTCAATATTTATTGAGAACCTAGTTTTGTCTAGGTCCTGCGATATAGCAGTAAATTAGAAAACAAACTCTGCCCTCACAGAGCTGTATTCTAGTGTGGGAAACAGACATTGAAAAAGCAAAACAATAAATAAATATAATTTCAGATGACCGGTGCTATGAAGGAAATAACCAGGGTGTTGAAATATAAAATGTCTGGGTTGAGCAAGCCTGGTAAAACCAGCAAGAAGACTCTATCTGGAGCCAGGCTGACATTAAGTGCCAGGGCTTTCTTTCCTTCATGGGTTCCCTTTTCTCCACATCCTCTCCAACGCTTGTTATTCCTTGTCTTTTTAATAATAGCCATGCTGATGTGCTCAAGGTGATAGCTCACTGTGGTTTTGATTTGCATTTTCCTAATAATTAGTGATATTGAACATTTCTTCATGTGCCTGCTGGCCATCTGTATATCTTCTTTGGAAAAATGTCTATTCCGATCCTCTGCCCATTTTCCCATTGGCTTTTTTGTTTTTTTGTTGCTGAGTTGTATGAGTTCTTTATCTATTCTAGATATTAACCCCTTATCAGATATATGATTTATAAATATATTCTCCCAATTGGTAGTTTGTCTTTTTGTTTTTTGATAGCTTCTTTTGCCATGCTTTTCAGTTTGATGTAGTCTCACTTGTTTATTTTTTCTATTTTTTTCAGCTGCCTGAGGAGACACATTCAAAAAGATACTCCCAAGGTTTATGTCAAAGAGCATACTGCCTATGTTTTCTTCTAGGTATACCACAAAGCTGTACTAATTTTATGGTTTCGGGGCTTACATTCAAGTCTTTGGACCATTTTGAGTTAATTTTTGTGTATGGTGTAAGATAGTGGTCTACTTTCATTCTTTTGCACATGGCTGTCCGGTTTTCCCAACACCATTTATTGAAGAGACTTTCCTTTCTCCATCATACATTCTGCCAGTACCAAGCTGTTTTGATTAGTACAGCTTTGTAGTATACTTTGAAATCAGGGAGTATAATGCCTCCAGTTTTGTTATTTTTTCTCAGAATTGCTTTGGCTATTCGGGGTCTTTTGTTGCTCCATGTAAATTTTAGGATTCTTTGTTCTATTTCTGTGAAAAATGTCATTGGCACTTTGGTAGGGAATTAGGACTTTGCATTGAATCTGTAAGTTGCTTTAGTAAATATGGACATTTTAACTATGCTAATTCTTCCAATCCACGAGCACGAATATCTTTCCATTTATTTGTCTTCTTTGATTTCTTTCAACAATGTCTTATAGCTTTCAGCATACAGGTCTTTCACCTCCTTGGTTAAATGCATTCCTAGGTATTTTACTTTTTTTGTTGCAATTATAAATGGGATTATATTCTTGATTTTTCTTTCTGCTATTTTGTTGTTAGTGTATAGAAACGCAAATGATTTTTGTATGTTGATTTTGTGGCCTGTGACTTTACTGTATTCATTTACTATTTCTAATAGTTTTTGGTGGATTCTTTGGGGTTTTCTATTTATAAAAATCATGTCACCTGCAAGTAGTGATAGTTTTACTTCTTCTTTTCCAATTTGGATCCCTGTTATTTCTTTTTCTGGCCTAATTGCTCTGGCTAGGACTTCCAACACTATGTTGAATAGGAGTGGCAAAAATGGGCATCCTTGTCTTGTTCCTATTCTGAGAGGAATAGCCTTCAGTGTTTCACTGTTGAGTATGATGTTTGCTGTGGATTTGTCATATATGGCCTTTACTATGTTGAGGTACTTTCTATACCTATTTTATTCAGAGTTTTTATCATTAATGGACGCTGAATCTTGTCAAGTGATTTCTCTGCATCTATTGAGATGACCATGTGATTTTTACTCTTTATTTCATTAGTGTGGTGAATCACATGTACTAATTTGTGAATGCTGAACCATCCTTGCATCCCTGAAATAAATCCCACTTGATCATGGTGTATGATCCTTTTAATGTCCTGTTGGATTCAATTTGCTAATATTTTGTTGAGGATTTTTGCATCTATGTTCATTAGCAATATTGGCCTGTAATTTTCCTTTTTGTACTCTCCTTGTCTGGTTTTGGTATCAGAGTAATGTAAAATGACTTAGGAAGTGTCCCCTCCTCTTCAATTTTTTGGAAGAGTTTGAGAAGGATAAGTATTAAACCTTCTTTGAATCTTTGGTGGAATTCACCAGGGAAGCTGGCTGGTCCTGGACTTTTGTTTTCTAGCAGGTTTCTGATTACTCTTTCAATCTCCTTACTAGTGATTGGTCTACTCAGATTCTCTACTTCATCTTTATTCAGTTTTTGAAGGTTGTACAATTCTAAGAGTTTATTCATTTCTTCTAGGCTATCCAGTTTGTTGGTGTATAGCTTTCATAGTAGTTTCTTATAATTCTTTGTATTTCTGTGCTTTCATTGTAATTTCTCCTCTTTCATTTCTGATTTTATTTATTTGGGCATTCTCTCTTTTTTCTTAATGAGTCTAGCTAAATGTTTGTCAATATGTTTATCTTCTCAAAGAACCAACTCTTAGTTTCATTGCTGTTTTCTATTGACTTTTTAGTCTTTATTTCATTTATTTCCACTCAGATTTTTATTATTTCCTCCCTTCTACTGATTTTAGTTCTTGTAATTGATTTCTAGTTTCATACCATTATGGTCAGAAAAGATGACCTATATTATTTCAGTCTTCTAAAATTTATTAAGACTTGTTTTGTGGCCTAATATGTGATCTATCCTGGAGAATGTTCCATGTGCACTCAAAAGAATGGGTACGCTGCAATTTTGGGATGGAATGTTCTATATATATCTACTAAGTCCATCTGGTCTGATGTGTCATGTAAGGCCAATGTTTCCTTATTGATCTTCTTGATGAGCTATCCATTGAAATGTAAATGAGGTGTTAAAGTCTCCTACTATTATTGTGTTCCTATCAATTTCTCCTTTTATGTCTGTTAATATTTGCTTTATGTATTTAGGTGCTCCTATGTTGGGCACATAGATATTTACAAGTGTTATATCTTCTTGTTGGATTGTTCCATTTATCATTATCTTCTTTGTCTCTTGTTATGGTTTTTGTTTTAAGGTCTATTTTGTCTGATATAAGTATTGCTACCCCACCTTTCTTTTTGTTTCCATTTGCATGAAATATTTTTTCCATCCCTTCACTTTCAGTTTGTGAGTGTCTTTAGGTCTGAAGTGTGTCTATTGTATGCAGTAAATATATTGGGCTTCTTTTTTATCCATTCAGCTACCCTATGTCTTTTGATTGGAGCCTTTAGTACATTTTACATTTAAAGTAATATTGATAAGAAGTACTTACTGCCATTTTGTTACTTTTTTCTGGATATTTTTGTAGTTCTTCTCTGTTCCTTTCTTCTTCTCTTGCTCTCTTCCCTTGTGATTCGATAACTTTCTTAGTGTTATGTTTTGGTTCCTTTCTGTATTTTTTGTGTATTTATTATAGGTTTTTGCTTTGTTGTTACCATGAGATTCACATATAATAACCTGTACAAATAGCAATCTCTATTAAGTTGATGGTCTCTTAAGTTTGACCTCTTACTAAAAGTCCTGCACTTTTACTCCCCTCTGCTACATTTTGTTTTTGACATCATATTTTACCTCTTTTTAATTTTGTGTATCTCTTACCCTCTTATTGTACATATAGATGATTTTACTACTTTTGACCTTTGACCTTCATACTAGCTTTACAGGGGGTTGACCAGGTACCTTTGTTGTATATTTTCCTGTACCAGAGGTTTTTTTCTTTGATAATTTTCTTATTTCTATTTTTGGCCTTTTATTTCCTACTTAAAGAAGTCCCTTTAACATTTCTTGTAAGGCTGGTTTGGTGGTGATGAACTCCTTTAGTTTTTGCTGCTCTGGAAAACTCTTCATCTCTCCTTCCATTCTGAATGATAACCTTGCCAGGTAGAGTATTCTCAGTTTCAGGGTTTTATTCCTTTCAGCACTTTGAATACATTGTGCCACTCCTTTCTAGCCTGTCAGGTTTCTGTTGAAAAGTCAGCTAATAGCTTTATGGGCTTTCCCTTGTACATAACTTGTTGCTTGTCTCTTGCAGATTTTAGGATTCTCTCTTTATCTTTAACTCTTGACATTTTAATTATAATGTATCTTGGTGTGGGCCTCTCTGGGTTCATCTTGTTTGATACTATCTGTGCTTCCTGCACCTGAATGTTGTTTCTTTCCCCAAGTTAGGGAAGTTTTCAGCTATTATTTATTCAAATAAGTTCTCTGCTCCTTTGTCTCTCTCTTCTCCTTCTGGGACACCTATAATGCAAATGTTAGCATGCTTAATGTTGTCCCAAGAGGTCTCTTAAGCTTTCCCCATCATTTTTAATTCTTTTTTTCTGTTCGGCCTGGGTGATTTCCTCTACTCTGTCATCCAGATCACTGATCCATTCTTCTGTGTCATTTACTTTGTGGTTGACTCCCTCTAATGAATTTTTCATTTCAATTATTGTATTCTTCAGCTCTGATTGGTTCTTTTTTCATATTTTCTAATTCTTTGTTGAAGTTCTCAGTGTTCATCTATTCTTATCCCGAGTTCAGTAAGCATCCTTATGACCATTAGTTTGTACTCTTTATCAGGAAGACTCTTTATCTCTGTTTTATTTAGTTCTTCTTCTGAGGATTTGTCCTGTTCTTTTATTTGGAACATATTCCTTTGTCTCCTCATTTTGCCTACTTCTCTGTGCTTACTTCTATGTATTGGGTAGATCGGTTATGTCTCCTGATCTTGGAAATGTAGTCTTATGTAGGAGATGTCTTACAGGGCCCAGCAGCATGCTTCTCTCTTGTCACCTGTGCCAAGTGCTCCAGGGGTGTCCCCTATGCGGACTGCATGCACACTTCTATTACGGCTGAGTAGGCTGAGCTGGCCCCCAGGCCAGTTGGTTGCAAGGCCTGGCCATATGTGGCTGCTATGGGTGCATTAAGGGTGGGGCAAGCCCCTGGCATGGCTTGCTGCAAGGAATGGTAGCACACAACTAGTGTAGGTTCATTGATAAGCAGGTCAGGTTCCTGCTGTAGCTACTCACAGGGTCCAGTGGTGCATGACTGCTGAAAGCTCACTGATGGGCAGGGCAGGCCCCTAGTGTGGCTAGGTTTGCAGGCTGGTGGCAGTTTTGGTAGCTCACTTTTGGGCATGGCAAGCCTCAGGCACAGGCTAGTTACGCAGCCAGGCAATGTACAACAGCCTTGGGCATGCTGGTGGCAGAGCAGGCCCCCTGTACGGCTGGATGTGAGGCCTGCTGTGCAAGTCTGCTGCAGGCTCACGGTGGGCACAGCAGTTCCCTAGCGTGGGCTGCCTGAGCTGCCTAGCTGCACTCAATTGCCTCAGGTGCTCTAGTGGGCAGGGAAGGCCCCTGCACCAACAGGCTAGAGGGAAGATTCCAAAACGGTGCCTGTCTGTGTCAGCACAGCTGAACTAGGTCACAAAAATTGCTGTTGCTAGTGTCTCAGTCCCTGGCACAGGGCCCAAGCTACTTCCTGCCTCTCTGGGATGTACTCTAGGATTAATAAGTAAGTCTCTTTTACCAATGGACCATACACTTTTCTATCTGGTGTTTTCATGCTAGTTTCCGGGTTGAATGAGTCTGTATGTAGGCCCTTGAAGAGCAGGTTTTCCTTTCCTTAAAGTTCTATAGTTTTCCTGGGCATATTCCCCATGGTTTTCAAAGCCAGGTGTTTTGGGGTCTCATCTCTCTTGTGATGAATCTAAGGGCTAGACCTAACGTGCAGCTTGAATCCCCTACTCCTCCAGGAAAAGCTCCATAACTTAGAAATTGCTCCCGACCATGAAGCATTGCTGTTAGGGTGTGGGTTTTTTCCTCATCAGGACTGTATCTCTGCCTCTTCCAACCCTCTCTGAGTTGTCCCTTGTTGTGGAGGTTCTTTTCATCCAGTTTCTAGATCTCTTTCAGGGGAAGCTGTTCCACAGGTAGTCGTAGGTTTGTTGTATTCATGGGAGGAGGGAAGGGTAGGATCCTCCTGTGCCTCCATCTTCCAAACTCCTCCAAGGAGCATTGCTTTAAAGAGAAGGGTCAGGAAAAGTCTTTCCTTGAAGGCAATGTTTGAGAAGATCCTAGGATAATGCATTCCAGGTAGAACGAGTACCTTCTCCAAAGATCTAGAGGCAGAAAAAAGCTTGCTTTGGTTCAAGTCTAGACTCTAATTACGTGTTACCTTCCCTCATAATATTTGCTCCCTAAAACACAGATTCTTTTTTCCAGAAGAGTTTTACTAACACTTGCTATCTGGAGAAATAACAAAGCAATAACAAAATCAGCAAAAATGGGAAAGTTACTAAGATCTCACTAATCTCACAGAGGTCTCAAAATAAATGGGGCCTGGCTTTGTCTTGTGTCCCTTTTCTGCATCTCTCTGAAAATGACCCCATGGAGCCTCCTACCTCTCTACTTTTTCCCTCCCCAAGGCACACACACAATTCAATCTGCTGGCTCACTCCTCTATCTTGGTACTTTTAATATGGAAAGTGAGAGTCAATTTACGAACTTTCTAAGTGACCTCAGATTACTGGCTCTCAACCAGAAGCAATTTTTCTCCCCAAAGGACATTCGACAATGCCTGGACACATTTAGATTATCAGGAGTGCGAGGTGGGTGCTACTAGCATCTGGTGGGTAGAGGCTAGGGATACTGCTAAATATTCTACAATACACAAAACAATCCCACACAACAAACAATTGTCTGGTCTAAAATGTCACCTGTCTTAGATTGAAGACTATAATTTCCATCCCAGGGCCGGGGCGGGGGCGGGGGCGGGGGGGCGGGGGACAATGAGACCTCTGTCTCCTAACCCTGTGCCTAATCCTGATTTATCCCTGAAAAGTCACCTTAGTCTCTTCCCAGGAGATCAAAAATACTGTGGGTAGTAATTCCCAAAGGATGCTCCATGTGTTATATGACAAAACTGTTCCGTGTTCAAATAAGTTTCATAAACGTTTGGTCAAACAGATATATAGGTTCCATTTATACAGGACTTTTTTGAACCTGGCTAGGTCAATAGCAATGGCTAAAGACACAGGTAAGAGTGTAAATGAGCACCAAGAATTATAGCAAGAGCTCTCTAATGACTACCAAAGGAAGTAGATAAGGAGACTAGAGTCTAGCAATTCTGCTAATAGAGGCTGGAACCAAATATCACTGTTGTTACTCACATCCATCGATTATCTTCACCCAGGCTCCAAGCTGGGGAAAGATAGGGAGACAAAAGTAACAGTGGTACCAGGAGCAATAAATACCTAAGCAGAAATTTAAATCCAGTATTAGTTTCCTAGGGTAACAAAGTACCACAAACAGAAATGTATTGTCTCACAGTTCTGGAAGCCAGAAATTCAAAATCAAAGTTTTGGTAGGGTTGGTTCCTTCTGAGGGCTGTGAGGGAAGGATCTGATCCAGGCCTCTCTATCTGGCTTATATATGGCTGTTTTCTCCCTGTATCTGCTTATAGGGTGTTCCTTATATGTATGTCTATCTCTGTGTCCAAATTTCCCTTTTTTGAAGGACACTAGTCATAGTCGATGAGGGCCCCCTCTAATAACCTCATTTTAATTTTATTACCTCTATAAAAATCCTATCTCCAAATAAGATCACACTCTGAAGTACAGGGGTTAGGACTTCAATATATCTTTTTAGGGGGGACACAATTCAATCCATTATACAAGGCTAGTCCAAATTCTTTGTTTGGGCCAATGGTTGTAGTTTCCTGGCCTAAAATTCTTTCCCCAGGGCTGTTAGTGAGCAGTCAGATTAACATATTTGATTTAATGCCTTCTTATGCACGAGCTACTTCATATAGAAATTGTCAAAAGCTAAACAGTAGTAGGGAGAACTGAAGAGAAGCCACATGTTGAATAATTGGGGGCTAATTATGAACATTTGTGCTTTCCAAGGTAAATGAACTAAGCCACCACAAATATGTCAGCTTCTACCTTCAGACTTAGTGTGACAAGAGTTTAGACAAAGGGTAATTGTTCTTCCCACTGTCAGAAACAATCCCAAAGTCTGTCAAACCCCAGACACAAAGTTCACATCTGTGGAGAGCCCACCTGTGGTGGCCCCTTCAAACCTATTCTATCTCCTCCACCTGCTGCCATTTATTCACTTAAATGGCATTGGATATTGTAGCAATTATGTGGATCCTGACCTGAAAGTCATCAGTGGTCATGCAGCCCCTTCACAGACATCATACTCCCCTAGAGAACAGGCTGCATCTCATTAGGAAGTTTCTCTTGGAAACTATTCAGTGGCAAGTGTGGGCAGCTGATAAATGAGCCACTGAAGCTGGCCTGCTCTGGAGTTTGTTTGGGAGCCATAATCCAGAGGAAAGTCACTCCACATCAGCTGTCATTGATAATCCCATGGTACCAAATGTCTGCACATTCTCACTCTTCTTTTCTATATTTTTTACTTTATTTAAAAACACTTATAACGCCCTTACTATGTGACAGGGACACAAAAACCCTATGAGGTAGATACAACTTCTACTGCCATTTTATAGTTGGGTAAACCAGAAGGCACTGAGCAGTCAAATAACTTGCCCAAGGTCACACAGCCAGTAAGCAGAGGAACGCACATCTGACCCAGGCAGCCTGGCTCAGAATCCATGTATTAACACTGGGCCCTGATGTCTCTGTACTGGATTTGAGAGCTGAGGTGGGAGGTTTCCAAAGTTACATGACAGAATTTGTTTAGATGTGATTATCGAGGCAACCCATGAGCATTCCACCCTAAGTTCTAAATATATGAACAGTGCTCAGAGCACCCCTGTGAGATAGGTACTATTTCTAGTCCCATTTCACAGTCTGGTAAACTGAAAGACACAGGGGGTTAAATACCTTTCCCAAGGTCACTTATAATGTATCCCAAAAGTAGTGCTAGATGCTGATAAACCACCCAGAGGCACTGTAATATAATGAAAAATCTACTGAATTTAGAATCAGAAAACCTGGGCTGGATTCCCAGTTTTACCACTTATCAGAACTGTGTGACATCTGGCAAGTCATTTTTTCATTAATCTTTCTGAGCTTCCAAATACCTACCTCTCAAAGGTATACGGGTTAGATTGAAAGAATGTAAGTAGAAACTCTTTTTTTGATGTAGTATAGTGTCATATGCAGATGTCCCAACTATATCTCACAGAATTCTTGGAATTACAGTTTATCTAGCATGGAGTCAGATTTGCTTTGCTATTTGGTAAAATAATGGACTTTTTCATATAAGTTTCTGCGAGAATGCTATTTCTGAAATTCTGTATGTGGAAACAAACACCTCATTTCTGGGTGGGCTGAGTTCTTGTGTTTAAGTCAAAGAGGTGTGATGAGCCTCAAAGGAGGAATTTCCTGTTATTTCCTGTTTTAGCAGTACTGTACAGAAACAGCAAACACCTAGCATTTTTACAACGCTTTACCATTTCCAAAGGATTTTCACACATATGATTTGAAATTACCCCAGGATAGCCGTTCCAAAGTGTGATATCACAACAGATTGAAGGCAGGAGCAGACATGAAAAATGAACTGTCTTCTATTAAGCCAATATAAAAGAAAATGGGAAAAATGTAAAACAAGGTGACTCTGAAACCGGCACATAGTTAGCCATTGATGATTAAGTAGCTAGGAACTAAAGGTTTTTTCCTGTTTGCAATTACTGATTATAGCTTTAAGCTGTTTACCACCCATTGTTAACTGTGCTGCTTAGGCAATGTGCTATCTGACTCCCACTACGTTCCTATAGATAACATCTCCCTGGAGCCTGGATCACCATGGTAATGGGCGTTTGTGCTGTTTTTCAGGAATTAAGACCCCTTGTTCACTTCAGGCCAGTTGAGACCACCAACCCATCAACTGGACTTGCGCAGACGTCCGATAAGTGACCTTTTGATGTCAAGAGGCTAAAAACTCCACCCTCAGATCATGCTAATGCCGCCATTTTGTGAACATGCGTCCTGTGAAGAGACATGGAGTCTGACTACGCTTGCGCAGATCATCATTACCTCACCTCTCCTCACCTCCAATCACCTCTCTCCACCTTTCAGACCACCTTGCCCCCTTACCCCATAAATATCCCTGAGTCCCTATTTTTGGGGAAGTGGATTTGAGACTCCTTCTCTCGCTTCCTCACTTGGCTGCCTTGTGATTAAACACTCTCTCTGCTGCAATCTCGTCATCTCGGTGTTTGGCTTTCTGGGCAATGGGCAAAAACAAACCTAGTTTTGGAAACAACTCATCACAAATTTTTTTTGTCTTGGAAAATATAGTTAGTTTTCGTTAAAATGTATCAATTATATTACTACATTTTTAAATGAATTTAAATGAATTAATGTATAATTGTCTTAACTTCTAATATGGAAAATATCAATCGATACAACCCACATCAAGCAAAGTTGGGAGACTCAATAATTTTAAAGACTGTAACAGGGTCCCGAAACAAAAAAGTTTGAAGACTGTTGCCCTAGTGTGATGCCCAGTGAAATGAAATTTTAAATATTTTTGATTAAAACAATTGCTAATTGTTGTTTGGCTTCTGCTGGTAGCAACATGGAGTTGCCGTGAAGCCTTCATTCTTCTTGGACAAGTAACCGAAGTGTCTTTGAGTCACTCAACAGACATGTCCCCACATATCTCCCACTGGCAGAATAAGCTTAAAGATTGCCCAAGAGAGGTGTGCATATTTGCAAATTTGCATAAGAAGCCCTGGTGCTTTGGCTGGGGGCCAAGAGGAAGAAACTGAGAATTCCACCTCCTTTTCTTCTTGCTTCTAAGTTATTACAACTGTCACCTGACCTGTGTGGGGAGGCAGATGAGTTTAACAATACTCCTCAGGGTCACTCTTGAGGTCAGTGGTCAGGCAGTCAAAAGGGCTCTCATGAAGACTGGGAGGCAGCTAACCCCAGAGAAGTGCCTGTTGATCCACGAACAGACTGGAAAGTCCATTTCACTAAAGGAAGTTATCATTTTGAACCTGGGCCTGCTTGGGCATGGGGCATGCACAGGTGAAGGAGGCATTCCCCTTCCCCATGCTGCCCCAAGTTGGTTCTGCCAGAGCAGCAGTGGCAATGGCAGCAAGCTTTGCATTTGGCTACCTCGATACCACTGTGCTTTCTGAGGCATAGCCCTTGAATGAGCCGACTGGATGCCCAGGTCAGGGCAGTGACGACACCAGGGGGTTGGAGCAGCAGCAGCAGGCAGAACAGTGCTCTTAGGTTTACAGGCCACTTTCCTCCCTGTAAGGCAATATTAACCAACGCTGATCTCCTGGATTAAGTCCCTGGGGTCCATGGACTGATCACAGGAGGGCCCCCTTCCACTCTTACCTCAGACCCAGGACCTCTGGCTAAAAAGGCAAGTGGGGGCTCTGGTGGTAGCAGTTTTAAAAACCACTACGGGATGACACCATTTGTACTGATGAAGTCAGACAGCCCAGTTTCAGTTTCATTCCTGTGGGAGGCAGAATAATGGCCTCCCAAAGACGTCCACATCCTAGTCCCTGGAACCTGTGAATGTGGTACCTTACACAGCAAAGGGACTTTGCAGATGTGATAAACTTAAGGACTCCGAGCTCGGGAAATTCTCTGGCTTATCCAGGCAGGCCCAATCTAATCACATGAATCTTTAAAAGCAGAGAGCCTTTCCTGCTGTGGTCAGAGACAGATGGGATGACAGAAGAAGGTGCAAAGAGAGGCCCTATGAAGAAGGCTCTACAGGCCATTGCTGGCTTTGAAGACAGAGAAAGTGGGGGCCACGGGCCAAGGACACTGGAAGAGGTAGGGAAACGGATCTCCCTTTAGAGCCTTCAGAATTGAATGCAATTCTACCGACACCTTGATTTTAGCTTAGGGGAGACTCATGTTGGAACTTCTAACCTCCAGAACTGTAAGATAACACACTTGTGTCATAATACAATTACTAATCAGTGCCTTGCTCAAAGGGAATTCCTAAAATCTCTCATTAAAACATTAATGAGAGAAAATTAATAAAGTGAATTTCACTTAAAATGGAGTCGGGAAGCCAGAAGGGGGAGCTCCCGTGCAGTACCACTTGAGCTCAATTATAAGAAAGATAGTTATTTACAGATCTCAACAGAAAGAAGTCAACAGGAAAGAATCGTCAATTACAGGAAGAAATGTACATTGCATCCCAAACAGAAATGATCACTCCAGCAACTCAGCCAATGAGAAATCATCACCACCCTGAACTCTTGCTTTTTTCCAATGAACTTCGTTCAAGACAACCCCTCCCAATTTCTTACTTTTCCCTATAAAATAACATTCCTCTCCTTTGATGATTGGATTTGCCTATGGTCCCCCATAGCCTGCACTTCCCAAACTGCAATTCTTTGGCTATTCCCGAATTAACTTGTTTCACTGGTAAAATAACTGAATGTTTTATTTTATTTTATTTTGAGTACAATTCCTGGATTTCTTTCTTTCTTTCTTTCTTTATTTTGAGGAAGATTAGCCTTGAGCTAACTACTGCCACTCCTCCTCTTTTTTCTGAGGAAGCCTAGCCCTGAGCTAACATCCATGCCCATCTTCCTCTACTTTACATATCGGACGCCTACCAAAGCATGGCGTACCAAGCGGTGCCATGTCCACACCCGAGATCCGAACCGGCGAACCCTGGGCCGCCAATAAGCAGAACGTGCGCACTTAACTGCTGCGCCACCAGGCCGGCCCCTGAATGTTTTATTTTTAAGGCTGACAGAACTAGCTTGAGAACTATGTGTGGAAATAGCTGGAAGGGACCAGCTGAGCACAGAGTAAATGAATACCTCTGGAGAAGCTGAATCTGAGGATTCCAAGCAGTAGGAGATATTGTAGGAGACTTGGAAAGTCCTGTGTTAGGCCACCCCCAAGCTCAGGAGCAAGTGACCTTGATGACTACTTGAAGGATTGGGATGACTGAAATCTGTTGCATACCATCTCAGGTCTTCATAAATTTTCGAAGTTACCTTAGGAATCATCTAGTCCTTGCATCTGCCCAATGCATGATTCTCCTCCATCATACAGCAAAAGTTCTTTTTGCCATATTGTGAGCATTTTATTTGCAAGTGGAGGCCTTGCTACTGGCTTCTCACAGGGTGCAGGGAAGGTATTCTCTCCAATTTCTGGGCAAAGGCTTGAGTCGGAAGAGGTCGAGGCAGTACAGCAACATGGCTAAGATCTCAGGCTCTGGAGTCAAAGTGCCTGGGCTTGAAAACTCACCACTTACCAGCTGCTTGACCTTGGGCACTTTCCTCATTCACTTCTCTGTGCCTCAGTTCCCTCAGCTGTAAAGTGGGGAATAATCATAGTGCTTCTTCATGGAGTCCTTGTGGAGATTTAAGGAAATGGTGCATATAAAGTACCTGATACGCAATAAGTGTTTTCATTATGATGTTGCCTGGGGGGGTCCTTCAAGGGACACAAGGGTTACATTTACTTTATTACAAACCAGACAAATGGACTTAAGGAAAGATTCATCCACACGCTCATGCTCTCCCATCAGTGCAACTGACAAAAGTAAGTCACAGCTGCCAGCCAAATTAAAGTTGGATCGTATCTGTTCCCAAGAGCAGAAAAGTTATCCTAAACAACTCAAATAATAGTACTTAACCCTAATTGGGCATGGACCATGTGCCAGGCACTATTCTAAACCATTTAATCTTCAAAATAACCCTATACCATGGTACTATAACTACTCCCATCTTAACAGATGAGTAAAGCAAGGAACAGAGAGGTTAAGTAATTTTCCTAAGATCACACAGCTAGGAAATAGTGGAATCAGATGTGCACCCAGTCAGCAAGCCATGTCTGCTCTGAGATCTGTTAAATTAATTAAACAAGGAGGCCACTAGACCAAGGTGATTCTAATGCTGTGGTGGCCTATGGCCTTCTTAAGCAAACCAAAATCTAAGCCAGTAAATGCCTCGAGGTTATGAAATCAAAATCTAAGGACAACCAATCATAAACACCGGCTGGGCTTGAAGCTATAGCCAATCAATAATTTCCTTACTTTGCTGTCACCTTTTGTCTATAAAAATCTTTCCTCAAGCTCCTGTTGGTGGAGCTCTCCTAACCACTTCCGGATTGCTGCTGCCTGATTAGAATCCATTTTTGCTCAAATAAGCTCAAATAAACATTTTTAATATGCCTCAGTTTATCTCTTAACAGGTCATGCTATGCCCTTAATCACTATGACATACTGTCTTTAAATCAAACCAATATATGAAATATAAATGGTGATCAATCCCACCTCATAAGCACTGACCTCCTCACCAACAAATAGGCAAGTTTTGATTGATTATTAATGACTTAAAGGAGCCAATCTTTTCAAAGGGTCAAAGTTTCTTGGTAACAACCATAGTGTGGGACAGGCTTAGTTCATCTCACTTAACCACTTCTGCTGGGTGATGTGCAGCTTTGATCTTTCTGAACAAAACTAATATACCTTTTAATATTTTTTCAGAACACTTTTCTGTACTTTTTGGATGAGTTATTCTGCTTGGCCCTATACGGCCAGGGCATTGTGCAAAGAAGGAAGTGGTTTGGGACAGTACAGAAAGAAAGTATTAATCTAGGCATAGCCCTAGGACTTGAAAATAGCCATTTATCCCTTTATTCTTTGAGTTTCTCCCTAGGCATTCTGCTAACACTTCTTCCTTGCTGGGTAACTGGTTATTTCCGTTTTCAGTGGCTGCCCCAGTGACCCAGCTAAGTTGTCGGTTGATCTCATCCCTAAACCACTACATTCTACTTTGCAGTTTCCTGAGGTAGATCTTAAAAGGCCATTTAAACACTAATCACTTCTGGTCCCCTGTGAAGGAGGCTCCCTCTGAGACCAAAACAAAGAGTCATTTGGGGTGTAAATGAAAGAAAATGTCACGGGAATGGGAAATTTGAGCCACCTGTTCCCTGCCTGGGGCTACAGTTGCCCCAGTGAACACTGTGTTTGGTCCTGCCTGGGATTTCTCTTCCCATCCTTCTTGTGTTTCCTCCTGCCTGACTGCATTCAGGATATTTGGGTTGAAGCTATAAAATTAAAGTTCTTTATACTTAGTTTTATTCCTTCTTCCCACTCCCCATTCCACCATCTCAGCCAAAGCAATTTTCAAAAACATTCTAAACAGATCTTAACCAAAACTTGCTACTCAAAGCTTCCACCCTCAATAAGGCAGCGTGTCAGCGTCAGTAATATAACTGGGAGGTGATCGGTTGTTTGTAACATAATTGTTCAAATTATGTTTGACCATAATTCACAGCACAGGTAAGAAAATGTGAGATTACTTTTTAGATGTACATACTCATGGATTTAAAGGTAAAATGATGTGATGTCTACAATTTATGTTTAAATAATTCTATTTATTTAGTATTTGTCTTCCTTGCTGGATTATAAACTTCACGAGGAGAATGTGTTTGCTTTATTTTCTACTGTATCCCTGGCCCATAATAGATGCTTAACAAATATTTCTTGACTGAGTTAGTAAATTAATATATAGGAATCATACAGAGAAAAGTACAGCATGAGGAGCAGTCAGATTACTCAGGGGCAGTGATCAGTGGGCCCCTGCATGAGTGTTAGTTTGGGGCGAAGGGTTGTAGTCACAAAAGAAACACTGCCACTTCAAAATTATTATTATTTATTTGTTTTGTTTTGTTTTGTTTTTGCTGAGGAAGATTCACCCTGAGCTAACATGTGTTGCCAATCTTCCTCTTTTTTTGCTTGAGGAAGATTGTCCCTGAGCTAACATCTGTGCCAATCTTCCTCTATTTTGTATATGGGTTGCTGCCATAGTATGGTGGCAGACAAGTGATATAGGTCCACACTGGGGATCTGAACCTGCGAACCTATGCTGCTGAAGTGGAGTATGCCAAACTTAACCACTCTGCTACAGGCCTGGCCCCCCCAATTTTTTAATAGTACTATTCTTGTAATAGGTATTTTAAATGCATTTACATAACAAATTCCATAAAATGTTTTCCTGGTTTTCCGTGGATTGCAGTGGAAAAGAAATTCTAGTATAAATGTTATAATAAAAGGCAATGAGACCCCTTCTCTTCTCTCCTGTAAAAGCATAGATACATTTTCCAATTCATTTTTGCCGCAGCCTCCTAAAGGACACTCAAAGCTTGCCAAACTCAAATATTGTTAGAACTCAAACAATTCCAAAACTCAAAGAAAGGCAAGTTTTTAATCACCTCTGGGATGTTCACTTTCAATAAAGATTTTTAGGGCTAAGAAGGAATAAGCCCAAATATAGCTCTCAGATGTTGAGCTACCTACTTTTATAACTCCAGTGGTGACAGAATTGTTGTTGCTTTGTCAAACCCTGCTGCAGTCTGACCCTTCTCAGTGGGAACTTGGTGATTAATAATGCCCTTAATTGCTTTTCCTCCTGCCCTCACAGCTGGTAGGGGAAGTGATGTACATCACACAGAAACGAGGAACCGCTGAACCAGCTGTAAGGACAGAGCAGAAGCCGGGATGTAGTGCAGCTGGGCTCTGCCTCCCTCCTGCGCCGTGGGAGGCTGAGGAGTCCCTCCCTTGTTAATGAGAGCGGCTCTGCCCAGGTGCACTGAGCAGTCTCCCTCCCGATCGTGACTGTGCAGCAGATGGGGGGCGCTTCGACCAAAACCGGGCTCTAGAAAAGCTGCCCTGTCAGTCAGGAGCTGAAGCAGCAGTCATGATGGTAAATTTTATGTTTTGTGTATTTTACCACAATTAAAAAAAACGTTTTTAAAGAATTTGAATAAGTTGAACACTTTTGACTATTTAGAGTTCTTAGTAACACTAGAAATCAAAGAGAACTTTCCTAACTTGGTAAAGGTTATACCAAAACTCTACAGCAAGCATATAATGAAACAAAAGTACACACATTCCTTTTAAGATAAAGAATAAAAGCAGAGTGCCACTATGGTTTAACATGGTCTTAGAGGTTATGGTTAACTTTAAAAGGAAAGAAAAAGAAGTAAGAGATATGATAGGATGGAAAGAAATAAAAATATTTGCAGAAGATCATCAATCTAGAAAATACAAATGTATCAACAGACAGTAAATGAGTGTCTTAGAACTAAGAGTACAGCAAAAGTAACAAATACAAAATCATCAATAAAAAATCAATAGTTTCTCACACCAGGAATAGCCAATTAGAAAATACAATAAAAAATAAGATACCACTCAGCATAGCAACAAAACTCTAAAATATCTAGTATTTCACTTAACAAGGATACACAAGAACTCTGGAGAAAACCTTAAAATTCTAATTAAAAAAATAGAAGAACCACTGACTAAATGAAAAGTCACTTCACTAGGCTTGAAAGTGACAACTTAATATTATAAAGATATCCTAATTAGCCAAGTGAATACACAAATTTAATGCAATCCCAATGAAAATTACAGTTGGATTTCTTTTGAGGAACTTGTAAAATTTATTCCAAATTTATACGGAAATTTAAAAATCCAAAAATAGCTAAGTCAGCCTAAAATCAGAAGGATAAATAGGGGAGCTTACCAGATAACAAGACATACTACAAAGTCATATTAATTAAAATATGTTGGTTCTAGCACAAGAAAAACATATAAAACTAACGTTAATGGAACTGTAGGGGAGGAAGACATTTCCTCTACCCGCTCTGTGTTCTTCTGGGCAGAGAACGAATTAAATTCACATGAGACAGAGTAACAGGAGAAAATTAAACAAAGCTCTATAACATGTATACATGGGAGAGGCTCAGGCAACCTGAGCAACTCACCAAAATGGCTGAAGCCACCACCTTAAATATCATCTTCAGCTAAAGACAAAGGAGGATGTTGGGGATGGGGGGAGTCAGTTACAGGAGGTTACCAGACAAGTACAGTAAACAAGAGTCAGGTTATTATGCAGATCTAAGTCCTTGCCTTCCACAATGATTAAGAGTTTCTAGAGATAAGGTCATCCCTCATTCTTCCTGGTATAGAGAGGGAGACACCTTTACAGATGGAGATTTCCCTTACAAATGTAAATGTCTCTTAACAAAGGGTAAGAAAATTCTACTTTTCAGAGTTGCTTTCCTGTATGTGGTTTTTAAAAGTAACCAGCCCAAAATAATCCTCATGCCAAAGAGACATATCTTGGGGTGGCCAATTCCAGTCCCCCACAGAACAGAACAGAAAATTCAGTCAGGAACCTAACACACAATAGACGTTAGCACCAAAAATCATTGAGAAAGACAGATTACTTAGTTCTTTATTTAAGAAAATAGCTAATTATGTGGAGAAAAATAAAAGTGGATTCCTAGCTAACATCCTAATCAAAGATAGACTCCAAATGGACTACAGACCTAAATATAAAAGATAAAATATAAAGTTAATAGAAGAAAACACAAGAAAATGTCTTTATGATCTAATATAACAAATCAGTTTTTATTACCTCAAAATTAATTATTTTTCAATAATATTAAAATTGATAATATTTTGAATCATCCTCAACAGAGGATAACACGGATAAAGATGATAAATTACAAATAACATTTTCAGTTTCTTAACCTAAGTGATGAATATATAGAATATATGATTACTCTGGCAAATCAATAAGATAAAGGAAACAAGCCCAATAGGAAAAATGGGCAGAGGATATGCATAGGCAATTTACCAAAAGAGAAAACTGAAAAGGCTAACATGCATAGAAAAGATTTTTAGTTCACTGGTAATCATGAGAAATGAAAAATAAAACAAGTGCTCACTTTACCCTTTTAGATTGGTAACAAGTTGAAAGCTGAATAATACAAAATGTTTATAGGAATATGCACTCCAAGTAGGAGTACAGACTACTACCATTCTGAAGAGCAATCTGGAATTACTTAGTCAAATCGAATATGCAAACACCCTAGAATCCAGAAATGCCCAGAGAATAATGAAAACACTGGGAGAAAATATTTACAAGACATACATCCAGCAAAGGACTAACACACAGAATTTTTTTAACTCTTATGAATTAATAACAAAAAGACAAAAAAAGTTATTAAAAAGCAAGACTTGAATGGACACTTCACATAGAAATATATACAAATGGCCAATAAGCCACGAAGATGTTCTCAAATCTCCTCAAATCTCTTTAGTCATTAGGGAAATGCAAATTAAAACCACAATGAGTTACCATTTCATATCCATTAGAATGGCTAAAATTAAAATGACAATGGCAAATATTGACAAGGATATAGAAAAATTGAAATGCCATATATTGCTGGTAGAATTGTAAAATGATACAAAACATTTTGGAAAATAGTTTGTCAGTTTCTTATAATGTTAAAACATAAGTATACCCTATGACTCAGCAATTCCACTCCTAGGTATTTACTCAAGAGAATTGAAACATGTGTCCATAAAAGATTAGTACAAGAATGTTTATGGCAATATTGTTCATAATAGGCAATAAACCGAAAAAATACAAATGCCATCAGTAGAAGAGTGGTTACTATTCAGAAGATAGAATACTACTTAGCAATGTAAAGGAATGAACTATTGATACACACAGCAACTTAATGAATCTCAAAAATATGTTGAGCAAAAGAAACCAAACATACAGAAAGACATACCGAATGATTCCATGTATATGAAGTTCAAACACAGGCGAAATAATCTGTGGTGATGGAAATCATAACACTGCATGTGGGGGTTGGGAGTTGACTTGCTGAGTGCATAAAGGAACTTTCTGGGGTGATGGAAATGTTCTTTATTTGATTGGGATGCAGTTATGTAAGTGTATTCATTTGTCAAAACTCATTGAATTGTGTACTTAAGGTCTATACATTTCACTATTTATGAAAATCACCTCAATAAAAAATATTGAGGTATCAATTGATATCATCTCAATATCATCAAGAGAAGGAAGAAGAGATACAGCCAAGTAGCAACTGTGAAAGTTCACTTGGGGGAAAAAAACTCAATGATGAAGAAAATCAAACACAAAAATCACACATCTCACTGATTAAATTACTATTTCTTGAAACCGACTGAAATTAAACTTTTCTATTTCATTTAGCTCCAGAAGATATTTTCTGAATCCTATAGGATGAACTTTGATCACAATCAACTTTTTGAAACAAAAAGGTCTTTAGTGATTTTATTTCTTTTTTGTGTGTACATGACTCTTAAAATTTTCTTAAATATCCAGAAACCTGAAAATAGCTTTATGTTATTCTGGTTGTTGTTTATGAAGAATTAACATGATACTTTTAAATAAATTTTGAATTAAAATTCAGCCAGCAGCCTTGTTACAACCTCCTACACATCTCCTGATATAGCTGCAACATTGCCTTGGGAAAGATACAATGTCCTGTTCATTTATTTTAAGGTCATCCTTCTTTCAGGTAATTGCAAGAAAAAATTCAGCAAGCGTGAGGCAAAGTACTGTAATAAGGCTGTGAAGTCCTGGGTCCCTTTTAAATTATCCCGTTTTGTCTTTATTTTGCATTCTGATATTTTGTCGTCTTCTGTTCCTTCTTTATTAAATTTTCCATTCACTTTTTAAAAATTCATCCTCACATATATTACAATCAGATATGCCAATGCAAGAAGTCAAACAGTATAAGGCTTTTCGTCAAAGTCTCTCCCAACCCTGCCTTCAGTCACTGGTAAATCTAACAAATCTTTTAGCTGAAATGGTCCATGTTTAGTCTTGGACAAAAGGAGTAAAACATTGTTTCAGCATAAGGAAAACTCCTAACTCATATCACCTTTTTAAAAAGATTCTAATTTCACTTCTAGTATTAAAAAACAAATAGCATAGATTTCCCATATTTTATAAAGTTAGTAGCAAGTTTTTAAAATAAAAATTCTGCATACACTGGGGCCAGGCCTGTGGCTGAGTAATTGAGGTTCCATGTACTCGGCTTGGGCAGCCTGGGTTCTTGGGTTCAGATCCTGGATGCAGACCTCCTCCACTCATCAGCCATGCTGTGGAGGCATCCCACAAATGAAAAATAGAGGAGGATTGGCACAGACGTTAGCTCAGGGCACATCCTCCTCAACAACAACAAAAAAATCTGCATACAGAATGTAGCTTATTTTCAAACATTCAAGATTCTCTGCAAATCACTACTGAGTTAGGCATGAAAAACCTTTGCTTTCCAATTTGGATCAATGCAAAATGAGCTGCAGGAGGACAGGAGCAGTATCTTTTCAGCTGAGCACTGTTATTCCTGCATAGCATCATGCCTGGCACACAGTAGGTGCCTATTAATATGTGTTGAATGAACAAAAAAAGCAGTTTTTCTCAGCCAAATGAGGTGTCAGGAGACGTTGGAGTGCCATCATCTGTTATAAGATATGTTGAAAGTAATTAGTTCCAATAACAAAGAAACTTTTTTTCTGATAACTGAAATGTTTTAAAACTTTTTATCTTGACATACTTTTAGATTTACAGAAGACAGGAAGTTCCTGTATACCCTTCACACAGTTTCCCCTTATGTTACCATCTTGCATAATCTCAGTACATTTACAAGACTAAGAAATTAACACTGGTACAATGCTATTAGCTAAACTATAAACTTTACTTGGATTTCACTGGTTTTTCCACTAACGTGTTTTTCCTGTTCCAGGATCCAATCTAGGCTACCATGTTGCATTAGACTGCATGTCTTCTTAAGGTTTTGTAGACTGTCTCTCAGTTTGGGTTTGTCTGATGTTCTCTCATGATTAGACTGAGGTTACAGATTTGGGGAAGAATACCACAGAAGTGATGTACCCTTCTTATCACATCATATCAGGGGTACTTGGTTTCAATGTGACTTATTAATGGTGATGTTAACCTTGATCATTTGGGTAAGATGATATCTGCCAGATTTCTCCACTGAAGTTACTATTTTGCCTTTTCCATATTCTTTTCCTTAAAAGCAAGCTTCTAACTCAAGGGAACTCACAATCAAGGGAAGGAGAATTAAACTCCACCTCTTGGCAGGAGAATTTGTGGATATATGTCAAAAACACCATAGTAATTAATAAATATCTTTGGGAAAACCTTTCAGGCTATGCAAATGTCCTGTTTTTCCTTGAAGTTTCACCCACTGATTTTAGCATTTATCAGTGGATCTTGCCTGTAACAACAATTATTGTGGGGCAAAGAACACTTTTTTCATATATTTAGATAAATTATAGCCAATTGAAAATTAGTCCTAAAATGTCACTGTCACTCTAACAGACACTGTTGGTTGCCTGTCCCATCCTGCCTGCTGGCAGAACTCTAGCTTCAGAGGAGGTGAGCCCCTCTGCCATTTCCCTCACAACAAATGTTTGGTTTAGGAATTGGCCCATGACACAATTCAGGCCAATGAGACATATAAGTCTTTTCGGGGAGCTTCCAGCAGATTCTTCTGCACTCTCAAAAAGAGACAAGAAAGGGATGTCCTGTCTTCTATACTTCAGGCACAGCTCTATAAGGATGTAAGGCTTGGAGCTGCTATAGCCATCTTTGGCAACGAGGGGATAAACAAGAGGACAAAAGAAAACACTTTGGTAGAATGGAAAGACAGAAAGAATTTGGTCTTGATGTTGTTGACTTGCTAAACTAACCAATTCTGGACCCACTCTAACTCTGGATTTAGTTTTGTGAAATAATAAATCCTCATTATCTGAGCAATTTTGAGTGTTACTTGCAGCTGAAAGCACTCTAAGTGATGCACTTCATTGCAAGAAGCTTTCTTGAGAAGTGGAGGAAGGGTAGATTTACAGCTCAGTTAGAAATTGCACACAACCCTGGACATGCACACAGGTGTGTGCCCTGTATATAAACTTCACTGGGGCTTATGTCACTAAGGGGCAGTAGGGGATTGAGAAAAGTGGCTGTATGAAAACATACCTGGTTCCAGTGTGAACTTCTAAGAGTCAGCTTCAGCATTAAAGATAGGTTCAAAATCATTCTTCTAAGAAATTTTGGCAAATAGAAACTTTTGTTATTCTCTATTTCTCATTCTTTTGGTTCTCATTACATTTACTTTCAAAATATTCAAAATTTAAAAAAACTAGTATATAAAGTTCAGAACAGAACTAGAACAGATTTAGAATTATGTTAACATAACTCACTGAGTGATCTCATCTACCCCTTGCTTAAAGAATTATAAGCAGCACCCAATTCCCTTTTGAAAGTCAAATTACAATTGCTACCTTGATTTTCCTTCAGAAGGATTACTTTTAAAGCCTTAGTAGGTTATGTAGATATATTAAATGCTCACCACTAGTCAGTTCATACCATGGCTTTCCCATTCCTAATTCTTTTAAATTGTGATGTATCATTTAGTTGTCCATAGTTCATCATCAAATTTTTTTGAAGCAGGGCTCTTTAATACCCTGAGACAATGCATACTGGAAATGATCTTCTGTTATACTTATTTGTGAAAATAACTTAGCTGAGTATAAAATTCTCACCTCTAAACTCTTTATAAAGTGACTGCACTTCTTTCTGGCATTTAATATTGCTGTGGACAAGTCTGAGGTGAGTGTGATATTTTCTCCCTTTTGGGTACAGTCATTCTTTGCTTGGTTAGTCATGAGAGACTTTTCTTGACCTTGAAATTTAATAATTTCACCAGGATATTCTCAGCATTAATCACTACATATTCAATTTTTTCTATATATCAGATGTTTCCTTAATTTCAGGAAATTTTTCTGCTATTAGACCTTTCATACTCTTCTTTCTCCCTTTGTTCTAATTAGTTGTTCAAATAAATTATGTTATGGTTCTGTTGGATCATTTTTTGGTCTTCCATAGCTATCATCTTCTCTCTAATCACTGATATTACTTTGCTGTTCTTTTTTTCTCTTTTTGTTTTGCGAAATTTTCTCTAAGACTATTCTATATGTCCTTGACCTACTTTTTTCCCAGCAGTATCCTATTTCTTGCTGCTTCTGAGGGAGTTTTAAATTTTGTAGTGGATTTATTTTTACTTTCAGTTTCTTTCCAGAGCTTTGCCTGCTCATTTGTTATGTCTCTGAGTAATTATCTCTTCCTTGACCTTCTTTTCACAAAGAGCCTATCCTCCCATTAATTTCTCTGAAAGCACAGGGAAGGTATTTTCTTGAAATCTTCTTCTCTTTACTAGAATAATTTAACTGAAATATAATCTTTGTTCTGTATTTTATTACTTTCTTCTCTTTCTTGTGGTGTCTGTGAATAGATCTCATGCTGAATCTTTTCTGCTTATTCCTGAGTAAGTATAATTCTAATCAGCAGTGATCTATAGTAAAAATAGTATGTCTAAAGTGTGTACATCCTAAGTCTAATACAGAAGAGGTGCTCAACAAATATGCACTGAAGGAATGAATGAATTACTGAGAGAATGATATTATTTTATGTGCTAAAAACTGTGTTTATTTTCCTAGATATAACATAGAAGAGCAAATACAGCAGGTACTCAGAAGTAAGAGGGTCAAGAGGTATGTCAGTTTTGTTCAGGTGCACAGTGCAAGTGGTATACAACAAATGGAAGCCTGAGCCCTTTGTCCTCTCTGTCTACGATCAATACTCATTATTCATGGATTCAGTATTTGCAAATAAGCCTTTTCACTAAAATTACCTGTAACCCCAAAATAAATGCTCAAAACCACTTTCATGGTCATTTGTGGACATATGCAGAATGACAAAAACTTTGAGTCCCCTGACACACACTTTCTGAGTTGAGGTAGAACAAGGCAACTCTCTTCTTTCTTGTTCTAGCTCATATTGTAAACAAGTGTCCTTTTGACAAGTCTATTTAGTACCACATTTGTATGCTTTTTGTTGGTGATTTCACTGTTTAAAATAACCACTGTGTAGTGTTCCTAAGCACATGATGGCTCTGATGTGCCTTAGGGAGAAAATGAGTGTTAGATGAGCTTCATTCAAGCATGAGTTATAGTGCTATTGGCTGTGAGCTCAATGTAAATGAATCAACAATAAATATTAAATAAAGTGTCTATAAACAGAAATACAAATAAAACAAGATTATGTGTTGATTGCTTAAGGAAAATGTTGTGACCACAGACTCAAAGGAGCCCAACTCTGTATTTGCTCTAGGAGTAATGGTTCAGCATTTGCTAATTCAGCATTCACAGTACCCTTATAGAACATAACTACCACAAATAACAAGACCATCTTATCCAGTGCCGTGGCTTTTAAAATCATATATATGCTGAAAACTCCAAAATTTATATCTTGCCCCTAACAAATCCCCAGAGGAGCAAGTTTATTAATGCAACTGATAAAATACAGGATGATATCTTTACTTAGATGTGTAATGTGTCTCAAAATTATCTTTACTTAGATGTGTAATGTGTCTCAAAATTAACAGGTTCAAAACAGAATACTGATTTTTCCTTCCCACAAACCTGTTTTCTCCTAATCTTCTCCAAATCTTTAAATGTCAACCCCTTCCACTAGTTGCTCAAACCAAACCCTATGAGTCCTCTTCAATTCTCTTTCCCTCACCCTTCCTATCCATTCCTCCAAGTCCTGACAGCTTTACTTCTCTCTGAATGCACGCACTTATCCCTGCCTCCACTGCTATCATCTCAGTTCTGGCACCATTTTCCCTCTGCCAGATTTCCACAATAATAGCCTACCTGTCTGACTGCGTCCTCTCTGGCTCCCCACAAGTCATTCTTCACACAGGGACAGAAGTGATGCTGTTAAAATGCAGATCAAACTGTGTTACCCCCCTGTTTAAAATTCTCCAGTGGCTCCTCATTCCACTTAGGATAAATCCAAACTCTTTACTTCAGCTGATAAGGCTCTACACAATCCAGCTGCTACCAATATCTCCAAACTTATCACCTACCACCCTCCCCTCACTTACTATTTTCCAGCAGAACTGGCCTTCTTTCTGTTGCTTGAACACCCCAGGGTAGGGATGTCAGATTTAGCAAATAAAATTATAGGATGCCCACTCAAATTTGAATTTCATATAAAAATGAATAATTTTTTGTGTAAGTATGATCCATACAATATTTTGGACATACTTAGACTAAGAATATATACATTCATTGTTTATCTGAAATTCAAATTTAACCGGGCATCCTGTATTTTATCTGACAAAACTCATCTCTGTCCCAGTACCTTTCAGCTTGCTCTGGTTCCCTTTCCTGGAGACCCGTACTCCCAGATCATTGTCATATGACTGACTTTTCTTTGTCATTCAAATCACAAAGCAAATATCACCTCCTCAGAAAGTCATTCTCTAGTCTCCCAATCTACATGGCTCCCAACACACACATCTTCCCCATACCCAGTCACTCTCTCTCTCATTACCTTATTTTTTCCTTCTCGACACACAAGCTCTCTTAAGGCAGGAACCTTGTCCATCTTATTCACTCTTGCATCCTATTATGTACAGTGTCTGGTATATAGTAGATGTTCAATAAAATACTTGCTGAATGAAGGTCCTCTCAATACACTAGCCTAGATAACACCTGTACCTTTGAAAAGACTGCAGGTAGTAGGAAGTGAGTCTGCCTTTTACTTCAGAAAACGGGGGAAGCATCATTAGAAGTAACCATATAAACTGAGCATAGGCTACTTGAACTACAGCCCTAGTCAAATTATTTCAAGTTATCCACTTTCTCATCAGAAATCTATCAAGAAAGAAAGGAAACAGCAATTGTAATTTTTGGCAATGACCTGAATAATTCAAATTACCCCTCTTTTTAAAGAAAAGTAAGCTTAGAATTTCTGGAAAACCAAGAAAAACTGTCACTAATTAGATGTTTAACATTGTTTATTCTAAGTAGCATAATAACTGTGGGTTAAACTGTATGTTTAACATAATCAAGCTCTATTTAGTGTAGGCTTTATAGGACGGCCCTCTTGAATTAATACACCCTTACTTCCATGCTTAATAATAATAGCTGGAATTTATATAATATTTTATAAACTATTTTAAAATGTATAACCCCACTTGATCACGCTAGGTGTTCTAATCTGTACCACAATTTTTCCAGACTCAATTACTGTAGAATATCCAAATTTAATATTACCATTGCTTTTATTATTTTGTGATAAAACTCCCAGGTACAACACTGCTCCTACTGGAAAACATCTGATTTACAACAATCTGTCTACAATGCCATTTTCAAGAATGCTTTGCTGCAAAAATAACCACTGCCTTCAAATAGTTAGCTTTTTAAATTCCAAGGTCCTGTTAATTATAATTTACCTGGTCAAAATAGCATTAAAGGACTTTAGTCCGAATTTCCTGATTTCTACTTTCTGCATTCATTGCAATAGCTGAACTAATTATTACTTCTTCAGGAAACTGTTAGTGAAAGAGAATGCCAGAACAGGCATTGCACAACACACATATGGATTCCTTAAATGCATGGTCACCATGTTCCCATATTTTAAACCCACATCACTTGGTTCCAAGCTTTAAAGTTGAGCACTCTTTAATTCCTCTTCAAAGCGTTACAGAAGAGACTAAGGTCGAGTTGCTCTCCTGGCCTCCTCCCTTGATGGCTGAGAGAGTGATGAATACCTCTTTGGCAGAGGGGTGATTTCCTCCAGGGATGTGGCAGCAGTTCCATTCGCTTCCTTACCCTTAACCTCCAGTTCTCACTACTATGCTGAACATCTTCAGTACAGTCTGTTGGAAGTGAGCCAAGGAACCACTGAATTAACTGACTTTGCGCCAAGTACACCAGACAGTCTAGCAGCAGACAGAATCATGTGACTCCAAAATGAATAATCCAGACATCTGCCCATTAAGGTGTGTGCCCAATGTGAAATTGACTGGAAAAAGCCATGGTCTCAATTTATCCTTGGTCTTTTTTGACTTCCCTAAAACATACTTAATACATTTTTGTTCTCTTTGTGCCAAATAACACAACTACACAGCACAGAGTGCTAATCATTCCAATTTACATGAGCTAAGGCATTGGAAGTTTTTTCGTAAGACCTTCAGACAATTGTACAGAGCGCATCTCAGTTCTAAGTCAATCCATTCACTACTTCTATGTCTTCCTATCTTTTGTCTGCATAAAGTAAAACCAACCTTGCCCTCTTCTTTCCATCTGGCTCTCCTCCTCCGTAACACTCAGATGACATCAGTCCTGCCCTGAATTGGAGAGGCAAGGGGGCTCCTGGCAGTTATCCAGCTGGTTCACATCAGGGGACATGAAGACTCATTCATTCAGTCACTCATTCACTCATTCCTTCAATATACATTTATTAAAGGCCTACAAGGTATTATGCTAAGTACTGTGAGAAAATAAAGACGATTCAGATCCAGGGCTTATCCTGAAGGGGTTTACTGGTTACCAGTAGAGATGAAACATGCATATAAATAAATGCTATAATGCCAGGAGAGAGTGTGACACAATTCATAGAGAAAAAGAGCCTCCATAAAAGAGGTAAAGAAAGAGCTGTTGAGTGCTAGCTGATAGGATCTGATAAAGTTTCATAGAGAACTGGCACGTGAGGATGAGTACGGTTTGAATCTAGAAGAGGGAAGGAAGGACACTTAAGCTCAGCTTTGAGCCTGAGCAAAGATGCAGCGAGGAGACAGAGCACCAGAGCATACAGCATCTCACGACAGTTCGGTACAGTGCAAAGAATCCTAGACTTGGAACCAAAGCCATGGGTCAAGTCTCAGCTTTGCTAACTTTTAGTCATATAACCTTAGTCACTTAAATTTGTGGAGCTTCAGTTTCCTTCTATAAAGTGGGAAAGATAATTACTGTTCACACTTGCATGCTACTGTGCAAATAAAACAGGATAATGAAGAAGTTAAAGTGCATGATTATAATTAAATTCATGTCTTGTCCCTTTTTCTTAGGACTCTTCTCCCCACTTGCCCTGCTTTTCTGCCTCCTAATTTCTCCCCACAGTTTTCCTCAACTTGCCTTCAATCCTCCATCCTCTCTCAACAGAAAAACAGCAATAAGAATCTCATTAAATAGTTATGCTTGCTTCTTCTGAGGCTGAGGGTAAGCAGTATTGTTTCTCTTTTGAAGATGGCTCCAGACTGACACCCTTGCTAAAACTATCCACAGAATTTGTACCCCTTTGATGAGCCTCAGTGAGAAACAGAAGACTTCCAAATTCCAGCATATTGGAATTGGTATTTTTGGCTCCTCTTCCAGTGCCATTTCACTGTGTTAGACATGTAGATGAGATGACCCAATCATGGGTCAAAGACACATATAAATCTTCAAACTTCTTCTTCTCATGATCACATCAGGATTTCTTTGATTCTGAGGTTATAAATTATAAGCAATTATGTTTGCATGATGAAACCCCTTCTAATACAAGCCTATAATCATAGAGGAGCTGAAAAATATAAACATTCATGTACATTACAATAGCTATATTGTTGATCTTGATCATCTACAATTATATATCAATAGAGGAATGTCTTCCTCTTGGTCTTGGGTCAAAAAGCTGGATATAGCAAAAAGGAAATTCACAGGGGCAGGATTTATGCTTTTCATCTCTGTATTCCCAATGACTGATACAGTGCATAGCATATGCTAGATGCTCAATAAATACTCCCTAGACAAATGAATGAGTGAGTGAAACCACATCTCTAATCTTGCATTTAGTCCAAAATTCCATCACAAACTGCATGTTCCACTACTACTTCAAACTCAACAGGTTACAAACCAAACTCACCATCTTCCCCCTCAAAAAATATCCTTTTTTCATGACTTTCTATTTCTATTTATGGTACCACCATTCTCTGAATCACCCAAGCTTAAATCTGCATTGGTTCCTCATCTCATACTCAGTCCCTTCCTATCATTAGGAATTTCTGTTGACGGTTTCTTTAGGACAATCCTCATAACTATTCCTTCTTTTTTAATTCATTTCCACTGTCAACCAGCTAAGACCATGAACCAATTTATCTTCCTATGGCTCCGATCATTTTGCTCCCTGGAGGGTAGGGGGATGTCTTCTTTGTCAGATCAACTGTCTAAATACTTTAACCTGGAATTACAGAACCCCCATGATCAGATCCAAAATTACCTTTCCAGCCTAACTCATACAGGTCCATTACATATACCTTATGTCCCAATTCAACAAGATTACTACTCATCATTCTCTTCAGACTCTACTCCTTTTCTCAAGCCTGGAGAGTCTTACATATCCCTGATGTCCAGCACAAACATTTCTTCATCCATAAGTCCTCAGTGACCTCCTCAGCCAGAACAAGTATTCCCTCCCGAACTCCCAGACCACTGAGTTCAAGCTTCTCTTGTGAAACTTAACACATTCGGCTTTGCATTTTGAGGTTTATACACTTGGCTGTATCATCCTCACTAGCTCATAAATTCATCTACTTGTTCAAAAATACGTATGGAGTACTTATTATGTTCAAGGAACTGGGATGGACACTGAGGAGTCAGCAATAAAGAAGACAGCTGTGTTATCTGCCTTGGTGAAGCTTCCTTTGCTGCAAAAGAAACAAGAGTGTTCAAAAAACAGGAAAAAGCCAGAGTGGCTAAAGGGGGAAAGTGGATGAGACAAGGTGAGAGATGTGGACAGAGACAGCCCACAGGGGGCCTTGGAGGCCATGAGAAGAAATGGAGGACTCTTTTAAATGTGAAGAAGCCATCAATGGGCTTTATGCAGAGGAAAGAGATACCGGATTTGGATTTGTCTCCAAAGGTCTCACTGACTGCTGTGTGGAGAATGCACTGTAGGAAGATAAGTTAAGGAGACTATGCCCGTAACCAGGCAAATAATGATAGAGAAGATGAAGAAAAGTAGATGAATTAGGGGTACATTTTGGAGCTAAAGTCCACAGGTCTTGTTAACGGATAGAATGTGGAAGGAGAAAGAAAGAGAGGAATTAAGGATAACTCCTAATTTTTTGACTTAGCAACAGTATGGATGGCATTTACTGAAATGGAAAATATTGGAGGCAGAGCAGGTTTAGGAGGGTGATAGGTAGATGACAGCGACTTGAACATGTTTGAATGCTGATGGAAATGATCCAGAGAAGAGGAAGTGATAGAAAATATATAACAAAGAAGCAATCAATCCTAAGAGGCATCATAGTTGCAAAGTTTGGGCTAACTGCCAATCTAGGTGCTGATGGGCTCAGTCTCATTAAGTAAATGAGACCTCAGACTACGGACACTGGCTAATGAGGATGGAGGAACACTGGGTCATACATGCATGAATGAATGAATGAGTCTGTTCAATAACCACAATTCTCTGTGCCAATTTATATCTTTCAGAAGCAACATTAACAGAAGAAATCTTAAAACATTTTTTATATTGTTGCCTATCCAGCCCTCTCAAAAAAGAACTATTCACTGGAAAAAGGCAGGTCACAAAGCAGTATGCATTGTGTAATCTCCTACACACACATGCACACAGACACAATACACACATTTTATACACATTGATAAATAATTGAGGACTGTCATCAAAATGTAAATAGTACCTTCATAATTGGATTACAAGTCGTTTTAATTGTTTGCATTTTATAAATTTTCTACGATGAACATGTACTATTTTTATATTAAGAAAAAAACTAATATATTTATTAAGTAAATATCTTGGGCTCTCAGACACACTCAAGTTCTGTATGATTCTTCAGGGCGAAGGAAGAGACTAGCACAGTCAACAGCAGTTTTACTTAAGGCAATTGCTGTGTCTGTTTGCTGGGTCTCTCCTCCCATAAGAAGCATGTCAGCTGCTATGGTCCCAGCCACCGTCTCCTACCTGTGGAGCTGCCACTTGCCCAAAAGAGCTCCTTTACCCACAGAGAGAATCCAGTCAAAGTGCTCACTGCCATTTCTCAGGCCATTATTTATAATTTTTTAATTTTTTTCAATAGGTATTACATTCATGTATTTTAAAATCCAAAAGCAAAGATGGTATGTAGTGAAAACTCCTCCTCATATCCCTGTTCCCAACCCCGAGCTCCCCTCCGGGGAAACAAATGTCACCAGTTTCTTGTATAATCACCTAGAGATAAATTACGGGACAACAACTTATAAAAATTTAATGGGGCCAGCCCCCTGGCCGAGTGGTTAAGTTTGCACACTCCGCTTCAGCAGCCCAGGGTTTCACCAGTTCGGATCCTAGGTATGGACATGGCACCACTGATCAGGCCACGCTGAGGCGGCATCCCACATAACACAGCCAGAGGCACTCACAACTAGAATATATGACTATGTACTGGGGGCTTTGGGGAGAAGAAGGAAAAAGAAGATTGGTAACAGATGTTAGCTCGGTGCCAATCTTTAAAAGAAAAGAAAAGAAAAGAAAAATTTCATTATAAAGAAAAATTTAGTTTAGAAAATACATATAACCACTAAGAAGACAATAGAGCTATCCCTCCGACACTATTAAGATTTAGGTGTACATCATTCCAGATTTCTTTGTGCTTAAACTAATACCCATCTGTATCTAAAACATTAGGATAAAACAAAATAAATAAAATAGAAAATTTTAGTGTCTATGTAAATCAATTATTTCTAAATATTCTCTTTCTAAATTTAGATCATACTGTAACTTTTTAAAAATAAATATATTGTGAATATCTTTCCCTATCAATAAAGATACTTCCACATATTATCTTTAATGGTCAAGGAGTATTCCATTATTTGAACACATTATTTAAACAACCCTTTCTTGCAAGACATTTAGATTTGTTTAAATTTTTTTTAATGTTGTAGTGACCATTCATGAGTGGATGGGTAGGTGTATATCTTCGTATGTATCACTGATAACATCTAGAGCATAAATTCCAACATGAGAACTGCTGGATCACTTTAAGCCTCCTGAAAGGGGACCTCCAAAAGCTGCCCATGAGTACTGGCTCTTCAGATTTGAAAAGCTGCTGATTCCTGATTGGCTGTGAGAGGACAGCCATTCTCATCTTTCTTTGTCATGACCTCGGTGCCCAGCACAGTGTTAAGAGCATAATTAAGAACTCACTAAATACTTTCTGAATGCATGAACTGAATTCACTTTTAAAAAGCTACCATTTCCTAACACCCACTGCCTGTTCAAGCCTCTCCCTGTACCCCTTTTCCTCAGCCCTCACCCAAGGATGAAGTCAAATATTTAAAAATTGATGAGGTCAAACACAGAGTTGGAGAGAACATAACTACTACAAGTGCTTTCTTCACAAAATAATTTAGCTGAAAACGACTGACCATCATTCATACATAATCCAGTTACCACTGACTGAGGGCCTATTGATGCCGTGCCAGGTACATTATTTATATGATCTCTTATCCTATTCTATGAGGTAGAAGTTTTATTATCCCCAATTTATAGATAGAAGCTAATGATTTCTTTAAAAGGAACTCACATTTATGGAGTGCTTACTATGTTTCAGGCACTGTTCTATGCATTCCATATTCATTCATTCAACAAAATATTTATTTAGTATCTGCTCTGTGCCAGGCACTGTGCTAGGCAACAGAGCAGTGAACAAAACAAACTCTCTGGCTTCATGGAGCTTACGCTGGTGCAGGTGGACACAGGAAGATAAAGAAGGAAACTGTAAAGTAAGTGAGATCATGAAAGGCACCTAAACAGAAAAATAAACCAGGCAACAGGGATATGAAGTTTTCACTAATCCTCACAGCAACTATACGTAGAGACTGTTATTATCTTCTTTTCACTAGTAAAAAAATTTGAGAGAAAGAGAGGTTAAGTAACTTGCGAGGTTTTATGGAGCTAAAGTTGATGAGCAATGGATACACCAAGGAGCCTATAAGGGTGTTAGAGCCCCACCCATGTCATCTCCATCAGCATCCCACTCCACGCTTTGAAATGAGTCATTGGTGTTTTCTTGGTCTTATGTAAAGAGCCCTGGAGAGCAGCCTCAAAGCTCTAACACCTACCAAACCAGCACAGCATAACCAGGTGATCGCCCCAGCCACTGCTCTGGGGAAATTCTGCAGCTAGCACAATAGATGAATGACGACGCTGGTGCATAATTTGCCAAATGACAAACAGAAGGAGAATTATCACTCATCCTAAAAACAACCCTGGATGACAGGTATTATCATCCCAATAGGGAAGCGAGGCTTTACAGATGAGCAAACAGAGAAGTCTCTTGCCCAATGTCATACAGGTAACAATGGCTTAGGCAGGACTCCAACCCACATCACTCTGGACTTCATGATGCCTCTCAGAGTTATGTCTTCTGAGGGGCAGACACACCAGACGGGTCAGATAGGTGTGTGTTGAAAGAAGGTACTTACGAAATCATTTCTGAGGAAAAAACCCAGAAAGACTCCTCACAAGAAACCAGCCTCAAAGCAGCAGTGTGAAGAGGGTGGCTGAAAGGAGAGGTGGTCTTGAGTCTTAAGTACGTTTCCACTCCGTGAACAATTTATTGGGCTCCCCACCCCTGCCCTTGTGATTAATAGAGTCTCAAGAGCTGTTCAGTCTCCAGACCATTTTGTTTTAGGAAGCTTTGATTTGAAAAATGAGACAAGCAGTTTTAGTGCTGTCATCAATAGGAAATTAGGGGATAAAAAGAAATCTATTAAATGGATTTTAAATATTCACAAGGAGAGCCGCTGAGTCTCAGCCATGTTCCTCTTCCCTGTCCCCCTTGCCCAGATAACCTGTCGCATCAGAATAATGAACACAAACTCTGCCACCACCAGCAGATGCTGAAGACAGTTGCAGGAAGTGCGGCCAACATTGGCCTGAGCACTTGCCCCCAGGAACTTGGATCTTTAGGGACTTGGTTCCGTTAAAGGGTCTTTGACATGGCTTCTCTCAAGCAGGATGCAAGACAAGATGGCTGGAGAGCTACAGGCATGGAGAAATGACAATCTGATTCAAAAGAAGCCTTTAACATTAGTTCTATGTAACTATTTCCCTTTCTTTTTGGCGTCCAGGAAGATCAGAAACAAATTCGAGGCTTAAGCCCAGTACTCTCGAGGTCCCTGTAGTTTGCAAATTTGTGATCTTTGCCCCTTGGACAGTCAGGACGGGACAGGGGGTAAGGGCATGAGTTCCAAAATCAACCTGGTTTCAATTACTGGCTTGACTGCTTACTAGCTATGTGACTTTGGGCATCATATTTAATCTCTCTGAGCCTCAGTTCCCTCTATCTCAAAATGAAAATAATAATAACTCCAACCTCAAAGGATTCTTTTAAGGATTAAATGAAATAATGTACACAAATTCCTTTGCATGCAGGAAGAACTCAGCAAAAATCAGCTGTAATTATTGGGGGAAAAAAGAAGCCTTTAAGGGAGTATAAATTAGTACAACCTCTTTGGATGCAATTTGTCAAATGTATCAAAATTTAAAATGTAGATTCCCTTTGACCTAGTGATTTCATTTCTAGGACATTTATTAGAACAAGTGTATAGATGTATATGGAAGGATGTTTGTAGGCACATTTTTTAATTCAAAAAACAGCAAAGTAAACATGCATCCACAGAGGAATGGTTAAATGAATTCATCTATACAAAGGTATATACTATACAGTGAGTAAAAAAAGATAAGATATATGTGTTTCAACAGGGAAGAAAGTCCACAACATTTTATTCTGTGCAAAAAAGTAGGATGCAAGGCAGTATATTTGGTACGAACTCATTTATATAAAATGTACAGATACATGTTTCTATTTGCATTTAAAAGACCAGCATGATACACATCAAATGCTAGCAGTCATGAGCTCCGGGGAGTAGGCCCAGCTGGGGCTTGGGGAGAGCAGCCTTTCACTGTGTGCTGTATGTAGTTCTCCATTAGTTGAATTGTGACAAGCAAGTGATATTTTATATTTTTTAAAAGATTAGTAGGCCTCATACTTTTGAGCTTAGCCACTCAGAAAGAAATTAAGCAAATCAGATACAGACACACTGGGAAATGAAGCTTGAAGCATATAATTATACGGTTCATTTCAGCCATTTCAATTGAATAAAATTCAGTGTAATAAATAATAGAATTATGAAAATTTTACTTTGGAATATGCAGTACACATTTTATCTCAAACTGTTTAACTGGATAAATATATATATTTTTTTTACTTCATCTTTGCGACCTCAGCTTTATTTTCTTTTCTGATCCATGAATTCCCTCACAAGCCTGCATACCTATCTGATAGGTATTCCCACTTAGATGTTCCAATGCACTTAAAACTAACACATCTAATACCAAATTTATCATCTTCCCAAAATATCCTATTTTTTCTAAGGATTTTCCCATTCCCCCTACCACCCAGGCTTCAAACTAATTCTAGTTAGGTAATCCTCTGTCTTATTCTTTTGGCAGATGGATGGTCAAGTACTTCTTATTCTTCATCTGCAGTATCTCTGACATCACTTCCTTTTCTTCTCTCGTTTTTTCCTCTTCTTGCTGAAGAAGATTAGCCCCAAGCTAATATCTGTTGCCAGTCCTCCTCTTTTTTTTTTTCTTGAGGAAGATTAGCCCTGAGCTAACATCTGTGTCAATCATCCTCCACTTTATACTTTATACATGGGTCATTGCCACAGCGTGGCTGACAAGTCATGTAGGTTCACTCCTGGGATCCAAACCTGCAAACCCAGAACACTGAAGTGATGTGCATGGAACTTAACCACTATGCCACAGGGCATCACTTCCTCCTTTGTCATTCCCAAGGTCAGTCTCTAATCGCAGGCCTCCCACCTAAATATCACTTTGTATCTTTATTGCAATATCTGTAATATTGTGCACATCTTCCTGCCACACACCCACAAACGCAACCCCAGTAGACCATAAGCTCCTCAAAAGAAGGATTCATGTTCTATTCATCCCAGTACCCAGCACCCTGCCTAGGGCACAGTGGGTGCTAGATTAATATTTTTTCAGTGAACAAATAGATGGAAAGAAGTAACTGGTCTTTATTTCTAGCAGATTCTATTTTCCCTATCTCCTCACATCCCACCCATTTTCTTCAATAGTTCTCCCCATTTGATAATTCAATAGCATCATCATCATTGGTAATTTTCCACTTTTCAAATGAGAGCATAATCCTTTCAAATTCAGTCATGAATGGAATTTAAAGGGCTTTATTTGATATATCTAGTGGTTTTCAAAGAGAACTTGAAAAATTCAAAGCTATAGAAGCTGAAAAACTCCAATAGGGCTTAAACTTCTATTAGACTCTTACAAAACAGTAGAAATGAACATTTATGAAGCATTACAGGATTAAAGACTGAGTCCTTTAATTATCAATCCTTAAAGATTATTTTATGAGGGGAGTGCACACACATTAAGAACAGAATCATGTAATTTACAAATCACTTCTAAATAGCTCTCTAACTATATTCAGCTTATTAGGAGTTGTTAATATTCTATTACTCAGAAGTCATTAGCACATTCTGCTATCAGTATAGATCACATAATTTCAAGTGACAAGGGGAGAACATGAAGTATCTCAATTATGATTTCTTTTACAAAGCCCGTCATGACCTTCTCCCCAGAATGTGAACTGCATCTTGCAAAGTCTGAAAATGCTACAACCTTTCTCCATTAAATGGCTACTGTTGGGGGAGAGGAGATTACCTAAGAGAATAATAGCTAACACTGATATGCTTACTATGTGCCAGGCATAGTTCTAAGGGCTTTACAATAATTCACTAAATCCCCATACAAACTTTACGAGATAGGTACTGTTGTTATCCTCATTTTACAGATAAGGAGACTGAGTCCCCAGTGAGATTTGAAGTAACATATCCAAGGTTACTTAGGGAGCCAGGTGTGGCAGACACGGAGGTGTGGCACCTAGACCCCTCTTCAAGGAGGGACTTGTCCAGCTGCTGGGAGTGCTACCAGTGAAGCCTCAAGCTGTGAGCTCCTTCTGGATCTTCCTCAGCTGCAAAGAGCATCTCACCCGAGAGCACACCCTTCCCAGGGCAGCCCAAACTCAGTGGCTGATTACTGCTGAGGTATAAAGGTCTGGCCTTTGGGGCTCACTGAGGGACAGCTGTAACCTGCTGTCCACACTCCAGGCACCTCGTGGGGTGGGCTGAGGCTCTGTTGGACCTGCATTGTAGTTCCACTCCTTCCTCTGCCCAGCCTGCCCCCGTCTCCTGTCCACAGGGGTCAATCTGTATAAATATCCTGCATGCCAAACTTCATCCAAAGACCCCAGCCCACCACACCAGAACTGGAACCAAGTCATCTGATTCCACAGCCCTCACTCTTAATTCTCCACTATCTTCCCAGGTAGAACTATAGACAAAAAGAAACCTGCGAATCATTCCATAACCTCATCTTAGCTATATATTTCTGCCTCTGCTTTTATCAAACATCTGTTAGAATGGTTAAGCCTAAGCAACACTGTGCCACGTTTTGGTCCAAATTCTGGAAAGAGAAAAAAAGAAAAACTGAGATCTTGGCTAATGTCTACACCAATATCAAGCCCCAAAATAGTTTTCTACTTTTTGAATACACTAAAATATACCTATTCATTATTCTTAATTCTATAATCAACTCACAAATCCATACGATTTTCTCTCCTTCTGTTCATCTTACACTAGCCACTGTTAAAGTGGGCTAAATGTAGGCACAATGACAAGTTTTAAGGTTTCCAATCACTCTAAATGGCGGATTACACACTCAATGTCCTTACTCAAATAACTTTTAACTTTTCTGTGGGAAAATGCTAGCACACAAAGAAAACAAAAGTGAATTTCACATTCTCTCTCTCTCTCTCTCTGCTTTCTTGCAATACATTGATGGGACAACTTAGAAACAAAAGCTAAAAGGACAAGTGGAAGTTCCCAGAGAGTTTTCCCGGTATCACAAGCTCCTAAGGGGAGCACCAACATGCCTCCCAAATTCTAATGGGATTGCCAGTTGGACACTAATTCATGTTTATGGCGCAGCCTATTGGTGAGATCCTCAAAAATACTTATCCTTTAATACACATAAATTTTTTGGATTCCACATTTCTAATATTTATAATAATAATTCAAATAGGGGAACAACTGCTGGTAGTGCTACTATCCATTCTCTATGGTTTACCAGGAGAGTTTAAACAAGGTACTTCTGAGTTCTGTCTCCTCACTGACAAGGAGACCACAGCTGGCTTTGTTCACCATCAGGAAAGAAGGAGTCAATGTCCACAGAGATTCTTTGATGAGAAATGGGCCAATGCTTCATGGCTTGACCTCAAGGGTCAAGAATCAAATACTAGCACTACATATAATGCACCAAGATATAGAACATGGATAACACATGGGTTCTGATTTTGTTAGAACTTTATCATTGGTTTTCGGAAGTGTTCAAGCAAAGAAAAGGGGTATTAGGTATCCAACTTAAAGACAGTACAGAATCATTCCTACACTGAGACGGTCATAACCATGCCAAAACCATGAGATTAAAGCAAACCAACAAAAAAAGTGAAAGTAATCTCGTTAAGTAGTAGATGACATAGGGACCATTTTCTTGTCCTTCCAAATGCATTGTGTATCTTGGGCTTTCTCTTCCTTGCTTTGGTTGTTCCTGTGCTTCCTTACTATGGAGAGTTGACTGAAGCTCAGGCTATGGGAGCATACGTAAACAGAATAAAAAGTAAAAAGCATCCGACCCTGACTCCAGCTTTTCCCCTTGGTGATTCTCTGATTTCCTAATCCTACCTGTTCTCTTCTGCCTCTCCCAAGCACTTTCATTCCCTAGCAGGGTGGTTTTTTGAGCATTTTATTTAATACGTCAGGGATTCACTACTGAAAGGAAACATCTTTGACCAACATTGGATAAACCCTCCCAGGCAAGTGTCCAGGATGTCCTCTGACCTCAGTTAGACCCCTAGAGTTCAAGCGCCCAACATCAGAGCACACTCCCTGTGTCTGCTCTCTGAGAAGTATGATGACAACACCCTCAGCGCTTCCCAGAAAGAAAGAAGTCTCCTCAGTTCTGGAGACGGCTTGCACAAGAAAACAACCTCTTTCCCATGGAACTTGGAGGAGGTCAGGCCAGATCTCCCAGCTTGCTCATGGTCATTTAATAGTCAGGGGTAGTTTAAACCCAAGTCCTTCCATGCCAATGCTGGTTTTTCCTTCTATCACACTTGATTTGGGTTGCATTATGAAGGCAATTTTATCCACCTGTGCTCATACACATTCATGAAATAGAAGTCTGAATTAATTATAATCAGCTCAACAAAAGGGAATGACTCTAGCTTTGTTATACATGTAATGAGTAGTCACATGCACCAAAATAAAAAAGATGGTCAACAGGTATAGTGCTTACACTAGCAGTAGAAAAAGGACTAACTATGATGTCCAATGAATTCTACATTCATAACAGTAGCTTTTGAGCTCAGGAAGGCAGGACCAAATAATAATAATAACAATAATAATAGTAATAATCATAATAGCTAACATGTATTCAGCACATATTATTCAATCGGGCACTATTTTGAACACTTCATATGAAGTAGTTCACTTAATCCTCACAATAAACCTAGAGAGTAGGTACTATTATTCCTATTTTATAGATGAGGAAACTGAGGCTTACAGTAGTTAAATAAGTTTCCCAGGGTCAAATAAACAGTAAGCCACAGATCCAGAATTCAAAATCAGGCTGTCTGACTCCAGAACCTGTGGTCTCCATTCTGCTACAGTTTATAACCTTGAGGAAGTCTGTCAACCGCCCAAAGTTTCCTTTTCCTCTGGAATTTGAGGGTGTGGTAGACTTTCAGTTAAACATGGAGGATTGTAATCTATCTCCGCTCACTCTCAAAACCCATAAAAATAATTTTTTTAAAAAAATTAAAATACTATCTAGCCAGAAAGAAAGAGAGAAAGGGAGAAAAGACAGCAGCAGATGGGAGGTTTCAATATATTTTTTGGAAGATGGAAATCAGGTGGAAAGTAACTGTCCTAAAAGAGTGGACGGTGTTCCAACTTAAGAGCCTGCAGAAAAGGAATATGGCCAGAAAAGAAAAGAACCATGCACCTTGCACAGCCCCTGAGAAGCTAGCACTTGAAATCAAGAGCAGGGAGTGAGGCTTAAAACAGGTAGATACCTTAAAAGCCCGTACTGATCGGGTGATCTCCAGCCTCCTTCACTGCACAGCCACTGCACAGCCAGATCAGGGACTACCCTTCCCCCACAGAAAACAGGAGGATCATTCTCTAGAGAAATTGAGTCAGGGGAGCTCTAATCTTGAGAACATGGACACAATAATATGACAGAAAAAAAGAGGGCATGACGGAAGGCAGATAATGGTAGTCCTCTTCCCCCAACTCACTCCTAGAATACCTACAGACAGGCAGACACACACGCGTACACACCCCCTAGAGAGGAAGAGATTGTAGCCTTCTTCTAAGGGAACTGAAGGTCACCTCCCAAGATATTTTAACAGACTGGCATTTGGAGATCACTCTCCCAATGAAACCCATCAGTTGGCAAGCCTTCCAAAAGCACCCAGAGCTTCTGATCAACATTTTAATGCCTCACTTTTAAGTAAAAGGATGAATAGCCGAGGATTAAAAACACTTAAGGAAAAGTTTCCAACATGAAAGAAAACCCAAAACAAACAAAAGAGAAAAGAGACTGGAGAAAACACAGCAATATAGGAAAATAAACAAACTAGGAAAATAAACAAACCCTTATAAAATCTATAATCATCTTCAAAAAATAAAAGAATCCATCACTCTCATAAGGCAAAACTGGAATGCTATGAAAAAGGAAGCATTAGAGAATAAGAAAGTAAAATAGAAGTTAAAATTATAACCAAATGAAAATTTTAACTGAGGAATTGAAAGAAGAAAATCTCCAAGAAAATAAAAAATGAGACCAAAAGAGAATGAGTTGGAAATGAAGAGCAAAAAGAAACAAAATTTTCTTTCCCAAAAGAAAACAGTAAGGCAGGAAATTATCAAAGAAAGAATACAAGAAAAATTTCCAGAATTGGACATAAGCCTACCAGAGAGCACACAGCACAATGAATAAAAACATCTATACTACAGCTCATCATTACGAAATTTCAGAACATCATAGATACCTAAAATTTCCTTACAAAGTCATATACAAAGGGATGGAATCATCAAAATGTCATTAGATGCTCAATAGCAAGACTAGATTCTAGACAAAAATGATGGAAAGTGCCTTCAGAGTTCTGAGAAAAAAAATCGTTTCTAACCTAGACTTATATATCCAGCCAAACATTTGAAAATGTCTTTATTCTGCCCTTCCATTTTTAAACAAGTACTCAAAAAATTATCTCTCATGCACCCTTTTCTGGGAAGCAACTGAAGTAAGGGCTTCCGAAATTTAAGGGAGTTCTAAGAAAAACGAAGATATGGTATCTAACACAAGAAAATAACAAAAGAAATCCCAAGCTGCCTGTGGTCGACCAGATCTAGAGCACACCAGTCCTATCTGAGCAAGAGGGCAAGAGACTGTGAGAGAGGGGGCTTGAGGGCAGACAGACCTTATGTATTATGTGATATGTTGGAGATTTTGGAAAAACTATTGCTAAGCCAAATATATGGAACATCGGGGGGTGGAGGAGAAGGCAGGGATAGTGATAGATATACAGAAAATAAGAAAATGAAAAACTGAAAAAACATAGGCAGTTATCAACTCTAGGAAAGAAAGACAGTTGTTTAAGAAAGGAAACATAATTGGAGAACACTTCTTGGCTCAAGAGTGAATCATTTTACATAATCATAATAATGTAAAACTCATTCTTTAATCAAAAAATATAATATTTGGATTTTAGGGTCAGGGAAATTAGATGATCATGGTGTAAGAGAGTACTCAACCACCAAAAGAAGAAATTAACATCTAACAGGATAAATCAAGAAATAACATGACAATTGTATTATTTAGAAATATGGTTGGATCTGAGTGGCCTAAATACTTTCTCTCTTCAGAGTTTCCTGGGCTCATCTTCCCTTTTTGGGGAGGTCTACATATAAGGTAACCCTTCTATTTACTATGCTATCCTTACATGGGATTTTCTTCCCTTCACTGGCATCTGCAAACCTCTCCCTGGATTTTCTGGAAGGATTTATGATCCTGCAGGTCATAGGTTAACTGGAAACTCTTATTTAATGCTTCCCTGAAGGATGACCTTCCAGGTGAGTCACACTGAGGTCCCTGGTGTCACACTCTGAAGTATTAGAAATCCAGGTCATCCTCACTTACATACCTGCAAGGGCTCCTATCTCCCTCTCATCCCATAAAAATAAAAAGAAAGAAATATGATGCAAAATAACCCTGATATAACAAGGTGAAAGATTAAAAACAGTTGCCTCTGGGAAGCAAACTAGGGAATTGAGAAAGGAGGAACAAAGGACTTTTTAAATAAATGTCTTTAGCACAATTTGATGTTTTAATTATACATGGACTACTTCAATAAAATACAAATAAATATTATAATCTGTCGGTCATAATAGGTTTATTCTATGCCTTGTGGCTAAAAACTGCAAAGGTGTATTTCTTGCCCATGCTCATGTCCTCTGCAGGTGTCAGGGTGGCTTTGCTCACTGTGGTCACTCAGGGACCTGGACTGATGAAACAGTCGTCATTTTGACTGTTTCTGATCCCCATGCCAGAGGCAAAGAGAGCGCCCTGAGGGTCTAGTATCAACAATTAAATACTCCTGGTTTAAAGAGACACAGATCATTTCTGCTCACGGCTTACTGGCCAGAACCACAAAAAGGCCAGGATGGCAACCTACCATGTGATTAGACAGGAGGAAGAACTGAAAATATTTGATGAATTGTACTAATCTCAGTCACACAGTGATGGAGATGGTCTGGGTCAGTGGTTCCCAAATTTGGCTACACAACTAACTCACATGAGGAGTTCTGGATTTCAGTACAAATTCCCAGACTCACCCCATATCTACAAAATTGGAATGTCCAGAGCAGAAGGTGGGAATAGGTAACCGTACTGAAGCTAGCCTGAAACCCACCCAACGCTGTGAACCTGAGAATCACACCACTACAATAGCTCCAGGGTTTCTTCCAAAGAGCATGCTATGAAGCAGGACATGGAGTTTGGTGGACCAAGTTGTTCTGTATATGTAAATTTTATTTCATTAATAAAATGTTAAATGTTTTACTCTCTTTTATTTAATCTTTCTAAAACATATTTCATGTCTTCATAACTTACATAGAGTAAGTCTTTCCTTTCTGACTCTGAGTGATCAGTCAGCCAAGAATTCCCATCTTCATTCTAGCACTTCGCTGGTGTAACAGTCCTAGCCTCAGGAAGCTCATGGCCTAGTGAATAGACCATCACCCTGGACAGCGTGGTTTACAGCCATGGCCAGTCCCTCTCCTCCACAGTACATGGCCCTGGGATTTCCAACCCACTCAAGTCTCACACACTGAGCTCTGCTTGTCATATAATTTTGATTAAATATGCCCTTGACAGAGTTTATCAAATATATATAATGACCTCTTTTAAAAAAAAAAAAAAGTGTTTGCAAATGCCTAAAGCTAAATTAAATTGCTTTTATTATACATTACTTAACTATACACAAATACAAAAATAACTATATATACCTTACATTTCTAGTTCTTGTACAACCATAAAAACAAAATAAATAGAAAATAATAGCTAAGAGATTGGGCACTTAAAATCAGAATGTCTGAGTTCAAACTCTATTTCCTGTGTCTCCTTGAGTGTTATTTAAACTGTGTAGGCTTTGGTTTCCTCATCTATAAAACAGAAATGATAATAATTCCTATTAGATAGGTTGCTTTGAGATTAAATTAAATAATCCACATAAAGTATTAATGAATGATCAGTTAACGTTAGCTATAGGATTTATTGCTTTTATGACAAAATCAAATAAAATGCAAATTGAATTAATATAGTGTGATACATTATATCTTGCTGAAACCAAATAGCCAACATGAAAGTGGTACTAACTGAGCTATGACACAGGTTGAGTCCCACACAATCATACTACCATCTGTATGATGACTCAGTTTACCTACCATATTCCAACTGCTAGGAAAACTGCATTTTCTCAGTGTACAATGATGGCTATGACCTTTTCCTGGAGTGTAACGCATCATTTGTGTACTGTTTTCCTCTAGTCTATTCTCAGTAGCTTCTAACAACTAAAGTAACAGCACAAAAGCTGGTTTTGAAATTGTGTATCTGTATTTGATAATAAGATGGTAATTCAGATTGGCCAGAAAATGTTTATTCTTATTTCTTAAATTGTTATCAAAATGAAAACACAATACAGAATCTACCACTGAAACTTCTGAGGAACCCTGGCCTCTGACGGGAAAGCAAGAAAAAAGCTAATGGTGTCAGATGCCAAAATTTAGATCCTAAATTATGAGCCAAGTATAACAAGATGAAAGTTAATAAATATAACTGCAAATTCCTACAGTCATGTCCAAAACATAAATCATGCAAGTATAATTGGGAGGACATATTCTGATAAGAGCACATATTTTAAGAACCAAGGGACTGTTCAATTATCAACAGCATGATGTGCTTGCCAAAGAACTAATGAGATTTTGGCTACATTATCAGAAGCAAAGTCTCCAAAATAAAGGGAGCTCTACTCTGCTCTGTGCAGGTGTGATCTTACCTAGAGTCATGCATTTGATTCCAGACAAGACCCGTAAATAGGCCCATTAATAAATTAGAACCAATCTATTGTGATAATTAAAAACATGGAATTCAGAGTTTGAAAGATGGGAATTGGAACTTCAGCAACTCAGGCATGTTGGTTCACCACTCTGGGCTTTAGTTTCCTTATCTGCCAAATGGAGACATTAATAATGCATATCTCATGGGACTATTGTGAGAATTCAATGATAAAACACCTAGTAATATTTACTGTACTCTAAAGGCAAAATGCTAAACACAATGCCTAGCAAAGGTAAGATTCTCAAAAAAAAAATGGTTTAAACATTTTTAAGCACAATGAAGGACACAAGCCAATGGATTTTCTCTGCGTTTATTTCATATAAAAATCATTAACAGAACTGAGAAGATTTAGCTAGGAGAAGAGTCATCTTGAAAAGAACGTGGGATTGGTATGTTCAAATATTTGAAGGTTGTCACACAGATGAAAGAACTGGGACCAATGAGTCCAAGTTACAGGGAGACAAATGGTTTTTCATTAAACATAGGAAGAACTATTCAATGAGTGGTTCAAAAGCTAAGCTGCCGCCACAGGAAGTAGTGAATTTCACAGCAGTGGGAAGTTCCAGAACTACCTGAGGGTCTATGAATCAATGAAAATCCTCTAATGCTTCTCCACTCTGTGGAGTCTCTTTCTCTGAACATCTCATCTACTTACCAGTCACTTCAAGGTTGCAAAGTCTAAAGACTGGTCTGTCTCTGGGGATAGTGCGGGCCCTATTAGATGAGAAGTATTAGAACTGAGGCTAGGTGGGTATGAAGGGTCAAGCTAGATTATCTTTAAAGTTCCTTCCAACCATTAGAATTGATACTTCTAAGCATATAATGGCGTGGTAATTTCAAATGGAGTCAAGGAAGAAAAATCCCCTGGATGTACAAATAAATGAATCCAGGTTGAAATGATACACATCCGCACTTGTTATAAACACTTTAATTTAGAAAATAAAAGAAAAACTTCCATTTCAAATAGCTTTGTTGCCATTTTCTTCACCAAAGTCTAGTGTGTTTTAATGATAAATGCTTGCAGTACATTACAAAGACACAAGGAGTTTTCTTAGAATATACATATAAATGGCAAAAAACTTAGTCTATAAAACTTGAAGTAAAATCAGAGGGCAGTAATTATATAACATCCTCTGAATATGTGAAATAAGGCTTGACTTTAGTTCCCGCTTCCACTTTTGGATCATGAAAAATATCACCCAGTATGGTATGAAATTCAATGCATAGAACTTAGGTGTACACAAAAATGTCTGTAGAGAAGAAGCTACCGCCAGATCATCCCAAAGCCATTACTGTAGTTAAAAATCTGCCTTTCTGACTCCCTTGCAAGGAGTAAGGGTGTCCCATTGAACAATTTCATTCTTTTAATATCATCAGGTGCTTACGTGAAGATGAATGTGGAGGCTTTTGACATACTTCCTTCATATTGCTAAGAGTATACACTTCCTCCCGAGAATGTTCATTCTCTTCCTTAACAAAGAGCATGATAGTCTCAATCCCTGGCATTTTCTTTTTAATACACAGGGAACTTGCAAATGAACTGAAAAATGTCATTAAACACACTTCCTTTAGTCATGCAGTAATTTAGTTGCCATGGTAACTTTTGGTAAACTTAAAAAGTACTTCAGAGGGGTCATTTCTAATGCTTGTTTTTAAAATTCTAAAATTTTAGAAAATCCTAGAGGATAAAGAGGCTGAAAATGCTTCTCTCTTCAATACCCAACCACAGACTCATTGAATAGAGCTCAGCTATTCACAATATGACATCCATTACACTTTTCACAAAGATCACTTCATCATTTCCCACGTCAAGATCATTCTTATAGACTGTCCATATCTTCCCAACTGAGTGAAAGCATTAACTCGGTCTCCGTGGCAGCGAAGGGAATTAATTCTCGAAATAAGCACTTTCCCATAATAGTCCCCAAAGCTTTTCACAATTGAGCACTGTCATTTTGGCCTTCCATCAATAACAGGGTGACAAAGTACACTTTGAGGCAGTTTAACAAAGGAACATCAGATAACTCAGGACTTGAACACATCCAGGCTGCTACCCCAGGAAACCTTGTTGGACAGGAGGCTCTAATGATTCACAGCTCAAACTTATTCTGTTCATCAACTATGTCAGTGCTCAAAAGGTTTCAGGAAACACTGCCTGGAAGACTTTTTTGGCTAATAGCTACACTTGACAACTGACCTTTAATCTTTATTTCACATTATCATCCTATCATTAGCCAAGAATAATACATGAGCATTTTTCAAATATGATTTCATGGACTGTAGATTTCTAAAGACTTTTCATCCAAAGAAAGACACTATTATTAGCTTTGCAAACTCCGACTATATCCCGGATTTTTAAAAAGAACTTAATTAAGTAAAATCAATGGTTTCACTAGAGCTGAATAAGCAGTCACACACTATTTGTTTCCTTCTTTTCTGTGGGGCTCTCTTGGTCACATTAGAATAGGATAACACTCATGAACTAAAGCAGTGCACGCTGTGGGGTAGAAGGAGCACTGACCAGGAAGATAAGAGTCTGCTTTGACCTTAAGCAAATCATTTAGTATCCCTTAGTCTGTTGCCTCTTCTGTAATATACGAAGATTGAACTAAATAGGAAGGCTTGTGGCTCCAATCACTGTAGCTAGAGCACAGAGAGGAGAAGTAAAAGATAAGGCAAGATGAGGTTTGGCCAAGTAGGCAGGGGCCAGACCATGCCTTGTAGGTTTCCTCAAAGATTCTGATATTTACCCTAAGTTCAGTAGGATAGAATCCATGGAGGGATTTAAGCAAAGAGGTGGTGTGATCAGAGATGTATTTTAGGAAGCCTCACTGTGGAATCTGGATTAGAGATCAGAGTAGAGAAATTGGAACCAATCAGTAAACTACTTTAGTAGCCCAGGTGACTGATGCTACGTACCTAGATTAGAATGATGGCAATGAAGATGAACATAAGGGAATGGATTTGAAAAGCACTTAGGAGGTAGAATCAACAGGACTTTGTCTGGAGGTTAGGGAGAAGAATAAAGAGTCAAGAATGGCTCCAAAGCTGATAGCTCATGTAAACACTAGTTGATGACGCCATTGGCTGGAATAGAAAACACTGCAAGAAAATTTTACTAGTTCAGTTTTGGCCAAATTGAGTTAAAAGTGCTATAAAATATCTAAATTGGGATGTCAAAGCAGTAAATGGGTCTGGAGCTTAGAGAAGGGATCTGAGCTGAAGATAGAAATTTGAAAGTCATTGGCATATGGAAGGTAATTGAAGCCACGGTATGGAACAAATGTAGAGTTAGGAAAGAAGAGGCCTAGAGGGCCAGCCCTGTGACCCAGTGGTTAAGTTCGGGTGCTCCGCTTCGGCAGCCCAGGGTTTCTCCGGTTCAGATCCTGGGCACGGACCTAGCACTGCTCATCAAGCCATGCTGAGACGGCATCCCACATAGCAGAACTAGAAGGACCTACCACTAGAATATGCAACTATGTAATGGGGGGCTTTGGGGAGAAGAAGAAAGAAAAAAAAGGCAACAAATGTTAGCTAAAGATCAATCTTCAAAAAAAAAAAAAAAGAAGAGGCCTAGAGCCAAGCTCTTACAAATTCCAACAATTTAACCTCTAAATATAGAAGTATAAGCCGTGAAAGATACTGGGAAGGGAGAAGCCACATAACTGAGAGGAAAACCAGAATATAGTGTTAGCCGGGGGGGAAGTATTTTCTGGGAGGTAGAATTCAACACTCAATTTAGTGACTGGAGGTCACTGGTGATCTTAGTGAAACAGTGATGAGCTCAGAAGCAAGATTAGTATGAGGGTTTTTTTTAATTTTTAAAAGTTTATTTGCACATAACAATTTACCCTAAAAGAATCTTAGATAAAGGGGAGTCACAAAAAGAATACTTGAATGAGTCATGTTTAAAAAGGAAAAAAAACACATCAGATTCTGAGCATGGATCTGTTAGAGACTCAAACTACGTTGTAAATAAAGTTACGGTGGATTTCTGCACCCCAGTTGCAGCGTCCCTAAGTGGAGAACTTATATTCCATTCAAGTATAGGACAAGCTTTCATGATTCACAATTCCCACAAACTGTAGAGCCTTATTATATCGGGTTCTCAGAGCCCGGGCAAGGAAACCACTGAATACATGAAACTGACTTACTGCAAGGACTTTCAGCACTTAGTCACTATCACAGACATTTGCAGAGCACATTCTATGTCAAAGGGACCATGCTAGGTGCTGAAGTCCAAAGAAAAGTCTGTAGACTAGTTTAAAGCTATGGAGGGACTACCCTGGGGGGAGGGGGGGGTCCTTCTGAGGTATGACTTCACAATTACTCTCTCCCAGTTCACAATATAGGCTGAATGGGAGATGATCGTGTATTTTAGAAGCACTGGATTTTGGTTAAATTAGGTCCTTGAATAGGATTAAATGATCCTGGAGATAACGCCACCTTCCTCTCCCAAGTCTTCTTTGGCAACTATGCTCATTCGCTCATTCATTCATTCATTCATTCATCACTCTCCAGTCATTCAACTATGAACCAGGCTCTAGCACTTGCACTGGGAATTCAGAGAATGGTCCTTGCCCTTGAGAAACTTACCAGATGGAGGATATCCCTATTCAGGACATACTAGCCTGCACAAAGCTGAGTGGTGAGTAGCTGTGATTGAGAGGGTGGGGCTATTAGCTTTTGATAGATGGCTATGTTTAGGATCAGGATCCATCTGCAGCCATTATGGGAACTGTTTTGGGGAAGAGTGAGAGCCTCTGAGAAACCATGGTGTGGTGAGGAAGCTTGTAGGTACCCAATAAGCCCACTGATAAAGATCTTACCAGCAGCACTTTATTTATAGAATTATAGATGCTGCAATTTGGAAGGGACCTTCAGTGTCATGTAATCTCCCACTACTTCCCCAACATAGGGCTCCCCTCTACTGCATCCCCTGCAACCACCTGTTTCACAAGACAGCCGGTTTCCTTGCTGGACAGTGGTCTTATATGGTTAGCCTCCACCTCCATCTCTCTCCTCGGTCCTGGGATGATCCGCTTCTGTCCCTGCCCCTCTGGCAGAGTCCACTTTACTACTACCCACAGTAGATCCAGCCCTGCCCCAATGCTGACCCAATCCTTTTAAATGGATATCATAATCCCACCTCCCCCAGATTGTTGAAAAGAGCCCAGCACAGTGCTTTATCAAACTCACTGCCGTCTTGGTCCCCATTCTCCCTGCCTTGGCCCTCGGGATCTTCTGGTTATGAGATGTTGGGATGCTTACTTGCCACTAGGGGCAAGTAAGGGGTCCTTCTAGACACTCAAGACCTACCACTAAATCCTAGTTCCACGACAGGGCCTCTGCTTCCTGCTGCTAGAGCTTCTCCCTCCCACCAAAGCAAGGCAATGCTCTGCATATCTGTTAGAACGTCCACTTTTTTGGTCTTAGAGTCAGAAGTCCTGAGTTCCAGTCCCCATTTTGACACTTCCTGGATATGTGAGCTCAAGTAGCTTGCTTATTATTTGCACACCTGAGGTCCTTATCTGCAAAAAGGGGGATAATAGCACCTATCTCGCAGTGGAGGGATGATCAAAGATGATGACTCATTGAAAGCACTTTGGAAATCATGGAATATTCTGCATATCTAGACCTCCCTGCACTCCTTGTTCCTGGGCATTGGTCAGATTACAGGGTTTGGACTGTCACACCTGTTCCACTGTGTGTAGGCCCTGGTTTGGCAGGCTCCATTCTGCCCTTGGGAGCAGCACTGAATAAATCGCTCCCTTCTTCAAATACATGAAACCATCATATCACATCAGGTGATGGCCCTGCCTGAGGCCCTCCTTTGGCCTCACTCCTATTTAGTAATACCCCCTCTGAAATACTCCTTTTTTCCAGTAATGTCACTTTCTCTCACTGCTAGCTTCAGTTTTCATCAGATGGCTCCCTTCCATTCTCCTCTACAATTTTCCAGTTAACAATACTAGTCTAGACCCTTCTTCTAAGAGAAGTGAGAGCAGGAAGGCTAGAGGGGGCTGAGAAGTCCCATGAAAGTTCCTGTATGTGTGCCATGAGGACAGTGGCTGCTGCTTGAACAAACCTCATTAGTTTTCCAGCTGCCTCTGTGTGTGTATCTTTCTATTGACAGTGATTATGCAAATGTGATATTTGTTTTAATGAGCATGTCAGGTGTGTTTTGCTGTAACGTTATATATGATTGACTGCGGTATTAAAGTAACAACTTGATGGCAACTGCATACGAATATGTGGAGCTGTAAAAATAGAGGGCTGGCAAACTCTCTTCTTACAGTGGCACAATCTCTGCTGGACAATAGGAGCCTAAATATTCTGTAAAGCAATTCCCATGATGTAAAGAAAATTCAGATATTCAGGATCCATACCTAGTTATCATTTCTGCCAAACTCCTTTGGAAGCAGAGGAGTGGCCTGGGGCTCCAGCCAGCCACTTAACTAATCTTAGGGAGGTAGTTTTCAGCCCATATGCAGACTCTTTGTGGAGCTGTCCGGGGGCTGGAGAAGGGGCATACATTATTCTGGAGATGCAGAATGGCAGAGCAGTTTTAGAGTCAGATCACACCTGAGTTTAAATTTTGATTTCTGCCCTTTCTTGCTGCGTAATCTCAGGAAAGTTACTCTCTGTGGACCTTGGTTTTCTTGTCTGTAAAGTAGAGACAGCTGATAATGCCTACTTCATGGAATGCTGTCAGAATTTTACGAGGTACTAGCTGCAAAGCACTTGACATAGTACATGGGCCCTCAAGAAGTTGTTTATGTTGCTGGAGGCTAGGACTGCCACGGTGTTAGCTTTCTGTTCACTGTTTTAGATGTTGGGGAGAATATTCAACCCTATATTTGTCCTCCCACATTTTCCTCCTACCTCCAGCATCAGTACTCCCTGAGGAGAGTTCTCAGTTCTCCCTGGTTGCCTCTCTTCACCTGTATTACAAAATGTCAAACCCTCTTCTGAAGGATACATGTAAGTGACAATGTAAAACAATGAGAACTGCTGAGCTCTCCTCCATGGGCTCTGACAGTTGTCTGGCAAGATCTGGGGAGAAGCTCATTGACAAGGAGGCTCTCTCACTTCAGCTCAGGTCTCTCACTAATGTGTTGGGTAGGGAAGAAAGGTGGCCTGCTGGAGGAAGAGCCCCGTCACTCTCTGGGACACAGACAGGGCAGCACCAAGGAAACCAACACATCAAAATTGAATCAGTCACCAAGACAAGCACTTTTGACAAAAATCTATTTTCATTTCTTTGATTTCACCATATGATCTCTAGTTATTGCTCTGACTCTTCCAATCACAACACACACTTGTACATATTTTGCCCAAATTACATAAGATTGGTAGTGAAGGACCAAACATCACGGGCTACCACTTGGTCATTTTATCTTCCTACTCCTGATTCTAGAAAAGTATACGACAGGAAACACACCACAACCACAACAAAATGGATGGAATATCTGAATTCTTATGACAAATTATAGTACATCTGAAGGTTTCAGAGCATTCCTATTGTCACAAAGGGAAAAACGTATTTCATTATCTAGAAAGCCTGAGCATCAACAGAAGACCAGTCTGACCTTCAGGTTTCTTCCTTTTCCAACAGTATCCAAGTCCTTTTTAACTTTGGGGCCAGCACTGGTGGCACTCTGTTCTCTTCAAGTTGTTCTGGAGAATTTCTGCTCAGTTCACTGTTCTTAAAATGTCAAACGCTTTACATTTATAGACACAAAATGGTTTGCCTTGTGAATTAAGGTCATCTACTCCAGCAGACTAATGATAGTTTTAGGACTTGATCAGCTGAAGTTGGGTGTGAATTTAGTCTATGCTCTCCTTGGGTTTCCAGTATGTGCCCTCCTTAGGATTTATTACAAAATGAATTTACACACTTCAAATACTGGAGACTCTTTTGAAACCGAAATATCTTAAACTTTTAGAACAGCTTGGCTTTAAGATTCACAAATAATCCAAAAACTTTTTAATAATGAAGTACCTCAACCTTCTCCCTCATGAAAAATTGAGCCAGAATTCCTAATGAAATAAAGCGATTTGAACTTCAACTCATATAACACAGGATTAAATGTTTCCAAACCAGATTGCTCAAAAAGACCCAAAAGGCTTAAATAATTCATTGACGGTCAAGAATTATACATCATTTCCAAACTCCAAGAATGAGGCTGGGCTGAATGAGCAGAGAAAATACATACAAAGTTAGCTAAGGCTTGGGGAGGCCTTCCCAACTGGGCAGCCTAGTCACACCTCACCCCTCACAGCACAGATAGCAATTCATCATCATACGCTACTATCTTTTTAATTTAAGAATAGCATTTAACAAGCTTATTTTAGAATCAGATTCATTATCATTCTTAGGAAATGTAAAGGCCTTAAACCTGCTCCATACTGTGCGATTACACCTAATTAAAGTTCACATCTTTCGCAGAAAGGTGGAACATCAGTTCCAATTTTACACACTAGTGTAATCTAGAGCATAGAGCATCAGACTGCAGGTCAGGAGACCCAGGTTCTATTTCTGACTTGGTCACTACTTTTCTGGCTTTTGTTAACGCCTCAGTTTTTCCATCCATAATACATGGGCAGAGTTCATTAGGACAAATTACATCATCAGCATGTATTTAAAAACTGTCAAGCCCATACTGTGTGCTCAACACCATCCTATTTCCTAGAAATACAGTAGTGAACAAGAAAGACATGATTCCTAGACTCACAGAGCTTATATTTGTTCCAAGTATTTTTACTGCTATCCAATCACTGATACGACACTCTCAGGAACCACAGAGGACACGTGAAGTCAATAAGTCAACCAAGTCAACAAACATTTGTTGGATACTGCAAGGCATTGTTCCAGATGCAACTAGAAAAAAAAAATGTCCCTCACTGGACCTATGCTGCAAGAGGACAGAGGTCATGTTCATCATTGCACTCTGTGTCCCCAAAGTCTAGCACAGTGCCCAGGACTCAGCAAGTGCTCAATATATAATTGTTAAATGACCGAATGACTCTGTGAATGAAAAAAAATCATGAGCCCTTCTCTCAAGAGATTAGACTCTAACTGGGAATTTAAAGCATCTGTGCATCTATGCATCAACTACAATAAACCATAATATGTTATGAAAAAAGACACGAAGGACACAAAAGAATTAAAAGCATGAACTCAAACAAATATCTGTACACCCATGTTCACAGCAGCTTAATTCACATTAGCCAAAAGGTGGAAACAACCCAAATGTTCATCAGTAGATTAACGGATAAATAAAATGTCACATATCCATACAATGGAATATTATTCAGCCTTAAAAAGCAAGGAAATCCTGACACATGCTACAACATGGGTGAAACTTGAAGATATTATGCTAAGTGAAATAAGCCAGACACAAAAAGACAAATATTGTATGATTCCACTGATATGAGGCATCTAGAACAGTCAAATTCACAGAGACAGAAAGTAGAGCAGTGGTTCCCAGGGACTGTGGGGAGAAGGAGTGAGGAGTTAGTATCTGTTTGGGATGAGGGAAAAGTTCTGAAATGAATAGTGGTGATGGTTGCATAATAATGTGAATGTACATAACGCCACTTAACTGTACACTTAAAAATAATTAAAATTGAAAATTTTATGTTACGTATGTTTTGACACAATAAAAAGATAATGATACTTATAAAAAGACATGAAAGATTTTGGGAGGCAGTAACAACGTCACAAGCCATGGACCCTAACCTGCTTCTCTTGTCCCACCTAAACTCTAACTTTTGTGTTTGACATAATTCTCTTGTCTTCTTGAAAGGTGCAGGTGTTCCTTTATCTAAAACCTTGGGGCCTTGAGCTTCTGCAGTTTTCAGCTATGTTCCAGGAAGAAGCTCTAAGTGACAACCGCTCTGGACCCAGCTGCTCTGAACTGGACCAGACCAGCCCAGACCGCAACTGCAAGACTGGCACCTGCACAGATGGGCAGAGAGTTGTACTAAAGTAATCTGCCCTCATTAACATCATAAATTCCCCTCCTCTGGGAGGTGTAAAGCAGCCATTTTTAGATCATGCAATGAATGTAAAAGCATGATTTCAAACCACGCATGTGCAAGCTTATGCCCACCTCTACGTGCAATGATGAAACTACCCCTGCGAATATTCATTTCCTACCCCAAATAAAGATACCCACCTCCTCGTGCTTGGGGGGTCATAGCTTTGTGAAATTATTCCCTATGATCTCCATTTTTCTTTGTTGCATTCCGCAAATAAAAATTCTGCTTTGTGAAACAACTACTTCTGGTGCAGTTTGATTTAACTCCCAAGAAGGGACCCATGTTTGGTCCAGTAACAACAACATCTGCCTGGCTTAACCAAGGAGGGAGTTCCTAAAGGTGGTGTCATTTGAGCTTGCTCTTCCTTTTAATGCCTATAAATCAAAGTTTTCACTGTTAACAATAAAAACAAGCATTCATTTTCATACGGTTCACCAGTTTTATATGACTCCTTATACAAGAAACTGGTAAGAGCGTGTTGCTTGTGGGCAGAGGCACTGGAAGTTCGGAGAGTAGGAACCTAATGGGCTGGCATAGGAAATGACTTCCTTTTTACTGTACATTTATCCCTTTTTCATCTTGTACATTTATTCCTTTTTTTTTTTTTTTTGAGTGAAAGACTTTTTTTTCTTTTTAGGTAAAGATTCGCCCTGAGCCAACATCTGTTGCCAATCTTCCTCTTTTTTTTCTTATCTCCCCTCCCCAAAGCCCCAGTACATGGTTGTATATCCTAGCTGTAAGTCGTTCTAGTTCTTCTATGTGAACCACTGCCTTAGCATGGCAACTGACAGACAGGCGGTGTGATTCTGTGACCAAGAAGCGAACCCAGGCTGCCCAAGTGGTGAGTGCCAAACTTTAACCACTAGGCCACCAGGGCTGGTTCTACATTTATTCCTTTTTTATTTAAGAAACTAATATTAAAATAAATTTAAAAACAAATGATTCCAGATCCTCTTTACAAAGACTCCCTAAATGTGTGATGGTCTGAAAGATACACCAATTGTCTATAGTTCCTTATACTCCTTTTATTCAAAGGACATAAAAGCAGTCAACGTTCCATGTCAGAAGCATTAATCAGATAACTACCAAAGCACTTTGTCAATTTGAAATTCTAACCATCTCTTCTGAGGACATTGGTTTTATAACTTTGAAATCTCCCTCCCTGCTAATCACCCCTTAGCACACAAATATAAAGAACTAATATCAAATCATGCAGACAGTACAATTTTAACAAGGCTTCCTCCCAGACATGATTAAATCAAGGTCTTGGTCTTGGTAAATAAGCTTACCAAGATTATGAGAGAGCCCGAGTCTGAGGTCACTGGTCCACAGCATCTCTGAAATGGACTCAGACCTGAGGTTTGTAACCTAAAGAGAACAGGACCCAGGAGAGGAGAGGGCAAATGGTACAGAATCAGAAAGTGCCAGCTCTGGTGACTCTCTGGCATTATCCTAAGCACCCAGTCTGGCCTGGACTCTGGTGCTGGTGGGAGGAGAGCACAGCAGAGGCCCCAGTCCAAACACAGTAGTCAGAGGACAGGGTTCCCTGGGGAAGTCACTCCTTTTCTCTGAACATAAACTAGAAGGGGCAGCACCATCAAATAAGGAAACACTGGCTTTTTCTAACTAAACTTATGCTTTATCACTCTTGGCAGACAGCAAGTTTGTAAGTTATCGTTTTTTGTTCCCACTAGTTACTACTAAACAGATTAGAAAGGACATCATAAATATTGAGATATCCTTTCAATCTTTTATTCTCCACTATTTAGATGGTATTTCATTCAGATCTTGTTTTCTCCTGGGAGGCACTGGATCTTATTCCCAAAATACTGAGGTAGATGATTTCCCTTCTTTTTCTACACATGATAACTAGGAAGCACACGGCCGTGAAGAGGATTGGGACCAGTCATTGGGGTACGATGGGAAGGGAGCAAATACATGTGCCAGGGTACATCACAATGTCTGGGAAGTTCTGCCACACTTTTTATATTCTTCCCAGGAAGGCATTTTGTCTTTTCAATTAAATTAACACTCCCTGCAATTCAGGCACCCTCTTGTCTTTTTATGGCACTTGATATTCTGTCACATTAGGCATTCACCAAGTGTTTGTTGACTCCTTATTTAGGCAAACTGGAAAAGGGAAAAAATAAAGATATCCTACCATGTGTCCATTTTCAAGGCTGCAAATAGCATGAGATGCTGTCACCGAGGCTTGGTAGAAAGCTGCAGCACACAGTTTACACATATGGCTGACCTGGGAGCTGTAAACAGGGAGAAAAATATAATGTAACAAAATGCTCTCAACACTTATTTGCTTAGAAGAAATTACTATTTGGAAGGTATCCATAGTGTCTGCTAAATCATTTGTGATTAAATACATTGTCAAGGGAATAAGCCCTTTTGTTGCATATTGTAAGAAAATAGCTTTAAACAAGATGCCAAGAGGAAGGAAAGAACAGAGAAAGGATATGTGGTAAAATATCCTTTGTTAAAATGGTAGTTGCCATTTCCCCTTTATTTTTATAGTTGTTAAAAGTAATGAAGATAACAAAAACTAACAGCCTCTAAATATTTCAAACTACATATATTTATACATGCAATCATACAATATTGCCTTATTTAATAATTATTTTTACAACAGCTATATGAGATAATTCACAGAATTGCCTCAAAGGGATCTCTAACTGCTCTAACAAAAACTTAGAAAATAATGGAATTCCTCCATAAGAGTATTTCCAACAAGTCAGTTATGAACTAGTTGACTGCGAACTTTAACCTAGCTAACAACATCCTGTGTTTACTGGAAATACCGATACAATGCTTCAAGCCAAGTGGGGCAAGATGGGCAGTTGGACTTTCTCTCTCCAAGAACCCATAAGAAGCGAAAACAGGAGGTGAATGCAGCAACATCACCACCATCTTTAGGCCAGACAAGGAAGGATGCGGCTAGAGGCTATTGGCATGCCTTCCTCTCCAGGTCCTGCCTCCTTGACCTTCTCCTTGCCCCATGCATGTCTCTCTATTACATTTTCTCTGCCAAGAGCCATCGTTCTCTATAGTCTAAGCTCACATCATTTCTCCCTGGAACTAAGGCAGCTGTCTCCTACCTATCTGGACTCCTTGCTTCCAGTCTCTTTCCCTTTCTCTGCCACTAGAGTGAACTTTCTCAATCTACAGGCTTAAGTCACTTCATTTTATCAGCTCCTTAATTCTTATAGCTCCTGGAGAGCAGGAACACTGTCTTTCTCACTCCTATATCCCCAGTGCTAGCGGCTCCTGACACACAGTAGGTCTTCAGTAAATGTTGGTTGACTAAATACAGCACAAAGTGTGAAACGCAAACCCCTTCACAACCTGGCCCCACCTGATCTTCAGAGCCTCATTTCCTGCTCTCTTTCCAAATGTTTCAGCAGTTCTGAATTGTTATATTTTCCCAAACACATGATACACTTTCACATCTCTGATCTTTGATGAAGCTACTCTCTATTGCAAATATTCCTCACCCATTTCTATCCTGTCATCTCCTGATTCATCTGGTGAAGTTCAGACTGATACGCATTAAATGAACGAATGAACTAATAACTCTCCTGAGGTACCCTGCCTCTATTCCTGCATCTCACTTGCAGGAATCCCCTGTCAACACTGTCCTCCCAGTCTCACTCCTTCCTTCCAAGATTCATATTCCACTACATCTTAATATTAACTAACCTAGCTATGTGATCCTGAACAAAATTCAGTTTGTTTTTAAAAATGTGGTTGGGAGACAGATTCAGGGCTGATGCCAACCTGGATCTCTGTTTTTAATACTCTCATTCTTATTTCTCCCACTTTCCGACAGAAGATCTGGAAATGAGTAAGTATATCATGTATTCAGGAAACAGAAGAACAATTCAGTACATATGAAACACTTTGTGCATGGAGGAGGAGTAGGAAAAGGGCCAGAAAGGTAGGTTTGGGCTGTATTATGCATACATCCATGCGTCATGCTTCATTGAATATCATTTAACAAGCAAAATAAACAGCTAATGGGGAAGAGGAATGGGTGTGCGTGTGTGTGTGTGGAGGGTGGCCCACTGTTAAAGACAGAGGCAATCCTACTCACATCTGAAACACTTAATTCCCAAGGAAATTGAGCAGAGCAGCCAGTGGAGGACGCACGCATTTGGAGTCTTGTTTACAACTCCAGGAGGACTCAGCCACTGCAGAGAAAACTGGCTTCCCCCACCAAGCCTGGGGTGATGATGAGATTGCCAGAGGGGGAGCCAGAGCCAGAGCGCACTGACTCTCCCCAGCACTGAGAACCACGCTGCTCCCTATGGGATCTAACCCACCAGCTGACAAGAGCCAGCAAAGAGTTTGTGGACCACGCCTGAACAACTGGCTCCTATTGAGACAGACTGAACGAGGGAAAAAAACCTAAAGAGAACTTTAATAAAAATCTAATGATAATTCTTGGGTAGATTTATTTAAAGGGAAGAAATATGTTCTGGCAAATTAAAAAATAAACACCACTTTTGAATTTAAAACTTCAAGCGAAAAACAAAGTAGTAATTAGAAGCAGTAAGCTAGATCTACAAGATCAAATGGAGAAAACAGCTGATGACAGAGACAAAAATACAAATTGAAAAAAATTTTCCTGAGCTGAGAAAAAATTTGATATTTCCAATAGCAGGGACACCCCTAAGTACCAGCCAGGATTAATGAAAACTGACACATATTTAGGAGCATCCTGGCGATATTTCTAAATTTCAGAGATAAAGAAAAAATCATACAAGCTTCCAGAGAGAGATGAGGTTATTGAAAAAGAAAAGAGAATCAGAACTGGTATCATATTTCTCATTGATAGTACAAGAATCCAGAAAAAAAGGTGGGGGGGGAGGGGTGAATACTATTTAGAGACTTTTGAAAGCCTAGAATTGTGATCCAAGAATTCTATGCCTGGCCAGAATATCATTTATAAGGAAGCTGGAGAGCCCACTCATTGGTGGGCCCCATCTCTCTGGGACTTACTTCCCTCACTTTGTCTATGCCTGAGTGAGTACTAAAGCTTTGAGTTATGTGCTATCATGGCTCTGGTGTGGCATGTCTTGACATGAATGCCTTTAAAGAAGGGAAGAGTGGGCCCAGCAGTGAGCAGGGTCAAACCACAAAAAAGGTCAAAGAAGAGCATTTTCAAACAGAAAAGGACTCAGAATTTATACCACTTATGCACCTTTTCTGAGGAAATCATTCACGACAGAATACCTCAATCAAAAGAAAATTAAATCTAAATAATAAACTCACTGTAGGAGAAAATAAACTATAAGAAATAATGGTCATCCATGAATCTAGAAAAATATATAGTTATTTAAAATACATGGTGGTATTATGTTTATATATTACATAAGAAAAACAGCATACTTCTCAAGAACAGGAATGGAAAGCAAAAGATGGGGTGAATAATATCTTCAAAGTGCTGAGAGAAAGTAACTGTCAATCTAGACCTGCGTATTCACCTAAACTATCTTTCATTAACTAGGGTAACTAAAGATACTTTCAGATAAGCAAAAACTGCAAGAATATGCTATCAGGAAAACTTAATGAAGGAATTTTATAAGAACATACTTCAGGAAGAAAGAAAATGACCCCAAAAGAATTTTTTAAGAGACAAGAAGGAAAAATGAGCCAAGATATTGGTAAATACCTAAGCAAAGTGGTAAATTTAAACATATTACCTATAACTATAGTAATGTCTAATTCAGGAGTTCAAAAAAAGATAAAAGTAAAATACTGACCAACAATAGTAAATAATTTGATGGAGTGTGATCAAAGTTCAGAACCTTATACTATTCCATAGGGAGCATTAAGATTTTTTTTCTTCTTCTCCCCAAAGCCCCCCAGTACACAATTATATATTCTAGCTGTAGGTCCTTCTGGCTCTGCTATGTGGGATGCCACCTCAGCATGGCTTGATGAGTGGTGCTAGCTCTGCACCCAGGATCCAAACTGGTGAAACCCTGGGCCACAGAAGAGGAGTGCACAAACTTAATCACTTGGCCATGGGGCTGGCCCAGGAATGTTAAGATATTGATTAACCTTTGACTTCACTAAGTTAAATACAAATGGGAAAAAGTATAGGTAAAACCTTGAAAAGAAAAGAAAAACAGTGTCTAATTTCTAAACAATTAGGAAAAAAAAGAACAGAAGAATAAAAACAAACTATCATTCAAAACAAAGAGAGAGAAACATAAGAAAGGAGAATAACAGGACAAGTAAAAAAGCATGAAGACAATTAAAACCCAAAGATATCCTAAATTCCAGTGAATATTAATGGATTAAACTTCTCAATTAAAAGATAGAGATTGTCAAGTGGATTTTTTAAAATCCAGCTATATGCTACTGACAAGAAATATACCTACATTATAAAGACATAGAAAAGTTAAATGTAAAGGAAGAAAAAAATATATTCCAGGAAAAAAAGAGAACTAAGTGAAAACCAAAGTATCACAAATCAAAATGTTGTGAGAAGCTGTGAAAGTATTACTTGAAAGGAAGGTTTATCCCACAACTAGAAGGACACGCAACTAAGATATACAACTGTGTACGGGGGTGGGGGTTGGGGGAGATAAAGCAGGAAAAAAAAAAAAAAAGACTGGCAACAGTTGTTAGCCCAGGTGCCAATCTTTAAAAAAAAAATTTAAAAAAAAGAAAGAAAGGAAGGTTTAGTTTTAAATATTTACATATTAAAAAACAAAGTCTAAAAATTAGTGAACTTAAGTTGAGCCTGTGAAAGAAAAAAGAATAACAAAACAAAATCTAAGTTGAAGGAAGATTAATAAAAGAGTAGAAATTAATAAGATGGAAAATAAAGATAAAATGGACAGCATCAATTAAGCCAAAAAATGGATCATTGCAAAAACTAATAAAATAGAAAATCCTCTGGTAAGATTGATCAAGAACAAAAAGAGAAAACAAAATAACATTAGGAATGAACTGATGGACATAACTTCAGACAATGAGGAGAAGTTTTAAGAAACTATTATGAAAATTTATGCCAATAAACTTGAAAAGTTAGAAGAAATAGATAAATTCCTAGAAATATGTATCTTACCAAAACTGTTTTGAGAAAAACGACTTCATCTTATAAGATGGAATCAGAACTTTACAATCTCCTCACAAAGAAAATACCAAACCCAGATGATTTTATAGGTGAATTCCACCAAATTTCCAAGTTATCAGATGTTCTAATCTTATACAAATTACACCAGAGATCAGAAAAAGAGGAACAATTCCCAATTTAGCCAGTGAAGTTTCTATAACATTGATATCCAAATCAGGATACAAAGAGGAAAGACCCACCTCATCCGTGAACATAGACACAGAAATGTAAATAAAATGTTAGGAAACTAAATTCTTCAGTATAAAAAAAGATAATATACCATGACGAAGCTGGGTTCATCCCAGAATGCAAAATCTATGAAATACATGAACATAATTTACCACACTACAAGATTAAAAGAGAAAAAACTATATGATAATTTTAATTGATACATAAAAGTTTTGATAATATTCAATGCTAACTCATTAGAAAAGTTCTCTGCAAACTAGGAGTTCAATAGAATTTCCTCACCCTATGCAGGACATCATTCTTGCGATGAAACATTATAGAAGGATTCCTCTGAAAATCAGGAATAAGACAAGGATACCTACAATTACCCATCTACTCAACATTTTACTGGAGGTCCTAACAAGTGCAGTAAGAAGAGAAAAAGTAAAAAATTTAGGGTTTGCAAAGGAAGAAACAGAAATATGATTTTCATAGATGATATTATTTTATGCATAATAAATAAAAATAAATTATTAAATTAATAAGAGTTCTTAGCAAGGTGACTGGATATGAAATCAATATTCAAAAATCAATTGTACTTGGGGCCAGCCCCGTGGCTGAGTGGTTAAGTTCGCACTTAACCACTTAAGTCATTAAGTTCTCCACTTTGGTGGCCCAGGGTTTCACGGGTTTGGATCCTGGGTGTAGACCTAGCACTGCTCATCAAGCCATGCTGAGGTGGCATCCCACATAGCAGAGCCAGAAGGACCTACAGCTAGAATATACAATTGTGTACTGGGGGACTTTGGGGAGAAGAAGAAAAAAAAGATGGTAACAGATGTTAGTTCAGGTGCTAATCTTTAAAACAAATTTTTTTAATTAAAAAAATCAATAGCACTTGTACACACTAGCAACAGTTAAAAACATAGTCTGTTAATATAATTTATAAAGAAACAAATATACATAGTACCTAGAAATAAATATAAGACAAGCTGTATAAGATGTTTGTGGAGAATAACTGGGTCATTAAAGAAAGCCTAAATAGAGATATGTATCATGTTAATATAGAGAAAGATTCAATAATGTTGAGATGTCATGACTTTTCCCAAAACTGATGCAAATATTCCAATAATAATCTCAACAGTGTTTTTACAGGAATTTAAACCAATTCTAAAATACATTTCAGAGAGCAAAAGCCTCCCCAAAAATAAGAGTCCAGGACCAGACAGCTTCTCTGGAGAATTCTACCAAACATTCAAAGAATTAATACCTATTCTTCTCAAACTATTCCAGAAAATTGAGGAAGATGCAGTACTCCCTAACACATTCTATGATGCCAACATCACTCTGATCCCCAAACCTGACAAGGACAACACAAAGAAGGAGAACTACAGGCCGATATCACTGATGAACATAGATGCAAAAATCCTCAACAAAATTCTGGCAAACTGAATACAGCAATACATCAAAAAGATTATACACCATGATCAAGTGGGATTTATACCAGGGACACAGGGATGGCTCAACATCCACAAGTCAATCAACGTGATACACTACATCAACAAAATGAAAAACAAAAACCACATGATCATCTCAATAGATGCAGAGAAAGCATTCGACAAGATCCAACACCCATTTATGATAAAAACCCTCAATAAAATGGGTATAGAAGGAAAGTACCTCAACATAATAAAGGCCATATATGACAGACCCACAGCCAACATCATACTCAATGGACAAAAACTGAAAGCCATCCCTCTGAGGACAGGAACAAGACAAGGCCGCCCACTTTCACCACTCCTATTCAACATAGTACTGGAGGTGTTGGCCAGAGCAATTCGGCAGGAAAAAGAAATAAAAGGAATCCAAACAGGTAACGAAGAAGTAAAACTCTCGCTGTTTGCAGACGACGTGATCTTATATATAGAAAACCCCAAAGAATCCATAGAAATAATCAGCAACTACAGCAAAGTAGCAGGGTATAAAATCAACATACATAAATCAGTAGCATTTCTATACACTAACAATGAACTAACAGAAAAAGAACTCAAGGACTCAATCCCATTCACAATCACAACGAAAAGAATAAAATACCTTGGGATAAACTTAACCAAGGAAGTGAAGGATCTATACAATGAAAACTACAAGACTTTCTTGAAAGAAATTGACGACGACATAAAGAGATGGAAAGACATTCCATGCACATGGATTGGAAGAATAAACATAGTTAAAATGTCCATACTACCTAAAGCAATCTACAGATTCAATGCTATCCCAATCAGAATCCCAAGAACATTCTTCACAGAAATTGAACAAAGAATCCTAAAATTCATATGGGGCAACAAAAGACTGCGAATTGTTAAAGCAAACCTGAGCAAGAAAAACAAAGCCGGCGGAATCACAATCCCCGATTTCAAAACATACTACAAAGCTACAGTGATCAAAACAGCATGGTAGTGGTACAAAAACAGGTCCACAGATCAATGGAACAGAATTGAAAGCCTAGAGATAAAACCACACATCTATGGACAGCTAATCTTCGACAAAGGAGCAGACGGCCTACAATGGAGAAAAGAAAGTCTCTTCAACAAATGGTGCTGGGAAAACTGGACAGCCACATGCAAAAGATTGAAAATTGACCATTCTTTTTCACCACACACCAAAATAAACTCAAAATGGATCAAAGACCTAAAGATTAGGCCTGAAACAATAAGTCTTCTGGAAGAGAATATAGGCAGTACACTCTTTGACATCAGTTTCAAAAGAATCTTTTCGGACACTATAACTCCTCAGTTGAGGGAAACAATAGAAAGAATAAACAAATGGGACTTCATCAGACTAAAGAGCTTCTTCAAGGCAAGGAAAAACAGGATTGAAACAAAAAAACAGCTCACTAATTGGGAAAAAATATTTACAAGCCACTTATCCGACAAAGGGTTAATCTCCATAATATACAAAGAACTCACACTGCTTAACAACAAAAAAACAAACAACCCGATCAAAAAATGGGCAGAGGACATGAACAGACATTTCTCAAAAGAAGATATGAATATGGCCAATAGACACATGAAAAGATGTTCATCATCGCTAATCATCAGGGAAATGCAAATCAAAACTACACTAAGATATCACCTTACACCCGTTAGATTGGCAAAAACATCCAAAACCAAGAGCGACAAATGTTGGAGAGGTTGTGGAGAAAAAGGAACCCTCATACACTGTTGGTGGGAATGCAAACTGGTACAGCCACTATGGAAAACAGTATGGAGATTTCTCAAAAAGTTAAAAATAGAAATACCCTATGACCCAGCCATCCCACTACTGGGTATCTATCGTAAGAACCTGAAATGAGAAATCCCAAGAGTCCCTTGCACCCCTATGTTCATCGCAGCATTATTTACAATAGCCAAGACGTGGAACCAACCTACATGCCCAGAAACTGATGATTGGATAAAGAAGATATGGTATATATACACAATGGAATACTACTCAGCCATAAAAAAAGACAAAATTGGCCCATTCACAGCAACGTGGATGGACCTCGAGGGTATTTTGTTCAGCGAAATAAGCCAGTCAGAGAAAGATGAACTCTATATGACTCCACTCATAGGTGGAAGTTAGTATATTGATAAGGAGATCTGATCGGTGGTTACCAGGGAAAAGGGGGGCTGGGGGGAGGGCACAAAGGGGGAAGGGGTGTACCCACAACATGACTAACAAAAATGTACAACTGAAATCTCACAAGATTGTAATCTATCATAACATTAATAAAAAAATAATAAAATAAAATAAAATAAAATAAAATAAAATAAAATCGGGGTCGGCCTGGTAGCACAATGGTTAAGTTTGCACACTCCACTTCAGCGTCCCAGGGTTCGCCTGTTTGGATCCCAGGCACAGCCCTTCGAACTGCTTGTCAAGCCATGCAGTGGCAGGCATCTCATATATAAAGTAGACAAAGATGGGCAGAGATGTTAGCTCAGGGCCAGTCTTACTCAACAAAAAGAGGAAGATTGGCAACAGATGTTAGCTCAGGGCTAATCTTCCTCAAAACAAAAAACAATCAAAAATAAATAAATAAAATAAAATTGTTTCTTAAATATAATATAGGATTCCTTCCAAATCTTCCAACATTTCACATGTATCACCCCAATTATCACCTCCCTTCCACTCTCCTCCCTTCCTCACATGACCACCTCTATGAATGGAAAAGCTCCAAATTAAGAGAATGACTCTCCAATTCACACAACTTGGAAACCCCAACTGGTAGCCTTTCCGAAAGTGCTGTGTGGGGAACAACATGTTAGCGTTATTACTTGACAGCAAGATTATTGTTTGTATCGTTTTTCTGACAATGCCTGAGATTGGCAAATTACTTAGACTGAGAGTTAGCATCCACAATAATGTTCAAGATCCTGCGTTACAAATAAAATTACATCCCACTATCAGAAAAGATTTCTCTTCTAGGCCAACCTCCAACACTCATGATTAAAGAAAATTCTAGGGAAGGAAGCCTTGCACAGCTAGAGTTAACTGGGGGAAAGCAAATGTGATTCTTCCCTAAAGCATTCGTTTCTGGAGATGCCGATCCTTCCCACTGATCAACACTCTTCTAAAGCACTTTTCTACTGGTTTTCCTGCTACCTTTTTTCATAGATTAAGAGGTCAGTGACATTATCAACTATTGCAAAAGAAGCTTCGGGCAAAGTAAATGGAGGTCTTTTTATCTTTAAAAGGTATTTGGCTAAGCAAGTTTAATATTTTGCCTACACATGAATATAGTATATATTATTATGGGGTTTGTAATTTATCAACTTATATGATTCAAATCCCCAACCTTCAAATTCTCTTTATCTCTTTTAAATTCCTCCAATGAAATCTAAAAATAAAATTGATGTTCTATTTTAGATCTTTTTCTGTATATAGACTTCTACGTCTTAAGCTAATGGTCTTAACTATTTTTAAATATCACACTTTGGTTGTGATAATTTGCATATGAGGTATTTTTAGAGAATAGTTTGCATCATAAATTTAAAAACTCCAATTCTATTAAACTGAAATTTTGATAACTCAAAATGAAGGGTAATGTGAATGCCTGGAGACACCTCCAAAATAGTAAAAGATAAAGCAATCTGCTATTTAAAGGATGTAACAACCACACTGAATACTGCTTTCAATACTAGTAATAAAAGCTAACATGCATCAATTACTTTCTGGGTTTCAGACACTGTGAATACATTTTCACATTTAATCCTCAAGAGAGCATGAAGAGAGGAGTGACGTCAGCAACATGGCTGAGTGAGCAGTTTTCTTTGTCTCTCTCCCTTCGAACTACAACTAATTGGACATTCATCGGTCAACAAAGGATATCCACATAGAACTTCAGGATGCCTGAGAGACCCATGCTGCTATACATTGGAAGGTGGATGGACTTCCCCCGAGGAGGAGGTGGAGATAGTTGAAAACTCTCCAACTCCCAGACAGCCTAGTACCTACAAGTGACTTTCTACCAGCTGATATGCCCATAGCATCACCATGGAATCAAGGGTGGGTGTGCACGTGCGCATCAGCGGCGCATCAGCAGCATGACTGTGGAAACAGGTGATACAGCCCTAAGCCCCCCACGATTGCTCCTTAGCCCAGTGGGAAAATCCATGGTCCCACAGCAGCCACAGGGAAAGCCTCTACTCAGCCTTAGCCAAGAGGCCCTGGCCAGCACTCAGATTGCTGGTAGGCCCTGAGGCAAAAAGGGGCTCCACCGTTTGAGCAACCTGCCGGCCACATTGAACAAACAAAGCCCTGCTGCAGCCCTCAGGGAGCGAGGGAGACCCAGAGGGACCATGTGAGTGGGCAGTGACAATCTGGAACCCCAGCCTGACTGCTCCCTGTTCCAAGGGGAAAATCCATGGTCCCACAGCAGCTGCAGGGAAAGCTTCTGCCCAGCATTAGTGGAGAGGCTCCGCCCAGTAATCACAAGCCTGGAAGGCCCTAAGGTAGAAGTAGCACAGCTGGGTGAGCTAACCACAGTCTGCAGTAGATACCTATAACTCTGCTGTGGCCCAGAGTGGTCAAGTGAGATCTTGCAGGACCTGACAGTGGCAGAGCTGTGAGTCTAGGTGAACCTGCTCCCAGCCACTGTGAAAGCCCATAACACCACTGCAGACCCTAAGGAGGGAGTGTGTCTAGGCAGTCTGTGAGAGTAGGCACCAGCAAACTGAGGCCCCCCTTGAGACTGTCCCTACAGCTGACGAGAGACCCCACAGGGCCACTGCAATCACAAGGAGGGGCCCAGGCTCGGTCAGGAATAGCTGACAGGGATACTGGTCGGTGCAGATTACACAGCTGCTGCCCACCTCCCACCACCAGTAGAAGCAAGGGGAAGCAGTAACCAAACTCTATCTCTATGCAGATGCACAAATCCATGCCATCAAGCAGTATGAAAAAATATATTAGATCTCCAGAACAGAAGGAAAATGACAAGTACCCAGAAAACAATCCTGAAGACACTGAAATCTGTAACCTAAATGACAATGAATTCAAAATAGCCATCATTAAAAAACTCAATGAGTTAAAAGAGAATACAGATAGACAACTCAACGAGTTCAGGAGCTATGTCACAAAAGAGCTTGATACTATAAAGAAGAACCAATCAGAAATGTTGGAGATGAAGAACACAATGGAGAAGATTAAGAAAAATCTGGACTCTCTGAACAGTAGGGTAAATAAAATAGAAGACAGAATTAGCAATTTGGAGGATAGGAATATAGAAATGCTGCAGATAGAGGAGGAGAGAGAACTAAGACTAAAAAGAAATGAAGAAACTCTCCGAGAAATATCTGGCTCAATTAGGAAATGCAACATAAGAATTATAGGTATCCAAGAGGGAGAAGAGAAGGAGAAGGGGGCTGAAAGCCTGTTCAAAGAAATAATGGCTGAGAACTTCCCAAACCTGGGGAGAGAGATGGAACTCCATGTGACAGAAGCTAATAGATCTCAAACTTTATCAATGTAAAAAGACCAACCCCAAGGCATATAGTAGTGAAGCTTGCAAAAGTCAATGACAAAGAGAAAATATTAAGGGCAGCAAGGCAAAAGAAAATAACCTACAAAGGAACCCGCATAAGGTTGTCAGCAGATTTCTCAGCAAATACCTTACAGGCTAGACGAGAGTGGAATGATATATTCAAAACTCTGAAGGACAAAAACTTGCAGCCAAGAATACTCTATCCAGTTAAAATATCCTTCAAATATGATGGACAAATAAAAACTTTCCCAGATAAACAAAAGTTAAAGGAGTTCATCGCCACAAGTACCCCCCTACAAGAAATGCTCAAGAAGACCCTCATACCTGAAAAAACAAAAAAAGGAAAGGGGTTACAAAACCCAGAGCAAAGGAAATAAGTAGAAAGACAAAATCAGAAAGTTGCAGCTCTCCATCAGAACAGGTTAGCAAAGGCTAAATACAACATTAAAGATAAAAGGAAGGGAAACACCAAGAATAAATATAATCTTGTCATTTTAACCACAAACTCACAACACAAGAAGGGAGAAAAAAAAATCTGACAATAACAACCTAAAAGGGGAAGAGGAAAGGGATGGAATGGCTTAATTTAAGGAAATAAGAGGCTACCAGAAAATGGACTATCTCATCTATGTGATGTTTTATACAAACCACATGGTAACCACTAAAAAAATAACAAGAATAAAGACACAAATTACAAATAAGAAGAAAGCCAATATAGAAACCTACCTACCTGAATTGGTAGTCCAAAAATCATGGGATGAGAAACAAAGGAAATGCAAGAGAACTAGAAAATAAGCAATAAAATGGCAGCATCAGGCCCCTGCATTTCAATAATCACTCAAAATGTAAATGGATTGAACTCTCTAGTCTGGATTAAAGAACAAGACCCAACAATATGCTGCCTCCAGGAAACACACCTCAGCCCCAAAGACAAACACAGACTCAGAGTGAAGGGATGGAAGACAATACTCCAAGCTAATAATGAACATAAAAAAAAAAGTTGCCATACTTATATTAGACAAAGTAGACTTCAAAGCAAAACGGATAAAGAGAGACAAAGAGGGGTAGTTTATAATGATAAAAGGGACACTGCACCAAGAAGACATAACACTTATAAATATATATGCACCCAACACAGGAGCACCAAAGTATGTAAAGCAACTATTAACAAAACTAAAAGGAGATATCAACAACAATACAATAATAGTAGAGGACCTCAACACCCCACTGACACCAATGGATAGATCATCCAGACAGAAATTCAACAAGGAAATTGCAGAATTCAAAGAAAAACTAGACCAGATGGACTTAAATATATATAGAACATTCCATCCAAAAAGAGCAGGTTACACATTCTTCTCAAGTGTGCATGGAACATTCTCAAGGATAGACCATATCTTGGGAAACAAAGCAAGCCTCAACAAATTCAAGAGAGTTGAAATAATATCAAGCATCTTTTCCGACCATAATGCTATGAAACTAGAAATCAACTACAAGAATAAAGCTGGGAAAGGGGAAAAAATGTAGAGATTAAACAACATGCTACTGAACAACCAATGGATCACTGAAGAAATTAAAGAAGAAATCAAATATTATCTGGAGACAAATGAAAATGAAAACATGCCATACCAATTCATTTGGGATGCAGCAAAAGCAGTTCTAAGAGGGAAATTCATTGCAATACAGGCTCACCTCAATAAACAAGAAAAATCTCAGATAAGCAATCTCAAATGACACCTAACAGAACTAGAAAAAGAAGAACAAACAAAGCCCAAAGTAAGGAGAAGGAGTGAAATAATAAAACTCAGAGCAGAAATAAATGAAATTGAAACAAAAAAGACAGTAGAAAGGATCAATGAAACAAAGAGTTGGTTCTTTGAGAAAATAAACAAAATTAACAAACCCTTAGCCAGGTTCACTAAGAAAAAAAGAGAGAAGACTCAAATAAATAAAATTAGAAATGAAGAGGAGAAATTACAACAGATACCACAGAAATCCAAAAGATTATAAGAGAATACTATGAAAAACGATATGCCAAGAAATTGGACAACCTAGAAGAAATGGATAAATTCTCAGACTCTTACAACCTCCCAAAACTGAAGCAGGAAGAAATAGAGAATCTGAATAGACCAATCACAAGTAAAGAAATTGAAACAGTAATCAAAAACCTCCCCAAAATAAAAGTCCAGGACCAGACAGCTTCTCTGGTGAATTCTACCAAACATTCAAAGAAGATTTAATACCTAGCCTTCTGAAACTATTCCAGAAAATTGAAGAAGATGGAACTCTTCCTAACACATTCTATGAAGCCAACATCACCCTGATCCCAAAACCAAGCAAGGACAACACAAAGAAGGAAAACTACAGGTCAATATCACTGATGAGCAAAGATACAAAAATCCTCAACAAAATTCTGGCAAATCGAATATAGCAATACATTAAAAAGATCATACACCACAATCAAGTGGGATTTATACCAGGGACACAGGGATGGTTCAACATCCACAAGTCAATCAACGTGATACACTACATTAACAAAATGAGAAACAAAAATCACAGGATCATCTCAATAGATGCAGAGAAAGCTTTCGACAAGATCCAACATCCATTTATTATAAAAACTCTCAATAGGAGTCAGCCCCGTGGCCGAGTGGTTAAGTTCACACGCTCTGCTTCAGCGGCCCAGGGTTTTGCTGGTTCAAATCCTGGGAGTGGACATGGCACCACTTATCAGGCCATGCTGAGGCGGCATCCCACATGCCACAACTAGAAGGACCCACAACTAAAAATGCACAACTATGTACCAGAGAGCTTTGGGGAGAAAAAGGAAAAGTAAAATCTTAAAAAAAAAAACCACTCAATAAAATGTATATAGAAAGAAAGTATCTCAACATAATAAAGGCCATATATGACAAACCCACAGCCAACATCATACTCAATGGGCAAAAACTGAAAGCCATCCCTCTGAGAACAGGAACAAGACAAGGGTGTCCACTCTCACCACTCTTATTCAACATAGTACTGAAGGTTTTGGCCAGAGGAATTAGGCAGGAAAAAGAAATAAAAGGAATCCAAACAGCCAATGAAGAAGTGAAATTCTCACTATTTGCAGACGACAGATCATATATATAGAAAACACCAAAGAATCCACTGGAAAACTATTAGAAATAATCAACAGCTACAGCAAAGTTGCAGGGTATAAAATCAACTTAAATAAATCAGTAGCGTTTCTATGCTCTAACAACAAACTAACAGAAAAAGAACTCAAGAACACATTCCCATTCATAATCACAACAAAAAGAATAAAATACCTTGGGGTAAAGTTAATCAAGGAAGTGAGAGACCTATACAATGAAAACTACAAGACTTTCCTGAAAGAAATTGATGACGACTTAAAGAGATGGAAAGACATTCCATGTACATGGATTGGAAGAATAAGCATAGTTAAAATGTCCATAGTACCTAAAGCAATCTACAGATTCAACGCTATCCCAATCAGAATCCCAATGACATTCTTCACAGAAATTGAACAAAGAATCCTAAAATTCATATGGGGAAACAAAAGACCCAAATCACTAAAGCAATCCTGAGAAAAAAGAACAAAGCTGGAGGCATCACAATCCTTGACTTCAAAACATACTACAAAGCTACAGTAATCAAAACAGCATGGTACTGGTACAAAAACAGGTGCACAGGTCAATGGAACAGAATTGAAAGCCCAGAAATAAAACCACACATATATGGAGCACTAATCTTCGACAAAGGAGCTGAGGGCATACAAGGGAAAAAAGAAAGTCTCTTCAACAAATGGTGCTGGGAAAACTGGGCAGCCACATGTAAAAGAATGAAAATTGACCATTCTTTTTCACCATTCACAAAAATAAACTCAAAATGGATCAAAGACCTAAAGATAAGACCTGAAACCATAAGGCTTCTAGAAGAAAATATAGGCAGTACACTCTTTGACATCAGTTTCAAAAGAATCTTTTCGGACACCATGTCTTCTCAGACAAGAGAAACAATAGAAAGAATAAACAAATGGGACTTCATCAGACTAAAGAGCTTCTTCAAGGCAAGGGAAAACAGGATTGAAACAAAAAAACAACCCACCAATTGGGAAAAAATATTTGCAAGTCACCTATCTGACAAAGGGTCAATCTCTATACTATATAAATAACTCACACAACTCATCAACAAAAAATCTAACAATCTGATCAAAAAATGGGCAGGGGACATGAAAAGACATTTCCCCAAAGAAGATACACGGATGGCCAATAGCCACATGAAAAGATGCTCATCATCACTAATCATCAGGGAAATGCAAATCAAAACTACACTAAGATATCACCTTATACCCATTAGACTGGAAAAAATAACCAAAACAAAAAGTCACAAATGTTGGAGAGGTTGTGGAGAAAAAGGAACCCTCATACACTGCTGGTGGGAATGCAAACTGGTGCAGTCACTATGGAAAACACTATGGAGATTTCTCAAAAAATTAAAAATAGAAATACCATATGACCCATCCATCCTACTACTGGGTATCTATCCAAAGAACTTGAAATCAGCAATTCCAAAAGTCCCATGCACCCCTATGTTCATTGCAGCATTATTTACAATAGCCAAGATGTGGAAGCAACCTAAGTGGCCATCAACTGATGATTGGATAAAGAAGAGATGGTATATGACCCAGCTATCCCACTACTGGGTATCTATCCAAAGAGCTTGAAATCAGCAATTCCAAAAGTCCTATGCACCCCAATGTTCATTGCAGCATTATTTACAATAGCCAAGATGTGGAAGCAACCTAAGTGCCCATCAACAGATGATTGGATAAAGAAGATGTGGTATATATATATATACAATGGACTACTACTCAGCTGTAAAAAAGAACAAAATTGTCCCATTTGCAACAACATGGATGGACCTTGAGGAAATTATGTTAAGTGAAATAAGCCAGATAGAGAAGGACAATCTCGGTATGACTCTACTCATATGAGGAATTTAAAAATGTAGACAAAGAGAACAGATTAGTGGCTACCAGGGGAAAGGTGGGGTGCGGGGTGGACACAAAAGGTGAAGGGTTGCACCTACAACACGACTGACAAACAATAATGTACAACTGAAATTTCACAAGATTGTAACCTATCATTAACTCAATAAAAATTTTAAAAAAAGAAGAGATGGTATATGTATAGAATGGAATATTACTCAGCCATAAAAAGGATAAAATCATCCCATTCACAACAACATGGATGGACCTTGAGGAAATTATGTTAAGTGAAATAAGCCAGATAGAGAAAGACAATCTCTGTATGACTCCACTCATAAGTGGAAGTTAAACATGTAGACAAACAGAACAGATTAGTGGTTACCAAGGGAAAGGGGGGGTGCAGGGTGGGTACAAAGGGTGAAGGGGTGCACCTACAACATGACTGACAAACAATAATGTACAACTGAAATTTCACAAGGTTGTAAACTATCATAACCTTAATAAAAAGTTTAAAAAAAAAGAGAGAGCATGAAGATACTGTAATTTTTCTTCATTTTACAGATGAGAAAATTGAAGACTATACTCATTATGTTAGTCAGTATATTAGTTCACTGGGGCTGCCATAAGAAGGTACCACAGACTAGGTGGCTCAAACAGAATAAATTTATTTTCTCATAGCTGTGGAGGCTAGAAGTCAGAAATCAAGGTGTCAGCAAGATTGACTCCTTCTGAAGGCTATGAGTGATGGATCTGTTCCAGGACTCTTTCACTGTCTTGTAGATGGCCATATTGTCCATGTCACATCATCTTCTCTCTGTGTATATCTCTGTCCTAATTTCTTCTTCTTACAAGGACACCAGTCATGTTGAATTAGGGCCCACACTAAGGCTCTAATTTTAATTTAATTACCCCTATAAAGACCTTATCTCCAAATAAGATCATATTCTGAGATACTAGAGGTAAGACTTCAGCGTATGACTTTGGGGAATGACACAATTCAGTCCACAACACTCATTGGCAGAACAAGGATGTGACCCAAGGTCTATGACTCCAAAGCCTAAACTCATAACCATTCTATTTTACTGTCTCGTGGTGGCTTGATTCCTCAGATTTTCCTGTCTTATATGTATTTATTTTAATTTCCTTACAAAACCATAAAATCCTTGACAGCAAGGATGATATCTTATTCCCTGAACAGATATTTATTGAGCATTAGTCAACAAATATTTGTCACTATTCTAGAATGTTCTAAGTACTGTTTCGGGCACTGGAGCTACAGCAGTGAGCATGACGAAATTGCTGTTCTCAAAGAGTTTACTTTGGGGAAGTGAAACAAAGCAGACAATAAAAATAAATAAATAAGTGCCATAAAGACAATAAAACAGGATAATGTGGTGAAGGTGGGTGGTTTCTTTAGATGGTGAGCTAGCACAAATGAGATTTTCTAATTAGATTATCATAAATCAAGGATTTCATGCAATGTGAAGGTTTATAAATAATTTCAAGGATATAGGTAATCAAGAGACTCAAAAGAAAAAGTCTGGAACATCCAGGGGAGCTGCCTACGTCCTTCCTCCCCACAACAGACATGTACTCTCTAGCCCAGAAAAATAAATGAGGTTTCTACGTGAGAGTCACAGGTCACTTCACATAGCAGGAGGAATGTCTACATTATAAACATGTCCATTCTCTCTCCCAGAGAGTTGTGTAGCCTACATGACATTCTCCAGGTAACCATGCCACATGTATCCATACATTCTGAGTTTATTTACTACAAATAATCCTTTAGCCAGGGACATCTTATTAACAAGATTCTGCAGATAAGGGCTCTTCTTCCTGGCAAATACCATTAGTCTATTTACTTGGATGTCCAGTTGACCAGGAGATTAGACAGATCACCTGCCTTCTTTTCTTTCACCTGGGAATATCCCTGTAAACAAAGCAAACGGATGACTGGCCACCTGATTTAACTCCTTTTTTCTTAAATGGTATGGTCAAGGAGCATTCCTATGTGGAAGTGGTATTTGGCCCATCACTTTTCATACTTCACAATTCTTACAAATATTACACATTATCAGCTATGCCACCACTAATTTCAAGTGGCAAACACCACACTTCCATTTCCAACAATACTGTAGACCAGATAACCTGAAATTTCTGCTACAAAACACAAAAATACTGGATAAAAAGGAACAAACATAATTTTGAATTCATAACTGACCTCTCATGAAAAGGAAACAATAGTCTCAAGAGCCAAAAGCAAAGAAAGAACTAAAAACCAGAGTGGACATCTTGAGAGCAGATGTGCTAGCAGCCCTGGGGGGTGAAAGGGATGGCGTACTACTGGTCTCTGTCACCTAGGGATTTGATTTTACCGCTCACAAGGAATAAGGCCTTGGTCCACATGAGGTGAGAAATTGAAACAGAGATGCCCAAAGAAGGGAGAATTTACAAAGGGCATGGATGAAAGAATAACCTAGAGAAAAAAATCCAACTACTAGCCGAAGGAAATTATAATAAAGAATCTTGTCTGACATGGCCTGGATCAAGTGTGAAAAAAAAATGTTTTTACTATATTTTAGCTATGGATTCCTTCTCATGTGGGTTTGGGGTTTGGATTTATAGAACCCAAATGATCAGGAGCCCCCAAACCAAGTTATTAATATAAAAAGGGTTCCATGATGATGATGAAGCAAATTCAAAACTTCTCTGGGAGGACATGCCCTACATACAGACAACATAGGATGCCCACAGATAAGAAGACTAGCGCAAAATTCAAATTTACCAAACACAAGAAAACCCAATCAGCAGACACAACAAAGGCAATATTAGACTCTCAGGAACTTCAGATAATAGAATTAACAGATGGAGACTATAAAATAAATATTCCAAATTATTAAAGAGTCAAAAAATGAACTTGAAGTATGAAAAGAACAAGATAGTATGTGAAAAGAACAGGCTTGAAAACAAAACAACTAGACTTCCTACAAAACAAAACTATAGTGTGTTCATTCAAAGTTCAACAGATAGTTTTTAAAGGCAGTTTAAATACAGCTCTAGGAAGAATTAGTGAACTGAAAATGGATCTGAGGAATTACCCTGAAGACAGCACACAGATAATGCAACAGAAAATAAGAGGGATTAAAACTTGGAGAATAGTATAAGTTCCAATTTATTTATTTGTAGTTCTAAGAAGGAAAAACAGAAAGTGGCAGAAGTAATATTCAAAATTATAATGATTAGGAATGTTTTACAGTTAATAAAAGACATGAACCATCCAATTCAGGAAAGAAATCTTAAGCATGATAAGTAAAAAGAAATCCACACTCAGAAACATTGTGGTGAAACTGAAGAGACCAAAGACAATGAGAAGAAGAACTTAAATGAGAGAAGAGAGAAGTTATGCAGGTTGGATTCTTCAGAAGCAAACAATGAGACAGAGTTTTGGGGACAAAGTGCTTATTAGGGATCAACTCCAGTAAAAGAAAGGGGGTGGAAGCAGGATTGAGCAGAGGAAGAAGTCACACTGTGATGTGGGCTGACAAAGCCTCAGTCAACCCAACAGGGACTCAGGGACAAGAATTATCCTTCAGGGTGTCCTGCATTGGGCTGAAATATGCAGACCTTTATATGACTACCTTCTTGGTCACAGAACGCAGACTGCCCCAGGAAGGATGTGATCTCAGGCAAAACAGCTCTCTGCAGCTGAGGCAGGCCCTGAAAGAGCTGACAGTAGAGGCTATGTGATGCTCCTGCAGCCGGACAGCAAGTCTCTCCATGAATGAGGATCTGGGAGGTATATCTTTGTATCTAACACAGAAGTTATCCACATAGGAATAATAATTCAAATGACAGCATTCCTTGACAGCAGCAACTGCAACAAAATATCTTCAAAGAACTAAGAGAAAAATAATTGGCAACCTAAATGTCACACCCAGCCAACTTACCATTCACAAGTGAGAATGAAATAAAGCTGTACAAAGAATAAAAGAGTTTACCACTAACTAATCTACTGAAAGAACTACTAAAAGATGTATTTCAGAAAAAAGAAAAACGAACCCCAAAGGGTGGGCTGAGATGTAAGAAGGACTGGGAAACAAAGCAAATATACATATGGCCAAGTTTGACTATATAAAACAATAGTGTTTTTAAGATGATTAATTTGGAGGGTATAAAAACAAAATGGAACTAAAATTCAGGAAAATAGTATTGTCTAAGGAAAAGGGGGCCTTTTCCAGAGTTAAAGCATCCTAAGATTCATATATTTGATATAAGGAACGTAAAGTTGTTGTTTAACCTTAGAATAGTTTTAAGACAATTACGCTTTTAACATTTGAAGGATCACCCTAAAAGGATCAAAACAGAATGCTCAATTTCCAAACTAGCAGAGAGCTAAAATGTAATAAAGAAAACTCAAATTCCTATCAAAATTCTAACATCATTTTTCACAGAAATAGAACAAGGAATCCTAAAATTTATATGGAACCATAAAAGACCTTGAATAGCCAAAATAATCTTGAAAAAGAAGACTAAAGCTCAAGGCATCACAATTCCTGATTTCAAACTACATTACAAAGCTATAGCAATCAAAACAGACACATAGATCAAGGGAACAGAAGAGAGAGCCCAGAAATAAACATGGTCAATTAATTTATGACAAATGAGGCAAGAAGATACAATGGGGAAAAGACGGTCTCTTCAATAAACAGTGTTGGGAAAAATGGGCAGCCACATTCAAAGAACAAAACTGGACCACTATCTTACACCATAAACAAAAATGAACTCAAAATGGATTAAAGACCTAAATGTGTGACCTGAAACCATAAAACTCCTAGAAGAAAACATAGGCAATAAGCTCCTTGACATCAGTCTTGGCAATGACTTTTTCGATTGGACACCAAAAGCAAAGGCAACAAAAGCAAAAATCAGCAAGTGGGACTACATCAAACTAAAAAGTTTCTGCACAGCAAAGGAAATCACCAACAAAATTAAAAGGCAACCTACCAAATGAAAGAAAATATTTGCAATTCATATACCTGATAACGGGTTAATATCCAAAATATATAAAGAACTCATAAAACTCAAGAGCAAAAAAAGAATCTGATTTAAAAATGGGCAGAGTACCTGAATAGACATTTTTCCAAAGAAGACATACAGATGCCCAATAGGCACAAGAAAAGGTGCTCAACATCACTAATCATCAGGGAAATACAAATCATAAACACAATGAGAACCTCACACCTGTTGGAATGGCTATTATCAAAAAGACAAGAACTAACAAGTGTTTGAAAGGATATGGAGAAAAGGGAACCCTAGTGCATAGGTGATAGCAATGTAAAATGATGCAGCCACTATAGAAAACAGGATGTAGGTTCCTCAAAAAAAATAAAAATAGAACTACCATATGATCCAGCAATTCCACTGCTGGGTATTTATCCAAAAAAAAATGAAAATACTAATTCAAAAAGATAGCTGCACCCCCATGTTCACTGCAGTATTATTTACAATAGTCATGACACACAAACAACCTAAGTGTCCACTGATGGATGATGGATAAAGAAAATGTGGTATATACACATACAAGGGAATATTATTCAGCCATAAAAAAGAAGGCAATCTTACCATTTGCAACAACATAGATGGACCTTGAAGTCATTATGCCAAGTGAAACAGTCACATAGAGGAAGACAAATAACATATGATCTCATATGTGGAATCTTAAAAAAAATAAAAAAACTGATAGAGAACAGATTGGTGGTTGCCAGAGGCAGGTGGTAGAGGATAGATGAAATGGATGAAGGTGGTCAAAAGGTACAAACTTCCAGTTATAAAATAAATAAGTCCTGGATATGTAATGTATAGCATGGTGACTATAGCTAATAATACTCTACTGTATATTTGCTAAGAGAGTAAATCTTAAAAGTTCTCATCACAAGAAAAAAAAATTGTAACTATGTGTGGTGATGGATGTTAACTAGACATATTGTGGTGATCATTTTACAATATATATAAATATAAAATCACTATATTGTATACCTGAAACTAATATAATATTATATGTCAATTATATCTCAATAAAAAAAGAAATAAAACTCAATCAAGCTAATAAAATGCAGGAGCAGAGAAAAATAGGTATAGAAAATACCAGATAAACAGAAAGCATAAAATAAGATAGAAATAAATACAAGTCAGTAATCACAATAAGTATAGTCTAAATGTATTAATTAAAACTCATAGACTGTCAGATTTGATTTAAAAAAACAAACCACCAACGAAATCCATCTATATACTGCTTACAAGAGACATATCTAAAGCAAAAGGACAGATACAGTTTGGAAATAAAAGATGGAAAAAGATAAACCAGACAAATACTAACCAAAAACAGCAATATAGCTACAGTACCAACAAAAGGATTATTAAGGATAAAGATAGTCACTGTTTTGATAAAAAGATAAAAAGAAAAATTCACCAGGAGGATTTAGTAATTCTAAATGTTCATGTTCTTTACTAACATAGCATCAAAATATGGAATGAAAATTTAGTGGAATTACACATTGATAAATCTATAATCAAAGCAGATTTCAACATACCTCTCAGTAACTGATAGATCAAGAAGATAAAAGAACATGGAAGATTTAAACAATATAATTAAGAAAATATCATTTTGGGTATGTCTTCACCGGTCTAAAATCTTCCACGGCAACTATTGCCTCTGGCATCAAATCCAAATTCTTACTGATCCTGAAAGTTTAATTCTACATTTGGTCCTGCCCTACCTTATCTAGCCAAGCTTATTTCCTACCTGTCCCCAACACAAATCAGCTATCCTAGGTAAACCAAACCATTAATGAACCAGAGAGAGGAAGCTCTATGGTGTAGCAATTACGCACCTGGATTGGGATTAGACTACAAAGGTTCAAATCCTGGTTCTACCATTTACTAACTGCATGACCTCAGGCAAGTTATTAACCCTTACAATCTTCAGCATTCTCATCTATAAAATGATTTTATCTACCTCCCAGGCCTATTGTGAGGTTTTATAAAGAAAGTGCCTGATACATTGTATTTGCTCCATAAATACTGGCTACACGCCTTTATTCATATTGTTACCATCTACTGGAACCCCCAACTTCCTCATCTCATCTATTCAAACTCTACCCAGGCTCCAAGGCCAATCCACATTCCTCTTCTTTCATAAAGCCTTCACCAATTACTCCCTCTAGCCTTCATTGATCTCCCTCTTTTACAGCACAGTAGTTCTTAAGCTTGTAGGAGAGGGGTAGAGAGTCACAAATCCCTAAGAGAATCTGATGGGGGAAAAAAGATCTTCTATCCATAAAAACACACATGCATACACACACGTTTGCATAAAACATCAGGGTATTCATGTCCCTCTGAAGCTCACCCATGGAACCCCAATTAAGAATCCCTGTCTTATAGTCTATGTTTCACCATCACCCAGTCTTTTCTCCTGAGGTCATCTTAATGAAAGCACAGAATACCACATGGAGCTAGAAGACATAGAGAAGCTAGTGAAGCTCACTTCATAGATAAGGGCACTAACTCATAGAGAAGTGAAGCGATTTACCAAAGCCACACACAGCTATGGAGTGGCAGAGATGGAGCCAGAACCTGTCTCCTGACTACACCTCTAGGGTTCTTTGCAAAAGTGTGTTTGAATAATTTATCTCTGACTCACAGAACTCTAAAACTGAGAAATAATGTTAACCCATTTTTCAGATGATGTGATGATCGCTTGGGGAATTTGTACCCATGCAATTAGGCCAGAAATCACCAAGACTCATTCTCAGAATGATACTGACTAAACATATCAGCAACGTTATTTTTCATTCTGTTTTCCTTCCTTGTACTGAAATTCTCTCACTAGCTTTCTCTGAAGCAACACCAAACTAGGAAACACAAAGCTGCCCTAATTTTATTATTTTAGGGAGTTAACTTTGAAGCTTTCTTTAAAACTTTTCTATAATTGTAATAACCAAAGAATATCATCAGTTCCAGATCTTGGGCCAGGAGAGACACAAATCAGTCCAATCCCCAACCTTTCATTCTCAGATCTGACTTTACCAATATAAATACTTTTATAAATATTTACAAATATATTTTCTATCTTCTTCCCTATAAGACAATTTTCCAGAACAACTAGCAAATAGTAAAATGGACTATACCTTGCTCATTCTCTACACTACCTTCCAATACTCAAAGTAATTTAATGGTAAGCAAAGAAAAAAGAAAAGTATCATGAATAACCTACAAAACACAATAATCAGCATCCACATTATTAAAAACTGATGAGCACTTGTGTAGTCACAGTCTCCTGTGCACTTAGGGAGCAGTTTTACTATGTGGAGTCATACACTCAGCCTAGGAAATGAGATAATTGACTCTGGGGGAGGTTTGTAAAATGGGATATATCAGTCAAAAACTTTAATCAACAAGCAGGAAAGAAAGCACTTTATCAGAAAATAATATTGGAGCACCTGAAGAACACAGATTTTTAACAAAAGAAAAGGATCATAGAGATGAATCGTAAGGGCCCTCTTCATTTTCCAGATGAATAAATGGAAGCCTGAGACCTAAACTATCTCCTTTGAAATCCACAGGCTTTTCAGAGAAGGAAACCAGGACCCACCATAAAAAGTCATAAAAAGTCATTAAAAAAAGAAAATTCACACTAAATCTTGAATAATGAGGCAAGTGAAATAAATAGTGGAAAATACCAGGAACATTATTTATACATTCTAAATAATAAGCCCCATTTAGGCCTTGGGGGAAAGTACACATGCCACAAGCAACTGGATCTTGTGCATTACCAAGTGGCTCAGGGAGCTAGACGAGACTGCGGTGCTGTCCCTTGGAGACCCTGGGATGCTGACAAGAACACAGCGACACACCTACTTGCCACTAAGAGGTTCTTTCCTTTGCTGTCTTCCTTTGGCAAGTAAAAACACCTAGAAAACGAAAAGTGTAGGTTATAGAATTTACCACATATGTGGTCATATTTTTAGATTTCTATCCATTGTTTTTATTTTTCATAGATGTATTCTAAAAAATGATGGGTTAATAATGTTTAGAAATAATTCTTGGTTAAGAGGGGCCAAGAATTAATGTTTATTCGGCATAGCTGTAACTTTCCTGTGTATTCTTAATATTGCATAGGTGGGAAATTTAGAAGAAAAATTTGATTAATACATGTTTGTAAATGGTCTATGATTACAAAGATAAATTGAAGGCTGCGTGGCAACAAAGTTGCTTTCCTGAGGCGAAAAGTACTCAGGACTCAGTTGCCTAATCTGCAATAAATCTAAAGTTATTTACAAAAAGTGTTCCGGATTTTTGATTAAGAAAAACACAAAAAGATTTCTTACTCATTGCAATCTTACTTCATAAATTAAAATATAATAGAAAATGTAATTTAATAATGGATCTACATTTTCTGTTGTTGTATTCTTTGAATATAAATATCCCTAAAATTCTGGAATTTCAGTTTTCCTTTTTATATCAATCCTTCATTCTCATATTGAACTCCTTATAGAAGTCAAATCTAAAGCCTAATACCAATTTCATTCCCTTGGGATTTGGTGATGAAGTTTTAAGAACGGTGCTTACCTACCATACAGGTAAGATTTCAGCACGTGTAGAAAACTGCATTTGTCAATTTTTGAAAAACAGAAACCAGCGTGTATTTTACAGTGAGCAAAACAACTTAGGTCAATTCCAAAATGCTACCATGATTTTTACTATCCTAAAATCCAAAGTACTTCCTAGGCAAATGCACAATGTTTGGTAATTTTTCTACCTACACTAACTACATAAAATCTTAATGCTATACCTTCTTTGTTCCTTTTTAAACAAAAATAATGGATCTTTTGTATGGGTTTCTGACTAAAACTGACGCACATGACGACAGATTTTGTCTATGAATAAGAAATTTTCAAAATTAAATTTTCCCTTCAAGAACTTCCAAATTAAAATTATAAATCAGTAAAAATGAACCATGTGGAAATAATGTAAGCATTTTAAGAGTCTTTTTCTTTTTTATCAAATTACTGGCACACTGAATTTCCCAGACAAAATACTCAAAATAACTGTGTTCACAGCAGGACTGAAGAATGGTTGAATCATCCCTAATAATTTTCACTACCAAAAAGGGGCAAACGTTCTTTAACATTTAGAAAGTAAATCTAAGTTAATGCAGTATCCAAACAATAAAGAAAGACATTGCTTACAAATGTGTTTTACTGACCAAAGTGTGCTTTGAAAGAACATGAAAGGTATTCCTTTCATGTCTGTACCCTACTTGGGGGTGAGGGGGGGTGCGGATCTCCCTATAGGTTCTCTTTTGTTAACGGAAAATTTCCAACAGTTGCTACAAAAATATAATTGTTGCTTTTTCTGTCCTGCACCTCATTTTTGCCTTTCTTGAGGAATATTCTTAAGGTTCTAGAGAGAAAACTTAGATGGAAAATAGGAGTGGGGAAGAAATATTTGGAAAACAAGCATAAAACCATCATGCCATGTGAGTAACAAGAGGTGTTTGAGGCCAGATCATGAACACCCAACATCAAGAACAATCAGTATTTTGTTAGGTAGAGAAGGGAGTGTTTGAGGAGAAGAGTGATTTGGCCAGATCTGTGGGAGATAAATCTTCAGGACCGGCCTGAAGAGAGAAAGGCGGCAGGAAACTGTTAGAACGCTCCTGGGGTAGCTCCCTGGGATCAGCCAAGGGCCTGCAGGAAACAGGGAGCAGTCGAGCTGGGTAATTCAAGAAAGATCAACAAAGGGAATATTACAAAGTTGTGGGCATGGTTTTAGGAAACTCGAAAAGAAGAGTGGTACAACGACGAGAGCCACAACCACCCCCAGGCCTGCAGGAACCAGAGGAGCCAGGAGAGGGTGGCTGCCACTCTGGAGAGGGCTGCCTGACTGGAGCTATCACTTCCAGACGAACCAGCCAACCCATGGCAATCTGCAGAGGGCTGGTGGCATATGTGCCCTCACCGTACCCTCTTCACACCCTCTGATCTTCTGTCACTGCTTCCTGCTGGCCACATCCAGCTGGAAGCCAGTGGCAGAGAACAGAGTGGACAGAAGATCTACAGAAGCAGCTGGAAGAGACCCAGTCTAGGCGTAAGGCCATAGCAGTGGGACTGGAAAGGGTACAAAATGAAGATACATTTAACAGGAATTTCTGCCTGAGTAAATTTGGAAACGGGAAGAGAAAAGTCAAGGATGATGTCATAGTTTTAAGCCCAATATACTAGACTAGAATGATAATAACATCAACTGAACCTATTTTTACTAACCATTGTATTACTGATACCCAGCACAGTAACTTGGGCATGAAAGGCTTTCAACAGACATTTGTTGGGGGGAAAAAAGTGGATGGATGGATGATGGAAGAAGTGAATTTGAAGGAAGATGATGTGTTATGTAGTTTTAGACATACTGAGGTTAGAGGATGGTGGAAGAGCTCAGCACATCCCTAGTAGGCTCTCTTTTTCTTGAAACTGCACAGTCGTGCCTAACATAAAGATGATATGAATGCAAGCTGGAGACCACCACTCACCAACTTGCCTCAGTAAGATTTTTTTAAAGCCCTAAACCCCAATCTTACTAGTTGTGCTCACCTTGAATCTAACACAGCCAACATTAATCCTTTTTTAATTGAGACAAGGTTATTTATTAGGCTTATTTTTTTCAAGTAATCACGTATTGATTACTTATTATGTATCCAGCACTATGCTCAGCAAAGTGGAAGGAAAAAATCAGTCTCCAGTCATTAAGGAAATTAAAATCCACTGGGACTGTAAAAAATCATTGAGCATAAAACAATTAGAGTTCAATTAAGAGCTGACCTGCCTGATTCAAACCAAATAGCATTTCATCCAGTGAGAATTGATACTGTTCAACATCGGTCCACATCTGCTCTTTTTCCCCTAACTCAGAAAACTGACAGAGGAGCCAAATCTTACATAGTTGTATTTCTTATTAAAGGCTCAATCATGCCATATTGTAAATTTCTCTTTACTTCTCTTTCTTTCCTGCTGTTTCATAAGGTCTCAATAATCTTTGTATCTAGTGTCTGGAACACTGTAGTCATTCAAATGCTTGTTAAATGAATGAATAAATCAGAAGCTAAGCCAAGCCCAGAGTAGCTGTCAATGTCCTTAACTCTCTCCTCCGGCAAATCCTGAAAGCTTTAGGGTTCAAGGCAGTCACCTATTATGGCCTTTGACCTAGTCTTGGCCCCACAGGATGATTGGTTTAAAGACTTGGTGCTGAGTGTTAAGGCAAAGGCTCAGAAAATCCCCAGCAAATCCTAAAATGCTTTAGAAAAAAGGAAGAGAGAAGGTTCTAGCACAATGCCAAAAGCACAAAATGTGCTCATTACACGTCTGATGAGTGAATGAAAAAAGGAGAGTTGAGGAAAGATAGTGAGCTTAAGCTGAGACCAAACTCTGGGGGCAGGTGTGGCAGAGGGGGCTGTATCTAAAGCCCTCTCGAGCAGAAACTCAATTGAATCTATTTCCTAACAGCTACTATGTCCACTGCTATGGGTTAATTCTCCAGCATTACCCCCTCTTCACTACTCCCAACCTCCTGTTAAAGGAAAACAAAACCTGTAACCCACACAGTCAGTGGTGCCTCCCAAACTTGACTGTACATGCTCATCACCTAGAGATCTTGTAAAAAGGAAGATTTTGAATCATGACATCTGGGGTGAGGCCAGAGAGTCTGCATTTCTAACAGACTCCCAGGTGACGCTATGATGCTGGTCAAGAGACCACACTGGTGAAATATCAAGAGCCTGGAAGACGTTGCAGAGAGTATAGGAATATGTATGTAGTCTTAATGATGTGAGTTGAGATTCCTCTGCTCCCCCATTTCCAGCTGCATGACTTTAGGCAAGTCATTTTACCTCTCTCAGCTGTCACCAGTGGAATATGGTGACTAATAATAGCTAACACTTATTGAGTGCTTACCATGTACCAAGAACTAACGTTTCATATTTATCAGCTTACCAGTAGGACTTAGGTTAATCAACCTGTCCCCAGGTAGGTTCAGTAAACCTCGATCTTATTCTAGGTAGTCTGACTTAAGAACCTGGTGTTAATCACTGTACAGGACTGCCTCTTCAGCTTAGTTCCCAGAGCCATTATGAAGATTAAATAATAATTGGTATTTAGCTAACATATATTGAGCACTCATACGTTCCAGGCCCTAGTCTAAGCTCCCTTGGGGGCATATTAACTCACTTATCTTTATACCAGCCCTAGGAGGGTACAGGTTTTAAAACAGGCCCAAACGAGTCAAACAGCCGAAGGTCAAACAGTGGCACAGTCGGGACTGGAACCCAGGCAGTGGAACTGCACAGCGGGTGCTCTTTTGCCACAAGCCAGCAGAGGATGCGGCCCGGGACTCTGGGTTACCAGCGATCAGCAAGCTGGGGTGGGCGCACACCCGCGCCCACTCAGGGCGGTCTAACTGCCAGCCCCGCTCGCTCCCAACGCAAACCAGTCTTCTTCTACACTCGGCTTCCTGCATATCTGTGACAAGAGTCCTTCTCGACCCACACGCCCCATGAGCGGGTAGAGTCTCTGGCGAAACATAATTTGTCTAGTCCCAAGAAGGGCTGATTAGCTAAACATCCTGATAACGTATTTACACTGAAATTGTAAGACAGTCGCTCCAGACCCCTTAACCAGTGGCCCCAGATTAGCACCCCCACCGCCCCCAACGCCCTGCGCCGCCGCCGCCGCCTGGGAGGCGCGGTCCCGATCAGGCCCTGGAATTTGTCGCCTGGGCTCCTCGCGCCGGCTCCGCCTACCTCCGGGCGCGTTCGCAAGGGCCGCCTCTAATCCCATCTGCTCTCCAACACCGCCCTCTGCCGGCCTCTTCTCGGGCCGCCCGGATTGTGAGCCAGTTCCGGGCGCTCCGGAAGCGAAGCTTTCTCTTCCGGAACGAGCGTCTGGGCGCCCGCACGTGGTTGTGTTGCCCTGCTCGAGCCGGCACTGGCGGAGAAGTGATTGAACTGTCCTCCCGGAGCGAGTGAGCCGAGCCATGGAGGGCCATAGCGTGGAGGAGCTGCTGGCAAAGGCGGAGCGGGACGAGGCGGAGAAGCTGCAGCGCATCACGGTGCACAAGGAGCTGGAGCTGGAGTTCGACCTGGGTAACCTGCTGGCCACGGACCGGAACCCCCCAACGGCGGTGCGGAGCGCGGGACCCACGCCGGAGGCCGATCTGCGGGCCCTGGCGCGGGACAACACGCAGCTACTCATCAACCAGCTGTGGCAGCTGCCCACCGAGCGCGTGGAAGAGGCGCTGGTGGCGCGGCTGCCGGAGCCCACCACTCGCCTGCCGCGCGAGAAGCCGGTGCCCCGGCCGCGGCCGCTTACACGCTGGCAGCAGTTCGCGCGCCTCAAGGGCATCCGTCCCAAGAAGAAGACCAATCTGGTGTGGGACGAGGTGAGCGGCCAGTGGCGGCGCCGCTGGGGCTACCAGCGCGCCCGCGACGACACCAAGGAATGGTTGATCGAGGTGCCCGGCGGTGCCGACCCCATGGAGGACCAGTTCGCCAAGCGGATTCAGGCTAAGAAGGAACGGGTGGCCAAGAACGAGCTGAACCGGCTGCGTAACCTGGCCCGCGCGCACAAGACGCAGCTGCCCAGCGCGGCCGGCATGCACCCTACCGGGCACCAAAGTAAGGAGGAGCTGGGCCGTGCCATGCAGGTGGCCAAGGTCTCCACCGCCTCTGTGGGGCGCTTCCAAGAGCGCCTGCCCAAGGAGAAGGCGCCCCGGGGCTCTGGCAAGAAAAGGAAGTTTCAGCCCCTTTTCGGGGATTTTGCAGCTGAGAAAAAGAGCCAGTTGGAGCTGCTGCGAGTCATGAACAGCAAAAAGCCTCAGCTGGACGTGACGAGGGCCACCAATAAGCAGATGAGGGAGGAGGACCAGGAGGAGGCGGCCAAGAGGAGAAAAATGAGCCAGAAGGGCAAGAGAAAGCGGGGCCGGCAGGGTCCAGGGGGCAAGAGGAAAGGGGGCCCGCCTAGCCAGGGAGGAAAGAGGAAGGGGGGCTTGGGAGGCAAGATGAATTCCGGGCCGCCTGGCTTGGGTGGCAAGAGAAAAGGAAGGCAACATCAAGGAGGAAAGAGGAGGAAGTAAATTGCACCCGCGAACCCGTGTAAACCAAGAACTATACTAAATTTTAAGTTCTGCGTACTGTACTGTAGGGGGAGATGCAGAAGAAGGTGACCGATACCTTCACTGAGCTTGAGGTTGAAGGGATAGAACTGCCCTTCCCTCAAGATATTGTGTAAGTGTTGGACTCTCCAAATTAATGTTTTTCCCACAACCAAGACTTTGGAGATTAAAGGATGTATTTGAGGACTTAAGAATTAGGGAAAGAAGTTGGTCGAAACTGAGAATGAGTTCTGTTTTCAGACAGACATCTTTTTCCTTTTTAACTTTTGGATATGGTGTGAGGAACAGTTAGTCATGTTTTGAGCCTTAGATTGATTTCTTTTATTCATTATTTTTGTAACAAACCTGTGTATTTATCAAAGTCAGGGGGAAACAGGAAGATTACATTTTCAGAACTGGAGTTACAAGTCACTGTTGTAAAGGTTATGTAATAAAAGTATATCTGTATCTAATGTTGCTTTTAACTTTTTGGCTATTGGTAGAAATCTTAAGTAAAGCCAGTGGCTAAGATACCTGGTACAGATTATTTTCACTTACTTTCCAAAACACATAAAGCAGCTAAATTCACTTTTTTAGAAAAGGTCATACTTTTTTTGGTATCATAATATTGAAAGTGTAGTACAACTGGTGTCTCTTCAAAAAAAGATCATGCTTTTCAACACTGAAAACACTGATTTGCTGTAGATGATAAATTTGGGCTTCAGTAAATAATGGTGGTAATCCTCATTAATCCAAAAAGTACTTAATTCTTTCTCAACATTTACATCTCTAATTTTCTTTAAAGCTCCAAGTAGAGTCTGGGGAAGAGAGAAAGAAACCAACAAAATCCTTAATTGGAACATTATTATCTTTAGATTCATTTTTCGAATTGACCTTAGCTAGTTTGTAGGAGGTGAAATGTTTATAGCTATCCTGGGTCTCTCCCTAATTGATCTCAGTAATTCATCTTTGTAAAAATACCTCCTGAAAAGGATTTATAGTAGATTCGACAATCCAGGGAGACTTTTTTGCAACTGTTATACCGCTGAGAACCACTATTAGTCTGACAAGTGTCAGAAAATTAAAATTGGGAGTCTTTCATTTTTTCAGTGTTGTCTCACTTTTATAAGTTAATTTTAGAAATTGCTATGAAAGAAAAGATTAATTCGGATTTCATGATAGGGTACTGAAAACACAGGTGTTCAATTGTTACTGTCTTAGGATACTTTCTGATTAAGTTAAAGTGGAACTTTGCAATCACTGATCAACTTTTCCACTGGGACACGGTGCACCTGGCGCTCCCAAGCCCTCCGAGGGTATAGTGTAACCATGGAAAGCTTTTAACTACTGATGAAGCTATCTAATGATATCCTGAACAACTTCATCAAAAGCCAAGCCATTCATAGAGCACTTAACGCCTTTTAAATTCTTCTCGAGTGTCCGGGTTTTTTGTTGTTACTCTTTTTGTCTCGGGATTTTTCTGTTTTTTGTGTTTAGATTTGCTTCATTTAGTAGTTGGACACAACAGTGGCCCTGTAAAAAAGGGCCTCGGGCTCTTTGCAAGGTTCTTGTTTACTGTTAAAACAGTTTGAATGCAATGTCTTAATAATTTATTCTGAAATACTTTAAGAAAGAAAAATAACATTTTAAAGGAATCAGCGGAAAAAGAATGTCCTCGGTTCTCTCCCTTTCCCCACGTCCCCATCATGTGAAATAGAGAGTTTTACGTAGAGAGACGTAAGGAAGTACCCAAGAGCCTACGGAGTTACCTTTACGACAATTTCAAAGGTGGATGTGGAGACTTGTAGCCGAGCACTTGAGATTTTGACCCGTGGGAAAATGGTCCTGAGCCACCGGGGTCCTGGCGGGGCGGGTGGGGCCGCGGGGGCGGGAGCAGGAGGCGGCGGCCGGGATTGGCCGGCGCGGGGGGCGGGGCCGCGGGGAGGGAGACGCGCCGCCATGGCCGCCGCCGCGCGCGCCCGGGTCGCGCACTTGCTGAGGCAACTGCAGCGCGCAGCGTGAGTGCGGGGCCCGGCGGGCGGGAGGGGTACGGCGGGGAGCCTCGGTGCCCACGCAGCCCTCCTGGGCGTGACCCGCCCGGGCCCCGAGCATTGCATTCTTCCTCGGGTTCCTTTCCAGAAATTGGGGAAGGGGTGCCGCTGCGCGCCGGCGCCGTGCCCCGGGCGGGACGGCGTTGTCGCAGAGTGTGTCTTGCAGCCACGCACGGCACGCCGAGGCAGGTTTTACTTGTCCTGCCCTTAAGGAAACTTAAGGCCCAGAGAGGACAGTGCCTGGTCCCACGTTGCGGTAGCCAGTGGAGAACTTGGCTCAGTGACCAAGACAAATTCATGCCCCGACCAAGACGTGTATTGGTTGTATGTCATGTGCCAAGAACTATTCTAGGTGCTGGGAATACAAAGATGAAAGACTGGAGCGGTGTAAAGTCTAGCGGGGGATCTCGTCGCCGGACGGGGGTAAATCGGGCCTGTGCGGAGCACCGCGGACAGAGGGTGTAGAAGAGACAGAGGGATGTGAGAGGGAGCTTCCCTCCCGGGCATGTTCAGGGAGGCAGGGTATTAAATGTTAGGGCATGTCTGACTCCCTCTCTGGCAATGCCAGGTACATAGTAGCCGCCTGATAAAGGCATGCTGAATGTCCAAGTGTCCAAGTTGACCTAGGAAAACATGGAAAATCTTGAGCGGCCTGGTGGAGATAAATAAGGGGAAAGGAGGGAGACTAGAGAGGAATTTCAGACAAAGGGAAGAGCAGCACCAGAGGCAAGCGATGTGGTTCCAGGATCTAAAAGTAATTAAAGTCTGGACCTACCCTCCTAGGAGGAGGTGAGGATGCAGAAGACTGATGGTGAAAGACAATGAGTAAGAAAATAGCTAACACTGGGCACCTACCATGTGCCAGGCACCATCCTACACACTATGCATGTACAGTTAATAGTCACTCTAGTCCTTCCAACAACCCTATGCCACCCTGTATTATTATCTTCATGTTAGAGATAAAGGCATGGAGAAAAATCATTTGTCCAGTGTCACATACTAAGCAAATGGCACAGCCATAGGTTGAACCCAGTTATTCTGGCTTCACGGTCCTTGTTCTCAGTCCTCTGCTAAGAAATTTTCATTGTGTCCTGTAGATAATGGAAAGCTATTGAAGCAATAATTCCCACTGTGAAACACTAATACCTTGAGATGCCCCCATGAAAAAAGAATCCCATGGCCGAATAAGTTTGGGAAACTAAACACTGCTGCATCACCCTGTGGAGAGTCAGGATATACACGTGTGCTGATGGTCACGAAGGGCTCTGAGAAGTGCTAACAAAGAGTTTAGCTGTATTTACTCTTTGTCCTAAACCTGTGTCACCGTAGAACTCTTTATCAAGCAACACCATTCATATCCCTTGGAACCAATGTCATGTCACACGTGTTTTTGGAAGGGTTGCATGACAAAGGAGTGTGGCGTGATTAGAATTATGTTAGAGCTTTCTAGGGTTAGTGAAGAGTGGAGAGGAAAGACTAGAGGAAATTGTAGTGCTCCAGCTAAAAAGTCCTGGCTTCATGCACTAAGGAGAGGCAGCCGGTACAAGCGGGTAGATATGACAAGTATTGAGGAGTTGGTTAGAATCAGCAGGATTTTGTATCTGATTAGTGAGACAGAGGGAGAAGTTGAGGTTTCTGGCTGGGGCCTCGGGTGAACAGTAGGGTCATTTACTCAAATAGGGCCTGTATGAGCGTGAGCTTCAGGAAGAAGATGATAACTTTAGTCTTGGGCATTTTGAGTTGGAGACGCCTTAGATACAGACAGATGAAGACTCCTAGCAGATAATTGAATATATTGTTCTAGAGTTCAGGAGCGAGTTGGGAAGTCATCCTGTGTATAGAGGACAGTTGAAACTGTGGATGTGGAAGCAAAGACCTTGGCAAACTGTAACCCTGAAGAAAGGGCTGAGGATGAAGTCCTGGGGAGCAGCACTGTTAGAGCAGGAGTAGCAAAATGGTGCTTTGTTTGTTCTGCACGTGTTTCTTTTTTCAATAGGGTAAGCATTTAAAAAGTGGGAGATCTAGGGGCCAGCCCGGTGGCGCAGCGGTTAAGTTTGCACGTTCTCCTTCGGTGGCCTGGGGTCCACCAGTTCGCATCCTGGGTGCAGACATGGCACCGCTCATCAAGCCATGCTGTGGCAGGAGTCCCACATATAAAGTAACGGAAGATGGGCACGGATGTTAGCTCAGGGCCAGTCTTCCTCAGCAAAACGAGGAGGATTGGCAGCAGATGTTAGCTCAGGGCTGATCTTCCTCAAAATAAATAAATAAATAAAAAGTGGGAGATCTCAGATAAAAATCTTAGAAAATTGGGAAATGTCATCATTGGGCCCACTTTCATTTGGGGAAGGTCTGCCCGGGCTGAGGGGGAGTGGAGGCCACCTCCTTTGGACAGGGCAAGCACGCCAGCCCACCGTTTACTCGACACAGCAGCCATGTGACAGCAAGCTGCTCCGGCCTCTCAGTTAGGTTACTTGTCAGCCCCCTCAGGCATTTAGATTTGCAAATAATTTGCACCTTGAATGGAGGAAAAGGAATCAGCATTAAAGGGTAGGAGGCCAGAGAGGTGGGAGAAAGTCCAGCGGGGAAGGACATCACAGCCCCTGCAGGTCTGCAGCATTCTGGTCCCTGGGGTAGGGCAGGGAGCAAAACAGCCTCACATCCCCGGCACTTAGGTGTGCGCCTAGGGTGGATGGGATGGACAATAAACTAGTGAGTAAAACTCAGAGTATATTAGAAGTGGGTAGGTATTAAAGAGAAAGTAAAAGGGTGTTAGAGGAGGGGATGCAATTTTAGAGAAGATTGCCAGAGAAGACCTCACTGTATTAGTCCCCTGTTGCTGCTGAAACAAATTACCACGAACGTGGTGGCTTAAAACAACACACATTTATTCTCTCACAGTTCTGGAGTACAGAAGTCCAAAATCAGTTTTACTGGGCCCAAATCAAGGTGTCAACAGGGCCACACTCTTCAGAGGCCATGGGGAGAATCCATTATCTTGTTTTTTCCAGCTTCTAGAGCTGCATGCCTTGCATTTCTTGGCTTGTGGCCCCTTCTTCCGTCTTCACAGCCAGCAATGTAGCTGTTTCAGTGGTCACATTACCTTCTTCTGTGTCAAATCCCTCCACCCCCCCCACCCCTGTTATAAGGGTGCTTGTGATTACATATAGGCCCCACTCAGATAATCCAAGACAATCTCTCCATCTCAAGATCCTAAACTTAATCACATCTGCAGAGTCCCACTTGCCATATAAAGTAACATTCACAGGTTCCAGGAATTAGGACCCGAATATCTTCAGGGGCTCAGCTGACCACACTCACCGAGAAGGTAACTTTTGGAAAGACCAGTGGAGGGAGGCAGCAAGCCATGTGGTTCTCTGGGAAGGTATCTGGAGGTGCAGTATACTTGGCATTGTTTCAGAAGAAGGGGACTGGAGCAGAGGGAGCAAGGGGGATATGAGGTCAGAGACATTGGGGGCCCGGTGGTGGTGGTCAGTGATGATGCCAAGCTTTTTTGGCCTGAACAACTGGAAGGACAAAGTTGCCGTTAAACTGGGAGAGAGGAGGCTTTGAGAGAAGAACAGAAGCTCAGACTTAGGCAGGGAAAATGTGAGATGCCTAACAGACATACAAGCGGAGTTGCTGAGTTGAATCTGGAGTTCAGGAGAGAGGCCTAAATGTGGAAGTCATCAACATAGAAAGTATTCAAGGCCATGAGCCAGGTGAGGTCCCTCAGGGAGTGAGTGTGGAAAGAAAAGAAAAGGGTCCACAGGCTGAACCCTGGGACCCTCCAGCGTTCAGAGTCAAAAGCATTAAAAGAAATGAGGCCAGGAGCAGCTGGTGCAGTAGGAAGAAAACCAGAGAGTGGTGTCCTGGAAGCCAAAGGAAGACAGTGTTCCCAGGGAGGAGGGAGTGAACAGGAGGATGCTACTGCAGGTCGGATGACACGAGGACTGAACCAAGAACTGAGCGGTGTATTAGTGAGGTGGAGGGCATTAGTGACCTGGGAAGCTTGTCAGTGGAGCAGTGGGGCAAAGGCCGACTGGAGGAGGTTCCAGCGAGAATGGGAGAAGACAGATTAGAGAGAGCAGGTATAGTCAGCTGAAGGGAAGGACAGAGGTGGGGGCAGCAGCAGGAGAGGGAAGAGGGACAAGAGGAGGTGGTGGTTTGTTTTTAATATAATATAGGAAATATAGCATTTTCATGCCGATGGATAAGATCTAGTAGGGAGGGAAATTTTGATGATGCAGGAGAAGGAAAGCAGAACTGCTGGTAGTGATGTCCTTGAGTAGATGAGCGGGGCTCAGGTTTAGTGCACTGGGGTGGGGGGTCCTAATACGAGGAGGAAAGCCAAAATGACTGGGCAAGAGCCAGAAGGTGGTTGGATGAGGGGCTTGCTCTACCCGGGGTTTCCTCTGCTTCCCAGGAGGAGTGCAAAGAAGCCTGCCAGTGGTTTCAGGCCATCCTAAGAAGGTGGGGGAGCCCACAGCCTAGTCTTCCTTCCCCGGGCCAGGCTCTGTGTCTTGGCACACCACGAAAAGAGAGAAGGTCAGGGGATTTTACATGTCTACACTTACTTATTTACTCATTCATTCAGTCCATATTAAGGGCTTACTTTCTGCCTGGCACTGTGCCTGCTACTGCAAATGTGGTTGTGAGAAACGACAGCTCTTGCCATCACAAAATTTACAATCCAGTGGCAGGTGGAAACAGGAAAACAGCACCAACAATACAGTGTGGTAACAATTTTAATGGGGAGGGAGGCGTGGGTACTATGGACCACAGAGAAAGGGTGTCTACCAGGCTCTCGGGCCTAAGGGAAGACGGCACAGGGGAAGTGACATCTGAACTGACATGCAAAAGAACCCTAGTTATTCAGAAAAAGGGGGCGGGGGGAGGTGGGGGCGAGTGTGTTCCAGGCAGAGGAAATAACAAGGACAAAGTTCTGGGGAAGAGAGTGAGTGTGGCCCGGTCAAGGAAAAGAACAGAGTTAATTTTTCAAGAGCTCAACCCGGGAGATGGAGGGCCAGGCTGGAGAGGGCAGCAGGGCCAGTGAAGCAGGGCCAGGTCTGAACTTTATCCTAAAATCCATGAGGAGCCCTCCAAGTACTTTTAAACAAGGGAGTGACATCATTGGAAATATGCCCCTGACCACAGTGTGGCAAAGGTGGAGCCAAGAGAAGCCTGTTAGGAGCTCCAGAGTAATCCAGGTGAGAGACGACACAGGAACTAGAGACTGGCAGAGAGCCCCAGAGACGAGGGTAGATTTGGGTAGAGAAATATCTGGGGCCTTGATGCATGGCTATAAAGGGTGAGGGGTGAGCCCAAGATAGAAAGAACCCAACATTTAAGGAAGGGGCAGATTGGAAAAGGAGCCAGAGAAAGAATAATTAGAGGAAACCCAGGTGAGTAGGGAGTCGTGGAAGCCAAGAAGAGCGGCTCCCCGGTGCAAGGAAGGGTGGCTCAGTGTTCAGTGCTGTGAGAGCAAGGGCCTAGGAGGTCTGAGAAGTGAGGATACAGCAGCCAGATTTCAGGGGACCGAGAAATGTGAGGGAGGCAAGGAAATGGAGCCAGCCAGTGTAGGCTGGGAGTGTTAACCAGAGGGTGGGCAAGCCGGAGGGGGCACCCCAGGGGGAGACAAGCTGGAGGGGACAAGAGGTTGAGAGTTTTAAGCATGAAACTCATAACTATGATGACAAGGATCCAGTGAGGGGGAAGACTAGGAATACAGAACAGATGGAGGTCCCGAGAAGGCAAGAGGGGATGAGATTCAAGCCACAAATAAGAAGGAGAAGAAATGAATTGAGGTAGCCTCAAAGCTTAAAAAATATAGAGAAGGGGAGAAGGGTGAAAAGAAGCCTGTGCTCCATGGTCCTGCGCGTGGGAAAGCTTTCAGTTTTCTTCTTCCCCTTGCCTCTCTTTTCTTGTCCTTGGAGGACATGAGGCAGGGAAAGCCCTGGAAAGTGAAGCCCCCCTGTGAGGGATAGCACGTTGGCCCCGCCGCCTGTCCTGTCCCCGCGGAGCCGGCGCAGTGGGTAGGCAGCGGGTGCCCTGGGAAACTCCCAGCGCTTGGCGTTCCCAGCGGTGCCCACCAGATGGCAGCCGTGACTCATGGGAGCGCTAGCACCGCTGCCCACGGCTGGCTTCGCAATTCTCAGTTTTTGAGATCTTGACCACCGTTGAGTTCAACCCTTTTCCTCCCTTCCCCATCCTCCCCCTCAGATGTTTTCATTCCAAATTTGAAGGGGGCTGGGGGCTGGGGGCTGGGGGGCGGGTTATGCACTCATGTATCTACCAGACCCCTCTATGACACGGTCCCCATCGGATAGCGAGCCCAAGAAGGGAATGCCCAAGCAAGAGGAGGCGACAGGGCCAGGGAAGGGGTACGGAAGCCAAGGGAGGGAAAGTTTCAAAAAAGGAAGACATGGAAAGTCTGTAGAGAAGCGGACTGAGAACTGAGAGGTGAAGGATTCGGTGAGAAGGTGACAGATGTGAGAGCAATTTAGGCGGCAGAGACGATGGTGGTCCCTGGTCTCCCGGGGAGGGGACCAGCACGCGGAGCCTGAGCCGTGGCCGCTGGTCGCTGCAGCTTGGCAGAGTAAGGACGGAGGCGCGAGGTGGTGACCAGGGAGGCCTTCAGGCCCAGTGAGGGCTTCCTGGAGGAACGGGCCCAGCGCCTGCTTGAAGAAAAATTAAACCACTTGAAGACAATGGGGAAATACAAGGAAAGAACGTGGGGGATGGGAGATGAGGCGAGAGTAGTTAATCTTGGGTCAGTTTGGTCGAAGCTCCTAACCTCGTGAGAGCTGAGACCTCACAGAGACCAGGGAGCCCATCTTAAACTTAGTCGTATCCCCAGAGTGCTCATCTCTGCTCCCCGAAGACAGGCACTTACTAAGGGCCGCTTGAATAATTCCTGAAAGAATGATCCTACAACCCTGGAAAGATTGAATCAACTTTTCGTCCATGGTGATTTCTGGGTTTTTTTTCCATTGTCCACTGTTTGCCAATAGCTACTACTCTGATAGCATCTTAAGAGGAGAATGCAACGTGAGTTATTTTAAGGCTTCTTGTGTTTTGGTTTTCTAGTTTCACTTTCTTTTTTTTTTCTTTTTCTTTTTTTCTTTTCTCTAGATGCCAGTGCCCAACTCATTCTCATACTTACTCCCAAGGTAATAATACATTTTGTATTTTTAAACTAGCCACAATTTCGGTTTCCACGGTTGGCACTTACAGTACATTTGGGCAAAGTGTAAAGCAAGAAAATCAAGACGTGAGAGGAAGGTTGATGAAAATGGTTGGCTTTTCACTTGAAATTGATATGTAGTTCTAATTATATGATGTTAGCTAAATGTAGGCTACTGATGATGTGTTTGGCTCAAACATAAGCTTAATGCTATTTATAATGTTTTTCTATTTTAAATAGAATTATTTGCCAAAGCTAAAAATGGTGGCACCAATGTTAAGACTGTCTGAGTTCATCAAATAGAATTAATCAAAATGAAATCTTTGGAAGGTTCTAACATCTCAAAAAAGAAAGAGGCTAAAGAACAAGGTGTTTCCTTGAAGGAAAAAACTCGTTTGTATCAATTTTTTAAATTAACATTCTATTTCTAAATAATTAAAAATAATGACAAAAGTTTTCACTTCCCACAAACATCTTAATCTTTACCAACTCCATTGTCCACAGAGCAGCAGGAAGCTCATTGTGGCTTCAGCGTGTCCTCAGAATGTCACATGAATTACTGACACAAAAACTGATTTCACCTCTTAGAAGAAGAGGTCAAATCTAAGCTGTGAGGCAAGGGATGGAAAGGTAGGGCCTACCCCTACAGGCCCCAGAGCACAGAGAAGCCTGTTGGGGCTCAGAACAGATAGACTGACTAACTGAGGGCTTTTTCCCAGCCTGTAGAAGGGTGTGGCTCACCCTTCAGGACAAACCAAGGGACCTCCTGGTCGTTAACGGCCATCCACCAGGCAGAAGCCCAGACTTTTGGGCCCTCATGGATATAAGCAGGATTTTGCCTTTAGCTGGTTTTCTCCAATTCTTAGTTGGTGTCAACAAAGAATCAGTAATTTCCTATTTGAGGGAATAAAATTAGTAATTTAGAAAAAGATACTCTCACTGTTTTGTAAGACCCAATTATGTCTTTTCCTAAACTTTAGTAACAGGAGTAATAGATTTTTTCTTTAAAGCCTATAGGGATCAAAGAAATTTGAATTTTGATTAAGGATATCTTTGCCCCCAGGGAACCGAAGGTGAAGGTAAATTATTGTCTAGCTGTAGTCTCTTTTTCTCAAAAAAAAAATGGAATTGCAAATTGTTCTGTAGACTTTTTTCCAACATTACCACTGACAGGACTAATACAAATAAGTAGATAAAAACAAGGATAAAATTCATTCATATTGTTATCGCAATATGACAGAAAATCATTTTTGCCATAATAAAACAAGATGCTTTGCAAAGAAATATCAGTTTAAAAATTTTTGTTTCACAAAGAAAACTAAATTTGTCATGTGCATAAGCTTGAAAAATATAAATATCTTACTGTGATAAGTAACCTCCATGAAAAAAATCCTAAAACAAATGGTTACAGTTGCTATAAGAAGTATAAACAGGACTCTGATTAATGAATTTGCTGATTTAGTTGTTCTCTACCAATAACCTAACTCTAGAGTCTAGAGGATTTTTTTTCTAGAAGATTTTTACAGATTATGTTTTCAAAAGTTTTAAAAAGTATTAAAATTTCAGTGGAGAAAATATTTTAAAATAACTATTTTCACACAATCAGCATCAAGTTAGCATTACATTCTCTTAAAATGCAGGTTTTAATTTTGATTGGATATGCAACAGTGGAACCTGCAAAATATGTTTGCGGCTTCAAGGGTATGCTTATGTTCACTGCTGGAATACCAATTTACTATCAAACAACAATATTTTTGCTTTGTGTTTGAGGCCTACTCTGATGCTAATTTTTACGTTTCTAGCTCCTGGACTTCCAGCTTCTGGAAAAACAACAGATTATGCCTTTGAGGTAGATTTAATCCATCCATCCTTTTATGAATGACCTGAAAAACTACAGCTACAGTCTTTTGCTAATGCATTATTATCTCATTGAACTCTGTTATTGATTGATGTTCCCTCATCTTATTATTTGGTCAGGCTCTATTTAGCAAAGTACTTTGTTAGGATAATGGAATACAAGTCTTCTGATAGCGTGAGTAATGGCTAGAATACTGTCTTGTGTACAGCCAATAAAATAGGACAAATTCCCAGTTCTACAAACTCTCCAACTTATATAGGTTGCATGCTAAATTGTCTTTAGTTTTGTAATTATAACAATCCCAAAAGAGGTCCTAGTAATCTTCTGAAGCAAGACTAAAGGAACAATTAATTCCGATGAATTTTTATCACACTGTAATTACATAACTATTTATTTAAATCCCTGTCTCCTGCTGATTCAGGAGTCAGAAATTAAAATATTGCCAGGGGCCTGACAGTTAACGGGCCATGAGCAGGCTGGGTGAGGACGGTGCTTAGTTCTCTGAGAGAACTGGCCCATCGGAAGGGTGCGGCCCACGCTCAGCCCCACGTGAGTGCTACCACACCAGAATCCAGCCTGCTGTTGCCCGATTATTCAGGAGAGATAGAAATCTGGAAAGTCACGCTGGATTTTTTTTTAATCTTGATTTTTAAAGTAATTATCCAACTCAAAAAAAAGAAATTTGGGGCCGGCCCCGTGGCGCAGTGGTTAAGTTCGCACATTACACTTCCGCTGCCCGGGGTTCACCAGTTTGGATCCCGGGTGCGGACATGGCACCACTTGGCACACCATGCTGTGGTAGGCATCCCACATATAAAGTAGAGAAAGATGGGCACGGATGTTAGCTCAGGGCCAGTCTTCCTCAGCAAAAAGAGGAGGATTGGCAGCGGATGTTAGCTCAGGGCTAATCTTCCTCAAAAAAAAGAAAGAAATTTAAACATAGTGTGGATCAAACAAAACATGTCTGGGCCAAAAGGGACCCATCATGCATCAGTGTTAAAGCTCTTCTCTCAGCTGTAAACTTTGTGAGGCCATGTTTCTCTTGTTCATAGCTGTATTACCAGAGCCTAGCGCAGTGCCTGGAACAGAGCAAGCAGTAGTATTGGTTGGATGGGAGGATGGATGGATGGATACATGCATGCAAGCATGGTTGGATAGATGAATGGGTGGATGAGTGAATGAAGGAGTGAAAAATACACAGAGATAATAACATTTAAATTGGAAAATAAGAAATTTGAGAGTTAATTTAAGTGTGGAGGCAAGGGAAGGCAGGCATTTCAAGCTGAGGGAACAATTGAGGGTTTATGATGTGTTTGGGAAAAGAGAAGTAATTCCAATGTGACTAAAACCAAAGTTTGCTTAAGGAAATGTAATGAGCCTGAGGCCAGCTGGGGGGTGACCTGGAAGGCCATGCTGAGGAATATATACTTTATTCTCTAAATAATGAGGAACCATTTCAGGATTTTAGAAGTGCAGTGGCCAACTCTCTAATATACCCTACACCTGAATCTTTTTTTTTTTAGATGGCTGTTTCAAATATTAGATATGGAGCAGGAGTTACAAAGGAAGTAGGCATGGCAAGTATTTAAGATTTCTACAGTCTTCTACTACGAATATTATATGTCTTTTAAAACAAGTGCATATGGACAACAGCTGAGTCCTCTGTTTTTAAAAATGGACAATGTTAAGTTTGCCAGAGGACTCTATTACAGTTCTAGTTCGATCAAACCTAACTTATACATTGTTTTTGTTATTGTAGGACCTGCAAAACATGGGTGCTAAAAATGTTTGTTTGATGACAGACAAGAATCTCTCCCAACTCCCTCCTGTACAAGTGGTTATGGATTCCCTAGTGAAGAATGGCATCAACTTTAAGGTTTATGATAATGTGAGGGTGGAACCAACGGATAGAAGGTATTTTGTTGTTGTTGTTATTTACTTTAAGTGGAAGCCAACACATATCCCTGTTGCTTAAAACTTGCACCAGGTCTTGTTTAATGGCATGACTATTTATTTCTGAAAAATATGGCATAATGGCTTTTGTTTTTCCTTCTCCAAGCTTCATGGAAGCTATTGAGTTTGCCAAAAAGGGGGCTTTTGATGCCTACGTTGCTGTGGGTGGCGGCTCCACCATGGACACCTGTAAAGCTGCTAATCTGTATGCGTCCAGCCCTCACTCTGATTTCCTGGATTATGTCAATGCCCCCATTGGGAAGGGAAAGCCCGTGTCTGTGCCTCTTAAGCCTCTGATTGCAGGTAAAGACTGTTTGTTTGTTTTGTTTTGCAATTGGCAAATGGCCTTAGGAAAGATGCAAGCCAGTAATTTTAGGGTGTATGTTTCCAAAGCTTTCTGATTTCTTCATTTCAGTGTAGTACCTTGTTTTGAGGTCAAAACAGCAATTCATTCATGTTTAAAATTCTGATCTTCATAATTGCTCAGATAGAGACAGTTTGAGTCAGTAGTAGGAAAGTTTGCAGGTTTTAGCTATGAAGTCACTATGTGGAGGCGGGAAGAACCTTGTTTACATATTATTAGATCTCTCTATTGGCAGGTTTGTCTTCTAAACCCCTCTTTGTTTGGTCCCATTTTGCCAGCCACTATGGAGTTTAAGGGGAACATTCGCTATTATTTTTCTGGTGTTGACTCAACCCTTTCTTCCACATAATGGCTCTTCAGCTGACCTGGGGCTTTGTCTCTGCCCTGGGACATGTGGCCGGCCTGGCTGCCTCACTCTGGGAGACATCTGCTTTGTGGATGCCTGGGGCAAAGACACGCAAATCCAAAGCAGAATAGCTTGTTGTCTGTTCCACACAGCCCTTCGGATCTTTCGGTCTTTTCTTCCCACTCATTTATGGCTATTAGTGTATTACTGTTTAAAGTTTTATAGCTAAAATGCACTAACTGGTAACTGGAAAATAGTTTAAAGTTTTATCCTCTCTCTTCTCCCCCCTTTGCCCCCATTGTGAGTGGGCCTGTGATGGCATAGGAGTGAGTTGATGGCAGATGAACTCCTTTGACGTGAATGAGCAATCAGCAGGGAGCAGCGTAATTGACGTCTGGCAAGTGGAACCCTCTGGTGAAACTGTGTCAGCATCACACAGAGGGGTGATTAGTAAAGTTTAGAAACTTGACACAACTACAAAACCGCGGAGCCCAGCAAAGGCAGAGCATTACTGTGCTTGCTGCCAAGAGGGAATAAAGATGTCTTTTAGAGATGGCAAATACGAGTTCTCTTACTGGAGATGCCCAGCAGCCCCCGTTTGCATACCCAGCTGCAGCTGCTTAAGCTCTGGCACTGGAGGAGCCTGGGTTCCCAAAGCTGCTCACTATTAAGGCAGAAACAGACATTACACGTACGTGTTAAACACACATGCACATTAATACAGGCATGGGCATCATACATGCATTAGGCATATATACATGTTAGCATAGACGTGGACATCATACATGCATGTTAGCACAGATACAAGTATCACACACATCAAAGCACACATGCATGTTAGGTGTGCATACATGTTGATGCAGACGTGGACGTCATCCATGTTAAACGTGATACATGTGTATTAACACAGACACTGCCATAACACATGTATGTTAATGCTAACACAGGCCTCAAACTGTTACACATACATGTTAATGCAGACACAGGCATACATGTGAGGCGTACATGCATGCTAACACAGATACAGACATCAGGTGAGCAACAGGGGCAGCAAAGCTTCCTTCTCTAACTTTGCTCCTTATTTCCTAAGGCTGAATTAAGTATCTCCACTGGCCTTTATTTAGATGCTTTATTAAAATTAATATTATTTTGTTCAAGTCCCAACTACCTCAGGAACTGGGAGTGAAACTACTGGAGTTGCCATTTTTGACTATGAACACTTGAAAGTAAAAACTGGTAAGAACTTTGCCTATAAATTTTTTTTTTAATTCTTTCTCTTACTTATCAATCCCACCTTCTTTTCTTTAATCCTAGTATTTAAAAATCAAGGAGTTATGGAGTTAAGGAAAGGGTATGTACATATACATGTTTTCTCTCTTTTTCCAAGTACATATAAAAATATGAAACAGTCTAATAAACTTCTTTTTGAGAATTACCTACAAAAGCATATTGAAATGCCATGAATCTTGATTGGCATTTTTCTACCTGAGTTATGACTGTATGTCAATAATAAATGGTTATTCCCTTTCTCAGACATATTTTTACATTTTAAATCAATTTCATTGACATATAATTTTTATATAATAAAATGCATGCATTTTAAGAGTCTGCTTTGGTGAATTCAGACAGATATATACTCCCAAGTAACCACCACCCCCATCAAGATACAGAACATTCACATTGCTCCAGAAAGTTCCCTCATGCTCCCTCCCAGTCCATCCCCTCAGCCCCATTCCCAAGTAACCACTGCTCTGCTTTCCATCTTCTTTGTCATTCTGACCCTGCCTTCTTCTCTGACTCTCAGCTAATGTGGCGGAAATCTCCCTCTCCTCGAGTCTGGCTTAATATTCTCCCTCCAGGCCTTTGTAGCAGAATAAATTGACATTCAACCACACATTTATAGTAACTTCTCTTTTTAAAATTAAATTACATTATCCTTCACCATTGTTAAAGACAATAATAATAGTAATCAACACTTGAATTCTCCCTTACAGTTTTTTAAAGGCTGTTACATGATATTTAATATTATCTAATATGATCCTTACAACAGCTCTGTGAGAGATGGAGGCCCTGTGTTGTTAGAGTCTAATCTTAGGGGCCAGCCCTGTGGCCGAGTGGTTAAGTTTGCATGCTCCACTTTGGCGGCCCACGGTTCACCAGTTTGGATCCTGGTCCCAGACCTACACACTGCTCATCAAACCATGCTGTGGCAGCATCCCACATAGAAGAACTAGAATGACTTACAACTAGGATATACAACTATGTACTGGGGCTTTGGGAAGAAAAAAAAAAGAGAGAGAAAGATTGGCAACAGATGTTAGCTTAGGTCCAATCTTCCTCAGGAAAAACAAAATTAGGCTATAGATATTTTTTAAAAAAGAGTTTAATCTTATAGAGAACTCAGAGAGGCTAAGTGACTTACCCAAAGACACACAGTAAGTAAGTCACAGAGCAGGCAGCCAAACCAGTGATGTTCTGGTAAACCAGCTCTGTGGAATTTAATAAGTAAATAAGCCCTGATTTGCAGTGTTTGCCAATTTCTATGGTGTAAACACTCCCATCATAGCCAATGACGTCTCTCAGCCTGGAGTTGGGAAGAGATGCACACCCTTGGCTCTTGCAAAGTGGAAGGAGCTTCAGCTTCACTGAAAAACCCAGGTTTCTGACTCTAAATCTCTTTCCACTCCTCCTTGTGGCCTCTCTACATGAGAATGAATGTATCTCGTATTTTTTATTTATTTATTTTATTTTTAGATTTTTTGCTGAGGAAGATTGGCCCTGAGCTAACATCTGTGCTAACCTTCCTCTGTTTTCATGTGGGACACTGCCACAGCACGGCTTGACAAGCATTATATAGGTCTGCACCCAGGATCCAAACATGCCCTGAAGCAGAAGACATGAACTTAACCACTATGCCACCAGGCTGGCCCTGTATTTTTTATTTTTTTAGGATACTTTGTCATCCTAAAGTTATTTAATTTTTTTAAGTGGTGTCTATACCGATAGCCTCTACTGAAAATCTCTGTCTTAGGCATTGCTTCCCGAGCCATCAAACCCACGCTGGGACTGATTGATCCTCTGCACACCCTGCACATGCCTGACCGGGTGGTCGCCAACAGTGGCTTCGATGTGCTTTGGTAGGTACTAGTGCCACCGGGAGGGGCTTTTTCAGTACCTGGGTCTATGCACAGTAGTTTCTTATTATAAGTACTTGCTAAGCCTTCATTGATTAGTGCTCCACGACAACCCCAGCTTGACTGTCATTATCCCCTTTCCTGGGTGAAAATATTGAAGCTGTAAAGGTTGGTGACTAGGTGAGTCTTGGGTGAGCCAAAAATCTGCTGTTCAGAATGGACCACCCCAGCCACAGCTGCAGCCTCAGGAACTCAGCAATAGGAGCAGTTGGAACTGGCATGCAGTGTCTCAGACCCGCAACACCTACCTCTATGGCTACACTAGCCAGCGATGGCCCAGGGCTGCCTCAGCACGGAAGAGGGCAGGGAAGGGAGCTGACGTTTCCTGAGCTGGACTGTGCTCACCGTGTCAGCACTGCACACACTTCCTCACTTCACCATAGCTCTCTGCCATACGAAAAAGAAACCTGGCTTTGAGATGTTTAGTAACTTGCCCAGAGTCACACCACATCCTCCCTTGGCTTCAGCTGCCATGTGCTGGTGGCTCCTTACTCAGCGTTTCTACCACAGACCTCGCTCGTGAGCTCCAGGCCATTCGTTCCAGCGGCCTGACAGAGGTCCCACAGGCACTTCGGCATTGACCCAAACTACCTTATTTCATCCATTTGCACATGCACATTTTTTTCACATTCTAACATCTCTGAAATCAGAACAAAACTTAAAATCTGTGGCATGGCAGTATCGTTTTCTTCCTCTGGTACATTTTTTAAAATGGTACATCTTATGATGGATGGCGTCTTAAATTTGATGAAATCTGACCATTCTCTTAATCACCCCCACACCTCACAGCTTCTCCTCCTGAGTCCCTTAACTTAGTGAGCAGCAGGACTCAGTATGAACTTTGCCTTTCTCTCATGCCCACACCTAGCCAGCAGATCCTGTCTGTTGTCCAGCTTGAGTCTCTCATATCTGCTCCCTCCTCTCCAGCCTCATTGCTCCCACCGTGTTCAGGCCTGCACCAGCTCTTGCCTGGACAGTGTCCCTGCCTCCATCCCATGGTCCTTCCATCTGTCCTCCATACTGGCCTCAACAAGCTTTCAGAATGCAATGTGACCGTCACACAGATACACATGTGTGCACACGCACATATACACACCTCTACCTTGCAAGTCTTTCAGTGTCTTTCCACAACTAATGTCTGCAAGCCAAATTCCTTTGGCCCTGGAATACTTGGAGAACTCTCTTTCAGTTCCACTGGAGCATTCTCTCCTCGATGGAGCCTTTGCTGACCTCTCTTCCCCTCTCCTCAAGTACAACTGATCCCTCCATCCTTTTTCTCTTTCCTATTGGGTGGCCGATACCTTGCTCTCAGACACCTATTTCTTCACATGCCGATCTCCCTCACTGCGCTGTGAGCTTGGCAAGGACAGAACCATCTTACTCACCTCCCTATTCCCACCCCTTGGCACAGTGGCCATCACATCATAGGTATTCAGTTGGTATCTGTTGAATGAAGTTCACACAAGCAGGAGGCAGCAGAGTTAGCATTCATATCCAGGTCTACCCAAGACCATGGTCTGCTTCTCTCACTACGTTACGCTGCCTGCCAAGAAACTGGAGACAATTGTGTCCAACTCCATCCTGGTCAGTGTTGTCAGTACTTGGAAGAGTTGTGCCCTAAAAACTTGGAAATAAGGGAAATAAGATTTCCCTAACTGGAAAATGCATAATAAATATATAATGGACCAAAGCAGTCACTTTTAAGTAAATGACTTACAGGCCCACTGCCTTCACTCTTGATCAAAGCGGGGAGTGGGCTCAGAAGAAAGGAGGATGATGGTAGTTGCCCTTCCAAGTACTGTCTGAGGGAGAGAACACCTGGCCTGAGGAACCTGCGCCTGAGGCCCGGTGGTCTGTTCTGAAGATGGACATACCCATGTATTCAAGCTTAGAGGCAGTGCCCCTTGTTAGGACTCCATGGGCCTTCTGATCATAAATTGGCATCCATAGGACTTGCTGATAGCAAGAAAAGGTGCCATCTGGAAGACTCAGGTATCTGTCCCCCTCAGCAGTTACATTTCCCATTGTAAATCAACAATCAGACTTCCAGATTTTACACATAGTTTCTGTGGGCTCAGCTCAGCGAGTCTGCCCCTGTGAGACAGATCTGCTCTTGGGCTCAGAATCGAGATGCATGCAGGGCGGAGGTCTGACCCTGCGCCTCCGAGGACTCATCGCTGCCCTGTCCTCCCCACGTGGACACCTCATTCTTGCATTGCTCACAGACTCCCTGTTTTGAACCATAACGTCATAGTACCCATCTGCCAACTAATTTAAAAAGAAGTGCTAAGGCTTTGTTCAAAACATGTTATCTGTTTCTCACATGTATAAAGAGAATAAATTCTCCATTCTAAGATTGAAAACTATAATTCATGGAAAAAATGTTTCATGTCATGTTGTTCTCCCAGTGCATCATTGATCTAGATGGTTCTGTTTAGTCTCATCTTTTCAGTTGATTAGCTAGAACTGATGGCAGGCCAGTAGGTGGAGGAAACTCTGAAGCCTGGTTCTTGGAATAGCCAACCCTGAGTTTAGGGCATATAAAAAAAATTGCATTTTTTTTCAGGCCAAGAATTAGTAATACTGGTGAATTATAAGTTTTAGAATGTGCTGGGCACTATTTAAGTACTTTACATATATTAACTCATTTAATTTTCACAGCAGCTCCATGAAGACGTGCGATTATTTATCCCCGTCTTAGAGTCACATGGAGGGAAGTGACTCCCCCCAGTCCTGTAGCAGGAAGGTCTGGTGCCAGGATTTACATCTGGGCGACTGACCCCAGGGTTTCTGTTCTCATGCACTGCACCAGACACTTAACAGGAGGCTAGTGTAACTATGACCCTCCTTGGGTAATATGGTATTTGATGAATACAAGGTAAAAAATGGTAATATATTTTACAAGGAAATCATTTTTTAGATTCAGTGCTTTTCTTCGTGACTCAAATGTTTAAAAATTCAACATCATAAAGATTTATTTGTACCAGAAAGGGGCCATATGTAATCTTATACTTACTGGTCAAAAAACACTGTAGTGCTGTTAATGTAAACTTCACTGTGCTAATTTTGATAATAAGCAGTGATTCTTGTAGACACGAGGCTGACTAGTGGAGTGTGTTGTGACTATCACTGCTACATAGCACATCCACAGTGGACTGAGTACCGAACGTTTCCCAGAGGTTTATAATCTGAATGGAGGGAGGAAGGAGGACAATGCTTTCAATCTGTGTTTTAAATATTTCTTGTTAGCCACGCCCTAGAGTCCTACACTGCCCTTCCCTACCACATGAGGAGCCCCTGCCCTTCAAACCCCATCACACGGCCCGCATACCAGGGCAGCAACCCAATCAGCGACATTTGGGCAATCCACGCGCTGCGGATCGTTGCTAAGTATCTGAAGAGGTATGTCGCCCGGAGGGGATAGAAACAGAAAAGAGAATCCACATTCCACCGTCACATAAAATGTTGTGTGCCAGAACCTGAAATATCCTGAGCAAGCGTGTTCCACAAAAGATCAGGCAGGGGACATGGAGAAGCAGCAGAGACCAGCAAGCTCTAGGGGGATGAAAGGGATGGGGAGGGAGCCACTTGAAGACAAATGAAAACTGCATCCTTCAGTCTGAAAAGACCAAGGCTGCAAGGGGACAAAATATGAGCCCCTGATTCATGAAGGACGCAGTTTGAAGGTTTATTCAACAAAGCCTCAAAACCAAAGCTAGGACGAGGGGAGACGTCCTTCGAGATTTGGCTACCAAGGGCAGAAATGAGAACCACAGAGGCGGGTGTTGGCTCTGCCCACCCAGGCCCTGTCCAAAGGCACAGGAAATCGACCCATCGAGCAAACTCACATGAACTAAATTTAGGAAAGAAATGCGTGGAGTTGTCTGTCCCAGGAGATATAAAAGGCTTCCTAAAAGGTTTGAAAGATTCATGAATGCCATAGCCATGATAGGCTCCTGAGGGAGCAAAGATAACGAGGTAAAGAACCCAGGCTTGTTAGGCCTAGATGGGAGAGCTGTGCTCCTCTGGCCTCGAGCGGGTGGCAGTGGGGAGGGGACTTGGACTGCATTTTCTAGCAGAGCAGGGGCAGGGACACGGAACTATTTCAGGCTCATGGAGACCATCAGGGAGCACGGCAGCCTTTGACTGCATAGACCCTGGTACAGACAATGGTCAGCCCTTGTGTTTGACAAGGACAGAAGGCTTGGCAGAGCAGCAGTGGGAGGCAAGGGGGTCAAATGGACAGAGGAAAGGCTGAAGCTCCATCATCTGCTATTTTATCTTGTTATTCAGGGAATAAGGAACTAACATTGGGTTTTGGAAAGGAGACACAGAAGCCTGACCGTTCCAAATGAAAGGGAAAAAAAGATGGTGGCACTCTTATTTCATAACAGGAAGCATTACTCCAGGCAAAGTCACAGAAAAGCAAGTGAGAAGCCGTGCGCTTGGCAGTCTCAGGCTTCCTCCCTGGGGCAGGGTCTCCAAGCAGTGTGCAGGGAGGCTGAGCTGCAGAAAGGGGCCTTTGAGAATTTGCTTTTCCAAAGTGCCGTTGGGGACATGCAGAGCAAGCAAAGGCTTGTCCTACAATAACATCCCACTTCCACAATAATAAATATTAAAATAATGTGCAGTTTCCACAGATTCCAAAAGAGGTCTCCAGTGGGTCCAATTTGGGACAGTGTCACAGAAAGAAAGATGGCTGAGCAGACTGCATTTGGCCTGCAGGTTGCCTGAGGCGACGGGGACGCACTTCAGGGAACCAGTCTGGGCCCTGTGCCTTCTGAGTAAATGTTTACTCCAAGCCCATTCATGGCTGCAGTCAAGGTCATTGACAGATGAAGAAGAAGAATGAGTCTCAGGGCCCTTTTCTAGAGCAGCTCTCACCATCCAAGGGTCAGTGGTTGGCTTCCTCTGGCACTTTTATCACGTGAGCAGCCTGACAGCATGTTTATTATGCCTTTCTGATACCGTTGATGAGAAAATATGTTTCTCTTCCGTCTTCCTTTAGAAAACAAGACGTTGTTTGAACAACTTGCCTAATTTTTCTTCCTACCGAGTAGCATTTCTTTTTTTCCAGATCTTTCCCTAAGGCGGCTCTTTATTCAGTAGGAAATGCCAGTGTTGATGTGTTATTGTTAGGTGTTTATATCATCCACAGGGCTGTCAGGAATCCTGATGATCTGGAAGCGAGGTCTAACATGCACTTGGCAAGTGCTTTCGCTGGCATTGGCTTTGGAAATGCCGGGGTTCATCTGTGGTGAGCGAATCTGAGATTTTATTTCTTCACCTAAGCTATTACTTTAAGATTTTAAAAAAATGTTTACAATTTAGGACAGGTGGTAAGATTTAAATATGCTATAGAAAGAAGAAATTTAATTTAAGGTCCCAGAATATTTTCTTAATTCAAATGTAGTTTATTGGATCATAGATTTTTTTTTTGGTAACAGCTTTATTGAAATATAATTCACACACTATATAATTCACTCATTTACAATATGTAATTCAGTGGTTTTTTTATAGTTACAGAGTTGTACAGCCATTACCACAATCAATTTTACACATTTTATCACTCTAAAAAAAAATCCCATACCCCTTAGCTATCACCCACCAATCCTCCTATACCCACCCGTCTTAAGCAGTCTTTTTTTTTCCGCCATTTTTTTTTTGAGGGAGATTAGCCCTGAGCTAACATCCACCACCAATCCTTCTCTTTTTTGCTGAGGAAGGCTGGCCCTGAGCTAACATCTGTGCCCATCTTCCTCTACTTTATATGTGGGATGCCTGCCATAGCCTGGCTTGATAAGCAGTGCGTAGGTCCTGCACCCGGGATGCAAACTGGTGAACCCCAGGCTGCCAAAGCAGAACACGGGAACTTAACTGCTGTGCCACTGGGCTGGCCCCTTAAGTAGTCTTAATTTACTTTCTGTCTCTACAGGTTTGCCTATTCTGGACATTTCATATAAATGGAATTATATAATATGTGGTCTTTTGTGCCTGGCTTCTTTAACGTAGCATAACGTTTCCATGGTTCATCCATGCATGTATCAGTACTTCATTCTTTTTTATTGCCAAATAACATTCCATTGTATGGATATACCAAATACCTTTCATCAGATGATGGACATTTGGGTTGTTTCCACTTTTTGGCTGTTATGAATACTGCTGCCATAAACATTCATGTACAAGTTTTTGTGTGGACGTATATTTTCATTTCTCTTGAATATATATACCTAGGAATAGAATTGCCGGGTCATATAGTGCCTCTACGTTTAAATTTTGAGGAACTGCCATATTGTTTTCCACAGTGGCTACACCATTTTACATTCCCACCAAAGTGGACGAGGGTTCTGATTTCTCCACATCCTTGCCATATGTCATGGATTTTTAAAACCTCAAATGCAGGGTTTTTTTCCTCCTGATCTCTCACAAAAAGAGAAGGATCAGAATCTTTGTCAATAGCCCAGAATTAATCTTTTTGATCAGAAATTTGTTGTTATGTTGCCTTAAAATTGAATACCAATGAACACTGAGAATTAAGAATAGGTCTTTTCTAGGGAGGGTGCAATGAAAAAATCACCCTCAAACTCTGTTGCTGAGAGAAGCATAGATTGGCACCACCTTTCCAAAAAGCAAGTGATGAAAATCTACCCAGAGCTTGAAAATGTTTATACCCTTTGACCCACTAATTTTACTTCTAGAAATGTAGCCTAAAGAAATAATCATGATATGATCAAAGAATTTCCTTTTAAGGATATTCACCTAAGTGTTATTTATAATTGAAAATTTTAGAAACAACCTAAATTTCCAACAGTCTGGGAATGGTAAACTAAAGTTCAGTACTCAAAGAATAAAATAAGGCTATTAAAAATAGTGTTTTAAAAGAATAGAAAATGATATGGGGGGCTGGCCCCGTGGCCGAGTGGTTAAGTTCACGTGCTCTGCTGCTGGCAGCCCAGTGTTTCGTTGGTTCGAATCCTGGGCGCGGACATGGCACTGCTCATCAAACCACGCTGAGGCAGCGTCTCACATGCCACAACTAGAAGGACCCACAACGAAGAATATACAACTATGTACCAGGGGGCTTTGGGGAGAAAAAGGAAAAAAATAAAATCTTTTAAAAAAAGAAAGAAAAAAAAAGAAAATGATATGGGAAAATGTTTATAAAGAATATTAAATAACAAAAGCAATGTTTAAGACTGTATGCCCAATGTGATCATAAATTAAAGATATGCATAAAAAGACTAGAAGAAAATATTATATAAAGGTTATCTTGAGGAAATAGGATTATGGATAATTTTTATTTTTTACAAAGAACATATATACAACTGTTAAACTGAAATATTGGATATTGTTAGAAAGGTACTTTGGAAAGCTACATGAACCCCTTCATGTCATGAAAGGACACTAAGCAATAATTTTCCTAATACTGTGGAGCCTGAGCAAGGCAAAGCACATTGCTAAGCACCCAACAACTCAGAGAACTGATAGCTTCTGCTCTGCCTCCTGAAAGAGAGTAGGCAAAGAGTACCTTTTTTTGGATAGGTAGTCATACAGTTCACCAAAATACGTCATCCTTCTATGAAATGTAAATCTTTTGGTGAATAAGCACAAAGTCATCTAATAACCGACATTAAAAGACTTATAGACCATTTTGCTATTCTAAAGCATTTCATTTTTAATATATTAATTGTAAATATATTAACTTCTCATAATGTATATCTTCTGGGTCATCTAGTAAACGATAACATTGTCCTATTTGTTCACTAAGAATTCAAGAGGATATAAAGAGTTTTTCCATTAAAATAAACCACAAGAAAAACCCACAAATAAAAACCATGCTGCCTTTTCTTGATAGCCTTTCAGGCTAGAATAGTCATTTATGATTCAACTCCATTAGTATGTAACATTTGAAAGGATGTTTCAATTATTGGCGGGAAGGATCACTGGCGGGCCATGCTTGCATGTCTAATGCAATACATCTTGGCTCGTAAAACTCCCACCAACATCGTCAGCTTGTGCAGGAGCATGTTGCCAAGGCAGTGCAGAGCTAAATGGAAAATGCATGCTCTGAAGCTTATTAAAGAAATTTCAAAGTGAATTCTCAATTTCTTCAAGATAATAAGGTTAACCAACGTGTTTGGGGAGCAACTTCTGCATCAACACTTTTTAATGGCGTACAATTCTATGGAGCGTTTATATTTGAATATTTCAGAAGTTTTGTTAATGATAGACCAAATGTCAAATGCATCATAATATATCTTTATATCAAAGAAAATGGAATGTATAACTTTGTGAGAGAACAATATTGTCAAGAGACTGTGAAGGGCTGTCCCATAAGAGTATCTTTGTTTTGTTAACTTGAATTTCTGATATCTATATGTCAACATAAGGACTTTCTTTCTTTTCTAGCCATGGAATGTCTTACCCAATTTCAGGCTTAGTGAAGACATATAAAGCAAAGGATTATAATGTGGATCACCCACTGGTGGTAAACTCATAATAAATTCTTTGATTAGATCTTATAGTCTTTGCAATTACCATAAATGTATTTGTCAATTCTTGATTACTTGGAGTAAGCTTGATTATAGGGTAAGGTAATTTAATATCTAGAATGTGCAGGTTAAAGACCGGCATTGCCCCATCGGTCACCATGTTTCGTTTCTCTCCAGCCTCACGGCCTTTCTGTGGTGCTCACCTCCCCAGCGGTGTTCTCTTTCACGGCACAGATGTCTCCTGAGAGGCACCTGGAAACAGCAGAAATATTGGGTATGAATCATTACTCATAAATCTGTGACCACATATGTGGAACATTTCCTAGGGTTGCTTCTAAAGATAAACCATGAAGGATAATACCTATAAATGTTGCTTTGAGATAGTTTAATGATAAAATGTAAGAAACCTGCCCAAAGTCCTGTCTAGCACTAAAATTCTGTAATTTTGTTTTCAATGGCCCATTAACAATCAAATGGAACAAAATATTGCTTATGTTAGGTTTGTAGTAATAATATTTCCACTGTTTTCATCCCTAAGGAAAGTGAAACTCTTTATATACTATTAATGTTATAATTGGCTTTTGCTATGTTTAATAGGTAATAAAATGAATCTAACTTAGGAAGTAACAGTAAATTCCCAATTATAGAGAATCTAAATTACTAGAAACTTTATAAAGAGATCCCAAAAGAAGAATTTGTTTGCTGCTCTGTGGAATAAATAATGTCTCTAATAAGATATCCACAGTGCCTTTTGGATCTTACAAGAAATAAGATTGTATTAAGGATAGCTTTCAGTTAAATAAAATTTTGGTATTTTTCTAAGACGAGAACTCTTTTAAGTAGACTTGAGTATTTGATTAACTTTCAAAACATCTATTCCTCTAATTGTGTGTAGGGTAGGAAGGGAAAGGCTAAAAAGAAAACTTCATTATGCTCTTCTAGCACCAGCCGTTGGAGAGATTATTTCCAAGAAGGTAGGAATGACCACAGGCATCCTTCTGTGTGTGCTGCTTCCCTTCCACTTCTCTCTCACACTCTGACATTGGGGCTTTTGCAGAGTTCCAGGTGCTGTGCCGGGAATGTTAATGAAAGAAACCCGGGGCAGAGAAGCAGTGCCGGGGGCTTGATCTCCCAGCTTGTGCTGCCGGAAATGTGGTGCCGACTGTACCAAGGATCTTGTATTCCTGTTCCCTTTTGGACTGAGGATGTTGTTCAGCCAATTGTTGGGACTCAGCTGCCTTTGTAAATATGCAAACAGTGTAAATGGGAAGGAGCCCAAGTAGTAGGCTAGATGTATGGTGAAAGAGAAATTCTTAGAGAACTTAAAGCTGACATTCCAGGCAACTCACAAAATTAGTGAGAGAGCAATGCCTCTGTTAGACAAAACCCAGGCTGAAAGAGCCCACTAATTCTTTCTTCTTGCATAGGAAATTTTGTTTATTATTATTCCATACTTAGCTGTTAAGTATTTTGATTCTCTATGTAATCTTAGATTTTCTTAGCTTTATAGCGATTTATTCTCTTTCCTACCGTCTCTTTTTTTCTAAAACGTTTCATAGGAAACTCAGAGGTTTTGATGGTGTGTTTTATGGCAGCAATCCCAGGAATATAAAAACCTCATAAACCCTGTATCATGTGTTGCCTCTCCACCTAATCCATATTGTAACGGTGGCTGTGGACTACAGACTGGTCTTCTCAGGCAAGGTTTACCTTCCATCCAGCTGCTCTTCCAACTAGTCCAGTATCTGGTTCTATTTAAACCTTTTCCTAGATTACTAAAACAGTTCTCACTGTCACAGAAGAGAAAGATCAAAGCTGATTCAATCATGTGCTTCAGTATGGAGGTGAACCATACATTCTAGTCTCCTTTTGGACAATACAGAGAAAGTGGACTTGGACTACAGCATGAGGCATTTTGGATGATAAATAATACTATATTCCCTTTGTAGAGTGCTTCACTCCCTGGCAGTGAATGTATTCAATAGAATAGATGGAGGGCAGGGGTGCTAAGGGTTTGGGATCAGCTCCTGGAAACCTTCACTGCTATGCTGCCTAAAGGCAAACTCTGGGCTCTTCCAGATTGACGTCTCCATGATTTTGTATATTGTTATTAATTCTATCCAAATTTTGCCCTTACAGATCTCCAACCCTTGGCAACCTTCTTCCACTTTCGCCAATATCATTATTATCTGTGTATTAAATATTGTTTTCTCAGTCTTCATGTCCTTCATTCTGTCTGACTGGTTCTGTAATATTTATTTAGACGAACCTTCTGCCCTGCCCTTTGGCAACAGACTCCAAAATAAAAAGTTTTAACTATAGAGAGGAAATATTTTCTTCTGTGGCCACACATACTCTGTTCTTGTCCTTTTCCTCCTTTTCAGCAGTTAATGTTGGAGTTTTTGTACTTATATGTATCCTCGTCTCACAAGGTGTTTGCAAAGGGTTTGTCTTCTGTTCCTAAGAGGTTGCTGTGAGAAAAGACGTTGAACACACCTACCTCTAGATGTCAGCAAATTCCAAGCCTTGACAGTTACATAAGCTGTGTTTTCTCCTACAAATGCTCCTTCCTCCTCATGCAAACACCAGCCTTCTTTCTTGGTCTTTTTCCTGTGCCTCTTTTCTTGGCTCTGTTCTCTTCTTCCCACCACACAGGGGGCGAGCAGCCCATTGGAAATGTGAGAGCCAAGTTAGCCGCCCCAGCTGACTTCTCTGCAGAGGTTCGCCGGGTTCCACAGGCTGGCCTGGCCCCATCTGTCTTCTGCGGGGTTGACCGCTGGGCAAGCCTCCATGTGAAGGCACAGCTGTGCTCTTGTCCTCAGTGTCAGGGAGCCAGCAGTAGGTTATATATTCAGCTATCTTGTGACTGAATTACACCCAGGGCCAGCTTCCTCCTCTCTCTCCAGTCAGTGCTTTTTGTCTTGTAGGAGCTGACACCCACACTGCCAGGATCCCAGATGCTGGGCCTATTTTGGCAGACACACTCCGGAAATTCTTATTCGATCTGGATGTTGATGATGGCCTAGCTTCCATTGGTTACTCCAAGGCTGATATCCCCGCATTAGTGAAAGGTACACTGCCCCAGGTAAGAGACACAGCGCATCTTTACTCCCTTCTAAGAAGCATGAAGCTAAGGGAAGACATGGTCCATTTGAGACGTTTTAGGGGAGATGAAACCCACGGGTCCTCTGGCAGCTCTCAGTCCTCCTCCACACCAGGCAGCAGCTCTCCCCTTCCCCTGTGGGAAGGGGCCAAGGCTCCCTCACCTTAAATTCTTCCATAAAATTGTGGCTTATGTGAAGTTTTCGTGATGTAACTAAAATGATCCTTTATAAAAATTCAAGGGAAAACCAACCAAATTTATCTTGAGCTTTGGCAAAATTTCCCTTTTCTCCATTTCTGCTCTTTCAAGAGTCCCCTATAAAAGCATGTGAAGCTGTTCCAAAGGGCCACTAATATTATTTTCTGTTATAAAGAGTTACAAATTCCTACTATTTTGTGAAAAATAGACATGGCCTTTAAATTAAGACTATTACAAAACCACTTTTTAACATACTTGGGAGAGTGTATATTTTATACATATACATATGTGTACATATCTGTGTTACTTTGGGTCTTATTTCATTTTTTAAATGTTGCTAAAGAATTTAAACTGAGCTGCCATCTGTTATTTGGTAGAATCAAATAGACGTAGTTTCCCTCCTAAGGTTCTCATGAAGAGCATTTATCCCCCATTGGATCTCTCTCTTCCGTTTAGGATCAGATACCCATGTGCTATATAGCATCAGATCCTAATAGGCCAAGACCCTGTTCACTGCAGTTCACTATACAATAGAGAGCCAGAGCCGTGAACGCTCTGTTTGTGGACCACACCATGCTCACCATGTCCAGAGTGCTCGTTGAGTCCTCCTCCCCAAATGGGAAACAGAAGGATCACTTAAACCCTATGAAGATATGAGGGTAAGGTGCTTCTGCCCAAAGTTCAGACGTTGACGGATCTATCCCTGACATTAGAACAAAGTTCACATCTGGAATATCCACTCACACAGCACCCTACTAACCACAAGTAACAGTGCTTTTCCCTCACTCCACTCCAGTTAAGCAAGGCCTCACACTAGCTTCTTCCCCACTTGGCAAGTGCTTAGAATGTTGAAGACCTCACCACTCACATAAGATAATATTTGTATGGATTGGGTTCACAGACTCATAGGTCTTCAGGAGCCAGGTAGGTAATAGCAGTGAACAAAGTAATTTAAGGCAATAGGGAATGGTGGGGACTTTGGTGAGCTGGAAAGCACATGATCCACCTCCTTGGGTAAGTCCCTTTTCAGCTACAATTTGTTACCTCCAAGCAGCAATTCAGGTCCCAGTGTTGGTAGAACTTCCAATTTTCAAGAAAAATCAGCAATCTGGATGTTTGTGTTGAATTCTTTGATTTCCCAATGCACAAGCAAACATGGTCCATGGGCCACCAGTTTCCCTGATTTAGATTCAGGCCCAGTGGACTCACTTGCATCTAAAAATATAAATGAATGAGAAAAAGAGGAGTTTGCAAGTGTAGCAGAGCCCCTAGGCTCACAAACCTTTAGTTCTAACCTACAAGTTGAAGGGACTAAATAGCCAAAACATATGACCGTCGCATTTATTTTATCCAAACTGACTAGACTGTAAGTTCCATGGGGGCAGGAGCCTGTCTGTTTTGCTCATCTATCCTCTACTGCACCTGGCATGGGCTAGTAAACACGTTAAATGAACACATACTGACAGCCCTCTCCTCCTACAGCTTCTGTCCAGGTAGGCTTAATGGCTGAATGGTGGTAACTCTCTGAGATGATGCCGTAACTTAATAGGATTCAACCAATGACAAGGAGCCATGAAAGCCTGTCCAGGGACACCAGAGACTAAGTGGTCACCACGATTTTGATGTAGCCTCTGCCTCTTAGAGCATGGTGCCAGAGAGAATGTCCATTTTGCAAAGGGTCCTCTGAAAAGTTCTGCTTGTTTAGCCAAGGAAAGTGTTCAGGTATATGAGTTTGTCAACCTCCAAGAATGGGATCTATGATTTTCAAATGAAACTGTATGATATTCTTGGCCATTTAATTGCTGGTAGCAATGCATCTTCCAGCCATCAGCAGACAGTGGCAAGTGTTTACTGTTTTACTTCTGCTGTGCTCAGACTTTCACTTTCAGAAGCTGTTCCAGACAGCAGCAGATCCAGACTAACATTTGAGACCATCCACTAAAATCGCAAGTTAATTAGATATCATTCTGAATGCCTCAGTGCACATGTCATACTGGGAAATCACAGAGAGCAAAACCTTAATTAGGCAAAACTGACTTCTTAGTTTCACAAAAGATGCAAGGTAAATTGAATCTTTTGAATACAAGTCATGTCTATAAAGCAGGAAGCCAGGATTTCTCAAGCTGTATTCCTAAAGCAGCCCAAAGATATATGCTGCCTTTTTTTCCCTTTGAACATGTTTTTGTGATTGGGAGAAACATAGTTAATTTTAATTAACTGACACTAGTTCCATTTTGGAGGCAATGTGATAGAGAGAGAGAGTTCACAGGACTTTACAAGGAATCTTAGCAATAAGCTTGAATATTTTGCAGATGAAGAATGACTATGGGGTTTTTGTTTCTTTTTGGTGGCAGTGAACGTTTTACAGGAATGCTGTGGCAACTTCAGACTTTTCCACATGCGGCAGACTATTCTTCACCTATTAGTATCCACAGGATTTAAGGCAGTGAGAGGTAGTGATTCCTTCAAAGAACTTTGCCAAAAAGTTTATGTCGTGTAGTTGACTTTTGATAAAGCTTCTTTTATGTTCAGGAACGGGGGATCACTTTTCTCTGGAAGGAACAACTAGGCCAGTATTCTTGACCAAACACCACATCCCATACTGTGGCAGCAAATAGCAGCCCTGTGTACAGAGGCTTCCAACCGCCATAGCCAGGCTGCAAGGGAGCAGGCAAGAATAAATTAATCTTCCAAGCTTGATTTCTGAAACCTCTGGAAAGAAACATTTACATTTCAAATCCAAACATTTCATTACTGAGGAGAGCTGTCTACCAAAATGAGCACTTCCACTCCCTGGCAGACAGGCCAGCTGAAATGTTGTTATTTTATGAATGTGCTAAAAGTAGTAGTCTGAATTTATTTCAGTGCCCACGTTAATCAGCTGTCCTGCGGTCTTACACGTCTATAAATAATAGTGCATTGCTGAACACATCTTAACTCTGAGAGTTTAGTTTTGTGTGGTATAGATGATATGTGTGAAGATATATCACAAGTTTACATGCTTGTTCCCTTTTAACTAATCACTGGGGGTTAGAAATGTGAAAGAGAAACTCAGCTCAGCTTGGCCTGAAGTATTTCTGAGAGTCCTGAACTGCCCTACCAGTGATGAACAGGATCATTTTAAGGGCCTTTGAGCTCATCAGGTAAGACTGTCTCCATTATAAACAGAATAATGTGGCAGTAATCTTCAGCCATAGCAAATGCTGAACTCCAGTTCATGACCCTGCCACAAACATATACGTAGGTCACCATGAACAAGTCTCTGCCTTGCTATGGATTTTCAGAATTCTTTAGGATCTCTAAAAGATCTGCTGGGATGTAAAATTTTACCATGGCTTCATCAGCGTTGCCCCCGTTCTTCTTCCGTCTGTCTATCTATCCATCCTTCTTTGTTTATTTATTATTTTAATTGTGGTAAAATATACCTAACATAAAATTTACTATTTTAACCATTTTTAATTGTACAATTCAGTGCCATTAATTACATTTACAATGTTGTGAAACCATCACCACTACCCATTTCCAGAACTTTCTAATCCCAAATAGAAGCTGTGCTCTGTTGTTTAATGATAAATAATAACTTGCCGTTCTCCCCTTCTCCCAATCCCTGGTAAGCTCTATTCTACTTGCTGCCTTTATGAATTTGCCTACTCTAGGTCCTTCATATAAGTGGAATCATACAGTATTTGTCCTTTTGTGTCAGCCCTATTTCACTTAGCAAAATGTCTTCAATCTTTCAGAATTTCATTCCTTTTTATGGCTGACTGATATTCCATTGTATGGATCTAGCATATTGTGTTTATCCATTCACCCACAGATAGACACTTGGGTTGTTTCTACCTCGTGGCTATTGTGAACAGTGCTGCTATGAACAGTAGTGTATAAGCATCTATTTTAGTCCCTCGTTTCAATTCATTTGGGTGTATACCTAGGAATAGAATTGTTGGATCACCTGGTAATTCTGCCTTTAACTTTTTTGAGGAACTGCCCAACTATTTTCCGTAGCGGCTGCACCATTTGACATTCCCACCAATAATGCATGACAGTTCCAGTTTCTCCACATCTTCACCAACACTTGTTATTTTCCCTCCTCTTTTTTTCTTTTTTTTTTTTGATAGCCATTCTAATGGGTGTGAGTGGTAACTCTGTGTTTTTGACTTTTATTTCCCTAATGACTAATGATGTTGAGCATCTTTTCATGTGCTTGTTGGCTATTTGTATATCTTCCTTGGAGAAAGGTTTATTCAAATCCTTTGGCTGTTTTTGAATTGGATTGTCTGGGGGTTTTTGTTGTTGAGTTATAGAATTATTTATATATTCTGGATATTAATCCCTTATCAGATATACAACTTACAAATATTTTCTCCTCTTCTGTTATCTTTTCACTCTCTTGATAGTGTCCTTTGATGCATAAAAGCTTTTAATTTTGACATAGTCTTATTTATCTGGGTTTTTTTTCGTATTGTTGCCAGTGCTTTTGGTGTCATATCCAAGAAATCATTGCCAAATTCGATGTCATAAAGATTTCCCCCTGTTTTCTTCTAAGAATTTTAAAGTGTTAGCTCTTACATTTAGGTCCATTTTCAGTTAATGTTTATATACATTCTTTCTTCTTTTCATTCTTCATTTTACCTGACGAGTACTTAGTGAGGTCTTACTATATAACCATGCATTGTATGGGATACAGTGAAGAGGAGAATAAAGTCCTTCCCCCCATCATGGAGCTACGTTCTAGTGAGGGGAGACAGACAATGGACATCTAGTCTTATCTATAAATATGATACAAATGAAATTATTTCAGATAATGATTAGTGATATGAAGGAAAACCTGGGTGATTTCATGCAGGACAGTGTGGAGGGAACACCAGCGAGGGTGGTCAGAGAAGGCTTCTGACTGGAGGTGGAGGCAGCCACGTTAAGATCTGGGAGAAGCATTGTAGGCAGAGGGGAAAGGCCCTGAGACAAGGTGAAGATCAGCATTTTCATGGGACTGAAGGTACCGTAGGACTAAGTGAGATGAGGTGATGGGAGAAGAGTCAAAGCTGGGACAAGAAGCAGGGCCAGATCAGGGTGGCGTTCGAGGTGTGGTCTTGTTCTAATTGCAATGGGAAGTCATTGGAGAGCTTTAAACCAGGGAATTGTGTGATCAGACTCCTGGGGAAAAAATCACTCCAGCTGCTCTGGAAGGAATGACCTCTAGGGGGCGAGAGTGGAGCAAAAGTGGAAACAGACCTTTAAGAGGCCTTTGAAGTAGGACAGGAGAGTGAGGGTGACAGTGTCGGTTATGGTGGAACCAGAGGTGAGAAGAGGTTGGATTTGGGATTTATTTTGGAGGTAGATCTGACAGACTTGCTGATGGATTTAACATGTAGGGAGGGGAAAGAGGAATCAAGGATGACCCCTAGGTTTTTGCCTGAATGATTGGGTGTCATTTCTGAGAGGAGGAAAATGGGAGGCAGGGGGCACCAGAGTTCTATCTTGTGTAAGTGAATTTTGAGATGCCAGTATTCCCCCTCCCACCATCTTTATTAATTAACAAATTAATTAATTAACAAATAACTGTTGAGCACCCGGGTACTGTGTGTCAAGCACTCCAGTAGGTGCTGGGCGTAGAATGAACACAGCCCCGCCCTCATGGGGCTGCCCTCCTCTACCAGGTATGCTCCCAAACAAGTGCTTATCATGAGAAAACAGACCAAGAGACCCAGGAAAATGGAACCAAAAAACTGGCATGTGTCTTAATTTCACTTAGGCCCAGAAATTTGGGCATAGGGTGGTCATTATAATATCTTTTAATTCTCTGTCCCAGAGGGATCTTGGAGCCACTGACGGGCGTATAAATAACAATAGGATGTGCTGGCTACCTTTGCTGACTTGACTCAACAATCATTGGAGAAATTAAGCAAGTCACTGAATTCATTTGGGAAAGTAGAGATAAAACCTTAGTTAATAGTAAAGAAGGAGTCACTTATTGTCCGTAGCCTGAAAGTTAATGTCCTAATGAAGTCCGTTTGAATATACCTTAACTCCAAGTTGCAAAATCTACAGTCTTTGAAGTCAGACAACCCAGTTCTGTTTTCCTTGGCAGCACCGGCTACGCCTGGGACAGTGCTCTCTGCACAGGGCGAACCTGGCAGAGGCTGCTGACCAGCATGTTTTGTCATCATAGGAAGTGTTTTTCCCGAGGTTGGTTTGGTTCTGTACATTTGGGCAGAAGACTTGCCAGGGCCTAAGACAAGGGCGATGGCTTTTGAAAGCTTCCTAGGAAAGAGGCACCACTTGATAAACTTCTGAGTTGGGGATCCGCTAGTACAAAGCAACAAGAAATATGATTTTTAAAGATATGGCTATTATCAAGTCATTGTTTCTTGTGACCAAGTTCATTTACATAACCTAGTAGCCTTTACAAACTGTCTTTTCAAAGCCCTGGATAACTCCTTTTGTTTACTGTTTCAGGAAAGGGTCACCAAGCTTGCACCACGCCCTCAGTCAGAAGAGGATCTGTCTGCCCTGTTTGAAGCTTCAATGAAACTGTATTAGGTTTTGTTTTCACTGAACTGGGAATTCAGAATTACCATTGGCCATCACAGTTATGAAGACAGAAGCTGATCCAGCCAGAGCTTTGACTTTTCGTCTCCACAGATAACTTACCTGTTTCCAGTTGTAATATGATATAAATTCATCCTGCAGAAGATTCCCTGATGCTCAAAGTCAAGCTGCTTCCATAAAACAGGCTGGACAAGTGCCCACCATATCAGACCTTGGGCCCGACTTCAGGCGTCCATGTTCCTGCCCCAAACCCCACAGATTGCCACTGCTCCATTTATCAAATGGGCAAAAACTCAGTATCTGTCAAATGTAAACGCACATATCCTGTGCCCAGTAATCACATGTCTAGAAATTTGTCCTATAGAACTAACACAAGTGTGTAAAGAAACATGGCCAGGATGTTTCAGGAAGCACTTTTTCTAATAATAAAAGATTTAGGGGCCGGCCCGGTGGCGCAGTGGTTAAGTGCGCACATTCTGCTTCTCGGCGGCCTGGGGTTCGCCGGTTCGGATCCCAGGTGCAGACATGGCACTGCTTGGCAAAAGCTATGCTGTGGTAGGCATCCCATGTATAAAGTAGAGGAAAATGGGCATGGATGTTAGCTCAGGGCCAGTCTTCCTCAGCAAAAAGAGGAGGATTGGCAGTAGTTAGCTCAGGGCTAATCTTCCTCAAAAAAAAAAAAAAAAAGATTTACAAGAACCTAAATATTCGTTAATAGTATATAGATAACTAAATCATATTATATTAAACAATGGACTGCTATAGTGCTATTAATAAGAATGAGGTAAATCTATTGGGAATATGTCCATGATATACTGCTAAGTTGGAAAAAAGTAAGTTGCAGAACAATTAGTATGGTCTGATTTTTACTTTTTTAAATTATACATAAATCTATGTCTATATATATAGAAAAGAAGGATACACATCAAAATATTAAAAATTTACACATCAAAATATTGAAAGTTGTCACTGGAGAAATGGAATTTTGGGTATAGAGAATTAAGAGAAAATGTTCACTTTGTATTTTGTCATTTTATAAACATCTGTATTGTTTGGATTTGTTACAACAAGCATATATTTTCTAATTTTAAAAGGGGGGAGAGAAAATAAAGAAAAATATCATTTTACTGTCTTAGATCAGTTTCATCTTATTTTTCAAAAATACTGGTAACTGGTGTTTAAAGGTGAAAAAAATCCAAAAGAGTAAAATATTAGAGGCTTATCCTCTGGTGAATAAATTGTTATTCGAGAAAAACACTAACATCCTACATGGTGATTCCCTCTTTGGAAAAATGTTTCTGATGCTCAGAATAAATTAATTCAAAAGCAAGGAGTGTTGTAGGTTACAGATAGCAGCCTTGCGAGTAAAATCCAGGGAGCATGATCCCCTGCCTCCCATGACTCCCAGCCTACAGAAACTTCTAGGGCTCATTTTTCCACACAAAGGTGACCACCCTGAGGTTTGCCTGCTCAAGCTTTGGCAGTCTAGCTCTCAGTGTACTTGCAGATTTATTCATGTTTTAAATTGTATTAAAGTTTTAATCAAGTAAGTAAAGGATACGTAATTACATCAGGCTTTTAAAAAGCAGATGAGAAGGGCATTACTGTGCCATTCGACCTGCCCCTGCCCACTTTATCTCTATGAAGGTCTTTATTTCCCTGAGACCTTTTAAATAGTGTTTAAATAATGTTTATTGGGAGTTTTCTCTGATTACAAACATAAAATGTGTTTAGTACCAAAAACTGGTAACACAAAAATAAACACAAAATACTTGTTTATGAACAATGCAATATGTTGCACCACCCAAAGGTAGCCACTGTTAAAAATTTGGTATATGTTCTTCCAGCAATTTTGTGTGTGTGTATACACACACACACATACATATATATGTGTGTCTACTATAGATAACTATATATTTATTTTTTCACTTGGAAATGCTATCAAGGTGTAGTTTTAATTCCTAAAGAACATTCAAATTCTTTATACCAAGTGCCCAAAAGGCAAGCATAAGATAGTACCAACAGAATTTCATCTAGGCCATGCAGACCACACCTAGCTAAAATCCCCCCAGCTTTTCAAAAGAATCATGGATTCTGAGCGCAGAAGCTGTGTGAATGAGGCAGAGGACAGCTAAACTCTCTGCCAATCTGAGATCCTTCAGGAAACTTTAGAGAAGTTGTTAATGAGCATCTCATAATATATTTGGCATAGCAAAAACATGTATGTGTCACCCACAACCACCCCCCAAAAAGTCCAGGTAAGCTCTAGAAATTTTGTAATACATTCTGCAAGGTGATGTGACATCCTTAGAACAACATTGCACTAGGGGTCAAGGGCCCTGGCTTCTCCTCCAGCCCCTTGGTCTGTCAGAGTCTTACGTTATTCCACCAAGACCTCTTCCAGCTTGAAAGTGCTATGCCTAGATTTTATGTATTACGTCATCCCTAATGTGAGATTTTGAGTTTGGGAAATTTAATGTAAAATAATTTGAGATATAAAAATGCATTCTCTGTCTCCCTTAAATGTTCGATGCCTTTATTACCAGTAGCCAGATGTCTCAATGTGACTCATCGGGAGAAGTTTGGTATTCATACTGATTACGACTGTAGAGGAAGGATTTAAAGGTCAAGCATGAAGAAACAGATTTAGGAAGGCTTTATGTTTTTTATCCTAATACCCATCATTTTGGTCCTTACAATTTGAGAATATGGAAAAGATGTGTTTCTTGACTTAACAGCTATTAAAAGAATGAGACGGGAGATTTGGCCCATTTCTATAAACCAAACACTTTGATGCTTCTGAGACAACAATTAAGTGCATTTTTCTAAATCCTATTTTTTCTATTGATTTCCTTTAAAAGATCAAAAAATTCTTAGGGGTTACAGCTCCATTTAAGTAGATTAATTCACTTGCGAAATCAAGGAAAATTAAAAGAATAATATTCAAGAGTTTGTATAATTTTACTTTATAAAATACCACCACTATATGGTGGCATTTTTACTTAAATACATGCACATCCCTAATTTATTTCATGATACGGAATACTAATTTGTTTCAAATAGGTCATGTTTGTATGATTTTTGTCAAGTGCCACAATGAATAGCCGACTCATTTTGTACTTCTGCCCCTTCTCTGTGCACAGGGAGGACTGTGCTGGGCTTGGCATTGTTTGTGTAGCTGTGGACACAGCTGTGGGGTGTTTTCCAGTGGTCAATGAAGTAAGTCTGCTCTTGTAAAATACAGACAAGTACAGTATTAAAATAGCGCAAAATTTGCTTTTCTGGCCTTTTAACCTGAGAAAGATTAATGGCTGTTTGGATTAGAAACTGCACCCTAATGAGGGACTGTTGCCTCTGGGGAGTGGGTATGAGAAAGGGGACGTTCACCTCCAGGTCAACATCGCACAGGCTGCCTTGTCTCTGATGACCAGCAACCCCAAGCCGAGACAGCTGCCAGGGCTCCTCCATTAAATGCCTGAGCCTCTCGGGGCCGCTGGGGAGGCCAGGCCACATCCCAGCCATCACCATCACAATGGCCTGCGGGTGGTAGTCTCCAGGGACAAGCCACACTTTGAATGGGCAGAAATTGGTTCTTGAAACCCTAGGTTGCATTACTGGCAGCTGGGGGCAGGAGGATCTAGTTTCTCTTGCTATTATTCCACTGTCTTTCCAAGCACCCCAACAACTCTCAGAACAAATGCGTGTCCCCCGAAAATTGCAATAACTGTGTGATTTTTGTCCTATGTGAAATCCCTCATGAAGCCATGTGCTTTTAATTGATTTTCCAATTTATAAAATTGGAAATGGATTAAAATAATCATGAGCGAAAAGATGGAAAAAACTACCATCATGCCATTACCCAAGCACAGCTGTTATGATTTGATATACTTCCTTTCCATCTTTTCATTTGGGGAGTGTAATCTTCAGCTCTTTTCTCTTAAGGCCTGACATTTTAAGTATTTTCTGTGTTGTCACATAATTGTCATAACCATTATCTTAAAAGGTACACAGTAGTTTATTGACTAGGAATTTAGTAATTTATCCTTATTATAGGGAATCAAGATTGCTTTCAAATTTTTACTCCTACCAATAACAGAGTGATGAATAATGTTTATGTGGCTTTTTTCATATTCTAAATTAATCTCTTAGATTAACTAATCCCCAAATTTAACTTTTACATTGGAGTATGGACATTTTTATGGCTCTTGATTCATATTACTAAATTATACATACCGCATTATTCTTTTCAGAGTTGCTTCCCTTCTCCTTCAGTTTTGTATCTCTTCAAAATAAATAGTAGTGCAGAAATGAAACAGTTCACGTGGATGGACTGGCTAGCCTATTTCTGCAGACCTGTAAAAGTCGACTGTGTTTTTTTCTTTTATGTCAGTATATCTTAACAGTTCACGTAAACACATTAAAATTTTCAAATAAAATTATGAAACTTATTTTAGTGTTATTGCCTCTTAAGTGAATCTATAGATTACTAAGTCTACTTTTCTTTGTTACTTACATTTTTTTTCCTTCTAGGACCCTCAATGGGCCCATAAGCTTATGTATGGGTCTGTATTATTACATTCATGGCCCTCAGTTTTGCTGGCCAAGAAAAAGCACCCAAGGGCCAGCCCTGGTTGCCTAGTGGTTAAGCTCGGCACGCTCCACTTTGGCGACCCAGGTTTGGTTCCTGGGCATGGACCCGTCTGTCAGTGGTTGTGCTGTTGTGGCAGCTCATATACAAAAAGAGGAAGATTAGCAGTGGATGTTAACTCAGGGCAAATCTTCCTCAGCAAAAAAAAGAAAAAGGACCCAAGAGAACAACACGTAAATACAAATATCCTTTTCTATAGGAATGTTCTAGAATCACCCAGGCCTATGAGTGAAAAGATTGCTGCCCTGGCAGGCAGGTGAGTGACACCAAACCCCCACCCCCACCAAGATCCCTTCAAGGGTCTAAGTTGCTCCTCTAATCAGAAACCTCTCAAAGCTTTGCAGTTGTGTACATTGGTCCCACAGTGGCTTTGGCAACATTTCCGGGCGACCAGTGTGAACTTTATGCCAAGCATTGCGTATGAGGAAAGAGTGTTTGTAAGGCCATGGATAAGTGAAGACATGTCCAAATAGTACCAACAGGCTGGAGTGACCAGCTGAATAAGGACAGGCGAGTTTATTTCATTTTTTTTATATCTCATTTCACTGTATACTCAGGACATAGCTCAGTACTCTGACAAAGTAGTTTCCCTAAGGAGGAAGGGGAGCATAGTTTTGGGGAGAGGAGAATTGGGGTTCTGCAGGGTGAATTGTGGGGGCTGGGAATGAGTGCAAAACACAACATTTAGTAGTATTTTTAACCAAACTAGTGACACTTTATAAATAAAAATATCAACTCTTATGAAATGCTGTGGCCTGTTTCCTAGGGCATCTACTACAGCTGGCAATAATAATAAACTAAAGACAATAATAATCGTTTATTTATTGAGCCCTTAGCCTGTGCCAGGCTCTTTTTCAAGGATTTGCCTACTCTGAGAGAGGCATTGCTATTACCCTTTTTGGACAAATGAGGAAACTAAGCCTGAGGTTAAAAAAAACCTGCCCAACTTCACACAGCTGGTAAGAGGCAGGGCCAGCCCTCAGTCCCGAGCTTTGAAGTTACATTCCCAGCCACCAAGTTCATGCCTCTCAACCGCCTTCTGCTTTCCTAGGAGAGTTTCTTGAATCGCATTTGAACGCTATATACACTTGTGCACAACAGAGTACCTTAAACATATTAGTAACCTCGTAAGTATTTGTGGAGTTGAGGACTGTATTTCACTGAAACAGGAAGGAGAAAGAGAAAAAGAAGCTTCTGCCAGCCTTTGACATGTCAGAGGGGCATTGAGTTGGTCAAGCTGGTGGCCACACAGAGGGGTATTAGAGGTAACAGCCGCCTCAGGGGTGAATCCCAGCCCTGCCTCCGACTAACTGAGTAACCTTGGGCAATTCACTTAGACTCTCTGAACACAAGCTTTACCATGGAAGGCTGTTATAGACATCTGTGGGAAGTAAGGTATGGTAAAGGTCTGGAACAGTGCCTGGCCCCCAGTCCCTGCTTAGGAAATATTAGTCCTCTTCCCTCTCCTGCAGCCTGAGCTGGCAGGAAGCCTTTCATCCAGCAGCTCCCAGATCACTACAGTGATATCAGCTGGGCACCAAGGGCTTCCAAACTTCCCTCAGGACAAGAATTACCTGGAACGCTGATTAAAGATATAGCTCACCAGGCCGTTCCCCAAAGCCCCCAGAAATCCAGATCCTGTCAACCTGGGTTGGAACTCAGGAATCTGTTGTTGGGTAAATTTGGTTTAGGAAAATTAAACTGCACTTGCACCTGTTTGGCAGCCCGTCCGCATAGGTGGTGACAGAAACAGAGCAGTGGTCTCGGCCTTCAGCATGCATCAGAAACTTCTGGAGGGCTTGGTAAAACATGGGTCACTGGGCCCAGCCCCCAGAGTTTCTGATTCAATAGGTCCGGGTGGAAAGTGAGAATTTGCATTTCTAACCAGTTCCCAGGTGATGCTGCTGCTCCGGGGACCACACTTTGAGAACCACCGAACCAGAGGATTGCAATTTTCTCACATTTCAAGCTCAGCTGGCTCAGGAGATTTCTGCTGGAATAGTTCTACCCGGTGTATAGCAGGACAGTGCTGGGACACTGACCACAGGACCTACCTCTCCGCCAGACAGAGAGCCCACAGCCCAGGCGCTGTCCTGCCTCTTCCCCACCAGGACTGCCTCCCCCTGCAGCTCCCGCCTCTCTCATTCCCAACGCACTTTTCAGGCTGAGGCCTTTCTGAGGTGTGCCCATCAAAGTCCAAGCAGAAAGGAGATGCTCGCTTGTTGAGGAAAGCCACAGTATTTGCCTCAACTATGATGTGAGTATTAAAAAGTATACTAAGTACCAAGGCCCTGAGTTTCATTTCAGTATCATTGGTAAAAAGAATATAGAACTCCCAGCTATGAGGTTAACAGACGGATGAAACCACTCATTGTTTAAAAAAGAAAACAAAAATCCTCATTATGGTCCTGTTTAAAAAGTTATGTTGTGGAAAGTTTCAATTTTAGCTGGAAAGTGGTTGTAGAAAGAGCGAATATGTATATAGTTATGCATGTAATTATTGGTAAAGAATCATTGCATACAAATTAGAATAAAACAAGCTGTGCTTCACGGACCAAAAAGCCAAGGTGAAGAGTTAGAAAAAGACACACCACATCCAGTTAGAAGAGGACGACCCAGGTGTCCTGCTGTTCACTCAGAGGCACTTGGTTCTCTGTTCTGACTCGTCCTCCTGAGCTGAAGCATCAGTTAACTAACACATGCCCTCGATAAGGGGATTCAGATGCTCCCACCAGAAATGAGCAGAAGCTGGGAGGGCTGGTCTCTTGTCATGATACTGAAACACCAGAATCCATAGATTTAAGAATTTGGACTTAAAACTCAGTAGAAAGAAAAGGATATTCCCTAAGTTCGTGGAGGGGGAGCGATGGAGCAGCTCTCAAACTTTCACTGAATGCCCGCTGTGCCCATGCACTGTGATGGAGCTGCTGCATAAGCAAGACAGCCTCCCCACTCAAGAGGCTCTAACACAGAAAGTTACATGATAGAGGAAATACCATGAGTGGATGAGCACTCACAGCCTCTCCCCAGCCTGGCGGATACAAGGAATTTTGTTTTTGCTGGCTTGGGTCCCCAGCCTTCTTTGGGTGGAACCGGGATACCTAGTATGGTGGACTGAATTATGTTTCTCCAGCATTCGTATATTGAAGCCCTAACCCCAGTACCTCAGCATATGTCTGTGTTTGGAGATAGGGCCTGGAGAGGTACATGGTTAAATGAAGTCATATGGGTGGACGCTAATCCAATCTGACTGGTGTCTTTATAAGAAGAGGAAATTTAAACACAAAAGAAACACCAGAGATGCATGCACACAGAGGAAAGACTATGTGAGGACACAGCAAGAAGGTGTGTTACCGCCCAAAATCGGGGTTCTCTGCCCCATGCACGTAAACAAGTCAATTAATTATGGCATCAGCCTTTGGGGGGGAGAAATCAGCTTTTATTCTGCAAGATCGATCTGCAGGGAGACAGAGGGCGTGTGCCCTTAGATCTGTCTCCCCGATTCAGGATGGTGTGAAATTTAGCCTGTTAGGGAAAATAGGCTGGCATGCAGAAACACTGGTGGGACATGGTTGGCGGCCTTCAAGCATTTATGGTCAGGTTTTAAACATTTATGACAGGGTTCTAAACATTTATGATGAGGTTCTAAGCATTTTCGATGAGGTGAGGAAGGACCTTTGACACCAGATCTTCCTGAATAAGGGACCCCTCGCTTCTGATAAGAGTTCAACTTTCAGGTTTCGGTCATGTCCCCTTCCTTGGGTTCCATGGGGAGGAAAATCTTTGGTTCTGCAGTCATTTCAGGTCACGATTTCTTCTTTTGTGCATGCCCTGTCTATGTGACTTTGCAGTTTTTCTGAAAGACAGTTCTTAATCACTCTGTTAATAAGGGATGGGGTCAGCTGAACTGGCCCTGGAGGGCCTGCATTAACAGGTGGGCCAAGGAGAGAGGCCTCAGGAGAAACCAAACCTGCTGACACCCTGATCTTGGACTTCCAGCCTCCAGAACTGGGAGGAAATAAATTTCTGTTGTTGAAGCCTCCAGTCTGTGGTATTTTGTTATGGTAACCCTAGCAACCTGGAGTTTGCTAGCAAGTGAGGGTCAGTCTTGAAGGATTTACATCAGAAAGGGCTAAGAGCCACTGGCAGCAAGCTAAGTGTGGAGTCTTGGGGGAAGTGAGGAGAGAGGGAGAGATTAGGCACAGCTTTGCAAGCGGGGCACTGGAAGATAAATAGGGGATGAGACGTTTGGCTTGGTTTTTAAAGATTTATTCTATGCTATGAATGGAACTCCCTTTGAAGGTTCTTAGAAGATGGCAACAATGATGTAGATTATTTTAAAATTATTTCTGCATGTCAGACTTTTGCTGAATGCAACACCAAACCAAGACTGGCTCCAAGTTAAGGAGAGTTAAGGTTATAATTTTAAAACAATATAGCAAGTGGGGCTGGCCCCGTGGCCGAGTGGTTAAGTTCGCGCGCTCCGCTGCAGGCGGCTCAGTGTTTCGTCGGTTCGAATCCTGGGCGCGGACATGGCACTGCTCGTCAGACCACGCTGAGGCAGCGTCCCACATGCCACAACTAGAGGAACCCACAACGAAGAATACACAACTATGTACCGGGGGGCTTTGGGGAGAAAAAGGAAAAAATAAAATCTTTAAAAAAAAAAAAAAAAAAAAAAACAATATAGCAAGTATATTGATAAAAAACCAAGTTGGGGAAGGATTCATGAAGGAGATGTTACTCCTGGGTTGAATCTTGAAGGAAAGGTGAAGTTAGATGGGAGGTGGGAAATCGGGGAGACATTCCAGATAGAATGAACAGCAAACCATAGCACAGAGTAAAAACATGGTGTGTGTAAAGAGTTTTCAACAGTTCAGTATTGCTGGAGTGTCACATGAAAGGCAAGAGGTAGCAAGTTGAGACTGGAGAAGTAAACACGGGCCAAGCCTGGTGCCTTATTGGAACTTGGAACGTGTCTAGAAAAGTGCAGCAAACCATCGGGGATGGGCTGGGGTGCCAGAGACAGATCTGTGTTGTCAATCAGTCACTTGGACCAGATGTTAGATTAAGTAGTGACTGAGAACAATTATGGAATAACAAAAATAATTATAAGAAAGCTAACATTTCATCTTTCTCTGTATGTTTTTTCATTTTTATTTTGAAATAATTGTAGTTTCACATGCAATTAAAAGAAATAACACAAAGAGATCTATATACCTACACCCAGTTTCCCTCAATGGTAACATCTTGCACAACCAGAGTATAATATCACCACCAGGAAATTGACATTGACACAATCCATCCACCTTGTTCAGTTTCACCAATTTTATGTGCACTGGCTTACATGTGTGTGTGTACGTAGTTCTGTGAAATTTTCTCACGTGCAGATTCATGTGACCACCGCAGTCCAGACACAGAACAGTTCCACTACAATGATGCCCGTGCTCCACTTTTAGAGACGTAGCTGCTCCCCGCCATCTGCAATCCCTGCCAACTACGAGTCTCTTCCCCACTTCTATAATTTTGTACATTTTAAGTATGAAACATTTTGCAATTGGCTTTTTTTCCACTTGGCGTACTTCTCTGGCGATTTATCCAGGTTGTTGTGTGTACTAACAGTTCTTTCTTTGTATTACTGAGTCGTATTCCATGGTGTGGATGTGCCACAGTTTGTTGAACCATTCAGTCATTGAAGGGCATTTTGGTCAATTCCAGTTTTCGGTTATTATGAATAAAGCTGCTGTGAACAATTGTCTACAGGTTTCTGTGTGAACATACGTTTTCATTTCTCTGGTTAAATGTCTAAAAGCGCCAAAATGGTAAACACTTATTTAGTTATGTAAGAAACTGCCGAACTGTTTCAGGGAGGCTGCACCATGTTCCATTCCCACCTCCTCACATCCTCATCAGCATTTGGTATTATCACTGTTTTTAATTTTAGCCATTCTGGTAGGTCTGTAGTGAGCTCTCATTGCGGTTTCAATTTGCATTTCTCTAATGGCTAATGATGTGGAACATCTTTTCCTGTGCTAATTTGCCATCTGTATATCCTCTTTGGTGAAATGTCTGTTCATGTCTTTTGCCTGTTTTCTAATCAGATTGTTTATTTTTTTTACTGTTGAGTTCTGAAAATTCTTCATATATTCCAGATACAAGTCCTTTGTCAAATACGTGGTTTGCAACTATTTTCTCCCAGTCTGTTGCTTATCTTTTCATCCTATCACAGGATGCTTTTCTACAGAGCAAAAGTTTTTCATTTGATGAGGTCCAGTTTATCACTTTTTCCTTTTATGCATCATGCTTTTGGTGTAAAGTCAAAGAACTCTGACTAGCCATAGATCGCTAAGATTTTATCCTAAGTTGTTTCCTAAAAGTTTTAGTTTTACATTTAAGTCCACGACCCATTTTGAGTTAAGGTATAAGACTTAGGTATAAGTCTTATAAGGTATGAGACTTAGGTTGAGGATCTTTTTTTCTTTTTCCTAAGCGTGTCGTTTTCTCCAGCACCATTTGCTGAAAAGACAATCTTTCCTCCATTGAGATTTTTTCACCTTTGTCAAAAATCAGTTGGCATATTTGTGTGAGTCTACTTCTGGGTTCTTTATCCTGTTCCGTTGATCTATACACCTATCTCTCCATCAATCCCACAGTTTTGATTAATGTAGCCTTACAGTTGGCCTTAATAGTGGTTAAAATTATTCCTATTTTATCCCTCTTTTTCAAAATTATTAGAGCTATTCTAGGTCCTGTACCTGTCAATATAAATTTTACAGTAAGCTTGTCTATCTCAACAAAAAACCTTGCTGGGGCTTAACATGAGTTGCATTAAACCTACTGATAATTTGGGGAGAAACGACACCTGTAGGATGTTGAGTCTTCCAACCCACAAATGTAGTGTATCTCTCCATTTATTTAGATATTCTTTCATCAGCATTTATAGTTTTCAGGACACCGATTGTAGACGTGTTTTATTACATTTATACCTAAGTCTTTCATTTTCTTTGCAATCAATCGTAAATGATATGTTTTTAATTTCTGTTTCCACTTGTTCATTGTCAGTATACAGAAACGCAGTTCATTTTTGAATGTTTATCTTGTATCCTGCTAGCTTGCTGAACTCACTTATTAATTTTTACAAGTTTTTTTGTAGATTCCTTGGGATTTTATTCTTTTTTTATATGGAGGTAACATTGGTTTATAACATTATATAAATGTCAGGTGTACATCATTATATTTTGACTTCTGTATAGACTGCATCACATTCACCACCAAAAGTTTAGTTGCCATCCATCACCATACACATGTGTCCCTTTACCCCTTTCACCCTCCCCTACCCTCTTCCCCTCTGGTAACCAACAATCTCTTCTCTGTATCTTTGTGTTTGTTTATCTTCCATGTATGAGTGAAATCATATGGTATTTGTCTTTCTCCATCTGGCTTATTTCACTTAGCATAATACCCCCAAGGTCCATCCATGTCGTCACAAATGGCAAGATTTCATCTTTTTTATGGCTCAGTAGTATTCCATAGGGTATATATACCACACCTTCTCTATCTATTCATCCATTGATGGGCTCTTAGGTTGTCTCCAAGTCTTGGCTATTGTGAATAATGCTGCAATGAACATAGGGGTGCGCATATCTTTTGAAATTAGTGTTTTCATTTTCTTTGGATAAATACTCAGAAGTGGAATAGCTAGATTATGTGGTAGTTCTATTTTTTAATTTTTTGAGGAATCTTCATGTTGTTTTCCATAGTGGCTGCACCAGTTTACTCTCCCACCAGCAGTGTATTTGGGTTCCTTTTTCTCCACATCCTCTCCAACACTTGTTATTTCTTGTCTTTTTAACAATAGCCTTTCTGACAGGCATGAGGTGATATCTCGTGGTTTTGATTGTATTTCCCTAATGATTAGAGATACTGAACATCTTTTCATGTGCCTTCCTTGAGATTTACTGTGTAGACAATTAGGTCATCTAAAATAGAGACACTTTGATTTCTTCATTTCCAATATATGTGCCTTTTATTTCCTTTTCCTGACTTATTGCACTTGCTAGAACTCCCAGTACTGTGTTGAATGAGAGTGGTGAGAGCAGATATCCTTGCCTTGTTCCTCATCCTAGGAGGAAAGCATTCAGTCTTCCATATTAACTATGATGTTAGCTATAGGGTTTTTATAGATGCTCTTTATGAAATTAAAGAATCTATGTTATCTTTCAAAAATATAACATAGTAGATTTTATTACTCTCTGATGTTTATGCTTAGATAACCTACTGGAATTAGGTTATTTTTGTAATCAAAGGACAAAGCAATCTTTTCCATTTCCATTATAATCCTGTTAAGGTACCAAAACAGCCTGATAAGGCAGATATTACTACCATCCCCATTTTAAAGATAATAATATGAAGCCTTAGAGAGGACGTGTAATTAACCAAAGTCACATTGCTAGCAAGTGGTACCAACTAATTTGGATGTAGACACAGAACTTGCTCTTGACAACCACCCAGTGCCAACTCCTCTGCCAGGTTCTGGGAATACAAAGATGAATAAGAGACAGTCCTCCCCTGCAGGAGCTCACAATCCAGCAGGAGAAACAAATGGGCATATTTGTAGCTTGGTTCCTGAAGGAGCCACAGCCCCAGTTGGTAAGATATCTCACCAATATTAGAGCAACTCAATGATAGTTGTTGACTGAATGGTTAAATGGAAGGAAGGAGGGAAAGAAGGGAGGGAGCCATTATTCTGGCTTTCTGGACAAATTTTATTTGTATCTTATGTAGAAAGTAGTTCCTTCTAGTAGAAAGTACTTTCTACTTTCTAGAAATGGAAAGTTTTGTGGTTTTTTTTAGGAAGATTATCCCTGAGCTAACATCTGCTCCCAATCCTCCCTTTTGCTGAGGAAGACTGGCCCTGAGCTAACATTCATGCCCATCTTCCTCCACTTTATATGTGGGACGCCCACCACAACGTGGCTTGCCAAGCAGTGCCATGTCCGCACCCAGGATCCGAACAGGGAATCCCGGGCCACCGAAGTGGAACATGTGCACTTAACTGCTGCGTCACCAGGCCAGCCCAGAAAGAATTTCTTAAACACAATCATCTGCCTGCCTCTAGCCAGCCTGGTCAGTTTGCACAATTTTGCTGGGCAAAAATGACTGAAAACGATCAAGTCTCAAGAAATAAACTGCAATATCATGGAATATCAGAATAGAAAAAATGGCAGGAACTGGTCATCCAGAAAGAAGAGCAAATCCTTCACACACAGCTCCATGGAATAGGCAGGCTCAGCCACAACTACTGCCCGGGGCAGGCTTTGTTGTCCAAGTAACTTGACCTCAGTGCTCCCCAAACTCCCACCGTCTCAGGAGGCCTCCAACACCAAGCTCACCTCTCCTTCTTCATAGAGTTCCATCTGCAGGTGAGGTTTCCTGCAGGGCAGAGACTCTAGGAGACATTGGGGAGGATGCTCTGCCCTCCCCACCATGTCCTTTCTCCCTTCCCATCCTCTAATTATCCCTATCCATTTACTCCTCTTCCTATTTTTCTTTTGCGCTATGTTATGACCACTGGAAACTACTCAATCTCAAAGAGGAAGAAAAGAAATATGAGTCAACATTAATGGAGTGTACTTTGTGCAACAAGTTCTATTCTAAGCACTTTACATATTTTTCACTGTTATAATTTCAGCAACTTTATGAGTTATTATTACACCTTGCTCTTCACCCCAAACACACACACACAGACACACACACACCCCTTGGTTCACCCCCACCACCTCTCACCTGGATTACTGCAGTCACCTTCTTAATGGTTTCCTTGCCTCGTTTTCTTAATCCCTTGCAATCCATTCTCTACACTAACCCCAGGATGGTTTGATAAAATACAAATTGTTTGACTACGTCTTTCCTTTAATTAAAATCCTTCAGTGGCTTATCATGACCTTCAAGAGAAGGCACACACCCATAGCAAACAGGCAGGGCTGTCATGATCTTGCTCCTGCCTCCCTGCCCAGGCTCCTGCATCCACACAAACCCTTCACCACAGGCTCGCCCTTCTCCCTGGGGAGTCAAGGGACCCTCATTTGAGGTCTCTGAGCTCTCATAACATCCTCCGTGTGCCTCTACTTACCACTCTGTTGTACATACGTCTTATCCTGCGTGCAGTCTTTATTTTCTTGTCTATCTTCCCCTCTGATCTGTTAACAGAGGGTAAAAGACTTTGTCTTAATCATTTCTAGACCCTTATCACCCAGAATAATAGCTTGCATATACAGCACTAAGTTATCAATAAGTATTGGCAGAATACAGTGGAAAGGAGAAAATGAAACAGCCAGTCTGATTTTTTCCTACTCAGTCAATGTGATTTTTCATTGGGCAAGGTCTCAAACTTTTCAAGCGAATAAATGAAAAACTTGCGTGCCCTGGATCCTCAGCTATAACCAAAGAGCAGGGAAGCTGACATCTTTTGCTTATTATATTCTGACGTGAAAACAAGCTGACAAAAAGCAAAAAGTGTTCTAGGATCCACTTTTTAAAGTCCTGGTCTATGGAAAATGTTGGAGGGGCAGCCTGGGGGATCCACAGAACTCAGGAGCCTCCCCTTACAGATGAATGCACAGAGACCCCATAGTTGATCCAATGAGGGACAGCTTTATAAGAACAGACAACTATTTATCCACACAAAAGAAAATCTTCCTACCAATTGTAATGCCATTAACATCTTAGCAGCTTTTCCATTATGAATCTGACATTTCCTTCTTCTTCAAAGCCAAATTTGAGTGCTTTTGATTTTTTTAAATGAAATAATAAAGCCATCAACACACAATAAAAGCTAAGCAATATTTATAATCAGGGGTCTCTAGGGTATAGAATATGTTAAAGAAAAGATTGTATTACTAGGCCTTCCCTTTTAAATCCCTTAAAACCTTCAGCTTTAGAAAGAGACAAACTCTTCTCTTGGGTCTTAATTTTTATGTGGCTTCTTATTACTTTTTTATCCTCTCTAAAACTCTAAATCCCCTCAACTTAGCTTGGGCTCCTTCCACGGCTGAACTGGCAGCAGGCTGATCTTTTTATTGGTGGGTAATGGATTTAGTTTGATTGCTGACACGGGAACAATGAGAGGATAAACAATTCCATTTGTGGCCATGAAATTCCCCATCTGTTGAGTGCGTTCATGACTGAGGAGCGCTGGGCAGAGACAGATGAATGAGCCCACAACGCCTGACGTTAATGACATCCATCATATAAGCTGAACATGTGGCTTCATAAATCAAGAGCTAATAGCATCTCTGGTTGCTCATGTCATTAACTCGCCAGCCATTAAAATAGCTAAGAATTTACCATAACATTGAGCCTAGAGATCTGTTTTGCAATTCTGATCTCACCAAGAAACCAGAGGTAGCAAGGGAAGTCAAAAATCATTTTCCTAAATTAAAAAAAACTCTTTCAGGTGCATGCTCAAATATTTGCAGCTGAAATATATGATATTTGATGTCTGGAATTGGTTTCAAAACAAAACGGGATGAGGGAGTGGGTAGAGTTATAGATGAAAGAGAACAGCCGTGAGTTGATCATTGTTAAAGCTAAGTCATGAACCTGGGGGTTCATTATACTATATTCTTCACTTTTGTATATATTTAAAATTATTAATAATGAAAAGTTAAAAAAAAAAGTTGAAGATAACTGAAAAATGGGAGCTTCCATTGTTTAGCATAAGTGTTTTTTGCCTAATTGTATCTTTTCTTAAAGAAAAAGAAAAATGGGGGCCAGCCCAGTGGCACAGTGGTTAAGTTCACACGTTCCACTTCAGCAGCCTGGGGTTCACTGGTTTGGATCCCAGCTGCGGACCTATGCACCGCTTGTCAAGCCATGTTGTGGCATCCCACATATAAAGCAGGGGAAGATGGACACAGATGTTAGCTCAGGGCCAGTCTTCCTCAGCAGAAAGGGGAGGGTTGGTGGCAGCTCAAGCTAATCTTCCTCAAAGAAAAAGAAAAAGAAAAATATCATGTTCACACAACAGTTCAAGCATTTAACAAGGCAAATAAGCATCACCACCAAACAAGAAAGCAACACACTTCAGAGAGAGAGGATCAGGCAACATCTACTGTGGTTTTTCAGGAACCCACATCACCCACAGCCCAAGCCCTAAGGCCAGGGGATTACCGTGCTTGGGAAGCCTAAACAGACCCCCACCCCCTCTCTTTGTATTTTCCACCGCAGTGAGTCACCAAGCTTTGCCATCACGTCCGCATTTTGTGGCTTCTTTTCCTGGATGTTCAGTTTTAGGTGCTTTAACTTATGGGCTGTTGTCAAAGAAATGGAAAATGAAAGAACAATGGGAAGGAAAAATAACAAAAGGAAAGTGCCGATGCCTTGTGCAAAGGACCTGTTCAGTGCATTTCTGCTACATAAATCCTCTTCCTGCCACCCAGGGCACTTTGTTTCAAGTTCAGCTGGAATCCCCAGAGGAAGCTCTAAGTATGTCTTCATTAATGCTGATGTTATTTGAAGGCTTGAGGGGAGAAGGAAAAGACGTGCCCCTATCAGCCTCCCCACCCTCAAATTATAGACAAATAGAGTGTTGCTATAATTTACTCAGGATAAAATCACTGAGTACCTACTCTATGACCAACACTGTGCCAGGCACTGGGGTTACCACACTGAATAGGGCACACAGCCTTTTGGGAGTGGGCAGACAAATACATAAGCCACAATGGAGTACGGGCCCCTGAGCTGCCTTGAAAATCTTCCAGCAGAAATGATGCTGGAACTGAGAATGTCAAGCGCAAAGTCTGAGACAGAGCCAATGGAGAGATCTGGCAGGCTGAAGAACTTCTAGAACTGAGCTGTCCCATACGGCAGCCACTAGCCACATGTGGCTATTGAGCCCTTGAAATGTGACTATCCACATTAAAATGTGCTGTAAGGTAAATGTAAAATACACACCAGGTTTTGAAGACTTAGCATGAAAAAAGACAAATATCTCACTGAGTTTTAATTGATTATACATTAAAATGATAATAGTTTGGATCTATTTGGTTAAATGAAATGTCATTAAAATTAAATTCACCTGTTTCTTTGAACTTTTTAAGTGTGACTACTACAACATTATTAATTAGATGGGTAGCTAGCATTCTGTTTCTGTGGGACAGGACTACTCCAGTGGTCCAGCATGAGCTGGGGGAGAGCCATCTTGAAGGGGACTGTGCAGGCCCCTGGTGACAGCAGAAAAGAGACAAGAGTCACTTAACATCTCCCCTTGAATATCAAATTTCATAGGTCCAACTGATCCATAGTGCATGCTGTAGTCGCCACCAGATTCTCCAGGACCCGGCACTCCTCCCCCAACTGCTGAGTGTTGGAGACTGACAGCTCACAGCCAAGTTCCCCGCATGGCTTGCCCTCCACTGAGGAGAATCGCCTTGTCCAAGATCACACCCCTTCCCAAGGTGGCCTCCATCCAGTGCCAGTCAAGTAGGAGGTCAATTAGGACACCCAACCAACCACCTGGCCCAATTTGGATAACTCTGAAGGATTCCCAGCTTCAGAGTTCCTTCATGGGGTTGGCTGAGTTCCTTGTTGGGACTGCATAGCAGCCCAGCAACATCCTCTGCCGTATATGCTTCCTTCACTTCTCCCCCAGGTGTTGATTCTGTGAGTGCTGGCCAGCAAACTTCCTGTATGCAAATTTCACCTCCCAGTTGGCTTCCTGGGAACTTGACCTGCATCATGATCTTCCCCGCAATCTCTTCCTCTTTCAGTCTTCACCTGGTGCCAGCCTTAACTCTTCTCTTTCTCTCACACCCACAGAGTATTGGTCAGAAATCTTTGACGAGTTCTCACCACCTCTTCCACCACCACCCTGATCCAAGCCCCCGTCGTCTCTCCCCTGGGCTATTGCAGTGGCCTCCCAACTTTCCCCACTGCTTCTGCCTTTTGGGGTGATGAAAATGTTTTGCAACTAGGTAGTGGTGATGGCGGTGATGGTAACACCACATGGTGAATGCACTAAATACCACTGGAATGTACACTTTAAATTGGTTAATTTTGTGTTATGTGAATTTTACCTCAATAAAAAAAAAGCAAAAATGAATGAGTGAGCAGTTATGGAGCGGAGAGTCTGGCAGTGTTGGGGCTTTGTTATCTTTGGCACAGAGTGGGGAGTGGTAGGGGTGTCTGGGATTCCTCGGTGAGGCCACAGCAGGACAAGCCTGAGAACCACTTGTGTCAAAGCCCATTCTATTTACAAGGCAGGGAGAACCCGCTCCATAGCAAGCCTGGGTCTTCTCATTCATGCCATAATTCAACAACCACATCAAATGTCTATGAGGTCCCAGGCATCACCCACTCGGAACCCTAGAGAGCTCTGTGCCAGCACCTAAAGAGGAAATCAAGCCGCCACCATGGGTCATGCCAAAGCTCTGCACGTCATTTTCAAACGATTTTCTTCCAAATAAATGTAATATTACAGATTCCTCTTCCTTCCTAAACTCTCCCCTGGATGAAATGTTGCAGTGTCTGAGAGCACAGGGCTTGGGGAAGGCAGGTTCTGGTCCTGCCTCAACATCTTAACAGCTATAAAATCTTCCACCAGTGGTTCCCAACCAGAGGTGAATTTGCTCCCCAGGCGCCATTTTGATAATAATGTCTGAAGACAAGCTTGGTTGTTACAACTGAGGGAATGCTACTGGCAGCTAATGTAAAGGCCAGGGATGCCACTAAACATCCTACAATGCATAGGACAGTCCCCACAATAAAGAATTACCTGGTCCCAGGTGTTGATAATGCTGAATGAGACACCCTGCCTTAGACCAATCACTTAGCTGTTCGGGGCCTTAGTTTTCTCATCTGTAAAATGGAGATGCTAGTACTGGGCCTACTTATAGTTTTGTGAGATTACATAAAACAGTGAGCAGATGGCTCATAACACAGTGCTTGTCATATATTAAGCATTATTTTTTTTAAGTATTAGGTTAAGCCTGTGCCTGATTATCTTGATTATTGCAGAACCCATTAAGACCGGGTGAAGTTGTCTTCTGCCCCTACTCAAGCCCCAACTGCAAGCTTCCAACACAGGAATATCCCTGGTCACAAGGAGGTGGAGCAAGTTCATCACCGGGGCCAGAAAACCCATTCCAACAGACTTGCCTGATTTAGCAAATAAAAATACAGGATACCTAGTTAGATTTGAATTTCAGTAAACAACAAATAATTTTTAGTGTAAGTGTGCCTGATGCAATATTTGTGACATACTTATACTAGAAAAACTATTTGCTATTTTTCTTAAATTAACACTTAACTGGGTAGCCTATATTTTATCTGACCACTCACGCTCCAAGCACCTACCCCCTGATAACAAGAGTCTTCTTCATACACAGAGGACATCACTTTGCATAAGTTAAAGATTGAAACCATCTCTCTCCCTCTCTCAGAGGAACTGAAAGGAGAATGGTAGCTCTGCTAAAGTTACAATTATATCTCCAATTTCACAAAATAAGCCACTGAAGGTTAAACACAGAGGCTTCTCAGAGGCCCGCGGTCTGCTGCCCCTCAAGTGTGTCAAGATTGGTGCTGTGGTGGGGAGTGGTGTGGTGCGGAGTCCAGGTTTCCGAGTCATGACTGACCGTGGTGAGGACTGTAGTAGGGTCCACCTTGTGGGGTTGTTGTAGGGCTAGTGTATAAAGTGCCTGGTCCATAACAGGTGCTCAACGGTGATCTCATCCGCATGGCGTCCAGCACATGACAGGGCTTGATAAACGTGGAATGAACTAAAGAATGCTGTACAGCGTGAGCCAGGAGGTCATAGACCACATTCATTTTAGGGGGCTGCCCCTTCTCTGTTCAGCCGGTAAATCCACATCCCTCCGGTGCTTTTAAAGCCGCACACTCCTGGGACCCACTCCAGAACTCTGGAGTCAGAAAGAGTGCGAGGGTCCCAGGCCTGCAGAGGTTTATCAAGCTGCTCAGCAGGTCTGATGTGCAGCCGGGGCCGAGAACCTCAGATCCAAACCCTGGAGGAGAAACCTCTTCTTTCTTTTGTTCATCAGAGGTTGCCAAACTTTAGCAAAGATCAGAAGCCCTGGAGAGCTTGTTAAAACACAGATTTCTGGGCTCCACCCCAGAGTTTCTGATTTAGTCGGGCAGGACGGGCCTGAGAATTTGCATGTCTAACAAGTTCCCCGGTGATGGTGATGCTGTGGTCTGGGGACAATTTGAGAACCATCTCTCTCCATCCAAACCCCAGCTGCATATTATAATCACCAGGGCAGTTTTTAAATACCTGTGCCTGGGCCATAGAGAATTGTATTTAAATAGTCTGCTGGGGGACCTCAGCTCCTCATAATTCTAATGCGTCCAAATCAGGAATGTCTGTTCTCCTCAAGTGACCCTCTGCTCTAACCCCAAAGTGTGCCCCAGGGCTCCTTAGAACTTCAGTCTCTCAGGCCCCACCCCAGCCCTGTGGAATCAGAATCTGCATTTTAACAAGAGCCCCTGGTGATTACTGTGCACACTGTCTAAGAAGTGCTGCTTAGGTTTTAACCTAAATGGAACTCCCTCAGAGGGGGCTTCTCCCAGCACCTCTGCCAGGGTGGATCTCCAGAGCTCTCAGGAGGAGAGAGAGCACAAAGGTAGTGACACTCAGCCCTTCCCATTAGCCAAACAGGTAGCCAACATTTTGCAGAGTGCGCAGAGCAGAAACAAAGTCTTCCGTTGACATTAATTGACTGCTCTTTGAGTAAGCATAGAAGTAAAATTTTAAAATGGAAATAAGTGGGCATCCACGTGCCAAAAGTGTAGAACCCTCAGCAGTGACTTTCCAGACCCTTGGAGAAGAGGACCCCAGACCAGGACAGACTCTGCCTTACTTGGGCTGAGCCTGGTCCTAAACAGGGGTCACCACCAGTACTCATAGGTGTGGCGTATACTACTGTCGCATATCGATTATAGGGTTTGTATTCCAAAATGAGAACTCAGCCATCTATCCCTCCACAGATTATAAGGAACCTGGGCTAGAGAGCCCTGACTGTCTATGTGATCAAGATTCCGCGCTCAGAGCACAAAAGCCAAATAGGATCACGTTGCCAAAAAATTAAAAGATTAATAATATCAAGTATTGCCAAGGGTGTACGATAAGCCCCTCATATCCAGTTGTCAAAGTGTCAATGCGGCCGGCCCCGTGGCCGAATGGTTAAATTCGCGTGCTCTGCTGCAAGCGGCCCAGCGTTTCGGCGGTTCAAATCCTGGGCGCAGACATGGCACCATCCATTGAGCCACGCTGAGGCAGCGTCCCACATGCCACAACTAGAAGGACCCACAACTAAGAATATACAACTACGTACCAGGGGGCTTCGGGGAGAAAAAGGAAAAAAAAATAAAATCTTTAAAAAAAAAAAAAGTGTCAGTGAAAGTGTCAACGGATGCAGAATTTTTGGAAGGCAATTCAGAAAAATCCCTCAAAATTTTAAACATGCATATGCTATGACCCACATTCCCACGAGTAGAAACGCAGTCTGCAAAAATACTGGAAGACACATATAAAGATAAATATATAAAGACGTTCTTTGCAGCATTGTTTCTAATTTTAAAAAGTGGAAATAAGCTGTAGGTCTATCAAGAAAGAAGTGGATAAATTCTTATAATACAGTGATATGCTGCACATCTAAATAAAGAAGAGGAAGTATACATGTTCACAGGTGAATGAGTGCATGCATGAGTGTAAATGTGCAATATGACTCCACTTCTATTTTTATAAAATTATATTTATATTTATATTTATAAACATGTATATAAATATACATATACATGAGAAAAATCTAGAAATACACCCACCAATCTGTAGACAATGATTGCTTTTAGGAAGTGAGACTAGAATGGGGGAAGTATATTTCACTTTTTCTGTATACCTATCTTCAATTCTTGAATTTGTTGTAATAAATATGTATTATTTTATTTAAAATATATTTCAAACAGGTAAAAATGACTTAAGAACTGTTTTTCTCCTGGTGTGTCTCCTTATAGTAGCCTACTTAGTTTTGTGTTTCAGGCTTATTCATTAGACATGCTACAATACAGTGTAATTGATTAAGTTTGGGCTTTCTTAGAAAAAACCTAATCCAGCCGGACCCCTTAAGATTAAATCCAGGTAACCCTGATTGGCTTCTGGGAGCCCCAAATGTTCTTAATTTCGGTTTAGTATCAGGTCCTTGAGACAACAGTTGTGTCTTTTAGGTCCTGCCCTTTTAATGTTGCCTCTTAGGAAGCATGTGGTTAACCAAAACCCTAGATTTCTTTTTAATAAATTGCTGCTAAACCAGGTCACCCCAATTCTGTATTTAAATAATTTTTTTAAAGTAAAAGTAGACGTTTTCATTTAGATTTGTCAAATTTCATCTTTTAGATTTTATTACCTACAGTCTGTTAACAGAATTTCAGTCTGTTAATATGATTTTGGATCTTGTTTTCTATTACACAAGATATTCCTCTAAATTTTATATTATCTAAAAATTTAATCAGTGCTGAGGTTATAAAACTTATAGACATGTCTTTTAGATGGTACTCTTTTTAGCTGAAAATGACCAAAACCTACTTAAGCAAAAAAGAAATTTATCAGATGGAGACTTAGGTATCTCACTGACCACAAGACAGGAATGGCACCAGGCCTGAGAGAGACAAGGCCGGAAATGGGAAACCATCAAGCCTGGGCAATGTCCATTCCCTCCCTCATCTCTGCCTCTTTATGCTCTGTCTTTCCCAATCCCCCATGCCCACCCCTCACTCTCCCAACACTACCCTGATCCCAAGCCCCTGTCCCTCCCACTGGCCCTCACGAGTGTGTGCATAACCACAGACCCATCAAGTGTGGGCCAAGGTGAAAGTACCTGCTCCTCTTCCCCAGCTAAAACTCTTTACCTTGGATTGGCATTCAGGCCTCAGGTCCCTTCCAGAGCAGCAGTTCCATTGTCTTCCACCAGCTTCCTCTCACCTTCAGCCCCATTGACCCTGAGAGCCACCCCGGATATTCAAAGTTAATATCTTCCCTTTGGCCCAATTTCTGTCTCCAGGAGGCAGCAGTTTGTGTTAGGTGTCCACCCTGGTTCAATCAAATGTGGCCAAAGGGACAAATTCAGGTGCAACAAACATGGCTTTCCAGAGCCATCCTCGGTGGCTGGGTGCAATTCTCAGAGACACAGGTATAACATTGACAACTACCTGATGAGCAAATGCCCCAAATTTGTCTACTATAGAATATCAATAGATGGCAAGTCCAGGCCTAAGAGATTATGGCTCAGGTCCCCCAAGTTCCAAGTAGGGGGGATAGGACAGCTTCAGAGGTGAAGAATGGAGTATAATTTAGTGGTCAAGGACATTGGAGCCAAGTTAGGGATCTAATCCTAATTCTGTCATGAACTAGGTATTTTAATCTTGGGCAAGTTGCTCAAGTCTCTGCATGCGTCAGTTTTCTCACCTATAAGAGGGCAAAAATAATAGTCTTATTTGATGGTTGTAGACATTAAATGAGATTTATATATCAGGCTTCCTAGCTCTTAACAAGCATTTAACCAATGCCAACTAACACTATTAACATTATTATCAACTATCAATTATCACCATCATTATCAACATGAATAAGTAAATCTGTAATGGTATAATGAAAGGTAGTGGGTTTGACATAATACACATGTATCTCAACCATATCTTGTTTTTGTGTATGTATATATAGACTAACATATAGGAGATATACATATCCTATATATATAGGATAAGATATATTAGGATATTTAAGGTAATAAAAATATAACCTTCCTGTAATTGGGCACCTGGAGTGTCGGGACACTGCTTGTTACCACGTCCTTGCCAGCACTTGAAGGTTGTGCAAGGAGACGCTAAGCACACAGCTCTCTAGAAATGTCAGCCTTGTCTTGTACTGGCATGAGGCGAAAACGCTCTGGAGAAATAGTCCTTTTGTTTAAAATAGCAACTTTGAAGGAAGCCAGACTAACACATGACAAATTACTGAATATCCAGTTCTTCTGGAGGAAAGAAAAAAAGCCCCTTTATTTCTGAAATGAAAAGGGGAATCGCTGGGACTAAAATTCACGTTTCCTTTTCGGTGAAATTCTCCAGCCAAGCCCGGCGCTAACCGAGTAGGCGATTTCACTTCATCATCACTTCACAAAAGACTTCCAAATTCACTGCCGCAGACACGGCAAAATAAAAATGTTAAATACGTCCTGGCTGGGAGGGGACTGAAGCCTCCACACGCAATCAAAGGTTTGCAATAATAGGATTCATAAAAAAAAAAAAAAGAAAGAAAGAAAAGAAAAGACAGATGGGATTAGAAAATGTTGCAGTGAAGACTCTGGAATGAGATGAGCTCACAGCCCCAGCCTGTCTTTTGTGGACCTGCACAATGATCCCGGAGCCAGAGTGGATTAGGAAACCTCGCGACTAGGGGTTCAGAGAGGGGCCTCCGGTTCGCACGCACTTTTGGGGAGAGAAGGCTGAAACGATGCATCAGATTTACAGCTGCAGTGACGAAAATATAGAAGTTTTCACCACTGTGATTCCTTCCAAGGGTGAGTAAAATTGCCCTTGAATGTTTCCTGACCGTGGCGCCGTATGCAGGAGGGTGAGGGCAATCACGTGCTGGTTTACTATGATTTACCCTCCGCTCTCCGAGGTCTGATGGGTTCTCCGTTTTGATGGTATTTGTTGTTGTTATTATTTCTTAGAAGGAGGCATGTGGATAAACATCAATCGTGGAGAAACAATCCAACCAGGGGGAAATGAGGGCAGTTAAATATCCCCTGCTCCACTTAACTCAATACCGGCAACCCAACATGCCAGAGGAAAGTGACAGCAAGCCATTGTTTGCGGAAACAGAGATGAAAACAAAATTCCCAGGGCAGCTAGATAGATTCTTTCCTCTTCTCCAGTGAGCAGGTGGGTTCTGAAATGAGAACCAGCTGGCTCAAAAGAATGATTTCTAACTGTGCTGTGAAATGCCAGGAGAAATATCCCCCACGGTGGCCTGAAGGCTAGTGAAATGGTCATATAATGCTTGACCTGGGGGATGGCCTCTACACCCACCCCCGGGCCATGCCCCCAAACTCAACCTAGAACTAGTACTGCCAAAAAGTGTGACTTTGAAAGTCCTTGTGCTCGGAGGTGAATGGTGTCAAGTCCCAGGAAGGGCTTTGTGTCAGAGCTCCAGGTGTCTGGTTACTGGACAGTTCCCTTGCCCTCTCCAAAGCTTGGCCCTCTCTCCTGCTGCCTCTCTTCTCTCCCTGCAGCCCCTGTCTTGCTGGGAGAGCCCAGGACTCCGGCTTAGCCCCTGCTCTCATTGTCAGACTTGAATGAAGGGGGGTGGATGTTTGCTGGTGTTATGACCTCCTGTTCAAACAATTCCTTTCTTCTTCCCGTGTCAGCCACCGACGGGGCCATTGCTCAGGGGGGAAGGGAGAGACTCAGCCTGGCCACAGAGAGACAGCCCGCAGAACATAAATTAAGCTTTAGACATCCACTGCCAGATAGAAAAAAAGAGCTAGGAGTCTGCCCACGTGTATGAATTGGAACTCTCTCTGGAGACTCTGAAAGGTACCTAGAAAGTCAAAGCTGACCCTCTGACCCGGCAGTTCCACTTCCCGGTAAATACTCTCACACGTGGATGCTCACGGTAGCATTGATTCTAGGAGGGCAAAATTGAAAATAACCTAAGCGTCCTTGAAGAGGGGAAGGGACGAAGTGTGGTGTCATCATCCTCTGGAATACTCCACAGTAGTCAACAGGGATGAACTAGATCTCTGTGTACGAACACAGACAGAGCTCAAAAGCATAATGTTGAGCGAAAACAAAGCAGGCTGAAAAATTATATATGTAGGATAACAATTATTAAATTTGGAAATACAAAACAATACTGTATATTGCTTATGGATACATGTCCACAGAAAAGTATGAAAACATAGGCTGGAAAGACACAGATAAAATGAGTGATTTTAGGAGCCCTAGGGAGGGAGGGAAGAGGACTTAGGGGAGGCTAGAAAGGGACCTAAACTCATCCTCTCACTTTTAATTTATTTTATATGAGAAGGAAACAAATCGGAAGCAAATATGAAAATGTTAAAATATATCTATTTCCTGTCATTTTTTTCCCTTTAAAAATTTTTAAAAGGAGAAAAAAGTGCAAAGCCAAATGGCCCTTTTTAATTAAAACCTTTGTATGCAATTCAGGAGCAACTTCACCTGAATAAAATCATTCAAAACAGGACCTTGACTCCATTTGCTGAGCATAGTGGTCAAGAGACTGCTGCCACTTCTGTACTGTGTGACCTTGGGCAGACTGATTAACCTCTCTGTGCCTGAGTTTCTATTTTTGTAAAAGGGAGAACTAGAACTTACCTTCCAGGGTAATTACGGGGGAAAAAATGAGATATAGATAAATACAAAAAGCATCTAGAACGGTACCTGGCATGTGGTAAGCACCATTAAATACATCACTTACAAAGTGATTTCGATTTTTATTCCATATTTAGAGCAATGAATATGTTCAAAGATAAACATTTAAGCTATATTCCTTTCTTGCCATGTTCATTCATGGCCACCTCCTGGTATTAAACCAAGTATTCATTAGCGTTGATGGACATTTCACTGCTCAGGAAGTTGTTCTCTAGAAAAGGAGCATTTGCAATTTTATATTAGACCGCAAACGGAAGAAGTATGCCTCCTTGTACGTCTTGCCTTCTCCAAAGCCATCAAACAGAGGACTCTCTGAGAGAAGACGGTGCTAGTTCTTCTTGAGTCACTGCTGATGAGAGAGACTGGTAACTCTCCATTGCATCCCCACCTTCCCTAACTGCAGAAACACAGGCAGCTTTGACTTTAACTCGTGAGCGTTACGGTCCTCCCTGGTATGCCCTATTCCAGATGCTACTGTTCAGCCATGTTTATTCAATGCGCAATGACCAAAACATTTTATGAGCTCAAGTTCAGCGCAGGGGCAGTGTTGCCTAGCTGTTAAGAGTGTAGGCCTTCTTCCACCATCAACTGTGTGACCCCCTAAGCCTCAGATTCCTCATCTATAAAATGGAGTTGATGAAGAGTACCTGCCTCATCGAGTTGCTGGGAGGAGTGAATGAAATAAGTCAAGCCATCACCTGGTCAAGCTCAATGTGAACTATTATTACATTTATTATTGTTGTTTTATATCCCTCTTTCCAACACACACATATACAAACATGTATTGGGTGTAACCTAATACCTATATATTTTTTTAGCTGAGCCATCTTAATATCTCATGAAAATACGGCAACAGCAAATGTTACTGTGTTTCTTATATATTTTAAAGGCACAGGACATAGATCAAGTCTGTAATAGAGGACAAATGTGTATTTTTACTTTCTAGAGAGGAAATAAGCCATTTAAGGGAAAGATTTCATAGACACAATTCACAGTAAATGCAAAAGATAAAAGATGTGGTTTTACCAAGAAGATGTACCAGAAGTTATTTCCTGAGCTACACGAGAGCGGGTTTAATTCAAAGGGTAAACAGTAGCACAGCATTCAAAATAATTCTCTTGGGGAAAAGCAACAACAGGGAGGGTTAGCAAGGGGAATCGGAAAACATCAGGGGGAATGGAGACAACTCCAGAAAGAGAAATCCTAATGGAATGCTCTAGACATTATCACCTGTTCCTTCCACCTGCCCTCATCTTGCAGAGAAAGAGGAAAATCGGAATAACCACCGCTAATTCCTGGGAACTTATCCTTTGCCAGGTGCTGGGCCAAGGGCTTTATAAAGATTTGTTCATGTAATCCTTGCCACAGCCCTCTGAGGTAGGTGCTATTATTACCCTGTTCTTACAGATGAGGAAAGTGAGGCTTCAAGAGAGTGAGTAATCTGCCCCAGTCACGTAACTGGCAAGCGGTCAAGTTTGGATTCACACACAAGTGAAAGGAACTGGCAGCCCTGGCTATTAACCAGCACGCTGCACTCCTGGTTTCAGGGCTGCAAGCGCTTTGCAGAGAATAACAGCACAGCCCTCATCTGATCCCTTATCTGATATACGACAAGAAGTCGTTTCAGTTCTAGGCAGGGTGGTGACACGGCGGGATTTCAGTTCCTGGTAAATCATTCTGGCAGCAGTGTGGAAAAGAGATGCCTGAGTATCTCCATTTTCAACAAAACACATCTTTTCCCAAGCAAGTTTTTTTTTTTATGTTTAATTGATTTTTAAGCTTTTTTTTACTGTAGTAAAATATACACAACATAAAATTTACCATTTAGCCATTTTTAAGTATACAGTTCTGTGGCATTAAGCACATTCACATTGTTTGGCAACCACCATGACTGTCCATTTCCAGAATTTTTTCATCACCCCTAACAGAAACTCTGTACCCATGAAATAACGACTCCCCATTCCCTTCTTCCCCCAGCCCCTGGTAACCTCTACTCTACTTTCTGTCGCTATGAATTTGACTACTCTGGGTATCTCATAAGCGGACTCATATAATATTTGTCCTTTCATGTCTGGCTTACTTCACTTAGCTTAATGTTTCCAAAGTTTCTCCATGTTGTAGCATGTATCAGACTTTCATTCCTTTTTAAGGCTGAATAATATTCCATTGTACGTATATACCGCTTTTTGTTTATCCATTCTGCCACTGATGGGCATTTGGGTTGTTTCCACCTTTTGGCTATTGTGAATAATGCTGCTATGAACTCTGGTGCACTCAACAAAATAACATCTAAAATCAAAATTGCAATCTGCCTCTTCTTCCCATTCCCCCTCCTCTGTGCCCCTGCCCCACTCCAGGTGCGAAGCCTCTCGGTATTGTTACTGTAGCTACATCAGCCTCACAGTGTTCTCTAAAACCATTCTTTTCTCTCTCTTTCCAGTGTCCAGTCCAGCCAGAAGAAGAGTCAAAAGCTCTCAACACCTCTTGACCAAGAATGTAAGGAAACTTCATTTTGATCCCTTTGATTGACTTTCATTAAAAAAGCAATATCTAGCTTCTTCTCTGTCTCTCCCCTGCTCTCAAAAACCGGGAAGGTTTTCTAGATCCCAAGTTGTCGCTGTTGCATTCTCCATCCTCCACTTAACCAAAGTAAATGACAAACGTCAACCAGACAACAAACAGCTTTGAATGGGATCCCCCTATTCTGTCATTTTCCCCAGACGCAAAGTGTAAATCTCATTTCATATACACATTTTTTTCTTATTTAAACAGAATCCACCACGATGTGGGTATTTCATCCCTGGCCTAGGTATTCTCCTATTTTTGGCATTTGCAATATTCCATTTTTTCACTATTATAAATAGTGCAATGAATTTATTTGTACAAAATACTATTCTTTTGGATTAATTCCGTGGTGCATAGGCCTCAAAGTAGAATTAACAAGTAAAAGGATTAGAACAGTTCCACCCATCCATCCATTCATCAAATATTTGCATTCCTACTGCGTGTAAGAGACACTGTGCTAGATGTGGAAAATAATAGTGATTTTTAAAAAATGATTTCTGTTTACAGTTTGTCACACATTACCAGGAATTCTGAACAATTGCCAGACTTCCCGCAATGCTTTTCCATTTACCTCACCAACACTAGCTTTCATTTTTCAGTATTATCTTTTGGTACTTTAATAAGCATATACATTACCTTAAAACTAGTTTACATGTCTTTAGAGCCTAATGATGCTGTGAATTTCTCATTTTACTTACAGGTTTCTTTATATAAAGCTGTCAATACATCTTTGCACTTTAAAAGGCTTATTTCAACTGCTAATTGTTTCCTTTTGGTTATACTGGAGTTTCTAGCATATCTGTCACAATTTTTCGTAGAACATCATTTTGATTTTCTAAGTATTTCCATTTTTAAAAGCGTATTCTCCATTTAAAAAAGAAAATTTTAAGTGTCCTGAGAGTGAGATGGGGTTTTAGTCATTGTTTTTATATACATTTAGTGTTTTTAAAATTCCCAAAGCAGTATATGCCCATTATAAAATTTGAAACATTACAAAAATACAAACTATAGCATTGGAAGGTCCTGAGAAGCTGTAGGACATAGTGTTAGGCATGCAGACTTAGAGTCAAACTGCCTGGGCTTCTGTCCCAGTTCTATCCGTTTCTAGCTCTGTGACCTTGGGCAAGTTGCCCAACCATTCTGGGACTCAGCTTCCTTAGCTTTAAAACGGGGATGACAAGAGCACATATCTCAAGAACCATTGGAAGGAGCAAATGATTTAATACATGTAAAGTGCTTGGTCCAGAGCCTGACACATACTGAGCATTCAGTAAGTACTGGTGTTTTTTTAAGTGAAAATTTCCCATACACTAACATATAATTATTATGCTTTATTGCTCAATAACACACTGTTTTGCAATTTGTTTTTTTCACGAAACAATAAATCTTTAACATCTTTACATGCCAGTGAATAAGTATAGATATCCCCTACCCCTTATAGAGGCTGCAGAGTATGCCACTGTATGAATATACTATACTTTTCAACCCAAACAAAATCTGAAGTTTTCTAAATTATGTAACCAAATCATCAATAAAGAGGTTTCTCCATTTTTTTCCACTAAAACAATGCCGCAAGAAATATTCTTCAACATTTTTTTTATGCTCTTATGCAAATGTTTTTGAGGATAAATTCATAGATATGAAAATGCTGTGTTATCAAATCAACACGTCGTACTTCTTAAATTTACACAATGTTTTATGTCAATTATTCCTCAATTTAAAAAATGAAAATGCTCAAAAGATATAAACATTGAAAAACTTGTAGCAACTGTGTTTTAAAGTACCTTAAACCAAACTTCTGAGCCAATAGTATATGGTGCCAATGTTGTTAATCCATGACAATCTTATAGGTGAAAATATCTTACTGTTTTAATTTGCATTTCTTGAATTATTAATATTATTATTCATCTTTTCATAGATTTTGATATTTTTTCCCAACAGGTTCTTCACTCAAGTCTTTTGCCCATTTTTCTGTCAATTGTATGCCCCTATTTTTAGTGACTTTTGAGAATATTTCACATATTAAGAAAGCAAAGGGCTTTTAATGGATGGAAAATTTCTCTGTTGTGGGGCAAAAGATTCCCATCTTTCGTGGTCCCTGAAAACTTAAGCCCACAGTCTAGAAAGAAAATGCTCCCAACTTTCAAGGAGCAGTGGGTGTTACCAAAAATGGAAATGGAAAGGGTTGTTTGCAGGTAAAGTTTACGAAAAGTTTCACAACAGAACTTTCAGTCTGAATTCGGCATCACTCTGGATTCGAAGGAGCCACAAATCATTCCTGACTCAGGGAAGATCCCCTGGAATTGGAATATTTAGTTCTTAACTGAGCTCTTGCCTTAAATTTCCAGCCTTAAACAAGGTTCCTGTTTGAATCACCCCTTACACCAATACCTACTGGCTTTATAAGGACAGATGGTGGTTACAAAAGGTTTTAAAGTGGAAACCAAATCATTATACTTTCTAGTAGTTAAATAGGGTTCTAGGGAAGAAACTTCCCAGGAGATTTAGGACCTAAACAAAGGAGACTATTCTCAATGGTGGAGGCGAAGCCACATGGGCATGAGACACAAAACCACCAAAACGGGGGCACAACCTCTTGGAATATCCAATCAACGTGAGCCAGGCACTGTGGAACTTTCCCTTTCAAAAGTAGTTTTACTCAGAGAAAAAAAAAAAATGACTCGTCTATGAATACATATAAAAATTGCTTTTGATCCCCCCAAAAAAATCAAAAGCTAGGGTCTTGTCTTCAAATATGCAATCCTCCTCCAGACAACTTAATAAAGCCCAAGCCAGAACCTTAAAAACACCCTCTGGCCTTTGAGCTTTCCTCTGAATGTCTGATTTCCTCTAACAGCCTGACTCATCATTTGCTTGTAAAATTCAGCCCCAGCCGTACAGAACATTCAAATTAGAACAGACAGGAAAGGTCCCTTAGTCCACCTAAGATGGGGAAACTGAGTCCAAAAAACAAAGACTTGTCTCTGATCTCTTGTTTCCTCATTCAACTGGCCCTTGGCTTCCCTTTAAATTCCCAAGAAAATTATTCATATTTTGCAACTGCTCTAATGTACCAATGTTTACAACTTTCTTTGTCCTGAAATTCTTATTTGTGTCTATTCTCCCTCCCTGGGCTACCATGACAAATATCTCTGTCCTCTCTGAATCATGCTTAGTGTCCCAGTTTCCTCCCTCTCTGGACTCTTCCTAAGTTACCTTTTCTTCTGAACCCAGGGCAGCCACACAATGTTCCTTCTCTAGACAGTCTCTCTGATCTCCCCAGTCTTGGATTGTTAGGCAATTTTATTGACATCCTGATCATCCTGATGCCACCAACATCCTAAGAGTAGCTCAAAGGAATAAATTCACTCTAAGGTGCAGGTCGGTTAGGCCTCCCAGTACAACGGAGCCACTGCCACTGTGCTTCAGAGCCCCTTCCTAATAAGCAGCAGGGCCGTCATCAGGAAAGATGAAGAAATGAGACTGTAAATGTCACATTCTCCCCAGACTGCAGCCTTGTGGAGGAGGGATTTGTCCGGTCATCTGATTTGTCAAAATGCACTGAGCAATCAATTACACTTGAAGATCCTTATCTGGATGTAGGCATTTCTGTGGGTCTTACAAAGAGCACTCATTTAGGAATCATGAAACCGTGGTTCTCATCCTGGCTCCGCCCCTTATAGCTCTGTGACCTTGAAGACAAATAGCCTCTCTTGGCCTCAGTTTCCCTATGTGTAAAATTAGGGAGTTGGAATAGAACATTGCTACGGATCCCATTAGCCCAAAATCATGATGCTTCTCCATCCCCTCTGTCTCCCCTGTCTTTCTAACTCCCTACCAGCCCCCTAGGCTGGCAAACAAACAAGTGCGAACTGAAGGCATCAGTGGATGGAATCCTGGGGCTTGTGTGCTAGCCCATGTGCTCTGTTCTTCCCATCACTGACCTAAGACCAGCAGGGAAGCCTCAATTTACTGTAGTAAAGCTTGTTGACTAGTACATTCCCCTGCTTTCAGCAGGCAGTTTGCTGACCTAGGAAAGAAAAATCCAACATTAAACCCTTGTCTCTCCTTCTCTCTCCCTGTTAATATCCACCCCTCTACCCCCTCAGTTCCCCGATCTTATCCCTGTACTCAGGGTGCTAAAGAGCCTACTCTCAGGCCAGTTTGTTCTAAGACCAGCAGCAGCAGCAAGCCCAGACTGTGTCCTACAGACCAGAAAATAAACCGGGCTCTCAGGAGGCCACAACCATCCATTCAGCTGTCCACCCCCTGGTGTGGGCCTAACGCACTGCTCTGGAGCCCTCTCAGAGCCTCTGTTATTGTGGGAAATAAGAACCAAGTAGAAGGCCAGCTATGAGAGGGAAATCTCCTGAGATGGGTCCCTCTCCTCTTTCCTTTCTTGCTATTGGCATCCATTGGGGGACTGGAGAATACACCCTGAAGAGGCAGTGGGCCCTAAGTCATGACCTGGGAACTAAGCAGCCTCATCTCCAGCCCAGCAAACCTCCTAAACCCAGCCGAGGCTGAGCAGCTAATGCCACTCCACTCTCTCCCTTCCCATTCTCTTCTCCTCTCTGCCTCCAACTGCAGAGAAGGGGTTGCAGAGGTGGCACTTCTCATTCCTGAAAGGAGCACTTGCTTCCCATTCAGAAGAGAAAATGCTAGGTCTCCCCCAGGGACGACTCAGGCTTTCACATCCTGCCTCACTTTCTCCTTCTACAAAGTGGGTCTGAAAACACACCAGTCCTCGCTCCTCCTCCCTTAGAGGAATGCTGAGAGAATGAAGATAAAATCAGGAATACCTGTGATGGGAGGTCAACAGCAAAGACACTACTGAGTGTCAAGTCATGAGACTCAGGTCTTTCCTGTTCAACCTGAAGACTCACATTCCAGGGGAGGGCCCTTAGACCAAACAGCACACGTGTCCAGGGGAACGGGGCTCCAAATTTCCACTAATCCAGGAAGTTCAAGTATTCTGGTGGCCTCGCAGCAGCATGCAGAGTGCAGTGCTAAGAGGAAGGAAGGAAAGGCGGAGAGCAGAGGGGACGCATGTGCAGGGAGCTGAGTGCCACACCACCCACGGCTGCGTCTCACGGCTGGCGCGGGGTGGACGGGTGCTGCCCCGAGCCTCGCTGAAGGCGTGCTGAAAACAGAAACACCTCCTTCTGCAGGGCCCTGAGGAGAAAGGGGACAAATCCTACACATTCCTGAATTATCAGTTTTCCCCAAAGAATGCATGAGTCTGGGTCCTAAAATGGGCCTAAGAAGAGTGAATTTCCTAACCCAGAAAAGACCAAATTTGGGCTCTTAATTTTCTAAGCAAAGGACTACCTGTGGTGAGCTGAAGCAGAGTGACAGCTCCTCTTATTTTCCTCTGTGGGAGACATGAACCGTTCTCAGATGCAGTAGATAAATATGTGGCATGAAGAAAAACAGCAAGCTGTGCTACGAAAATCTCTACTAACGACAGGCGTTTACGCTGCCCCCAAACAGCCAGGCAGACAGAATATGCCCTTTCCACATAACCACCAAGAGTTAAAATTGGGGTTTGAACTCAGGTCTGCCTCAACCCAAATGAGTTAACTGCTTCATCATTGACCAATTCTTATTTTAATTTGCATTTATTTAATTACAATTGTTCAGTGTCTTTTCATGTTTACTAGCCATTTGTATTTCTACCGTCAATTGCTGAATCATGTTTTTTGCCCCATTTTTCTATTGTTCTTCTTCTTTATTGATTTGTAAGAGTTCTACGTCCATAAGGATAATTCCCCATTATATGTAACACATGTTATATTGAGCCATATTCTATTCTAGAGTTTGTTTTTTGGTTTTTTTTAACATGCATCTTTGCTCTAGTATTCATTTTGGTATGAGAAGTGTGGACAGGGATCTATTTCCCCCAGGGCCTGACAACAATATTTATTAAGGTCCAATTTTTCTCCACTCAATTGAAGTATCACCCCATTACGATATTTAAAAATTCAGTCTTGGGGCCAGCCCAGTGTCGTAGTGGTTAAGTTCACACGCTCCACTTCAGCAGCCCAAGGTTTGCCAGTTTGGATGCTGGGCGGAGACTGAGTGCCGCTCATCAAGCCATGTGTGACGGCATCCCACATAAAATAGAGGAAGATTGGCACAGGTATTAGCTCAGGGTCAATCTTCCTCACACACACACACACACACACACACACACACAAAATCAGTCTTTTTTGCTTCAGCATCCTCCAAAAGTAATACAATTGTTATATTCAGACAACTGAGAGGGATCTGTCAGAAGCCAGATGGTAAGGGCTGAGATGGGGCCACCTCACTCACAGATGCGCTGTGTGCCCAGGATCTGGCACAGAACGTGCCTTTGCAGGATTTCTGCAGAAGGAAGGAGCGAGCCAGTGAATGCCAACCTCAGGGCAGCTGCCATGTAACGTTGGAGGTTCCCACAGCTGTGGGGGAGTGAAGACATTCAGAATGAAGACCCCCGTGTCCTGGATATGTATAGAAACATGCAGGATATGCAGCAAAGACTGCTAAAATTCCCTTCATCCCTCTTGGTCGTAAGATAAAATACAATATTTGTCTCACGTTTTTACATTTAAATTATTACAATGATTTAAGCTTTTTTATTATAAGCTTTAAGGCCCTTTTTGGTGGGCTCTGATTAAAGGGGTATTTCCCCTTAATGGACTTCTCAGAATAACTATTCAGCAGGTGACCATTACCAAAAAGGCCTCAGCATTTCTCACCCTGTTCTGGTTCAGGAGATCTCCACTTACTGAACCACCCCTGTGGAAATCCATCTCCCAGCTCCTCCCGGACCTCCGCCCTAGGCATTCTGTAGGGGGGAGGGGAAGTGTGCGTGCTCTGTCTTGCCAGCAGCCTCTTTCTTTTTAAAACCTGGGAATCAGTTGGGCCCGGAGTCCTCTCCCTAGGTATTCCCTCTGCATGAACAAGGGCATCCACATGGCTGCAAAGACTGTCACATGCCGATTTCCAGGACTGTCCGTATCTCAAATAGCCTGTCCTGTTGTCAAAGTACATCAGGCCACAGAGCAGGTGACTAGCCCGGATTTTTGGCCTCATGGCCCAGGCTCCTGCCTCTGTGAAGGGACTGCTCGTGAAGAACCCCCAGAACCCTCATTTCCTGCACCATGGCACCATCTGAGACGCTGAAGTTAAATAAAACAGTTAACTGATTCAGGCCAGTTTACCCAGGTTTTCTCACTGCCCCTAGCACTCGCCGGAGGAAGGAGGCTCTGATCATTCCTTGCCAGCACGACGTCCACCTGCAAAGCTGCCGGCCTGGGCCTCGCCGTGGGTCCTGGGATCCGGGGGAGAACAAGCTGACTGTCCTTCCTCCTCCCGGCAGGTGGTGATCGAGTCGGACCTCCACACGCCCCGGGCCCTGGAGCTGCTGCCGCACCGCAGCGACCGCCGGGACGAGGGCCGCAGGTCGGGCCGGCTGCAGACCGCGCGGCCGCCCGGCGCCCAGCCGGCGAAGACCCCGGCCAGACCCGGTACGTGCGTCCGGCCGAGGCCGGGGACCCGCCCTGGGGGGGCAGTGACGCATGTAGAGCAGCAGCCGCAGTGTGTGCGTCCTCGCGTGTGTTTTGTCCCCCCGTGTTGTAGTCCTCTCGGGCGTCCTCCGTCACGCCAGGTGAGCGCAGCACCTGTGGCGTGGGGACTACGGCTTTTCCCAGGTCCATGCTGTTCCTCCTCTGAATGCACCTGCTCTTGGGCCGCACCTACAGCAGCACCATAAAAACACCTTCACCTGTAAAACACTCGCTTCTGGGTGTGGGTAAGGAGCAAAGATGCTTTCATCTACCATCTTGCTCCACAGGAAGCCCTGCCGGATTCAGGAAGAGATGAAAATCATTCTGTTCTGGGGAAGAGAAAGCCAGTGCAGACATGACTCATGAAGCAAAAGAAGCCAACATTATTTATTTTACAGCCGTGTGTGTTAGTTATGCCCTCTTAAAATCTCACCATTTTAAACTTGAATGACTTAGCCTATTTCAACAATCTATGAAAAGAATTTAGGGACAAATTTGTTTTGAAAACTGGAAACATAGTCTTACCTTCAACATTATTTTTGAAAATGGCTTCCACCCCAAGCAGTTAAACAGGAGTCTGCATCCAGCCTGCTGAAGTCTGTGCTGGTATTTTGCCTTTAATGGCTGGTTTACTTTATTTCTGTTATGCCCACAGCCTAAAGTTATTCATATTTTAATTCCAAAAATACACAATGGCAAGTCTGGGATGTCCTTCTCAAAGCTTTTTTGGTGTTAATTTTGTGTTACAAGAGCTGAAATAAGACTCTATGATGTCCTTTCATCCATCCAGCTTCTCTTTGCTGCTTCATAGATGCCAGACTGGATCTCTAAGATGTCTTATGATCGCTAACGCCCTAACCTGGTTTTACGATCCTCTTTATAAGAATACATAAATCAAGCTATATTCTCTAGTTAAGTGATTACATATACACATATGTACGTAGAGTGAAAGCATTAGGAAAACCACAATCTGCCTTGCAAATTAAGAAGAGATAAATTTTTCTGTGTCTATATATAGGCAGGTGGGTGGGTGCATGTGTGTGTAGAAAGAATATCTTCGCTTCAGAATCATAAAGTGAATTTAGAGCCATGTTTCTCAAATTTTAGTGTGCAGAAGGTTCACCTGGATATCTTGTTTTTATGCAGATTCTAATTCAATGGGACTGAGTAGGGCCCCAGGTTTTGTTTCTAATTAGCTTCCAAATGATGCTAATGATGTTGGTCTGAGGACAACATATTGATTAGCAGGGATTTAGAGATGATCTAATGGGTGTTTCTCAAAGTGGGGTCCCCAGAGCAGCAGAATCTCCTGAGAACTTGCTGGCAACCACCCCCTGCTGATTTACAGAAGAGGAAACTGAAACCATAGACACTATTTGACCTATCCAAGGTCACACTGCTCATTAGTAATGGAACTGAGATTAAATCTTGGGTCTCCTGATTTCCTAGCTAATGCCTCTTCCCCCTGGGAGAATAATGTCTTCCCTACTGTCTAGTATTAGGGGCCACTTTCTTCCCTTTCGAAGTAGTTTGTAGAAGCCTGGATTGCCCAAGGCAGTCTTTTGTTCTGAAAGAGGAGAACAGTAAGTTATGAAATGGAGAGAATCTGCCCAACATGTGACAGTCAGCTCATGCAGGGAATGTGCTAGTCAGGTTTAAAAAAAAGCGATTGAGCTGGGCATTGATTCAATTTCTTCAGCTTCCCCAATCTGATAGATTCCAGAGGGGGTGGGACAGCAGGAGGGTTTCTGAGTCAAAGCTAGACCCCAGAGCTCTCCACACGAAAGGCCTGGCATCAAGTCTTCCATCCTCCTGTCAGAAGGGCGTGTGTCTCCAGGGGTCTCAGATCTGGGGACTTGTTTCTTTTCTGAGCTATAGGAGAAGGCTCCCAGATATTGTAGTCTTCCCACGTGGGAGAAAGATTCTCTGAGGAATCTTGGAAATTGCAGGGACTCTGAAGGCAGAGGCCCGGCTGAGAAAGTCTCACCATGAGCCTTGAGCAGGTGGGCCTTCAGTCCCTGGAAAGGGGACAGCCCCCCTCCTGGGCCTGGGAGAAGGGGCTGCCTGCAGAATCTCTCCACCAAGTTGTCCCTGGGCACCTCAGAATCAATTTGTTCAAAGGGAACTCATCTTCCTCCTTCAAATTTCTGTTCCTTTCTCTGCTGAGGCCTTCATCCATCTTTCCAGCAAGCCACTGGGATGTTTTCCCTAACACTCCCTTGTCCTGCCCCAACCACACTCCACCCACCACTTCACACATTAGCACTGACAGCGTCAGCTCCTAGCTATGTCTCGTCTCTCCTTCCTGGTACCTACCTCAGGCCCTGGGCTCAGACTCCCTTCATCTGTGTTGCAGCCAACCCTGGCCCTCAGCCACCAGTCCCCCTTTCTCGACAAGGCTACCAGAGGGGTCTTCTAAAGCAGAAATCTGCCTCTGCTATCACTCTTTTAACACTGTGTCCTCCCCACCCCTGACCACCCTCCAGACCATGTCCAAGGCCGTCCAAGACCCATCCTCTGCTGACCTCCCTAGGACCATCTTCTGTCCATACACAGAGCAACCCTGAGCCGCAGTGGAATTCTCTGACTACTATATTATATTCTGTTTCCTTCGCTGACACTGCTCCCTCTATGGATTGCCCTCCCTGTCTCTTTCCACCTGGCAAAGTCCTCCCAGACTGGGTTGGGGGGGTCCCTCAGTCAAGTTCCCCAACCCTGAAAGTTCACCAAAGAGGTCAGTTTGCCATTCCCTAGATTGTCCTTACCTGGCTTCATTTTAATTGTCGTGTTTCTCTAAAGCCCTGGTTTCCTCATCTAGAAAGTAGGGACTATCATGATACCTAACAGGTAGGTATCATGTTAGGTGAGGATTGAATGAAACTGTATTCATGTTTTACACTCAGCATGGTGCCTGACACACAGTAGATACTGAAATATGAGCTGTTACTTATGCCAAAGTATTGCACATTATGGTTGATCTTGATAGTCTGGTCATTTTTTATTTTCTTGGCATTGAGATTTTTTCCAGGGAGTGGGAGTGTTGCATTTTGGTGTGCTGTAATGTGATAGGATGGGGCTCATTCTGGAACATCTGCCCCAGGAGAGGACCATGTTGAAAGCTAACTTCCCCCACCTATTGCTGCTGCCTCAGCTCAACACCTGGATTCTCAGAAGCTGCAGGCTTCAGGGTAGAAATTACTGAGAAGTAGGTCGGGCCTCAGGAACAAAGGCATAGCAAGAGATTCTCATGTTCATCTATCTCACGTGGCTGGTGTCTCAGGACACTGACAGACTCCAGTCCTTCCATGTTCTGAGGCTCTACTTCCCCCGTCCCCAGGCAGGACTTCTCGGCTCATCTTCCTAGAGAGGTGTCCTGGTTGGGTAATTGATCCCAGCTGTGAAGACTTAACTCCTGATAACCCCTTGTGATCTGGGGCCTTAGGAAGGGAAGAGGAGCTGAGGGCACATTCTCTGAGCACCTACTGTGCACAGACATGGTGCTAAATGCTTCCACACACGTGCTCTTGTGAGACCTTAGTTCTGGCCGCTGGAAGAGAGCTAGGCATGCAAGTGACCCTTGACAGGTGCCCCCTTGCCTGACCCTACTGCCTGAGTTTGCTGCTTGGTACAAAGCCTTTTAGAAATTCCCTGCTTGTGATTGATTAGCTAACGAGATAATTGATGCTGAACCAGGGAGACGTAGAACACAGAGCCCCTGGGTAACGTCTCCTCTGTTCAACTTTGCAGTGGGGATTTCTGAACCCAAATCTGCAAATCTGTGCGGCAGTAGAGCATATGGAAAATCTTTGGTAAGTACAATAAGCCTGGCTAGTTGTATCTGTTGTGCTTTAAACTTCTTGCCCTGACTGCGCCATGAAGAGAGACTCAGTGTCCTTTGTTCCAGGCCTGAGGGTTCTTTCCCCTTTCTCTCCATCAGCTTGTGGCACGCCCCTGGCTGCTGCTCTCTCCGGCCAGAAGTTCAGCTCTTAGGCAAACAGAAGAAGGTATTACCTAGCAAACATTTCAAACATGGGGAGCAATAAGTGGTTTCCATGGTAGGCCTCTGCCAGGTGGAAATACCTGACTAATTTCCTGGGACAGCTACGGGAATAAAGAGATGCCAGGGTCTCAAGCATCGTGAAAACCCAAAACACCAGTCATCTCAGGACGGGACACCTCTGAGGGCACTGCACCTGGAGCAGGCGTGGAGGTTTGGGGTTTGAGATGTGTATTAGGGATCAATACCTGTGACAGCAGAAGGGAGGCAGACTTGGGCACAGGGAATGCTGAACCACCCGGCAGGCCTGACACCTCCTGGTGGGAGGTCCGGGGTAAGTGTTGCCCATCCAGGGGGCCCCAAGTTGGACCCAAATGGCCAAGCTTTTATGTTTCCTCCTTGTTCTGCACGGCATGTGGGCTGCCCCAGGAGCGCGTGACCTTAGATGAGGCCCTCTGCTGCTTGTCTTCCTGCAGCTGGGCAGCGTATTCCTCCCTGAAGGGGGCTCAGGTGGCACATGTGCAGGTCTAGCTCAGCATCACCCTGACAAAAATACATCTCCATCTTCTGGGCATGAATGTGGGTACCCTCTGGGTTAGCATGGTAGGGGTGGAGTCATGGATGGAGGTGAGATGGGCTCGAGCATCCTGAGCTCTGTGAACATCAGCTCTCAAGATTCATCAACTGTGCCATGTGAGAACTAGAAGAGACCCAGGATTGTCTGGGCCAGTCTCTTCATCCTTATGGGACAAGTCGGACAGAGATCTGAGCACTTCACTCCTGGTCTGAGTAGGAAATCTAATCCAAGTATCTCATTTAGGTGTATTAGGAAAACCACATATGGGGCAGGCATGGGACAGGCTGTTTTGTCAGGAGCCCCTTGCCCCAACCTAGTACTCAGGGGAAACTGAAGATGGCTGGGCCGCTTCCACAGAGTGGAGGTTGTCGGGCTGTGACAGCTCAAACAGCTGCCCTCAGCTGAGCCCAGAGGAAGACTAAAGCCAAGGGGAAGAGGACAGCTCACAGCCTTGGATTACCTGCCCCCGGGCCCTGGGCTGGGCTCAGTGCTGTTGGCAGAGAGGTAGCTGCAGCCGGGAGGCCAAAGTTGTGATGGGATAGGGTGGTGATGGGGACACAGTTACACAGGAGGGGCCAATAATAATGCGGAGGACGAAGAGGCAGCTTGACTGCCCCTTCCTCTGGGCCTGGGCCTGAGACGGTGGGGCTGGGGTCCTGCAGCTCATCGGTGGCCTGTCACGGCAGTGCAGAGCTCACACGGCTAAATCTGATTCAATGCTGAAATGCACTGGAGATCAGACTAAGGACAGTGGAGAAGGAGGGGCTGTATGTTCCTGGGGCCCTTGACACAATGGGGAGGGAGAGCTCCCAAGAGGCCACAAGGTGGCACAGTAGCTCTGCCCACAACCTTTGGCCAGCTCGAGAGAGAAGGGGGTGGTGAATCATAGTGTCCTTGACCTGGAATTTCCCAGCAATTCCAGGAATGTGGTGACCTTAAACCTTCAGTGGGACTTGGGGCAGAGAAACAAAGCATAACATGTGTCTATGGACTGAGCAAACGCTGGACTCAGCCCTGGTTAGGCCACCGGTTACTTTTCAATTCAGCCCATGTTTTCTTGAGCACTCACCACCTCCTTTAGGAGAGCTGAGGAGGACCACCAAAGGGGTTAATCCCAGTCCCTGCCACACAGTACACAGCCTCCTGGGGACTCAGAGACTGGACAAACAGGAAACAAGTAGAAAACCGAAAAAGATAGAACTGGTGGGATGTCACACAGGTAATCAGTGCAGTGGGGACGTGAGGACAGAGAAAAATCAACTTTGGCCACCAGCCTTAGGGAAGGCTTCCTGTAAGAAGTGGCCTTGAAGGGCAAGCAGAGATGAGGCTCAATGTGGAGAGTGAAGGAAAAGCTGAGTGAAGATGCGGAGTTGTGCGTGAGCATTAGGAAGGGCAGGAACAGGCCTGCTGGGACTGGAACTGTTGGTACACGTGGGGTGTACTGCATAGGGGTGGAGCTGCATAGATGAGGGAGAGTCTGGGTTTGAAGGGCCTTGAAGAGCAGGCTGCAGTTGGCCTCTGCCTGCCCTGCAGTGGGGAGGCCCTGCAGTGCTCGAGTCCAGGAAGGCCTAGGGAATGTGGCGGGTCTGGTCAGAAACACGGAGGTCCCGGTGACTGGCCCTGAAGGCTGCAGCAGAGGAAATGGAGAGGATGGCACTAATCTAGTCAGTATTTCCAAGCAAGAATCTGCAGGATTCGATGACAAAGTGGACACAGCTAGTGGGGGTGTGTTCTCAGATTGAGTTGCTCTGTCTCAAGTTTCTCTAGGTTGGTGGTTGTCAAAGTGGGGTCCCGGGACTAGCAGCACCTCAGAACTTGTTAGAAATGCACATTCTCAGGCCCACACCAGAACTACTGAATCAGAAACTGGGGTGGGCCCAGCACTGTGTTAACAAGCCCTGCAGAGGAGGCTGGTGCCCGCCAAAGCGTAAGGACTGTTGCCCTAGGTTGGGGGTGGTTCCATTTAGCCATCCCCCTTTCAAATGGCTCCAGTCAGTGCCAGAGTTGGGAACATGGCTACAGCTCATATTCCCTTCCCCTTCCCCACCACCCAGATTCCTCCGGTGGCCCGGATCTCAGTGAAAGCCCCCACCGTCCTGGAGGTGGCAGCCACAGGCCCAGAGAATGGAGCTGTTCTGACAAGAGGGTAAGTGCTGTGCCTCCCAGCCCTGCCGCCTGCGGGGCTCCCTGCCTGCTCTGGTCCTGCGGCAGAAGAGTAACAGGTGGCCTGGTTTGCAGACTCTCAAGATGCTAAAATAAAATCCATGCCAGCTGTAAATTACCTTTTAATGAGGGCAATAATCCTGGGTCCCTGGCGCGCCTCATCAGCTGTTTCCCTAGGATTAGGCTGAAGTGTTTCTGATGGTTTCCACTTCGTTAACACCACTCTTTAGACTTGGAGAAGTGTCATTTGGGAGGGGTTTTGGTTAATTAGATAAATGTAATCACAGGCCTTATTCAGAGCCTCCCACACTGGTGTCAGAGATGCCTCATGAATTAGGTTAAGGATCCCTCCCCAAAGGTACGGAAGTGCTTAAGACAGAAAAGTTTCAAACCAAATTTATAAGCCCCATGTTGCTGTTCATTCTGGTCTAGAACCAGCAGCTAGAGCAGCAGGAGTGGATAATCGCCCAGCGACCCCCTCATTGCCTTCCATGTTGCACTGAGAAGATGGCAGGCAAGAGTCTCAGACTCAATTCAGTATGTGCCTTTGTTCCTCTGCCACCACCCTCCGTACTGCAGCTAGCAGGAAAGTGGTTTAGGAGATGAGGAAGGCTCTGGGCTCTTGACTCAGATCTCTTGCTTGCCTGGCACTGCCACTGATAGCTATGACTTGAGGCAAGTTATTCAGACCTCCATGTCCTCATTTATTTAAAAACAAAACCAAAACATGAGGATGATAATAGTACCCCTCTTGATGGGTGGTTGTGAGAATTGAATGAGATCATGTGTGAGGAGCTTAGCACTAACTGTTGCTATCATTTTTCAAGAAACTTACAATCTAGTAATTGGAAAGACACTACTTGGGAACATGTCAGCTATGCACATGTGCAGGACCACGGGCTAGAATATCAACCCAAGTGGTGCACAGCTTGAAAACTGTGAGAGTACAGGGAGGACTACACCAGTGTGAAGCCCTTCTAGATAAGAGAAAGTCATGTAGAAAGAAGTATAAAAGCGAAGTCACTCAATATGTTGGAACCTAATTGGAGAAAAGTAAGAAAATCGCTTAGATTGTATTAAGTTCTAGTAGCAAATTGTTCTGAGCAGCAATAGCTGTTGCTGACTGCTGAGCAAGCCAGCAAAAACTTACTGTGCCTCAATAGAGGTCAACCTTTCTGATCCACATCACTGTGTTGCGAAGGGTTCTAAATGGTTCCTTTGTCTCTAAGTTCAGGCATTCTCATTTCAATTTGTTCCTGGACCCTGGCTATTGAAAAGGAAGGCCATCTCTTTCACTAGGGAACAAATGAGGAGAAAAATGAACATTTATTGCTGGAGGCTTTATTATCTCATTTTCCTCTTCACAAATGCCCTGTGAACTAGTTGAAATTATCCCCATTTTGCACATGAGGGAACTGAGGCTGGTCGAGATTAAGTCACTTGCTGAGGTCACACAGTAGCTGCGGAGCAGGATTCAGTCCCAGAGCTCATGTTCTTTCAGTAGCTGATGCTTTGGGACATCTGCCCTTTCCAGCAAGATTGTTCATGTAAAGGTGGGAGAGGTGGTAAAAGAGAACTTGGGACAAGAGCAGAACTTGAGATCCATGAACCAGTGTACCCAGAGCCACCTCCTTCCTTCACCCATGTGAGGATCCCCCAGGGCGTCATTCCTGCGAGGGTCCCAACAGTGACCCTCCAGCCTGGTCACAGGATGTGTGAGCAGAGTTGGAGTGAGAAGTCTGGCTACTCTTCTCAAGGGCAAAAATTAAAAGTCTGGCTCAATGAAGTGACTGCCTCCCCACCCATCCCTGGCTTTTCTATAGATCCAGACATCTCAAGAAGATGACTGAGGAGTATCCAACCCTTCCCCAGGGAGCAGAAGCCTCCCTGCCGCTGACAGGAAGTGCCTCCTGCGGTGTCCCCAGCATCCTCCGGAAAATGTGGACAAGGCACAAGAAGAAGTCTGAATATGTGGGAGCTACCAACAGCGCCTTTGAAGCCGACTAAAGGTGACCCTCCAGGTGCCTGGCGTTGGGCAAAGTTCACTGCACAAAGGGAGAAAACTTCCAGATTGGAGCTGAGCCACATTCACCTCTGCTAGTAGCTGGTCCAAACACATCATCCTCCCTTCTTAACCAATCACCCTGGCTTAGGATGCAGGGCAGGAACTTCCCTCGAAGGCGAAAGAAACTGTACCTTCTTAGAATCGATAAAGCCATTGGTCTGAAAGTGACTTGGGAGGTCATAAAGTTTATATCCCTATCTATAAGCAAAACCACACCAAAATCAAACTTGACCCATTTTAAAAACCTCCAAGGAAGGAAGCAGGCAATTCCTCAGTCTTCCTTGTGAGTCGTTCTAATGTGTGTGATTTCTGGCATAAATGTAAGAGCTTGATGTTTGAGGCACTTACTATTCTGTTATCACATTTATTTCATCTTCAGGAGGTCTGGTTTTTAATGACAAAGCACTATATGTTTACTTAGCAGTTCTAATATCCCCTTGAGAGTATTGTTAAGGTCAGTTTTATTCATTTGGCATGATTGCATGAATTCTCGATTCTTTTACATGCAGCTTTTCTGTAGAAAAACATGATTAAAAATTGAATGTTGTATGCTAATGTTTTCTGAAGTGGCATAGTCTAGTGGAATTAATACCACCTTATTTTGGTATAATGATTTTAACTTCCAGAAGTGCTTTCCCTTCCACTATCTCTTATTTTCAAAAAGTCCCTATTAAAGAAAGCACAATTATTCCCTATCTTCAGATGGGGAAGCCAAGGCCTTAAGAGGTCATGTGACTAGATACCAGACAGTGGAATGAGATACCGGGTCCTCAACTTCCTTACAGACTCCTTGCTTTGCTTACTCTAGCAGGGATTCGACGAAGGTTTGGAGGGGTAGGAGTATGTCTCTGGGGGAAATCTTTGAAGGGAAGAATTTGATAAAGTTGGAACAAGTAAGTGACTTGAATAAAATACATCATTATGTATTTGGTTGAACCAGAAGAAATTGCTGTTTTTGTAAGTCAAAAACAATTGATTGTCAAATTCATATGGTTCAACCTAATGTATAATATTATGCTTTCCTCTTTCAATGGAAATGTCATCATAAATTCCATTGTCAACATCAGTAGCCTTACAATGACAATATGGTAATGATAGCTACTGTTTATTAAATGCCTACTATGTGCCAGGCATGACACTGAGCACTTTACATACATTGTCCCAATCTTTCTAACAACTGAGTTAGGTGGTCTTACCCATTTAATAGACAACAGTTTAAAGTGGTTAAACAATTAGTCTGAAGACACATAACCCATATGGGCAGCAGGCTTCAATGCCCGTGTTATATTTACTCTCTCACACAGTATAGTTCAGAATATAGAGAAAGATCAAGGTTAGGAAATAATTTTCATCTCAAATGCTAAACACGGTTGCTTGGCAGAGGCTGCCTGGAGTGCCGTGTGGAGATGGAATCTGAGATACAGGCCTGAGGGATCAACTGGTAATGCCTGTTTGTGGAGGGGATGAGTGGCATGCGCCTGTGTATTTGTCATCTGTAGCCTCAATTCTGCCCAGAAGGCTTGTTTTCTAATTCAGAAGCTTAAATTAATCCAACCAATTTAATAACTGGAGACTCCATGGTGAAATTTAATCTAAGACTAGGTTGGAAATTGCCATGTCTTGGTGCAAAGAAGAACTTGGCTGCATTACTGGTCTCCGACTCAACTGTTAGTCATATGCTGCTGCTCTGTGGCCACGTGTTGCTTTTTTGCTAAGTTGCCTGTTTCCATATCTCCAGGTGAACGTAAGAAGGCATGGGGGGATAAGAGGACCAGGCTTCTGGGCTCTCACCCTGCTGATGTCTGCCCTTCAACAGTTGTTTTAACTCTGAACACCCAATCCTCACATCAGAACATGATTTGGAGACTTGGGCGTCAAGTGTTCCTTCAGTGAGGGCCTCGTCTCACTGGACCGTCTAATAGTCTTACATAGTACAGACAGCAGGGCCCAGAGCAAAGTTAGGGAGCAAACAGATGATATATGCTGGACCTATCGGAGTATCCTAAGATTATTTATTTTAACTTATTTAATTTATAACTGACATTCTTTATTTGTATATGGCAGCTGGAGATTTCTGTAGGATGGAACTAATTTATTTTTAATTTAAATATTTCATGATGAAGTTTGCTTTGTATAGAACATTTTGATTGGCCAATTCAAATAAACATAAAGTACGCTTTGTTCGTGACATTAATAAACCACCGCAAGAGTGTGCCTGAGGCTCCCTCATTGAGTGTGAGAAGGCTTTCACAAAGGGAAAGAATTGTGCATCTGGACCTCATTGCTCCTTTACCTAAATGAAAAGGATTGTGAGAAAGAACCCAGCGTGTTCTTTCCATCCTAAGGCAATATCTGGTTTTGATATTATGGGTCTGCCCAGCAGTCCACACCAGAGCCATTTCTCACAGGGCCTGGCCTGGCATGACCTGTCCTCTCTGAGCTCCCTCTCCTCCCTGCTGATGCTTGACCCCTCAGCCCCACGAGAAACCCCAGGGGGCCCATTGGCCATGCCCAGCCTGCTGGCCTTTCAGCCCCGAAGCTGGGGGAGGCGCAGCCTTTCTCCTCTGTACCCACCTCATGTTCAGCCTCACTGGAGACTGCCCCCGTGACTCACGTTACAGCCACTTGCAGAGGGACGCCAAGGCTAGCTGCAGACGGCTCTCCGGGAATGACGGAGCCTGGAGTCTTCTCGAGCCAGAGGCAACAAGGTTTCCAGGACATTTAGGGTAATAAACTTGCCTCTGTTAGGACCAAGTCCAGTCAAATATTTCAGTTCTTACTGTGTGCTCTCTGTGGCAGTCCCCCACCCTGCCCCATCCTTGGGTTGCCTTCAGAGCAGGCAGATGGGCAGTGGGTAGGAACAGCAGCAGCAGCCAGAGCCCAACTTTAAAAGGAATCATGTGACATATTGTCTCTGACTCTAAATTGGCAGAGACCTAGAGACAAGCAAGGAAAAACACAGACAAAAAGATGACTCTCCTAAGGATTAGAATTGCATTTCGTTTTTAACTTCTTATAAGAATGTCAGCCTCTGTTGAGGGGTTTGTGGTGAATGCATTGCCACAGTGCACAGGGAGAGAAATCTCACTCTGCAGACCAGACCACGTGCCTAGAAAAAAAATTTTTTTTGGTCACTTTGGATGTGGGACAAGACTCACACCTATTAATATCCTTTGTTGGGAGGGAGCATGTAGGTTGGGAAAAGGGGTGTGCTGCCAAGAGACTGGCAGCAGAAGGAACTTGACACGTGACTCGTTCATGAGGGCGGCTGGGCCTGTGCCAACCTGGGTCCCAGCCCCTCGTTGGGGTCTGTGGGGGAGACAAGTAGAGAGGCTCACATCGTCTCCCATTACAGGCCCTTCCCACACCCCTCACCTTCCTGGAGACCTCAGAAGTCCGGGGCTGGCCCCCTGGAGCACAGGTTGCATGAGGCTAAACCCTCTTCCCCAGGGGCAAACAGCCAGGCCTTTGCCTGTCAGCCTCAGAGGGGCCTGGACTTTTCCAGAAAGGACAGGGGGATCTGGATCCTGCCCAGCCCAAAATTGGGGTACCTGGAATTCTGAGCAAGTGCTGACCAACGTTGCGGACTCCAACCACAGAAGAGCAAATTGAGTTTCCTTCACTTTGGCCACTTGGGCCAACACTCTTCAGGGAGAGACACCACCCCCCCACCTTCAACATCAACCGGCCTTTGCTCATATCGGACTCCGCAGACCTCAGATTCTACCCAGCCCAGAAATTTTGTGGGGAGGGTGTGCGGGAGGCCATCAGGAGTTAATCAGCAGCCCCTGATGAACAAGACACAGCTATTTCTAAAATCAAGTGCCACAGCCAGTGTTCCAAGTGTGATCACATTCTCCGGGGGACAACATTCAGCTATAGGGCAAGAGGCACTGCAAACAGTGGAAATAACTTCTTTGTTTCACTCGGGACTAGTCCTGGCCACAGCAAAATGATGGTGAGGGCAGGCTTGTTCTTAGTGTCTGCCCACCCCCAGCCCAGCCATCCTTCCAATCAGCATAAACAGACACACACCCCTTTTTTTCCTGTTCATTTCCCCACACCCTGCTCCTTGACCTCTAGTGGGGCCTGAGCCCTCATGGTATCCTCTGCCCACACAGGACCCCCCGTCTTGGGAACCCCATGCTCTGAACTTTCCCAACTGCCAGAAACTCATCAGCTAGGAGAGCTTGAGAAGCTGTTGAACCTTGTGGAGACTCTGTTTTCTCAGAAGTTGAAAAGAAAATGTAGTATCTTCCTCCAAATGTCCTAGAAAAGATGAAACGAAATAATTGGCATCAACATGCAACCGGTACGCGCCAGTATGGCGGTGCATGTGTGAAAATGTCGGAGTGCTTTCAGAGTGTCTGTAATGGCCAATGCCCAGAGCTCCCTGAAGCGGCCCTCAGCCCGGCCCAGCCCCTCCCCGGGGATTCTTGCAGACCGCCCCATGGATCAGCAGCTGTGGGTAATGCCTGGCACTATGGGGGGGGGGGGTAGGGAGGCCTTCAGGACCCACTCAGTGCTATGGCTGGCGTTTGTTCTCATTGGTCTTCTGCCTATGCTACACCAGTTGTTAAAAATTTGTCCTTTCCTCCTGGAGACAATGCATTGGAACGTGCCTGTCTTATAAGTTGAGACATAGACCACATAATTGTAAGGTGGGCTATAAGGTTTGGAGAGGTAACCCTTTAAACTGTTATCAGTCATTTACGCCTTAGAGTAGGTGAGTGAAGGAATGGAGAGATTTTCTTAGGGACCAGGAGGTAGGGTGAAATGCTGAGGAAAGGGAGAGTTGAAAGGGCCCAAAGGGAAAGCAAATTCAGGCTACTTTCTTCACTTTGTCTAGAGTCCTGCTTATCCCCCACCAGCATTTTAAATTCCTTGGGTTCAAAGTGCAATACTCCGCAGAAGCAAACATGCTCCATGAAGGAGAAAGGAAACGGCCACCACAGGTGGTCCTGCAGGGTCCCACTCACCAGTACCGGACACTGTGACACCTGGACGTGTAGGGTGGTGGGGATGAGCACCAGACTCAAGGCAGGAAGACTGGGTCTAAGACTCAACCCTACACTGACTTGCGGTGTGCCTGTGAGTGTGTGTGCGTGTGTATTGTGTGTGTCTCATTGGTCCAGCTGTTTGAGTTTTTTTGATCCTCCATTGTCATCTGTGAAACATGGGTCGAATCACCTGGCTGGTGGACCTACAGGCCGATGAAAGATCAGAAGGGAGCTGGTGCATAAAAGGCTTTGTAAATTGTGAATCGCCCTTCTAACATATGGTGATATGATAATCCACTCCATTCAGAAAGCAGTGGAGCTGGGAGTGGGGAGAAGTGACTCAGGAAGCTCAAGACAGTGTAGGGGCTGAAGAGCTAGTCAGGGACCAAAAATAGAGTCGTTTTCAGAGCCCTGGGCCAGACTCCTGGGGCCAGGCCTGTCAGTGGCTGGGATCAGGGGCTCCAGGCTGACCAGGCCCCAGGCTACCTGCTCCCCCTGGGTGTGGCCTGTGGGGCCAGCGCCTGCAGTCTGAGGTGGCCGCACGCCCAGCCAGGTCAGTGCAGGCCAACAGCCCTGGGCTCACAGGCAGGAAGCAGAGGGAGGAGACCACTCCTTTGACTTCACTGGGAATTCAAACGGCTTTCCCTACCCAGGAGCTGCCTGCCCACTGCCAAATACTCCCCTGGCCTCCTGCCCACATTCCCTACCAGCAGAACCAGCCCTCAGATGAAATGTACAAAGTACGCTGGCCCGGAGACCACAGGTCCTGCCCGCATGCTCCAGCCGCGAGGAGGGAAGCTGGCCCCTGCCCACCCTGCCTCGGCCGAGCTCTGGCCCTTTTGTTCTGAGGCAGGTAGCGGACACGGGTGCCCACAGGAGTACAGACTGAAGAACTGCCGAGGGATCGAGGTCTGGAGGCAAGCTGGCCTGCGTGGGTGTAACCAGGCAGGGACTCGATGTTTCACAAACAAACACAGCTCCAAAGCATTCCTGCCGCTTGCTCAGGCCAAGGAAAGCAAGGTAATAACTCAGGGAACAGTGACCTCATCGGGAAAGCAGGCTGCCCAGTCTCACACACAAACCCCACATCCCCAAACAACCCGGCCGACTCAGTCTGTCACGAAAAACTCCAGAGAGGCACTGCCCCGCGGAAGGAGCAGGTGGCGGGTTTAGAGCAGGCGGGAGCGAGGGGCGGGGGGGGGGGGGGGGGACACCTTTCCTCCTGCTGCGGAGGAGCCCCGCCCCAAGGGAGAGAGCTAGGGCATGGGGGGCTTTTCAGCTCCAGGGTCCTGCCCTCTTGCCACAACGTAAAGAATCCAGAACAAAGGCAAAGCTGTTGGTCACCTCTGCTCCCTAGGGCGCTGGCCAGCTCTCGGCGTCAGCAGGCCGCCTCGGCCACCGCTGGGAGCTGGGTGCTGTTGTGAAACCGCTCGGCCTGGTCCTGTTTCATTTCGCCCATCTGCTGCTTTGTTCTTCCTCAGGACGTGGGAGAGGTGGGGACTGGGGAAGGAAGTAGCAAGCAGGGAGGAGAAGGGGTGCCTGGATGTTCTGGCTGTTTATTCCCTGCTCCTTCAGCCTGAGGAGAGGAAGGGCAGAAAACCATCCCTGCGTTTGAAACTGAATAAACACACCCCAGGGACGCAGGGCTGTGTGCCAGGGGCTACCTGAAGCCACAGGTAGCACATCTTCCTGGGCCCTCCAGCTGGGGTGTGGTAGACTTGGTTACACTAAGAGAAATGCCTCTATATTGACAGGAGCCGACATTTATTGGGTATTTACCATGCGACAGGCACTGTGCTAAGTGCTTAAAGTGCCTTTAGCTCTTGCAACCCTCCAAACAAGGCTGTGAGATAGTTCTTTCCTTTACCCCCTTCATTGATAGAGGCTTCGAGAGTTCAATAGCTTGTCTGAGGCCACACAGCAGTTGGTGGCAGGCCTGGAGATGAACCCGGACAGTCTGACTCTGGAGCCACTGCGTGTAGATGCCCACTTTGTACAGTGCCCCAAGAGGCCCTACCAGGGGCAAGTGCCATGTGCCCTGACACAGGGGCTTTCTCCACACAAAGACACGGTCAGCTTGCCCTGAAGGGGCAGAGTCCCAGAGGGGCAAACTTCACTCACATAGCCTGAGGCTCTCTCTGGAGGTGTTGTACCAAAACAACAATAAATCATATATATAAAATATTATTTATAGATAAATCTTTTTCTTCTTAAACAACTCAGTCCTAAAGCAGTCTGGCCTGGCAAAGCAAGCTAGGCATCCAGGCAGGGGGAGGGGACAGAACCACAGTGACATAGAGGGGAGGAGGGCTGGATCCTTTTGAGATAAAGGACATTAGTGGGACAATTGGAGAAACTTGAGTGGGGTGTGCGGATAGATGGCAGCCATGATCCAGGCAAGTTTCCTGATTGGAGGGGTCTGTCAGGGTTACGTAGGGGATGTCTTTATGTGGAGGGCATCATGCCAGCAACTTACCCTTAAATTTTTTTCATTATTACTTTTACCTTTTCACTTACTTTTAAAACAAACTAGCAATGTATTGTATATATTCTCATTGTAAAAAATATCAAGCAACACAGAAGCTATTCATTAAAAAATTTAAGTCTTCTCCTCTCCCCTTCAGTCTAAGTCCTTTTTTCAGAAGTCACCACTATCCTTGAGGTGGTGTCTTTATAGAATACAAATATATAGCTAAGAGAGTAGATCTTCAAAGTTTTCATCACAAGCAAAAAAAGCTGTAACCATGTGAGACGATGGATGTTAACTAAACTTATTGTGGTGATCATTTCACAATATACACACACATATCAAATCATTATGTTGTGCCCCTTAAACTAACACGGTGTTGTAAGTCAATTATATATCAATAAAACTGGAAAAAATAAAATTGTCAACAATTTTTTTTTAAGATTTTAATTCTCACCATAAAAAAGAAACACTGTTGTTAAGCTTTCATTACATTGGTTGTTAAAGTCACAAAATGTTAGTAAAATATAGGTTGCTTTTGGGGAATAAAACAAATATATGGGCAATTTACTTTTAAGTAGTTCAGGAGAAAAAATGTTCTCTGCACTGCACTTGCAATTTCTCTGTATGTTTGGGATTGTTTCAAAAATTTTTTTAATTAAAAAGCAAACACACACAGGGGCCAGCCCGGTGGCGCAGTGGTTAAGTGCGCACTCCGCTTCAGCGGCCTGGGGTTTGCCAGTTTGGATCCCGGGTGCAGACATGGCACCACTTGTCAAGCCATGCTGTGGCACATGTCCCACATATAAAGGGGAGGAAGATGGGCACGGATGTTAGCTCAGGGCCAGCCTTCCTCAGCAAAAAGAGTAGGATTGGCAGCAGATGTTAGCTCAGGGCTAATTTTCCTCAAAAAAAAAGCAAACACACACAAAACATAAGCCGTGAAAAAAAATTTGCTCTTAGGTTCGAAACCCCCAGGTATATCTTCATGGTCTTCTGCCATTAGAAGCACTAAAGTGAAAATGTTTGGGAAGTCCAGCCACACCCAAGCCAAGCTGTCTGGAAATACCAGGTACTCTGAGCTCCCCCCGGAGTTGAGGGTTCCTTCCTGGTGGATCTATGCTCCCCGGGGCTGCTCACATCCTCCCACCTTCACTTGGGAGTTCAGCAGAAAAGATGACATAAGGGGCAACGCCAGGGACTGCAGGTTCTCCACCGTCTAGATGCTCACACCCACCACTCTCCACTCCCACCCAGCACTCCCAGAGCAAAAATGGCTGCAAAGTCTCATCACACTTTGTTGATTGCAACAGAAAATCACTCTAACGGAAGAAATGGTCCTTGTACTCTGGGTTCCCTCTCCACAAGGCAGGCACTTTTCCGGCACTATTATAATGCTGATGGAGAAATGTTGTGGGAGGGAGGGTGATGTGAGAAAGTGCCAAGCCTGAGGGTGGCATCCACAGCCTGGGAATGTCCAGGCTCTCAGAGTGTTGTCCCTACACAACTTCTGTACCTTGAAGGCTGCGCCTACCTGCTTCTCTGGGCTCAGGACAAACGACAAGGATATTTTCTGCATTTCCAATAATCTAACTGTTTCTGTTGGATAGTCTTTCATTCTAAGGACCAAGAGAAGTGTAGAAACGCCCTCAGTGTTCCTGACCAGAAACATAGCTAATTTTCAGAGGGAGGAAATGCTGCCTGATGCTCCAGGGAGGCAGGAGAAGCAAGTCAGGCCCTCAGCCAGCTCATTACTCAGCAGGTGAGCCGATTGCAAAAGACAGTGGTTGTCATCCCAGAGTCCAGGGCAACAGCACAAACAGTGTGGAGGTGTACAGGTCAGTGGCCTGGGCTCCCTCACATAAAACCCCTGCATCGTGTGTGCTGGGAGGGGGTAGGGCGCAGAAAAAAACAAGTAGGTTTCTTGATGTGAGAACATTTCTCCAGGCTTGGAACATTTCTAGGCTGCCCACTTTGACTGGAAATGCAGTTAATAAAAACCCATGGGCCTAATTCCCACCCAAGAAATTCATGTACTGCTGGTGAACTCCAGAAGGAGAGCCCCGCCCCCACCGAGAAGCCTGGATTTCTGACAGGATTTATGAAACACACTGTCCTCCAAATTTAACATTGTGTTTTGAAATGCAATCCCTGCCTTCCCCATAAGACACCAAAAAGCAAAAGTTATCTTGGGGAAACACTGAATTTAACAGTGCCTAAATTGGAATTAAGGGGCAAGCAAGAGGAAGCAGAGGTTAGGAAATACGAGCTAGCAGAAGTGAGCTGGGAATCAGATGTGAGAATCTGAGATGGGAGAAAGAAAAAGAGAAAAGAGAAAGAACTTAAAGAAGCTTAGAATCAGAAACCAGGATATTTCAGACAGGATAAACTGACTACTCAGAAAACTGTGCTGGACTCTGGGAAGGCAAAAATGAAAAAATAGTCCTTTCTTTTGAAAAGTGCAACAGTCTAGTGGAAGACACCAACATAAACAAATTAGGAAACCATGTGATCTGTGTTACAATTGAGGCATTTACAGGCTGCTAAGGGAAAATAAAGGAGTGATCATCTGACTGGGGGAGTCAGGGACATTTGAGCTGGGTATTGAAAGATGAGTACCAGTTTTGCCAAGAAAAGGGAAAGGGGAGTGATGTCAGCATCATGGCAGAGGGAGTTGTTCCCTTTGTCTCTCTCCTCTAGGTTACAACCAGTAGGACATCCTTAGACCAACAAAGGACTCTCTGCATAGCACACGAGAACACCTGAGAGATCCGTACATCTATACATCTGAAGGGGGGTGGACTGGACCTCTTGGAGGCAGTGGAACTAGAAGAGCAGAGGTGGCAGCTCCCGAGACTGGAGGTTCCAGGATCTCAGGTAACACACACAAACAGAGGCTGTAGGAATCCAGACAGCTGTGGCCCTAAAGGCACCAGGAATCCACTGTGGGCCTCACCCGCAACCAGAGGCTCCAAGAACTGCAAGATACCTGTGACCCAGCCCCGTCCCACTTCGTCTGCAGTGGTGCCTCTGACACTGGTCCTTCCAGCAGTGGGGGCTGCATCCAAGACCCCAATATCCCGGGCAGCAGCAGTGGTACCAGTGACCTGAGGTTCTGAAAAGCCACAGCAACCAGAGACCAGAGGCTGCAGGAAATGCAGTGGTACTCGAGAACTGCCCCCCTCCCACTTCTCCAGTGGCAGAGCCTCCAACATCAGCCCTTCCAGCAGCAGGGGCTGCATCCAAGACCCCAGTAGCCCCAGCAGCAGCAGCAGTGCCCATGAACTGAGATTCCAGGAGTTGTGCCAGCACCCAAGACCAGAGGCTGCAGGAGCTACAGCAGCACTCGTGGGTCAGCAACACACCCAACACCCCTCAGCAGTGGTAGGTGGTGTCCACAACCTGAGGCTTCTGGAACCACAGGAGTGCCCAGGACCTAGCCCCTGGAAGTGGCACCCCCCACACCAGCCCTGCAGCAGTGGGAACTGCTTGCAAGACCCTGGCTCCTGGCAGCAGCACTGATGCCTGTGGCCTGAGTTCCCAGAAACTATGTAGGCTCCAGAAACCAGAGGCTTCAGGAGCCCTGGCAGTGCTCACAACCAAGGTATCCCTCCCGCTGTGGCAGTGGCAGTGTCACCCATGACCCTGGCCCACCTAGAAGTGGCAGCAACATCTGTAAGCCCAGCACCCACAGCAGTGGCATCGCCAGCACCCCCAGATAACCCATGAGCAGCAGCACAGGTGGTGCCTGCAGCAGTAACACCAAAAGACCTTCTCGAAGACACATTATATTAAAACTGTCAAAAGTCAGTGCCAAGGAAAGAACATTAAGGGTGGCCAGAGAGAGGAAAATAGCTTACAAAGGAGCCCACATTAGGTTATGAGCAGATTTCTCACCAGAAACTCTACAGGTTAGGAGAGAGCGGAATTATATATTCAAAATACTGAAAGATAAAAGCTGTCAGCCAAGAATACTCTACCCAAAGTTATCCTTTTGCTGTGAAGGAGAAATAAAGGCTTTCCAAGACAAATAAAAGCTGAGGGAGTTCATTGCCACTAGACCTGCATTTCAAGGAATATTGAAAAGAGCTCTCCTACCTGAAACAAAAAGGCAAAGGTATACACAGCTTTGAGCAAGGTGAGAGACACTTAGAACATTGCAACTCTATACCAGCATAGGTTAGTAAACACTAAAGAGAAAGAAAGCATTAAAAACAACTATAACCGCTTCAATTTGGTAACAAACTCGCAACACAAAAAGGGATAATTTGTGACAACAAAAACATAAGAGGGGAAGAGGAAAAGGAGGGAATCTGCATAAACATACAGAGGAAAGATGCTATCAGCACAAAAAGGACTATCTCATCTATGAGATTTTTTATACAAACCTCATGGTAACCACAAAACAAAAATTCAGAGCAGGGTCATAAAACATAAAAAAAAAGAGGAAATTGAGAAACATCACAGGAAACCACCAAACTGATATGGCAAACAGAAACACAAGGAAAAAGAAAGAGTAGAAATATAGAACAACCAGAAAACAAAAGATTAAATGGTAGTACTAAGTCATTATATGTCAATAATCACTCTAAATGTAAATGGACTGAATTCACATCAAAAGACACAGAGTAGCTGGATGAATTAAAAAAAACAGGACCCAACAATATGCTGCCTCCAGGAGACACACCTCAGCTCTAAAGACAAACATAGGCTTAGAGTGAAGAGATGAAAGACAATACTCCAAGCAAAGGGCAACCAAAAGAAAATGGGTACAGTCATACTTATATCAGACAAAACAGACTTCAAGCCAAAAAAGATAGCAAGAGACAAAGATGGATATAATATAATGGTAAAGGGGACAATCCATCAAGAAGACATAATGCTTAATATACATGCATCCAACATAGGGAGCATCAAAGTGTATAAAGTAACTTCTAACAGACCTAAAGGGAGAAATTGACAGCAACACTATAATAGTAGGGGACTTTTAACACCCCACTTACATCAACAGACAGATCATCCAGACAGAAAATCAACAGGGAAACAATGGCCTTAAATGAAACACTAAGCCAGATGGACTTAATAGATACATATAGAACGTTCCACCCAAAAGCTGCAGAATACACATTCTTCTCAAGTACACATGGAACATTCTCAAAGATAGACCATTTATTGGGACACAAAACAAGCCTCAATATATTTAAGAAGATTGAAATCACATCAAACATCTTTTCCAACCACAGTGGTATGAAACTAGAAATCAACTACAAGAAGAAAGCTGGAAAAGTTGTAAATATGTGGAGACTAAACAACATACTACTAAACATTTATCAGACTAAGAAGAAATCAAAAAATATCTGGAGACAAATGAAAATGAAAATACGACATTCCAAAACCTATGGGATTCAGCAAAAGTGGTCTAAGAGGGAAGTATGTGCCAATACAGGCCTACCTCAAGAAACAAGAAAAGTCTCAAACAATCTAACACTACACCTAAAAGAACTAGAGAAAGAAGAACAAACGAAGCCCAAAGTCAGTAGAAAGAAGGAAATAACAAAAATCATAGTAGAAATAAATGAAGGAGACTAAAAAGACAATAGAAAAGATCAATGAAACTAAGAGCTGCTTCTTTGAAAAGATAACAAAATTGACAAACCTTTAGCTAGACTCACTAAGAAAAAAAAGAGAGAAAGCTCAAATAAATAAAATCAGAAAGGAAAGGGAAGAAAACACAATGGATACCACAGAACTACAAAGGATTATAAGAGAATAGTATGAAAAGCTACACTTCAACAAGTTGGATAACCTAGAAGAACTGGATAAATTATTAGATTCATAAAACCTTCCAAAACTAAAGCAAGAAGAAATAGAGAATCTGAATAGACCAATCACAATTAAAGAGATTGAAACAGTAATCGAAAATCTGCCAAAAAGCAAAAGTCAGACAGCTTCTGTGGTGAATTCTACCAAACATTCAAAGAAGATTTAATACCTATCATTCTCAAACTTTCCAAAAAATTGAAGAGGACAGGATGCTCCTTAATTCATTTTATAAGTCCAACATTGCCCTGATACCAAAACCAGACAAGGACAACACGAAAAAGGAAAATTACTGGCCAATATCACTGATGAACATAGATGAAAAAATTCTTAACAAAATATTTGCACATCGAGTACAACAATATATTGAAAGGCTCATACACCATGATCAAGTGGGATTTATTCCAGGGATGCATGGATGTTCAACATCTGCAAATTAACCAGTGTGATACACCACATTAAAAAAATGAAGAGTAAAAATCACATGATCATCTCAACAGACACAGAGAAAGTATCTGACAAGATACAGCATCCATTCATGATAAAAACTCTGAATAAAATGCATATCAAAAGAGAGTACCTCAACATAATAAACACCATATATGAGAAACCCACAGCCAACATCATACCTCAACAACAAAAAAATGAGCAACCTGATCAACAAATGGGCAGAGGATATGAACAGACGTTTTTCCAAAGAAGATATACAGTTGGCCAACAGGCACTTGAAAAGATGTTCAACATCACTAATTATTAGGGAAATGCACATCAAACTACAGTGAGATATCACCTCATGCCTGTCAGAATGGCTAAGACAAGACAAGAAAAGAAATTAGAAAGACAAGAAACAAGTGTTGGAGAGGATGTGGAGAAAAAGGAACCGTTGTACACTGCTGGTAGGAATGTAAATTGGTGGAGCCACTAAGGAAAACAGTATGGAGATTCCTCAAAAAATTAAAAATAGAACTACCATATGATCCAGCTCTTCCACTTCTTGGTATTTATCTAAAGAACATGAAAACACTAATTCAAAAAGAGAGATGCACCCCTAAGTTCATTGCAGCATTATTCACAATAGCCAAGACTTGGAAGCAACCTAAGTGCCCATCAACAGATGAATGGATAAAGAAGATGCGGTGTATTTATATACAATGGAATACTACTCAGCCAGAAAAAAAAGATGAAATCTTTCCATTTGGGACAACATGGATGGACCTTGAAGGTATTATACAAAGCGAAATAAATCAAATGGAGAAAGACAATTACCATATGACTTCACTCACGTGGAATATAAAGAAACAAAAAAAACACATAGATACAGAGAAGAGATTGGTGATTACCAGAGTGAAAGGGGGTGGGAGGAGGGCAAAAGGAGTGGAGGGGCACATGTATATGGTGACAGATGGCAACTAGACTTTTAGAGGTGAACATGATGCAGTCTGTATAGAAGTTGAAATATAATGATGTACACTTGAAATTTATGTAAAGTTACAAACCGATGTGTCCTCAATAAAAAATGAAAGAAAAGGGAAAGCATCTGAGGGCATTCCAAAGATAAGTCAGTTAGGAAGGACTTGAAGGAAAGATGCCGCGAAACCAGCTCAGGGAGATTTCTCTCACTGAGAAAGAGAACAGGGAGCATCCCTGGACAAGACATCTGGACCCTTTGGCAAGAGGTTTGGGAAATGGCAATACAGGTCAGTCTGAACTCAAGGGGATGATGGGCAGGGGAAGAGAGAGAGAAAGGTCTTGATTATACTTTGCATATATACTTTCACCTCGGATTACCTACCAACAAAATAGGGATAATAATTGCTAGTCTGCAAAGTTACAGCAAGAATATATGTATGGTAAGGATAGCAAATCATCCAGATGGTTTTTTGGGGGCATTCACTAAATGATAATTTTTTTAAAATAGAAACTCAATAAACATTCATTGAATTAGAAGTTAACCACCCTAGATCAGTTTACCCGAGAAATCGAGATAATCCATCCCTTTCCTGGGAACTAGAATGCCTAAGAAGGTGGGGTTGGCGCTGTGCTCTCTAAAAGAGAGAAGAAAAGCCCTTTCAACACTCCCATCTCACCAACTGTGTGAAGGGAGCAGCAGGAGAGGCATTGATGGTGGCCCCACGGCCAGCCATCACCTCCAGCTCCATCCCTGAGAAGCAGAGGCAGATGACGACCCATCCCCACATGACTGCCAAGGTCATTCCTGAGCGGAGGAGCAGATGGCTGGGAGGTGTGGAGCTCGTAACTGTGATGGAGGCTCTTGCCCAGAGCACTGAGCTCTGTGGCACCTGTGGCCCAGGAATAAATGTGCCCCCACTGCTGGTTGTTGCCTCTTGGTAGAAGAAACTCTGGGCAAGGGACATGACAAGAATGATGCTATTATGGGCTGAACTGTGTCCCCCCAAAAGGTCACATATTGAAGTCCCCAACCCCTAGTACCTCAGAATGTGACCTTATTTGAGGATAAGGTCTTTACAGAGATAATGAAGTTAAAATAAAGTCATTAGGGTGGGCCCTACTCCGATATGACTGGTGTCTTTGTAAGAAGGAGAAATTTAGACTCTTGGAGGGAAGAGGATGTGAAGAGATGTAGGGAGAAGACGGCCATCTACAAGCCAAGGAGAGAAGCCTGGAACAGATCCTTCCCTCACAGCCCTTAAAAGGAACCAACCCTACTGATACCTTGATTTCAGACTTCCAGCCTCCGGAACTGTGAGACAATCAACATCTGTTGTTTAAGGCACCCACTCTGCAGTATTTTGTTGCAGCAGCCCCAGCAAACTAATACAGATGCCCACCCTACTCCATTCTCCACCACGGCCCCCTTCAAGCAGAGTTTCTCACATTTCAATAGTGTATAGACACCCTTTAAGGGAGGGGGGAAATTCTCCTGTTCCACACCCCACCCCTGTGACAATTTAAGTTACTTTTTAAATGTAACTTAAATACTTAAATAGTTGTAAACATAAAATCAAGCATAAACTTATACTTTTGCTCTTGCAGAACTATAAAATCAAAACCAAATGTTCTCTGTATTGATTCTTTAAAATTATTCATTGAAATAAAATCACAGAATTTAAAAATTCTTGTGGAGATCTTGGGAACCTCACTTTGAGGAAAACTATCCTAAAGAATTTATATTCCGTGAAGATTCTGTGTCACCATAAAGCAATGCCAGTGGGTGGACATTGGTGAAAAGCCCCAGGAACTGTAGAATCACAGGGACACCTGGATTGTGCAGTAAAGCTGGTATGTCCCTGAGGAAACAACTTCTCTGTTCCTCTGCAGAGAATCTTCTAGAAATTAAGAAACTGATAGCTTCCCCAAGGGCTCCAGGCCTGTAGTCAAATTTGAAGCTCTGAGCAAGTAGGAGGCTATGGAAGTGATGTTTGGGATGGAGATGGGCAGGCTCACCATGTGTGACTGTCCACCTCCATATTCACTGTGTCTATTTTGTGGTAGATTCACAGGCTTGGTTTAGCGGAATAAATAAGTAGATAGATAAATAATTTTTTAAGTACCCCATGTGTTATGGGCTGAATTGTGTTCCCCCAAAATTCACATGTTCAAGTCTTAACACCCAGTACCTCAGAATGTAACCGTATTTGGAGATAGGATCTTTAAAGACGTGATTAAAGTTAAATGAGATCATAAGGCCAAGGCCCTAATTCAATAGGACTTGTGTCCTTATAAGAGGAGAAAGACACCAGGAAGGCAAGAGCCCAGAAGAAAGGCAATGTGAGGACACAATGAGAGGGCGGCCATCTTCTAGCCAACAAGAGAGGCCTCAGGAGAAAGCAAACCTGTCGACACTTTGATTTGAGACTTTTAGCCTCCAGGATTGTGAGAAAATAAATTCCTGTTGTTTAAGCCACTCAGTCTGTTTTGCTCGGCAGCCCTGGCAAATTAATCCCGCCTGCATAGATATTCTCTCTCCAGGCCAACATCCCCCAGCACACTACCTGTTTGTGAAGTGGGTGGGCGTCCAACGACCCTGCAGAGAGCATCATGCCAGCTGCTTTGGGAGCTGTTGAAATCAGGGTTGGATATCTTGGAAATGTCTCATCTCCCCTAACAAACCGTAATTCTTGAGAGGCCAGGACTGTGTCTTGTTCTGCTGTGAACAAGAGCACATAGGGGTCTCCCAATAAGTATTTGCTGGACATGTGAGTGAAAAGTAGAAAGAGGATGTGATCTAATTTTATGTTTAGAAATATATAAAAGATTGACACCAAAACATTCCTAGAGATTATCTTTGGATGTGGGATTATGCATGATTTCACTTTTATTGCTTTCATATCAGTGTTTTCTGTATCTCCCACAATAACGTGTATTCTTATTATTATAAGATAAAAGATGAGGCATTGTATTTTGTCTTGCTTGTTGTGTTTGAGCATCCAGAGCTGTTGCTCACTGAGACACTGTGAATGGAATTTAAGCTCATTCCCTTGCAGATTGCACCTAGAAAAAAGGGGGCCCTGGTAAAGACCTGAGCCACAGTGATTTGTCCTTCTGTCTCCTTGAGTCCATGGCACAAATACTCATACAGAATGGAATGGGTGCCCAGCAGGCTAGGGGGGAGCAGGGAATTCAACACCATGGCCTGGGGTGGTGCCTGCATTGGAGGCCACAGAGAAGTTTTCTAGACATTAATATTAGTGGTCCAGGGAAATGAGGCCTGTGTCCATTCATGGCGCTTCACAAGGCCATGGTCACCTCGTCTCTTATGAAACACATCAAAGGTTTGCACAGAACACAGCTCACTCTTAGGCAAATTTTGCATCCACTGTGTAACATAAATGGTCCCAAAATCCTCCAGCCAAAACGACCTCTTATTTCATCCCACAGGAAGGCCTCAAATCCCCACCGCCAGAGGCCACCCTTAGGGTCAGGTGTCATCTATGGGAGAATCCAAGGGTAACAGTTTGTAATCCATTAGCATGTTAGCACTCAGCAGGAGTAGAGTCCCAAGGGACTGAGATGCAGGCCTTGCATGTTTTGATACAAGGAAGAAGTTGAGTAGTAGTATTCATGATAGCCAAGATGTGGAAGCAACCCAAGTGCCCATCAACTGATGAATGGATAAAAAAGATGTGGAACACATGCAATAGAATACCACTCAGCCATAAAAAAGACAAAATCATCCCATTTGCAACAACAAGGATGGACCTTGAGGGTACCATGTTAAGCAAAATCAGTCAGACAGAGAAAGACAAACCACCGTATGATTTCACTCAGCCGTAGAAGATAAACAAACACATGGATAAAGAGAACAGATTAGCGGTTACCAGAGGGGAAGGGGGTTGAGGGTGGGCAAAAGGGATAAAGGGGCACATATGTATGGTGAGAGATAAAAACTAGATTATTGGTGATGAGCATGATGCAGTCTGCACAAAAACTGATACATAGTAAAGTACAACTGAGGCAATCTTCCTTAAGCAAAAAGAGGAAGATTGGCAATGGATGTTAGCTCAGGGACAATCTTCCTCACCAAAATAATAGTATTATTAATCATAATAATGTACACCTTAAATTATACAATGTTATAAACCAATATGACCTCAATAAAATAATTTTAAAAAAAGAAGCTGAATAGTATCTACAACAGTTCTTCTCAAGCATGAACAATACACAGACCTCTTTAAAGGAAAAAAAATCACTTGTATCCCCAGTAGTAATTCAATTTATTGTTATTCTAAGGCAACTTAAATATGTACAGACACAAAATTAGGTAGAAAAACAAGCTTACCATATGGAAATGCTGTATGTTGAATATGGAAAACTTAAATACCAATAAAACCCAAATCACTCTATTACTTTAATGTGACAAGTTGAACTGTTTTGCTGAAGTTAATTCAACAGAGATGTAGTAGTGACCACAGCAGCAAAGCTATCGTGTTGGAGAAGGGTGAGAACGCAGCTCTCCCATCACATTCCTTCTGTGTGAACTCCCACGAAACCTCCAGTGTCCCAGCCACTGTCCAATCCGGCCTTCTATGGGTTCCAATACATCATTTACATATTCCACCCTCCTCCGTCCTTTTTCTATTAGACAATTAAAGATATTCTTATCTACTTGACGCCTATGCCATTGTAAGCATCATCAGCAAAATCCTGACACTGGAAAGAATGTCTGTAACTTCAGTAACCTGGTGAATACCCAGATCACCAAAAGGATGCTAGATTATCACAAATGAGAGCAAGTATTTAAAAACTCTCATTGATGTCTCTGTGGATCTCCAGTTTGAGAAACGTTTATTCATAAGGTGGACATTAGCCCAGAAAAAGTAAACTCAGGTGGAGAACAAAGTTGGAGGACCGTGAAAGAAGAAAGGATCACAAGGCTGCTATTGGGTGCTGTCAGGAAAGTTCAAAAAAGAGGAGGAGGAGTTTGAGATAAGTTGGGGAGTGTAAATGGAGACAAGAACAACAGTCAAATGTTACCTGGTTTTATTATTGAAGATGGTGATGACATTTGGTTTTGGCTAGGGCTGCCTCTGGATTTATCATAGCCATCTTGTCATAAAGTAGTAGTTAGAACACGTGGTTGAATCAGACGACACTGAGACAAGATTTCAGTCCCATTATTTCCCACATAAGCTCGAGAAGTTGCTTGAGCTTTCTAAATATCAGCCTCTTTCTTTGCAACTAATAACTGCACCTTCCTCCAAGGATGTTTTGAGGATTAAATGAGATCACTAACACAGTGCATGGCAAGTGCTATTTTTAACACAAAATTTATTTTAGCCACATTGACCATAAAACTAAGCAACGGAATTTAGAATACCCAAATTAACAAGTAGATAAACATGCATTTGGTCAAACATTATTCAAAAGATCTATCTAAACTTGTATCATTTTCCAATGATTGGCTTCTCTCCTGTCGATTCACTGGAACAGTTCTTCTCAAGGCCACATAGAATTTTGTGAAATTTTATCTTAAAATTACTCCACTTTGTTAAATATGTTTTTAATATTCAGCAGGAGGAAGGGAGAGATAAAACTTCTTTTACGTATTTTAGAGAACTGGTCATTGCTGGGCTACGTGAGCAATGAGTGATGTGATGCAAAACAACTTTCACGGGAAACAGATGCCAAAATTAGTAGAAATTTGAATTCCAAAGAAATCAATTTTGCTTAAGAAAAAAAAAGGCAGTCATCAGAGCGAAGCCAAGATTTAGGCTCTTTGTGAGTGTGAGTGTGTGTGTGTCCGTGTTCTCCTCCGGAAGAGGAAATGTGAAGCAGCACCACACCTAGGGGAAGCGAATTTAAGGGCTTCCTTGAGATGAGCAAAGCAGTTTTATCAAGAGTAGTATGAGCTGGTTGGAGGAAGCCAAACTTCACGGGCAATCATGAAGCAGGCAGGACGTTAGCGATTTTCAAGCACAGTGACGTGAAGACACAGATCCATGTGAGCTGCAGAGAGGTCAACAGGCAGCCAATGGCTCAGGACTTACAGACAATGAGAAAAACCACAAGCAGGCTAGCCATGTAATTATCTCACAAACCTGCACACTTCTGAAAGTGAAAGGGGACACAAAAATCAATTTAAATTATATAAATTTTGAAATATGTATTTTCAGTGGACAAATTGGAATTATTATATTAGTGGACCTACAAAATAGTTCTATTCCAAAGTTATTTTCAAAAGTAAAATTCTTTCTTTAAAAGTAGTCGATATGCATGTGTATTAGAGCTAAATAAGAAAAAAATACATAGATTAACTGAAGATTAAAAATAAGTAAAATCATTCTTGGTAGATACTTGTGTAATTTAATCAATTACTTAGTCATATCTTTCTTATGGGAATATTTTGAAGAGTATTTTTTATTGTACTCTTATGTTTTTTTTTTTTTAGGAAGTTTCCCCCTGAGCTAACTGCTGCCAATCCTCCTCTTTTTGCTGAGGAAGGCTGGCCCTGAGCTAACATCCATGCCCATCTTCCTCTACTTTATATGTGGGGCGCCTACCACAGCATGGCTTGCCAAGCAGTGCCATGTCCGCAACCAGGATCCAAACCACCAAACCCCGGCCCACTGAAGTGGAACGTGCGCACTTAACTGCTGTGCCACCAGGCCGGCCCCCATTGTACTCTTATAAGTTTTAATTATTTCATGAAATTGCCTGCAATTTTCTGCAAAGTTGCCTTTTACAATTAATAAATTGTAGGCTGTACATCTTCAATTGATTCCCTATAGACCACAATATTTTTAGTTGGGAAAATACTCTCTACAAGTGCTAAAGCACTGGGTAAATTAAAAACAAACTCTGCTAAATAGAAGGCTGTCAAAATTCTAACATTTTCTACATTGAAAAGTGTAGACAATTCAGACCAAATATTTTCATGGTTTCTTATCTTCTTTCCTAAGGTCAAAGTACATTTCCTTCTTTTTTTTTTTTTTTTTTTTGGTGAGGAAGATTGTCCCTGAACTGACATCTGTGCCAGTCTTCTGCTATTTTATATGTGGCACGCCTCCACAAGATGGCTTGATGAGTGGTGTGTAGGTCCACGCCTGGGATCCAAACCCGCAGACCCTGAGCAGCCGAAGCAGAGTGTGTGAACTTCACCACCACACCACAGGGCTGGCCCCTCAAGGTACATTTCTTTATCAAATATTTTTATAAGATAAACCTGGTCAAATAAGTTGTCTCTACTTATGGTTCTTTTTAATATTTTGCCAAATTTAAATGTTACAAGACTGTAAGCCATCCATTCCACTTCAGAATCTAAATTTTTTCAATTAAAAGTAGGAGTTCTGTCAAAAGAGCCCACAAGTCAATAACCTCCAAAGCATAAGCACAATTATAGATTTTTAAAATTAAATCTCATACAACATGAGAGTCTTCAATGTTTCATTGTTCAATTTCTCCTTTGTCTTTGTAGGGATAAATTTCACTCTCTTTCCTTTTGCAACTTTGTTTTCAATAGCTGCAATTTTTAAGAAGCTTCCAAGCTAAGGTTTTTTGGCCCTTCATGCATTGAATACTCTGATTAAACATTTGAAACTGATTTTAATCGAAATACAATCAGAAGACTGGATTAGATCAAAAAGTTACTGGTGCTATTACTGAAGCCGCCATGTTCATATTAATTGCTTCACTTTGTGTACTTATACAAGAAAACTGGGAATTGAAAATGAGTGAAATTAATCTGGAAGAAATAGCGATTGATCTAAATGAAAAGTCATGCTTTACTGAGTGACATGTGAATGCACTTTCTGCAGCTACATCATCTTTCTGCCCAGTCTTCTTAAAATTGCAGGAAACTTTTAAAGCAGGTGGGTGGGGCCTCAGCAGATGTGTCTCCTGCATTTCCTCTGGTCAGTGATGTCACCTTAGCCCCTCACTGTGGACAATAAATGTTGGCAAACACTTTGTTCAAGTTTCATGTTCATTATCAGCTATCTTGAGACAGAAATTTGAATAATTTTTCATTAAATATGAATTTTTAGGGGTTTTTTGGCTGATTGTTGGCAGAAAGATTTATCGCAAAATAAAAAAAGCGTTCTAAGTGTGTGTTTCCCATTGCTGCTGTAACAAATTACCGCAAACTCAGTGGCTTAAAACAACATGAATATATTATCCTACAATTCTGGAGGTCAGAAGCCCAAAATCAGTATCACTGAGCTCAAGTCAAAATGTCAGTAAAGCTGGTTCCTTCTGGAGGTTTTAAGGGGAGAATCCGTTTCCTCGCCTTTTTCAATTTCTGGAGTCCACTTCCATTCCTTGGCTCACAACCCCTTCCTCATACTACTCCAACCTCTTGGTTTGGTGGTAACATCTACTACTGACTCTGAGCTCCTGCCTCCGTCATCTAAGGACCTTTGAGCACATCGGGCCTGCCTGGCTAATCCAGAATACTGTCCCTATCTCAAGATCTTTAATTTAGTCTCATCTCCAAAATTCCCTTTGACAAGTGAGGCAGTATATTCACAGGTTCTGGGGGTTAGGACATGAACATCTTTGGGGGAAAAGGGACATTATTCAGCCTACCACACTAAGCAATATAAAATCAAGTGTAGATTTACACAATACAGTAAACGACACAACCAGTGTAGCAGGAGCTTCCAGAAACTTCCCATGTGCTCTGAGGTAGAACTTCTTAGCCTCTATTTCCTGAACATATCCCAAGTACACCTAGCCTATATCTCACTGCATTTCCCATTGACCCTGTTGACTGGCAGCCTGGCATCCCACAGGCCAGAGCATGAATCCCAGCACAGCTAGCTGGTACACCATGCCCCAACAGCGATCAACAGCTGGTACAGCAGCATCAACTACCACCACCTGGGACCAGAGGGCGTTAGTTATCGCTAGCTGCTCCTGTCCAAGAGTGCTTCATCTTATCAGGAAACACAGTCCATGCTGTCCTTGAAAAGAAGGTGCTGGTTGTGTGGCATCTGGAAAGTTTCAAGGAAAGAGACTGGAAAGCTTAACCGTCTTTCAGATTCCACCACGTGTTGAAGGGAGAACTCTGGCTGCTTCTCAGCGTCTCACACACTACTTGCCAAGACCGGAAGCTGAAAGTAGAGGCCAGCAAACCCATCCCTGCTTATCTCTGTACCAGTAACAACAGTACCTCCTCCAAAAAGGGAAATCTGGGACAAATGCTAAGCGAGACGGGATGCCAGAATAAGAGGCACAATCAGGGACCGTCTCAAGCAAGGCTGGACCCATGGTTTTACTCTAATAAGTGGAAGAAAATGTAATGTTTCCTTTAAATTAAAGAAAAAGAAAAAGAAAGTCAACATTTAACTAGGCAGCCATTAATAATAATTGAGTTTAACAACAATGGAATTTAACCTATGTTTACTTACTCTAAATTATGTATTGCTTTCTTTATAGGCATAAATAAATAATAGCTTGTTTTACAAAGAAGATATATATTTTAGAGGAAAATGTTAAGAGACTGGGTTGTCGGGTGATCTTGTTCTTACTTATTCATGAACCAATCGAACCTAAGCAAGGCGGCACCTACTGGCAACTATACAAATTGTAAGAACTACACCAAGAACCAGCCTGGCAATTCAAAATCTAGTAAGTGATAATAAATAGTAACTCCCCTCAGGTCAACATTGCCTCTCACTCTCTGTGCATATCCACACCTGCTCCTGCATGGAACCCTCATCATCACATATTCTTCAAATTCTGATTCCTAGGCTTCTGGCTGCAGAGCACTCCTGGCTTCTCCTTATCTCCTTGACTTTCTCTTTCCTGTCTTCCTGACTGCTTTCTCCTCCTCCTCCCAGGCTGTAACTGTAGGCATCCCCCAAAACTGAGGCCTCAGCCCTTTGCTCCCCCTCTTTACAATTACCCTCTTGGAGGATTACCTACTATCCATCTAACTGAAGTTACATCTCCTTTCTTGACACCCACCCCAACTTCAGGCCTGATTGTTATACTTTCTTCAAGTTTCAGCTCAAGTCTGTCTCTAGACCTCACTATTTTATTTCTGTGAATTCTAATAGCATGTATAACCCACACCACACAATCTGAAATTCGATTAGATATACATATATATGTATATGTGTGTGTGTGTATATATATATATATATCCTATGTTCTTCTCCACATTTTATGTATGTACCTCTGCTCCCTTCTCAACCAAAGTGAATGCTCTTCAAGCATGGAGATGAGGTCTTTTATTGATTCAATCAACAAACATTTACTGAGGGCCTACTATGTGCAAATGCTGTTTTAGATACATAAGTAGACAAAATAAAGATCCCTGACTTCATAGAGTTATATTTTTAGTGTGATGAGGTGAGGAGATGAGGCAGGGGCAAAGAGAGACAGACACTGAACAATAAACTAATAAATAAGTAAGTTGTATATAGCATATTGATAACTGGTAAGTACTCAACAGCCTCACGTGGCTTGTAGCTCTCATATTAGACAGTGCAGGTCTAATATCTTCACTCACTGGACTTCATTTAATTTAATATGGAAAAAATGTCATAAACAAATCAAGCTGCCATAACAGTATTCATTTTCTCAGATGCAAAGCAGCCCACTGCATCCATATTTTCAAACTGCAACACAGGTGGCGGGAGTAGGCTGGGTTGCAGGTTTGTTTGCTTTTACTCTTGTACAAAAAGCAAACACCAGGATGACCACATTGGAAAATTCAGGTCCACAGGCAACTCTACCAGGTGTCACAAGGCTCACACTCTCAGGGCACAGTGTCATCTGATAACTCCCTTTCTTGACATTAAAAAATGCAAGAAGACAAATTGCCCCACAGACTCTGAAGGACAGTTACAAAGGAGAGGGTCCAAAAATATTTGGGAGATGATGTCACTGGAATGAATGGACTGCTTGCCAAGGTCTTGAAGAGAACTCATTGGAATACACAGCTTTCATACTTCATACAACTGTCTAATCAGAGACAGAAGCAGGCTGTTTTTATGCAGCTTTTGTGGGGCAGCTATTTTGATAGGACCACTATCTTGAGAGCTGCATCAAAACCACCTCATCAAATGCAACCTCCTTTCTGGGATGACCAAACCCCACGTGCACCCCTGATGCTTGCTCCATCCCAGGCCACCACCATTTACAGAGGATTTTTGCTTACTCTATTGCTTTCTGTTCTGTATTAGTCTTATAATGCATTTCTTTTTAAATGAAAAGTATATATAACAAGCAACGTTTGTAAAAAAAAAAAAAAGAAAGAAAGAAAAGTAGGTGATCATATTTATATGTGCTTGTGCTTGGAGCAAACATCTCTGGGAGGATATTTTTAAAACTGGCCATCATCACTGTCTCTGGGGTGGGAGGTAGGGGACTCAGGATCAGGAAGGGGGAGAACTCATTCCACACAAGATAACCTTTTGAACTCTTTGAGTATTTTTTCCATACGTATCTTTTACTTATTTTTAAAAATCATTTTTAAAATTTATTTTTAAACAGTTTCTAGTTTACAGAAAAAATGGGCAGAAAGTACAGGGAGTTCCCGTAGACTCCCTTCCACACTGAGATGGTACATTTCTTACAATTGATAAGCCAATATTGAGACATTATTATTAACAAGAGTTTAATTAATTAACAAGAGTATCCACAGTTTACATCAGGGCTCACCTGAGGTTGTACATTCTATGGGTTTTCACAAATGTATGATGACATGTATCTGCCCTTGTAGGGTCATACACAATAGTTTCACTGCCTTCAGCATCCCCTGTGCTCCACTTATTCATCCCCACCACCCCCCCTCCAAGCCCCTGGCAACCACTCATCATTTCAGTTTCCATAGTTTTGCCTCTGATTTTTTTTGACATGTGTATCTATTTTTTACATATTTTTCAAAAACCACTTTAAAGAGAGGGATGTCAGCGTCATGGTGGAGTGAGCTCTTCCCTTAGTCTCTCCCCATAAGATACAATGAAAAGGACATTCATAAATCAACAGAGGACATTCACACAACATAATAGATCTCTGAGAGAGACACACAGCCATACGTCTGAAGGTGGGGGTGCTGGACCCCCCCGGGAGGCAGGGAAAGGAAATAAGTGGATCTCCTCTCCCTTCCCAGTGGCAGTGATCTAGGGCATGGGACCTTGCACAACGGCCCATGCACAACTCTGAGAGGAGAAGAGGGGAAAGGCAGCCCTCTGCAGGAATGGTTTCGCCCTCAGAGTTGCCTCCCAGCCCATGGGTACACTCCACACTGAGGCAGCTAAGCAACCATGGGGGTGCCCTCACCAGGCCAAGCAGCCCAGGTGGGCAGCCAGGGAGTGCAGAGTGGTAGTGTGGGCAGGAAAGGAGGTGCCCCTGCCCTCCCCACCATCCCACCTGGAGTATCAGCTAGATCAGTTGGCCAGGGCAGGGGATCCCCACCAGAGCACCTGCACCTAGGTGTATAAAGCAGCAGTGGCCAGAGGCAGAGAGCTCTATCAGCATAACTTCTAACAGACAGGCACAATGGCCAGGGGTCACAGAGGGCTCAGAAAACACAGTTCCTGCCCCCCACCCACAGTGGTGGCAGGTGGAATCTGCAACCAGATACTACCACTATGCAACAGCAAAAGTCCACTCCATCAAACAGAATGAAGAAATATATCAACACTCCAGACCAGAAGGAAAATACCCAGAAACCTATCCTGAAGTCACAGAAATTTGCAATCTAAAGGACAGGAAATTCAAAATAGTTATCATAAAGAAACTCAATGAGTTACAAGAGAACTCAGAAAAACAGTTCAATGAACTCAGGAATAAAATTAATGAGCAGAGGGAATGCATCACAAAAGAGATTGAAACTATTTAAAAAATCAGAATTTGATTTGATGTTGGAGAAGAAAAACACAATGAATGAGATTTTAAAAATCTGGAGTCCTCAACTAACAGAGCTGATATTATGGAGCACAGAATTAGTAATTTAGAGGACAGAAATTTAGAAATGTTTCAGGTGGAGGGGGAGAGAGAACTAAGACTAAAAAGAAACGAAGAAATTTTCTGAGAAACATCTGACTCAACTGGGAAATTCAACATAAGGATTATACGTATTCAAGAGGGAGAAGAGAGGGAGAAAGGAGCAGAGAGTTTGTTCACAGAAATAATAGCTGAGAACTTCCCAAAGCTGGGGAAAGAGCTGGAATAACATGTAAAAGAAGCTCATAGATCTCCTAATTACATCAATGTAAAAAGACCTTCTCCAAGTCATATATTAGTAAAACTGGCAAAAGTCAATGATGAAGAAAAAATATTAAGGGTAGCCAGGCAGAAGAAAATAGTCTACAGTGGAACCCCTATCAGGCTTCTCAGCAGAATCCTTACAGGCTAGGAGAGAGTGGAATGATATATTCAAAATACTAAAAGACAAAAACTTTCAGCCAAGAATACTCTATCCAGTGAAACTATCCTTCAGATATGGTGGAGAAATACAACCTTTCCCAGATAAACAAAAGCTGAGGAAGTTTATCTCCACAAGACCCCCCCATAAGATGTGATCAAGAAGGCCCTCATACCTGAAAAAAAAAGAAAGGGTTTACAAAGCCTTGAGCAAGGAGATAAATAGACAGACAAAATCAGAAAATCACAGCTCTCTATCAGAATAGGTTAACAAACAATTATAACATTAAACATAAAGGGAAGGGAAGCATCAAAAATAACTATAATCACTTTATTTTAATCACAAACTTGCAACACAAAACAGAATAAGGTATGACAACAATAACTTAGATGCAGAAGGGGAAAGGGATAGAACCTGCTTAGTCTAAGGAGATGAGAGGCTATCAGAAAATGGACTATCTCATCTATGAGATCTTTTATACAAATATCATGGTAACCACTAAACAAAAAATCAGAACAGAGACACAAATGATAAATAAAGAGAAAATCATCATAGAGAATCACCAAACTGAATTGGCAGTTGGAAATACATGAGATGAGAAACAAGGGAAATAGAGAACAACCGGAAAACAAGTGATAAAATGGCAGTATTAAGCCCTCATGTATCAGTAATCATTCTAAATGTAAATGGATTGAATTTTCCAATCAAAAGACACAGAGTAGGGGCTGGCCCAGTGGTGTAGTGGTTAGGTTTGTATGCTTTGCTTTGGCAGCCCAGGGTTCACTGGTTTGGATCCTGGATGTCAACCTACACACTGCTTATCAAGTTACACTGTGACAGATGTCCCATATATAAAATAGAGGAAGATGGGCACAGATGTTAGCTCAGGGCCACCCTTCCTCAGCAAAAAGAGGAGGATTGGCAGCAGATGTCAGCTCAGGGCTAATCTTCCTCAAAAAAAAAAAAAAAAAGACACACAATGGCTGGCTGGATTAAAAATAAGACCCAACAATATGCTGCCTCCAGGAAACACATCTCAGCTCCAAAGAAAAACACAGGCTCAGAGTGAAAGGATGGAAGATGATACTCCAAGCTAACAGGAAACAAAAGAAATCAGATGTTGCAATACTTATATCAGATAAAGTAGACTTCAAGGTGGGCAGCATCCCACCTTGAATGCAATGAGAGAAAAATAGGGGCAGTATATAATGATATAAGGAACACTCCTCCAAAAGGACATAACGCTTATAAATATATATGCACCTCACACAGGAGCACCAAAGTACACAAAGTAACTATTAACAGACCTAAAAGGAAAAATTAACAGCAATACAATAATAGTAGGGGACATCAACACCCTGCTTACATCAATGGATAGATCATCCAGATGGAAAGTCAACAAGGAAATGGTGGAATTAAATGAAAAACTAGACCAGATGGACTTAATAGATATATATAGAACACTCCATCCAATATCAGCAGAATACACATTCTTCTCAAGTGCACATGGAACATTCTCAAAGATAAACCATATGTTGGGAAACAAGGAAAGCCTCAACAAATTTAAGAAGATTAAAATCATATCCAGCATCTTTTCCAACCATAATGCCATGAAACTAGAAATCAACTCCAAGAAAAAAGCTGGGAAAGTGACAAATATGTGGAGACTAAATAACATACTACTGAACAACCAATGGATCACTGAAGAAATTAAAGGAGAAATCAAAAAATATCTGTAGACAAATGAAAACGAAAATACATCATACCAACTCATATAGGATGCAGCAAAAGTACTCCTAAGAGGGAAATTCATAGCAACACAGGCCCACCTTAACAAATAAGAAAAATCTCAAATAAGTAATCTTAAACTACATGAAACAGAACTAGAAAAAACAACAAACAAAGCCCAAAGTCAGAAGAAGGAGGAAATCATAAAAATTAGAGAAAAAATAAATGAAATAGAAACCAAAAAAACAGTAGAAAGGATCAATGAAACAAACAACTGGTTCTTTAAGAAGATAAATGAAATTGGCAAATCCTTAGTCAGACTCACTAAGAAAAAAGGGAGAAGGCGCAAATAAATATAATTAGAAATGAAAGAGGAGCAGTAACAACGGATACCACAGAAATACAAAGGATTATAAGAGAATACTTTGAAAAACTACATGCCAACAAATTGGTCAATCTAAAAGAAATGGATAAATTCTTACACTCAAATAACCTCCCAAAACTGGATCAAGAAGAAATAGAGAATCTGAATAGACCAATCACAAGTAAAGAGATTGAAATGGTAATCAAAAGCCTCCCAAAACACAAGAGTCCAGGACCAGATGGCTTCTCTGGAGAATTCTACCAAACGTTCAAAGAAGATTTAATACCTATCCTTCTCAAACTATTCCAAAAAATTGAAGAAGACAGAACACTTACTAACTCATTCAATGAGGCCAACATCACCCAAAGCTAGTCAGGGACCAACACAGAGAAAGAAAATTACAGACCAATATCGCTGATGAACATAGATGCAAAAATCCTCAACAAAATATTGGCAAACCAAATACAGCAGTACATTAAAAGGATCATACACCATGATCAAGTGAGATTTATTCCAGGGATGCAGGGATGGTTCAACATCTGCAAATCAATCAATCTGATACACGACATTAACAAAATGAGGAATAAAAACCACATGATCATCTCAATAGTTGCAAAGAAAGCATTTGACAAGATCCGACATCCATCTATATGATAAAAACTCTCAATAAAATGGGTATAGAAGGAAATTATCTCAGTGTAGTAAAGGCCATATATGACAAACCCACAGCCAACATCACACTCAATGGTGTAAAGCTAAAAGCCACCCATCTAAGAACAGGAAAAAGACAAGAATGTCCACTCTTACCACTCCTATTCAACATAGTACTGAAGGTTTTGGCAAGAGTAAGCGGGCAAGAAAAAGAAATAAAAGGCATCCAAATTGGCAAGGAAGAAGTGAAACTCTCACTGTTTGCAGATAACGTGATTATATACATATATAGAAAACCCTTAAGAATCCATCAGAAAACTATTAGAAATAGTCAACTACAGCAAAATTGCAGAGTACAAAATAAACTTATAAAAATCAGTTGCATTTCTATACTCTAATAATGAACTAACAGAAAGAGAACTCAAGAATACAATCCCATTTACAATTCCAACAAAAAGAATAAAATATCTAGGAATAAATTTACCCAAGGAGGTGAAAGACCTATACAATGAAAACTATAAGACATTATTGAAAGAAATAGATGGTGACATAAGGAAATGGAAAGATATTCCATGCACATGGATTGGAAGAATAAACATACTGAAAATGTCCATACTACCTAAAGCAATCTACAGATTCTGTGCAATCCCAATCAGAATCCCAATGGCATTCTTCATGGAAATAGAACAAAGCATCCTAAAATTCATATGGGACAACAAAGGATCCCAAATAGCTAAAGCAATCCCAAGAAAAAAGAACAAAGCTGGAGGCATCACAATCCCTGACTTCAAAATATACTACAAAGCTATAGTAATCAAAACAGCATGGTACTGGTACAAAAATAGACACACAGATCAATGGAACAGAATTGAAAGCCCAGAAATAAAACCACACATCTACAGACAGCTAATCTTCGACAATGGAGCCAAGAACAGACAACGGAGAAAGGAAAGTCTCTTCAATAAATTGTGTTGGGAAATTTGGACAGCCACATGCAAAAGAATGAAAGTAGACTATTATCTTACACCACACACAGGAATTAACTCAAAATGGATTAAAGACTTGAAGGTAAGACCTGAAAGCATAAAACTCCTAGAAGAAAATATAGGCAGTATACTCTTTGACATCAGTCTTAGAAGCATCTTTTCGAATACCATGTCCACTCAGGCAAGGGAAACAAAAGAAAAAAATAAACAAATGGGCCTACATCAGACTAAAGAGCTTCTACAAGGCAAAGGAAACCAGGAACAAAATGAAAAGACAACCCACCAACTGGGAAAAAATTTTTGCAAATCATACATTTGACAAGGGGTTAATCTCCAAAATACATAAAGAACTCATACCACTCAACAACTAAAAAACAAACAACCTGATCAAAAAATGGGCAGAGGATATGAACATATATTTTTCCAAAGAAGATATACAGATGGCCAATAGGCACATGAAAAGATGTTCGACGTCACTAATCATTGGGGAAATGCAAATCAAAACTGCAATGGGATATCACCTTACACCCATTAGAATGGCTATAATTACCAAGACAAAAAATAACAAACGTTGGAGAGGATGTGGAGAAAAGGGAACCCTCATACACTGCTGGTGGGAATGCAAACTGGTGCAGCCACTATGGAAAACAGTATGGAGATTTCTCAAAAAATTAAAAATAGAAATACCATATGACCCAGTCATCCCACTACTGGGTATTTATCCAAAGAACTTGAAATCAACAATTCAAAGAGACTTATGCACCCCTATGTTCATTGCAGCATTATTCACAATAGCTAAGAAATGGAAGCAACCCAAGTGCCCATCGACTAATGATGGGATAAAATATATATATATATATATATATGGAATACTACTCAGTCATAAAAAAGGCAAAATTGTCCCATTTGCAACAATATGGACAAAACTTGAGGGTATTATGTTAAGTGAAATAAGCCAGACAGAGAAAGATAAACACTGCACGATTTCACTCATATGTGGAAGATAAACAAAAACATGGACAAAGAGAACAGACTAGCAGTTACCAGAAGGGAAGGGGTTGGGGGTGGGCATAAGGCGTAAAGGGGCACAATGGTGACTGACAAATAATAACATACAACTGAAATGTCACAATGTTATAAACTATTATGACCCTAATAAAATAATTATTTTTAAAACTGTAAAAATATTTTTGAAAAGTCTATTCAAACTGAGCTAACTTCTCTGGGGACCCCCCTCCAAACTGTCATCATAAGGAAATTTAACAATACTGAAGAATCCTGTATAAAATGTGTGTTGAGAAAGTTATTAGAAACATAAATGGCCATTTTCCTGACAGCCTGTTGCTGAGGAAAAAGGATCATATTGTATCCCAAATGTCCTCCCCTCCTCTCCCTCTGCCTCTTTTAGTGTCTAAAAAATAATTCAGTTGATATAATCGAGAAATTACACAAAGCAGAGGTATTTCCAAATTTGTTATTAATTGAATGTCATGAATACGGTTGTTGCAACTGAAAGAGCAAAATCAGAAGACATAAGAGATCGAACTCTAGGGAGCCACGTGGATTCTCAGAAAAGAGACCACAAAATAAGGATGACAGTGCCCTTCCTGAGATCATACACCAGGTAAACATGCCACTGTATATGTTATTTGTGGTTGTTACTGTCTTCTATCAGCTACCACCTGCCCTGGTGACCTGACACACCCCTGCTCCCCAACTTAGTCCCAATCCCCATGTCAGGGGAGTTCCAGAGGACTAGCATGGAGGGGATGTTCAGGGACTGAATGGGCTTGCAATGGATGAAGCTCTTTGTCTTAACTGTATTTGATAATAAAACAGCTGAAAAATAAGAGGTTTTCTGTAAAGGCTGTTTTAGGTTTCTTTTTTAAGGCTGTACCAAAGTGCTTGTGTTAAAACAATGTCAAAACGCCATGTGCCCTCCCCAACTTAATGAATGCTAGTGCACCTCCTGCTCCAAGGAGAGGAAATGGAGGCAGGCACAGGGGGCAGGGACCATCCAGTGCCACCAACCCAGGTACAGTGGCCTGTACAATACATGTTGTGTTTTATATAAACCAGTTTCCCTGGATTAAATGCTCTCCACCATCACAGAGCAGATTCTTTCATTTTGTATTTCCTGGAGAGACTATCAGAATTTCTGAATTATCTAAATCAGTGCCAGATATCAATGCCAGAATGATCAAAATCAATCTTCTTGCTTGCTTTTAATGACACGCTGTGATTTAAAACCCCAGTGCTGCAAGCACTAACAGTGATTAGAGTTTGATTCTAATTTCTCCATGATCTTCCTTACAAAATGCATGTCAGTTAACCATCCTCAGCTTTAGAAGGGTTGTCTGCAGGAAACAAAAGGGGTATGACAAATGCCGGACGTGGGTCTGAGGTCTCCTGAAGGAAGAGCTGTGATCAGAGCGGACAGTGGCTCTCCAGCACAGCACCTTTTGTTAGTAAATTTTACTCGATTAAGAAAGCAGTTGAGTCACCCTGAAGTCTTAATCCTTATAGGAATCACCTGCTGAGTTTGTAAAGCTCCATCTCGTTTCTTGATACCCACCCAAACTCCAGGCCCAAGAGAGGTCCAGGCAGATTCCTGGACCCCTCACCAGAGATGATCATAGGTTAGGGCGGGGCATTCAAAAACAACCCAGGGGATTCAGCTGCTGGTGGTCCAGTTGGCTGTAAACCCTCAGTGACGGAGTGATTTTCTTTCACCTTTATTTCACCTTCACTTCATTTCCCTGTGGCCCACATTTTTCTGGAGAGGAAATAGAATCCCAAAGGGCACCCTTATTTAACTATTCAGATACATCTTTGCATATTTGCATGTAATTTATATCCAACCTGTTTCTAGAATTGCTTAAGCGCTTCAATGCCTGAGCAGGATTGCGATGGAAGAGAAGTGTTGGGAAAGACTCGGTGAGCTGGGACTTCAGGTTCTGCAAACATTTGTGAGCAGCTATTATAGGCTCAGCAGCTGTCTTCACAAATACGTGCTCTCAGGTAGTCCTCGAAGCAATCCCATTTTCTAAATGAGGAAGCAGTGGCTCAGAGAGGTTCAGCAACTTGCCCGAGGTCACAAAGATTCTCTGTGTGTTTGTGTCTGCATCACAGTAATAATGGACGGGTCCATTACCCCACAGCCGCAGAAGAACTGGACAAGCAAGAATGAAATCACTGGTCTTTAAATTTAACGGAAAAAGGAAAATACCTCTTGAAAATGTTTTCAAATGATGGCTACATGAGCATGACCAGCAATAAGCCCTCTTGGAAGGGGAAATAATTTGGCTACTTGTGGTTAAGAAATTTTGCCCCACCCTCAATGTCATACCTACCAAGTTGGTGAGCTCCCTACTCACTATGCCCTCCTCTTGAGTCATATGAATGTGCCAGGGCCGGGAAAGAGGGGAAATTCCGTTCAACAGCTGAAGTCTTGTTTCAGGAATGAGTGACTCAGATGCTGCTGACAGACTCCCTGCCCAGCCAATCAGCCTTGCTGTGGAGGCGCACATTTTCAGGGCATACTTGATGGGACTTGGGCTTCCAGAGCCCCAATTTTTAGCATATGGCTAAATTCTGGGCCCCAAGACTGTAGACAAAATCTTCATAAAGCTCTAAGGCAGGTGATTTAACTTGCCTGTTGACTTCACGTCTTCAATAACCATGAACTGAGTGCCCACTGGATACCGAAGACACAGAGGAGAAGGCAAATGGGACAGAGACAGAGGAATGTTGATAACGCAATGGGATAAATGCGGAAACAGAGGAGGAGCAAAGAGGCAGAGGCCCCAGAAGAGGACTTACTGCTCTTTCTGGGATGTCACGAGGACCCCAGGGGAAGGTGGGACTGGACAGGGCCAGGAGGATGAGGTTGCTGGGTGGAGAGAAGCCATTTTAGGCAAAGCAAAACAGCAAAAGTGGAAAGGGGGCACAGGTCAGGCAGCTCGGGCCTAGAACGCCGTGCTCAGCGTATGTTTTTGATTCTGGTTGGCAGTAGGGAGGCATGAAGCCCCCAGAAAGAAGAGTGTTCTGAAGAGGCCTCTGTTACAGAAAGCTCTCACTGGCTCTGTGTGTGACATGACGGATAGTGCCAATATGTTGGAAAGCAACCGAAAAGAAACAGGGAAGGGGAAATCGGAAAGGAAGGCTGAGAGCCTGGATACTCCACCGATCTATAATTAGCCTTTGAATAATTACATGGATTACAGTGAGAAGTTCCCAGAGGATCACAACACTAAAACCCAGAGTATGGTGACTTCCATTCGATACCTGGTGCGTCCTTTCTAGTGGCACATTCCAAGTGTGACAGGGAGTGGACAGCACCCAAAAGGCCATATGGTCCCATCAATTCAAAATGACCACTCTCCTTAGGCGATGAGGTCAGCTCCTGAAGGGGGCTAAGTTTCCCTAGAACACTTGATTTCTTTTCCTGGACTCAGCTTACTCTGAAGGACACAACCATGCCTTGAATTGTAGTCTTATCATTTTGCTTTGCCCATTAATTCACTCATTTATTCATTTAATGAACATTTGTGAAGACCTACTATGTGCTAGCAGTACAAGGGTTATAAGGAAAAATGTAGAGACAAGGAAGAGATGGCTCCTGTCTTCCAGGAGATTCCTTCTAATGTATAGCATAGCTCTAATAAAATAAAATCTGCTAACTGGGCCTTAAGGACAGCAGAAAAAAGATGTTATGGGGATTCTAAGTGAGAAAGGTGATTTCAGAAACTTAGTCACTGCACACAATTTGAAAATTATGTATTGATCCTTGTTTCTCCAGGTGTGACCCACACAACCAGAGCATAGGCATCCCCTGGGAGCTTGTTAGAAATGCAAAATCATGGACTCCACCCAGATTTACTGAACCAAATCTGTGTTTTACTAAGATCCTCTGGTGGTGAGTATGCACACTGAAGTTTGAGAAGCACTGGTTTAGAGCCTATAAGGCCATAAATCTTGCTCGAAATATGGTTTGTTTGTCTTCTTAAGTAAACCATTAGCAGAAAGTGATCAAAACGCCAACTCCCTGTATGGTGAGATTAGTCAAACCACAACAAAATCCTTCAAAATTATATATTCCTGAAGTGCATCTCATATTTCCAATTCTCCTTTTATTCAATCTGAGAGGGATGCAGGTGTGTGGGGCTCAAAAAAAGAAAAGAGAAGGGGAAAAAATAGGTCCTCTCTGGGAGGCAGACAGGGCTGGCAAGCTACCAGCAGATTCAGTTCTAGAAAATAAAGTCTTTGTGGTTTGAGGTGGTCTGAGACCCTTTGTCCTTAGATCTCCATTTCACCTTGCCCCGCAGCTGCCCTGCGTGCTGCCTCATCAGGACCAACGCATGCATTTTTGTGCTAGTTTCGCTTCATATGTGGGTCAAGAAACATGTGTTGAGTACCGGTTAAGTGCATAACATGATCTAAACGCTCTCAGGTATGTAAAGGCGCGGCCAAAAATGTGTAGAAATAATTATAAGAATAGGTAGAAAGCAAGTGGTACCAAAAGAGAGATACAAACCGAAGACCACAACTGTTCAGATAAAGGAGAGAAAATTCCTGGCTCGGGAAATGCAGGAAGGCTTCATGAAGGAGGCAGCAGAACCAGCGGGGCCTTAAATGATGATTAGGGTTTCAAGAGGCAGATTTGGGATTAGAGCATTTTAGAAAGAGTGTCTAGCCCAGAAGAAGTATAGAGGTGGTAGGATGAAGAGTTTCTCCAAGGAGATGAGAGAATCTGGTTGAGGAGTGTGAGAGAACAAGCTAGAAAGGAAGGCTTGGATTTAGGTCATAGATGGTCGCAAATGCCCAAATGTGGGCAGCAGGAAGTCACCGAGATTTTTGAGTAGAGCAATGCCATGACTATACGTGTGCTTTGGAGTTCTTGTACACCAGACCCTCCTGGCGGGTGAGCGAGTAAGTGGGAAAGGGTAAGAAGTCATGAGCCTCCTCTTGTGTGCTACAATCCTCTGTTGAAGACTTAGGTACTATCCTCTTTCATGTTCTTCCATCTCCCCACGCACCCACCCTCCTGCCAACCATGCATCAACAGATGCCCAGCATCTCAAAGTGAACAGAGGCTGGATTGGGGGCCAGCCCCCACGGGGGCCTTGTCTGAGGGTTGGGAAGTGGCCCAAGCCCTGTTCCCAGGAAGATAGCCACAGAGCACAATGTGTTATGATGGTGAGTATTAAAGCACCAATTTATCAAAGTCTGGGGTTGTGATGATTATCATTGGGCATGTTTATCATCAGAAAAGAGAGCATGATCAGATAAGAAACCCCATTTGACAATAATCTCCTTTCACGTGTACTTGTTTCTGAGTACATGCTGTTCTAAGAAGAAACATTCAGTCCCTTTTTCTGTGAACCTGATTCCTGTGAGCCAGCTGTTTCTTCATTCTCACATTAGCATCGCAGAATTGGGAACTGGATGGAAGTGTAGAGCCCTTTTGCCAATTCCCTTATTTAATGGAGAGGCTGAATGACTTGTCCAACTGCAGTAGGTCAAGCTAGAGTAGAGCCTTTTAAAAATATATAAACTATAAAAGCTGGAGGATCCCTAGCATCCTCTCACTCAGAAGAAGGGACTTCTCTGTCACCCTTGTCTACAAGGCTGTTGCAAGACCAGAAAAGCCCAGTTCCAGCCTCATTCTGGGCTGCAGGCCAGCAGGAGAGGGCCTTCACACCAGGTGCCAGGGTCCATAGAACCTCCGACCGCAGAAGCAGGCGACCCACCGCAGGACGCCGCCTGGATGTCTCCACCCTTGGCCTGACTCCCATCCAGTGTGCAGAGAGCCTGTCTTCACTCTTAAAAACAGAAATGTAACGGAATTTTAAACTGTTTGGAAGAGAATAAGTTAAGAAAATGCAACGTATTCTGCTTGGCCTAGACCAAAATACAAAGAGGTTGGTGTGAAATCACTTCCTCAATGGGAACTAAGTGAGACACGCTCAGTTGCTTCCCAGGGGAGGTGAGAAGGAGTCCTTCTCTCTCTGCAGTTCTTCTGGAGAACGACTCTACGTGGTGGGTAAAGTCCCTCCCGACGAAGTGTTCAGGGCTTGCCACTGCTCGAAGAAGGAAAGAACGACACCTCTGCCAAGTCGAGGCCACAGGACTCACCTTATCAAAATATCCCTTCAGGCCTTAACAGCCATGTGCTTTGGCTTAAACTTACAAAGGAGAAAGGAGATGGCCAGTTAAGGCATCAAACACTGGAAGTCCTTGGCAGATTTTCCTTTGACTTGGGCTTTCTCTAATCACCCGAAACATAAGGTGTAGGAGTCACAGCTCCCGTTTCCAGAACAGTGCCGGCCAACACGAGGGCAGAGCCTTGCTTTGCCTCCTGACTTATAGGAAGAAGGCAAGATTCACAGCCTCAAAACAACCTCATGTCAGAAAATAAAACACTGAAGCTGGAGAGACTGGACTTCCTGAGAGTAAGATAAAGACAGATCAGAGCATTCAGTCACCCAACCAGCCTGCCTGCTGAGCGAGACCAGGGCTGGATGGTGAGGAGGTAGTCTTCCTCCCAACAGTTATGTCAGCAGTGTCCACTGGAATATAATGCATTCCACATATGTATTTTTAATTTTTCTAGAAGCCACACGTAAGCAAAAAGAAACAGAGAAATTAATTTCAATATTTTTATTTAGCCCAATGTAGCCAAAATAATTTCAACATGTAGCCAATATAACAATTATTAGCAAGATATTTTACATTTTCTTTTGTCCTAAGTCTTCAAAATCTGATGTGTATTTTACACTTAGAGCACATCTCAATTCAAACCAGCCACATTTCAAGTGATGAATGGCCACACGTGGTTAATGGCTACTGTGTTGAACCTCTCAGAGTCAGAGAACTAAAAATAAATGAAAAAGATAATTTAAGGACACCAGTATTCTAGTAGGGGAAGAGGTGGACTGGTTCTCTGGGAAGATGCCACTGTAAGTATTGAAAAGAATATCATTGTCATCACCAGCATAGTCTTTACAGAGTTTGTTCCATCTTCACCGTGGCCCTGTAAAGAGTATTATTCTCTCCTGATTAGCAATAAGGAAACAGGGTCAGTGGACTAAGAGCTGGTCCAAGGTCACACCATGAAGGAGAAGTGGATGTGGGATTCAAGCCCAGGATCCCTGACTCCTTGTGCTGGCCATGCAGTGCTCTGGAAGAGCCCGGCTTCCAGGGGGCAATTCCTGAAACTCCAGAGGACTCTCTGTGACTTCATCCTGTCTGGCCCCACATGGATTTCACTCTCTTTTTAGAACACCAATAAGGCACTACCCCAACACAGATGGACATCTGAGCATGTTATCCAGGATGCTTTCTTAGAAATGTGGGGTTAGCTGGGAAGGTGGGATTCAAGCAGGCTGGCTCTGGGCAAACATGTCAGAAGTGGCTCTTCAGGTCCCCTTGGAGTATCTTCTCTCTTCACTCCCCCCCTACTTTGGGACCCTCTGCTGTGCTCTCACCTTGTCTGTCTGTCCTCTCTCTCACACTCACGGCAGACTTTCCCAGCTCCTCGCGTCCACATGGCACATTTGGGCTGAATGTCGTTACCTGCATGCCCCACTCTCTGCTTAAGTGATAAGGTGTGCTGATGTGTCAGACTCAGGGTCACCCCTGCAGATACAATAGGGACCTTCTGGAGAGAACACCTAGACGTGAAGAGGGCCAGTCAGTGGAGCAGATGTTCAGAAGCTAGAGAAGGGCTTTCATGCAGTCTCCCTTCACGTCTGCTGGTCCAGGACAGTGGTGTTCTAGAACTGAATGCTCCATTCAATCCAAACAACAGGGCATTTACCGCTTCGCTAAATGGTGCCCAAGCCTCAGGCCTGAATAAGTCATGTTTACTATAACCAGTTCTGAAGCAGAGCTGGATAAAGGGTCACCCCAGGAGGCTGAGACCGTGGGGCATGTGGCTACAGACGGAATATGGCTCTGCCTGCCTATCTCCTACCAACCCCCCCACACACAAACACATATCCACACGTCCACACACACGCACATTACAAATCAACAATCAACACCTGGTCAGGAAGCCTACCTGCTAGATCTGGCTCTGCCCACGAACACTGGGCTGAGATGTAAATTAGGGGATTTCAGGGGAGGGGGTCCCAGAATCCCTCCCTCCTCACCACCATCCTTTCTCTCTGCACGTGCACACACCCAGACCCAGCACAAATCCATCCCTCACTGGCATCCTTTGCATTCAGGGTCCCCCTAACAATGGGCAGCCGGTGCTCGCCGGAGTGCAGACAACGCTCTGCTCTCTGCTCTCTGCTCCCTGAAAGGCTGCACAGAAACTCCTCTCACTTGTTGGCCCACATCTGACAGAGCAAAAGGCTTTTATCTCAGAAGGAAAGAGCCCAGTTCTGAGCTGCAACCCCGCCCCCAAACACACAAACAGTCAAAAAGACATTTGTCCAAAAGGCCTGTCACAGAGGAAAAATTTTGTTTGTTTTTTTTAAGAAGTTTTTCTTCCCGCCAAAATGTCTGTACCAGCAGCAGCAGCAGGTCCAGGGAGAGCCTGCCATCTGACCTGCTCGGCACGTCCCCTAATTGCATCCCATCTGGTGTCTGGCACACACAAAGGCCCAGCCCCGCCCCCGGCCTTTCTCCAGGCCACTTTGTGCATTTGTGCGGCACAGGCTGCGGCCGCACCCCGCCAGGCTCAACAGGGCACACTGCTGGCAGGCGCCAGACCAAGGGCCATCGCAGTTACTGGACCGTTGCTCAGGGCAGGAAGACAAAAGGCCGCGCCCAGGCTGGAGGGCCTGGGTCCCCCCACGCTCCGGGGTAGGCACCGAGGACATTTTGTCAGCACAAGGACTGACAAGTGATGTTGTGGACTGGCCCTCAGCCACAGAAAGTGAATGTATGAGTCCTAGGACCCCATCGAGCGTTGACAACATGTATTAAAATGTGCACCTCTGACTCAGCAGTTCACAGCTCTTAGGAACACATCCTGGGCTGCAATTCAGAAGGGCCCAGAGACAAAGCTGCCAAGCATTCGCAGCACCGCCTTTTTGTGCAATAGCAAAAATTTGGAAACAGCTTTAACAATTAAAAATGGTTGGGTTACATAAATTGTGCAAATAGCCGCACTACAAAACACTATGTAGATTAAAGATGATGCTGGGGACCTGTGTATGTTGGCATCAAAGGTTATCCACAAAAACACTCTTAAATTTAAAAAGCAAGTGGCAAAATAATAAGTACAATGTGATTCCATTTTGTTATAAAATACATCTATAAATTTATATATATATATATATATATATATATATACATGTATATATGTATGTATGAAGAAAAAGTATATACACCAAGTCATGACCTGATTGTTCCTGGGTATTGAGGTTATGACTGATTTTGTCTTCCTATTTTTGATTATCTGTAGTTTCTGATTTTTACATATTTTTAATAATTGATTAAATAACGTGTTACTTGGATCATAAAAAAAGAAATTTTAGAAAATGAACGCTGGAGACAGCTCTCTTATTTACTTATAGATATTATTTAAAAGCATGGACTAGATGAGGTCATGTGAGGGAAAACAGAGCGAAGAGAAGGGGCTCCAGGGCAGAGGTCTGGGGACTCCAGTGTTTAGAAGTTGGACTTGGGAGGAGGAGGAGACAGGAAATGAAACAAAGAAGGGGCAGCCAGTAAAAAAGCAGAAAAACCAGAAGGATCCCAGAGGCCAGGTGAAAGAAGTGGGTCAGACAGAAGGGAGGGCTGACTCTGTCACACGTCCCTAAGAGGTCAGATAATAAGATTAGGAGAGCAAATTGGGCATTGGTTTGGCACAATGGAATTTTCTCAAAATAAGAGGAAAGGGGAGAAAGTGGAGTTTTGCCATGACAGCAACAGAGAAATGGGAGATGTGGAGAGTGGGGTCAGTCAAGTGAGAGCTGTTTGTATAAGATGGGAGATGTTCAACCCTGTGGTGGGATGATGAGAATGATCAAGGAAAGAAGGAGTAAAGATCAAGTAGGGAGGGCTGCTGGGGAAAGAAGGGAGGGTTGAGAGGGCAGCAAGCCTGTGTGGGTGGGAGGCTGGGGTGCAGCTCCCAGGAGGGGCGGACCAAGAACGAGGGCGACAGTTCACCCCCTTTAGGAGAAAGACAGCAGAGTATAGGTGGGCACCACTGCAGTCAGCTTGGCAGGTGTGGCCGGGGGAAGACAAGGTATTTCTAGGCTGATTGTCACTAGTTTTTCCCAAAAACGGAGAAGCTCAGAGTGAACACAAGTCGGAGGAGAGAGGAGAAAGTGAGACTGATCCTCTCAGAGAGGGAAGTCAGCTGTCCAGGGTCATGGGTAGGATTGTGGCGTCCATGTGCATTGCACATCAGTCAATCGGCGAGGTTGTGTGCTTGCCTCTAGCCACCGTCCAGTGCTCTGTGAGGGAGCAGACCTGCCCAGGGTGATGCAGAGATGACCAGAGACCTTGAGAAGGCTGCCCCTCGGAGAGCTTCTTGCCTCGGAACCTTCGTTCCTGATATGGTTCAGCCCCTTGCTAGAAGTACTTCTTCCAATCTTGCGAAAGCGTATCCTGACTTTGACTTAACTCAGGGGTCGGTCCCTCCAAGAAGCTGAGGGATGTGCTGTCAGAAGCACATGAATCGCAATTAGGTACCTGTATCTGTTTCCAACATTAAACTAGGAGTTCCTTAAAGGCTAGGAATGGGTTATCTTTATCTCTGTCTCCTGAAGACTTAGTACAGAACTCAAAAAGTAGTAGACACTCAATAAGTATGTGTTGAAGGAAGGAAGTGAGGAAGGGAAGAAGGAGGGGAGAGGAAGGAAAGGAGGAAGAAGTTTCTCCATTTTCCAATTGAGGAAATCAAAGCTCAGAAAGGTAAACATAGGTCTTCTGATTCCAAACCAGCTTATAGAACCAGCCAAGAGTTACATATAATATGTGTTATATTATCAGACACATGGTTAGAGCTACAGGGACCTTGAAGATAATTTGCTTATGCTTATTGTCCCAGTGTAATTAATAATAGCACCACATTTCAAGCTCCAAACTGTCCCTGGTTTAGATGATAAATTATATGGTCACCCCAGTTATAGCTACTCTCGAGTCACCAAAGGCCCCCTAAGTCATTCTCCCCTGAAAACTCCCCTGTCGGCACCTCAGAACCCAAATGTGGTCATCAGTGGACAGACCGAGGGTAGTTACTTGGTTCAAAGGATTCAGAACAATCTGCAACTGAAAATTCAAAACATTTTCATATTTTCATGACGTTTGGTATCAGATTCTCAGTTTTGACTCTCTACAGCTTTCAGTATTACAGATGAGTGTGACCTGAACTATATCTTTTAAAAATGTTTTGTTCCCATTTCCTTATTTTGTCACTACTTTATTGGTTATACATACCAAATGAAACTGAATTAATTTTTAAGAGCTCTTTTGAAGTGTAATTTATATACCATAAAATTTTCTTGTTTTATGTGTTCAACTCAACAATTTTTAGTAAATTCACAGAGTTTGCAACCAAGACAACAATAATTGGATTAATTTTATTTATATCATGCATATTTAATTTATTTAAATCATGCACATCTTGAGCCTTCTGCTAACAGGATTTAATGCATACAACCCCATCCCCAAACATACACTCCCTAGCTCTCTCTCTCTCTTTCAATTTGTAGTAATTTTTATTTGCCTCAGGAAATGACTTCATATCAACTCTTAAAAAATAGATAGGAATTATAAAATAATGATTATATTCTCGAGCATGATAACACTTTAGTATTTTTTTCCAAGACACACCCCATCTTATGTTTTCATGAAAAGGGGGAAAATATAATCATAAATGAGAAGAGAGCTCTCTCCTTACAATGTAGGAGAAAGACGATAGCTGACATCTGATGATTTAATTACACAGCCCAGAGAAGTTCTGCCTCAAGGGTTCTTCTCATCACTTTCACCCAAGCATTAGACGCCTCAGCCAACTACTTGCGCTTTGTGGTGATGACTAAGTAGACATCCTGACTTGTCATTTAAAGCCATTTTCTCTGGGTTACATGAGGAGAAAATCCATCCAGCTGCTAGGATGCAGTGGGCCTTGTTTTCCGTGAGCCCCTTTGTTCTTTACCACAGCTCAACATTCTCCATGAGATTCCAGGTTGAAAATTGCTGATCAATTTCTCTTTCACCACAAAACCTGAAAAGACACCATCACAGTGGCACTGAAATCTACCAGGACCATGTTCTCATACATTTTATGTTATAAAATCAAATACCTGCCAATTAATACGAGTATAGTTTCTGGTATCAATGTGCCAAGAACACTTAACAGCAGCAAGGGCTAAATTCCAACTTCTCATCAAGCCTGAGGCCCTCATTCAGTGGCCACAGAACACAAGAACATCAACAATACAAAGTACTTGGAAAAGTCAGAGATCTTTCTAGAACCTTCCAGCAAAACACTGTGGAGATGGAGTTTCTTATTCAAGAGTCCCAGGAGTGATTCCCAAACTTGTAGATTTTGTGGACCTGTAAGATTTCAAAAATATTGGGGGTTTGGAGAAATGATAGGTTTGGAGTCTGGCACATTTTGTCAAATAAGGATACCTTCATTGTTTTAAAAAGAAAGATTATTGTTTGAGCACCCCCAAAATACAAAAAGCATGTTCTCAGAATAAATGACTATTCTATAGGTTAATTAAATTTTGTTTTACTTGAAAACTTATTGTGCCCACCCATCTTCCTCGAATAGGAGCATATCCTCACCCAAAACAGAATTGTCTTTCATATAGATAATGGAGTTAGAGAAACATTTGTTTCTAATTCTTTACCCAGATCAAATGATTGATAAAAACAATCCCAAACTGAATGCTAGAATTCAGGCAATAAAATATGGGGCTGCAAAGGTCTAACAAATTCCAGCGATTCTATGTTCTTATCCTGCCCCCTTCAACCCCCTAATTTGTATTGTGGCCTAGGGAAATCATTTCCTATGCCACTCTTTCTCCATCAGCAGAGCTGAGAAAACATTCACCTTTGGAACCACGTTGTAAAAAGTTACAGTGAGAGAAACCGATTAAAGGACTCAAAACCACACAAATAAGCTACCTCTAGATGACAAGTGCTCAGCAATTGCAGTAAATTTAGATGTAATCATCACACCTACTCCCCAGATCCAGTTATGATATCCTGGGGACATCAGATACTTTCTCCTTTGGAAAGTGAACAGTAAACCATATGCAAAAGTGTGAATTACATTTACTACTTTAAATTGATTAAATGAGGTTTATCAACCACGAACTAGTGTGCCGCCCACGACCCCAGGTCCCGTGAGAGGACAGAGAGGAATCCCGAGCTGTCTCTGAGGGCAGGAGCTAAGGGGCATGGACGCAAACCCTGGGTCCCCAGAGCCGTCGTCGAGGGCTGGGGCTGGAGCACAAGGTCTGGGAACAACAGGGAGGAAAGTATTTGTTCCTGTCTCTTCCACAATCCCAGCCTTCTTTTGATTCCCCAAACTTTTTTGTTTAACTTTTCATTTTGAAATGATTTCACACTAAGAGAAAAGTAGCAAGAGTAGCACAAGGAACTTCCATTTAGCCCTTTGAACCAGGTTCACCAGCTGCTGACACCAACAACCACATTTGTGTATTGCTCTCTCTTTCCTTCTCTCTCTGCATGTGTGCATACACACACTTTTTCCTTGAACTAAGAGTTGCAGACATCATGCCCCTTTATTTCTAAATACTTCAGTGAGTGTTTGCTAGAACAAAGATACTCACTAACAACCGTAGTACAATAATCACGATCATGAAATTTAACATTGACACAGTACTATTATCTACTCTACGAATTTTATTCAAGTGTTGCTAATTGTTGTGGACTGAATGTGTCTCCCCACAATTCATATGTTGAAGCCCTGAGTCCCCCTTGTGATTATATTTGGAGCTGGGGCCTCCACGGAAGTAATTAAGGTTAAATGAGGTCATAAGGGTTGGGCCTTGATCCAATAAGAGTGGTGTCCTTAGAAGAAGAGACTCTAGAGAGCTCCCTCTCTCTCTCTGAGCAGGAGCTCAGATCAAAGGCCGTGTGAGGACATGGCCAGAAGGCAGCCTCCTACAAACCAGGAAGAGGGCCCTCATCAGAAACTGGATTTGCAGGCACCTTGATCTTGGATTTTCCAGCATCCAAAACTGTGAGATAATAAATTTCTGTTGTTGAGCTGCCCACTGTATGGTATTTCATTACAGCAACTCAAGCAGATTAATACGCTAACGGTCCAGTAATGTCCTATTTTATAGCAATTTTTTTCTGGCCCAGCATCCAATCTTCCCAGAACTCTTAAAGCACTTTGTCTAAACTCCTTCCTTTGGTTCACAGAAGGAACCGCCATGTGTTTTTGGTAAATTTTTAACATGTATATGTCCATTTCTCTCGGGAAGCTTTAAGCAAAATGAATCTTTGCTTTTGTCTTGCACATCTGTGATTGCAACACATGGCCCACTCAGGGTCTTGCACACAGGAGGTCCTGAATGAATATTTGTTGAGTGATTGAATGGAAATAAGCTTTAATTACTATCTGCATTATGGCTTGAGGCCAACCGTCACTAAGTGAACTACCTCGGTGGCGTCTCGTCAAACAGGACAAATTTTCCCATTGTTCAATGGGAATAATACATACTCATATCTTATTCACTTGTATGCTCTAGTTTTTAAAAATAATTCCTTCATTATGCTCAGAGACATATAAGCTCCCAAATTCCTCCAGGATAAATTTTAACTTCTTACCAGCATTTTAAAGGCTCTTCAGGATCTGGCTTAATGTGCATTTCCACTGTATTATTTTTTACTATTCACTCCACACTTGAACCAAAGTGGGCCACTTCTTATTCCCTATGGATGTCCTTAGTTTTCCATTCTCTATCTTTTACTCAATCTTGTTCTTTCTGCCTAAAGTGTAATTCCTCCATCATCAGTGGTCAAAACGACCCTCTGGCATTTGAGCCCAACATGGGAGTAGAGCAAAATTCAACTGTTCTTCCACATACGCATGTATACATTTATTCCACAGATATTTATTGAACACCTACTATATTGCAGGTACCGTACTGCGTGCATACAGCAATGAAGGAGACAGCTATGATTTCCTGCCTTCATCATCCTCCTTGCCGCTACTAGTTGGGCTGTCTACCCTGAGAATTTGAGCAGGGTTTCTATTTAAGAATGGTTTGTTTTCTTGGTGTAATAATACAAAAGTTGGTCATTTGGCCAACAATAAGGCCTCACTGGTAGATATTCCAGAGTTGATAGACACATACACATTCATTATCTCATTTCATCCTAACTCAGAGATTAGTAACAAATGTATGCCTGTTCCCATCTTATGAAAGACGAGAATGAAATTCGGAGAGGTTAAGTTAACTGACCTAGATGGGGTCAAATCTAGGATGAGGATCCTGGCCTTCTGACCCCCTGTCCAATTTCACTACCTCCAGAAACCAGATGTGCAGGAGGGATAAGCAGTATTAGCTCTACTTTATAAATGAGAAAACTCCTTAAGGCACAGTGGAAGCCAGGATATGCTGCAAAACAAATGCAACCTAGTGGTATTTGGAAATAAAATTCAATGTTACTTCTTCCACCAAAATAACATAAATCACATGTCAATGCCTTGAGACAAAATAAGCTATTTGCTGGAATTTATTTGAATTCATAAGTTCAATTATTGGTAATTTGGCCTTGCTTTATAAATAGCTAAAACTTAAACAACTAATATCATAATTTGTTAAGCCAACAAAAAATTCAAATGCAAGTAATCCTTCTGTATCTTCAGTTCTGTCTTGTACTTTTAAAGTAACTTAACGTTTCAGAAAATTTGGAAAAAAAACTCTCAAAATCCACAAATTCTAGCATAACCACTGCTAGCTTGAAAGTGTCTACTTTCAGTCTTTTATCAAACACAAAAGTTTTACGTTATTACAATTATAGATCTCATGCTCTGCTTTTATTTTTGCACCTAATGTTCTATTTATACTTTTCTATGTTTCTAAATAGTCAGAAAATAGAACAGGTCTTGAAATCAGAAGACTTGAGTTCAAAACCCAGCTCTACCACTTAACCCCGTATCTACAAAGGCAGATGTAGTCTTATGGGACCCAAAGCTTTTACAATTTGGGGGCCCCCTCTTTAAGATTACAAAATTGAGAGCAGAACTGAATATTTCTTTGGTATGAAAAAGGAAATCACAACACATTTCTGGAGATTTGGAGATTTCAATCTTTTCTTCTGAGATCTCTTTAGGTAATTTATCAGAAATCCTTATACAGAAATGCTGTCTGGTGGCAATCTGGCTTCCCATCCCACCCCCGACACCACGTGACTCCTACATTCACAGGGGCCTGTGCAAGTGGGGGCCCTGAAGTTTGAGTTTCGTTTGCTTTGTGGTCAACCCACGTCTGCCACTATGATCCTGGGCAGGTCGCATAACTTCTCTGGTCCTCAGTTTGTTTATCTATAAAATGGAATCATAATAGCTACCTGCAGAGGTTGCTGTGAGGAACAAATGAAATAATGCAGAAACCAGTGTTGGAACCCATGGGGCATCACACAGCCTGGTTATTATCTCTGTAAAGCCAATGATCCGGAGGTGGAGGCTGCGTGGGGAACACCCTACACTGTTCCACTCCTTGTAGAGACCACTTCCCTTCCCATTAGATTATTGTCATTTTTCAACAAACAGTCCTTGCCTTCCTTTCTTATGTCATTTTTAATGAATTTTTAGACCAGTAGATTTTGTTAGTTTTTACAAACCTTTCTTTAGCAATTTAGAGCTAAATTAGGAATTAGGTAAAGCAACACTTTATCTGGGTCTTCCCTGAATTATTTCTTCTGAAAACAAGGCCTAATAAAATCTGATTTTTTTTTTTTTTTTTTTTTGGATGCACTGAAGCAATTAGAAAAAGGTTAGAGGACTCAAGAGATTCAACGGCTCTGGCCTGTGAGCAGACGGGCCATTCATAACTCTGTAGTTTCCAATTCAGAGCAGTCTCAGATGAATTTCCTGCCCAAGTTGGCCTGCGTATGGAACAAAAGCCTGGAGATGTGTCTGTTTCACGCCCCGTTGGAGATGCACACTGCTTGGAACCAGCTTCTCTGGTGGCCTGTATTCATCGGAGGGACTCGCCACCCTCAGCAAATTGGTTTTTACAAATCACTACAGGGAAATCCACTTTAGGCGACTCATAAATGCTTTCCTTCATACCACTGGAACTCTGCCACCATCGTTTTTGTCTTGTAAGTAACCCACAGAAGTTTCAATGAACTATTTCCTGTTCCTGCTTCCTCACCAAGAAGGTACCCTCTTCTGCGGCGATTTTTCCAAAATGCTGTGAAAAGTCTAAGGTGACCCCTGAAAGTTGTCCGTAAGTCATTTATTCCACAATTTACAACATAAATCCCTCCAAGGACCATTTCCATGTGGCTGCATTTTACCTGATATCCTACAGCCTCTGACAAACACTAATTAGGTACTGTAAAATAATCCACAACCTGGGAAAATGTGCTGATACCCCAACAGGCAGGGGATGCCAAGAGTCTCATTCCATTTTAAACTGTTAACCTAGGTTTTAGTCCCGCCTTTGTGAAAGAAATGCTTCTGCAATTACAACCAGTCCAGCATCAGCTCAGTTACTTACCTTATATAATAACAGAAATAGGAATGGAGAGGGAGAACGGCGAGGTAGACGGGAGAGAGGAAACTAAAAAGGAGGCTTGGCCCCATCTCACAAGCGGATCTGACACTGAGGGGCGGGAGAATGAGCCATGAACAACCTCCGATTAACTGGAGAGAGAAACAAGAAACGAATATGCTAATTTTAAAGAGTGCGTGGTGAGACGTAGCCATTGCTTATCCAGGTTTCTCTTACTAAGTCTATTGTTTTCTTTTTCATATTTAAAAAAGAGTATACGTTTAAAATCCTTGGAGATAATTGAATATTTATAAGCAAATTTCCTTAAATACTAAAAGTAAATGTCTAGTAATGATACATTCTAGCAAGAGATAAAATTGACCTCCAATTTTAAATTAAATTTATAAACGTGGGGAAACATATCTGCTTTGATTAATTCACTTTTGATTCTAACGTAAACTTCATGATTCCACTTCTCAAGACATTTGGCCCACCTATTTACACCCCGGTCTAAAGGCATGAGAGATTTGTACTAAGTCTTACTATTGCTCTTCCCTAAGCTTCAACCCAGGCTTCTCCACATCTTGAATTTTGGCTTCTATATTCTTCAAACATTAGGCTGAGCTGAGTTTTTCTTTTTTTCGGTAACATCAATGTAACTTGATGAATGATAATTCCTAATAAGGAGAGTATGCCCAGCCCTCTGCTTGGGGAGAATGTTTCCCCCACCCACATACACGGATGTGTGTTTATTGGATAAATGAATGATTAGTAGAGAAACACTCTTCCATCCTTAAAAAAAAGTTAAGAATGAAACTAAAATAATGTACTTGGAATAAAGAGCATTTAAGACAAAGTTCATCTTATAAGGGGCTATCTGGATAGCTTCTTTTCATTGACTACAACTTCTGAGCATTACGTAATTAATGTTATATTTACTCCATTATTCAAAATTTGTCCGTGGACAAATGCAATAGTTCACACTATTATAATAGCCTAATGTGGGAGGCTGAATAATGATCCTAAAGATGTCAACATGAGAATCCCCAGAACCTGTAAATGTGTTACCTCATGTGGTAAAAATGACTTGGCAGATGTGAATAAATTAATCTTGACGTGGCGAGAATAGCCCGGATTATCCAGGTGGGCTCCATGTAATCACAAAGGAGACAGAAGATTTGACTAGAAAGAGGAATGTCAGAGGGATGGAACATGAGGATGTCTCCACCAACCGTCACTGGCTTTGAAGATGGAAGAAGGGGCCATGAGCCAAGGAATGCAGGCAGCCTCTAGGAGCTAGAAAATGCAAGGAAAAGGATTCTCCCCTGGATCTTCCAGAAGGAATGCAGCCCTCTCACCTTGATTTGAACCCATTAAAACTGACTTCTAATTTCTTACTTCCAGACTGTAAGATAATAAATTTGTGTTTTAAGCCACTAAAGCTGTGGTAATTTGTTACAGCAGCAATAGGAAAGTAATACAGTAGAGATAGTGTAATAATTCTCATTTTACAGAGAGATATCTAAGATCTTTCTATTTCAGACTTCTCTGATCCAAAATCATTGAGCACCGTGACTTGAATAAGATGAGTTGGTACTCTTTGAGCAGGAATGACAAGATTACAGACAAGAGCCGGGTGGCTGATAGGAAACCAACCAACCTAGAAGTTAAAAATGTCTAAGGAAAATCCATAAGCATCATCCAATGTAGACTATTTATTATGTTGTTGTTTTTAATTTACCCAATAACAGCCTTTGTATGCCTTTCAAGTCATTTCAAGTTTTTAAAAAAATACCTTTTCAATAAACTCTAGAGTCCTGCAGGACTTAATAATAGTAAACACAATATGTTGACAATTACAACTGATGAGGCCCTAATAGTATACGTTGGGTTTGATTTTTCTAGATTCAATATAGTTATAGTAACAGATTGTACATTGCAGAAGAAGGTTCTGCCAGAAGTAGCCATAGTTGGTAATTAAGCACCAGGGGGTCAAAGGGCTTATCCTAGGAGCCGGCATTTCTTCTTCCAACACTCCCCAACCAGGTGCCATAGTTCTTGCATCCTACTGAAACTTTGAAAAATGCGGAGGTCACGTCCAGGCACGCACCCTACACGTCTTGCAGCTGTGGCCTCCAATCTTAGAAGGTGTTGCTTCAGTAGATGCAGTAGAAGCCTGGAAAGCCTGCCTTGCTGAAGGGTTGCACAGACTGGAGATGTGTTCAGCATAGAGCCTGGACAGCAAACGCCAGCCAGTAAATAATTTTAGCCTTGTTTCATTCATATTCTTGTATTTTATCTCCCTCTCTCTTGACCTCTTCCACAGATGGGGATTCGGCTCAAGCATCATTTCCCTAGGGAAACCTTCCTGTCTGACTATGCATCTGGTTGGATTCCTTCGTTATAGATGTCCATAACACACTGTATTCCTTTCTTTCAGAATGCTTATTATGGGTTGTAGTTATATATGCATTAGGGTGGTCATTTGTTTGTGTGTCTCTCTCCCCGCCAAATATGAAACCCTGTAAGATTGGAACCAGGCCTGATCTATCCCTACTAGTTTATGGCAGGACATGATCAATATTTGTTGAGTGAATGAATGAATGAGGAAACTAGGGTGTGGATTCAGGCTCCCCTCCTCCCCCCCTAACAAATACTTTACTAAGCTATAAATAAAGTCAATGTAGGTGAGTCAAAAACCAGAGGACACCACTCCAGAACATTTAGAAAACATTTGTTGAGGGCCCAATGGGAGTTGGAACTCTTCAGAAAGAGCTACAAATCCAGCAGAGGAGCTAAGCTCCTCTTTAAAACCTCCTCATAAAAAACTGTAATAAAAGCTAGAAGTAATGACAACCACAAGTGAGGGACAAAGTGCAATGGGAATTCAGAAGAAAAAGTAGCTTCCAGTTGTGGTTATCCTGCCTCATCTCATGAACCACCTTTCTTAATAATATTCCATACTCCCTTGCCCTTCAGTCCTTTTGTCGCATCCATTTGGCAAACGGATATGCTGTCTGCTGCCTCTGCTGCTGCACCGGATCAATGGGCCCTGGTGGCAGATGACAAGCACAGGGCAGGCATGTATCACTATGTATCGCCACTGGGCCCCTGCCTGTGGTCCTGAACCCAGCTGTTAAAAGCAAAAGTGTCATTAGGTACCTAGCAGAGGGCCTGAACTCACGCTCTCCAACCTAAAACAAGTCCTCACTGCCGCCTGGCAGTTCTACTCTTTCCCTGATCAAATCCCCTCCCCGTTCTGCTCAAGGACTGTTTCCAAGATTCTTCATTCTCCTCAGATCTCGGACAATGCCTCCCACACCAACACTTCCTCCTTTTCTCTCTCAGTAGACAACCCTGCCTCTTACTCCACAAAGAAACTAAAGTCAAAGAATTGCCTCTGCTGAGGAGAGCCCCTCATCCAAGGGCAGGCCGCCTTCCTGGGGCAGCCCACTTCCCATGACACACCAAAGGCTGTAAAGACCTGGTGTCCTTGGGACAACTCGAAGCGCCATCCCAGCCTCAGAGCACCCCATGGAGTCGGCCGAGGCCTTCACTGAGACTGCACAGCAGCCCAACTTCTCCTCTGCCCACTCCTGCTTCCTTCCCTCCCTCAAGTGTTGATTCCAAGAGCGCTCCCTAACACTTTTCCTGAATGCTGATCTCCATCGCAGAGTCTGCTTCCCTGGGAATACGCAGGCTTACCAGGTCTGGGCCCTCTTCTTCAGGAGCCTTCCCTGCACCGCCTCCTCCTCCACTCACCACTTCAGTCGCTCTGACCTTAGGATCTTTGAAGATGGAATGCTCGCTCCCTCCATGGGGCCTTTACTCGCTATTCCCCAACCTTCTTCACCTAGTTACCTCATGCCTATCCATCTGTGAGATCTTACTTGAAACATAACTTTCTCCTGAGAAAAACAGATCAGTTTCCTTCGTCATAACCTCTCGCAGGACCATATTTCTCCCCTTCACAGCACTTAGAGTTCTGTCTATCTCCCCTCACGGAATTTAAGCATGCTGGCAGGGCTGCTTATTTTTGCTATCACAGCTTTTGTGTCTGCATAGTTCCAGGTGGTCGGCCAAATGCTGGACACATTCCCTCAGGGAGCTTACAATCCACTGAGAGAGACGGTTAACGAATGTAGCAGATCTCCATTCTACCAATAAGGAAATTGAAGCTTGTGATGGGCAAGAAGAACTGAGAACTCCAAAGGCTTGGGGGAAAAAGGAAGGGAGGGAGGGAGGGAGGAAAGATTACAACCGTAACTTCCTAAATTGTTCTGATGTGGCCTGAAATAGGTAGTGTTTCTTCTGAATTACAAAACATCTTCTCTGTGAATTCCTAGTGATTTAGAACTGCTCTGCCCAGTGCAGTAGCCACTCACCACATGTGGCTGCTGAGCCCTTGAAATGTGGCTGGTCTGAATCGAGATGTGCTGTAAGTGTAAAATGCACATTGAATTTCAAAGACTTAAAAAGGAAAAAAAAAAAACAATGGAAAGTACCTTAATAATGCTATCGATCACATGTTAAAATGATAATATTTTGGATATATTGGGTTAAATGAAACGCATTATTTAACTTTTTAAAAGTGTAGTAAAGCCCTCTTATCTGATATCATTTGCACTCATTGTTAATTGAGCAAAAATGTTCAAAAAACTGGAGAAGGCTATCGCCTACTAGCCCCGGGTGAACAGGGAACTTGGGAACGAAGAATCAGTGAGATGAGTGAATTAAGTGACTGTTGGTTAAGAGAACATCAACACTAAATAAACAAGATAATAACACATTGTGCTATAGAGGTACAAAGTAACCAGTGGACCATATTAGATAGATGAACATCTAGTGACAAGTAATTTTGGTGAACATGGATATTTCAGCGGGATGGCAGGTGGAGGCAAGGGGCTGAGCGAAGGTTCCGAGATGTAATCATGGAGTGTTTCTGGGGAACTCTGACTAGTTTCTCTTGAGTAAAGGGCTCATGCAGCGGAAGAGAGCAACCTCTTACACATAAAAATTTGGTATATACAGCCATAGGAAATATTCACTTATTTCATGCAGAAATTGAGCATAAATTTACCAGAAGAAATGGGCACAACATATACAAGAGAATAATGGTGAGAAGTTCGTAGCTGAGTGCTAGCTTTGCAGACTCTTACATGTTTTAAGTGTATGAATGGAATAGAGCAAGAATAGTAATTCATTACACTTTCCTTTGGCAGAACATTTTTATTTTCCTCTACCATGCAACATAGGCTTAATTTTTAAAAACTTGTTATTGAAGCATAATGTACATACATACTGAAAAGTGCACATAATAATAGAGCTTGAATTTGTACGAAGTTAAACACATCCATAACATCAGCACCCAGAGCAGGAAATGGAGCTTCACAGCCTCCCAGACGCCCTCCTCAAGGCTCCTTTCAACAACCCTCCCACCCTGGGTAACCACTATCCTGACTTCTCATAGCATACATTTGTTTTTGCACTCTTTTTAGAAATGGAATCATATACGATGTACTCTTTTGTGCCCTATACTTAATTTTAAAGAATCAACCCAAATCTCAGATGATTGAATGACTCCCGGCTCAGCACTGTACTGTGTGAGTTTGGACAAGCCTCTGAACCTCAGCCTGTTTCCATATTCGTAAAAGCAGATTATAACAATGTTTACCTAATAGAGTTGTTGGGAGGATTAAATGACATAATGTATGTGACTGGCACATGGCTGCAGCTGCAACACTGTACCCAAACTTTTACTCTATGAACTTCCTGGGTGGTGCAAGACCCCTGGGTGATGCTAGCCCGACCAATTCTCCGAAATCCCCACTATGCAGTGACTAACCATTCCCTATTCTCAAATGAGCATCTACAAATAAAATAGGAAACAGGGCTTCTCGATTCATCTGACTTGCCGCCAAAAAGAAGACATGCGATTTCTGTTACATACTTATCTATCTCCCCTTCTAGAATATCAGCTTCCTTAAGGAAGGTCATGTCCTGTTTACCATAGTATTGCCAGTACCTAGCACCACGTACTGTAGGCACTCAGTTAAGTATTGGTTGCTACTTGAACGAATAAATAAGTGCTAACTGTATTGGGGCTTAGGAAATTATGTCAGAATCTGACCCAGTCTTTTGAGCTATGAGTGGCAAAATTACAGCAGTAAAATCAGAGTAAAGTCAATCTCCCTCCCTCTTTCCCTGTGCTGGCCTGGAAAATCCACTGAAACTCAGTACATTCTGTACTTGGAAATTGAATAAGCACACCAGGTCTGAGACCTTCGGAAATAAGGGCAGTATACTACACTGTTTTTAAGACTGAGTTTGCTCAAATTCAACAGCTTTCAATGTACTAATGCCAAGATACTAAACAGTCTTCAAAAACACTCTCTTCCCAACACTTGTCAGTGATGAGTAACTTTTTTCCTGGTACATTTTATCTTGCTTTTCTACCAATATATTTCACATATTCTTGACCATATCTAGTCATTTAAAAAAACCCAAAAAACGCCGGGAAGGGGAAAGTGTAATGTCCTGATGGAATTCCACGTGGCTCATTTTATCCTCCACTACCTAATTAAAAATAAATCTTCTTACAGAGTGGGAAGTACCTCTTGAAAAACTACCATCTGATTTAGATTACAATTAAAGGTCTGATTGGCTTGCAGGCCTATCATTCTATAACTGGATAAATCAAGCAGGGAATTCCATGGTTATAAAATGAGCTAAAATATTTTACTGAAATAATAGTTTATTGACCGTAAAGCAAAACTGGTTTCATGCAGATAACTAAGAAACCAAAGCTATTTATAATCTGTTGCACAAAATAAGCATGGTTAATTTTCCCTGAGAGAGCCATGACTAATTTTTAAAAATTCTGTCAATTTAACACTTAGATTTTCTAAGCACTACACTAGACACAGAAGTTATAAATAGCAATCCCTGCTCTTCAAAACATAAAGTCTAGTGGGAAAGTTTTATGGAAGCACTAGGATAATCAGGAAATGATTCACAGACCTGTGCCTTGAAGGCTGAGTAAGATTTTAACGGGCTGGGAGACAAAGAAAAGATTCATGCAGAGCACCCTGCAAACACAGGCACGCAGACAGGAGTGTGCGTATATATGTTCCTGGAAGATCTAAGTCCCCAGGTCCAGATTAGGAGGCAATGGAGAATTACTATTATTTAGACAACAGACAACTATGGAAGATCTTTGAATAGAAAAGATGTGATCAGATCTGTTTTCTATATTTCTTTATGCTTACACAGAAGGAGAATGTGCCTCATCCTCTCAGCAGTTATATTTCACACTGTAAATTAATAGATTGGCATTATGGTTTTGTGTGTCAGTCTCACACAATTGATATAAGCATTCTGACAGGTAAACTCATTTTTTTTTTATTAATGTTATGATAGATTACAACCTTGTGAGATTTCAGTTGTACCAGGTAAACTCATTTTTGACGGGTTAATCCATCAGATTTCCGAGCCCAGAAGGCTAAAGGTAAAATGCGGATGGTGAGGAATTCCCTGGGGCAATGTAATACTGCACAGACCTGACTGGATGACCAGTTGGCCTTGCCTGGGTGACACCCTGATGTCACCACACAGTTTCTTGCTATTTCTATAGACTGGAGATCAGAGTGATTAGTGCAATAATCCAAGTAAGAAATGAAGGGATGAAATCAGAGCAGTGGCCTTACGCAGGCCAAGAATTTACAACAGATTTCAACATGAGGGGTGAAGGGTGGGCAAGAGATTTCTCAGTGGATGATGGGAGGGAAGGCAACACCACTTAGAGCTAGAACAAAGTAAGGGCAGGTACAAGTTGGGAAAAAGAAGATATGATGCATTTAAGGTGTTGCCAGAACAGTCATATGAAAATATATAAAGGTAGTTGAAAATATGACTCTGAATGTGGTTCAAGAAAAGAGTAAAGGGGGCTGGCTCCGTGGCCGAGTGGTTAAGTTCGCGTGCTCCGCTGCGGCAGCCCAGGGTTTGGATCCTGGGCACGGACATGGCACTGCTCATCAGGCCACGTTGAGGCGGCGTCCCACATCCTACAACTAGAAGGATGTGCAACTAAGATATACAACTACGTACAGGGGGCGTTTGGGGAGATAAAGCAGGAAAAAAAAAAAGATTGGCAACAGTTGTTAGCCCAGGTGCCAATCTATAAAAAAAAAAAGAAAAAGAAAAGAGTAAAGAGGCCAAGTTGTGTTAACAGATAAAATCACCTGTAAAGGGATTTCTAAAGGAGAAAAAAGGTCTAAGAATAGAATGTTAAGTCTTTAAGGATTCAATCAATACCATAAAACACAAAACCAAAGTGAAATGAGTGATGCCAAGTCAGCTTGTACACAGACGCTTTATTTTGGATGTTAATAGTCAACATTGAATGCAAGATTCTCTCACAATGGAAAGTTTTCCCATACATCAAAAAACTCAATTTAGTCAGGGTAATTGCTGTATTAATGTGAAAACCTTACAACAAAATGCAGTATTATATATGTGTAGTCAGTTTCCATGCAAGTATGGCTGCTACATGTATGTCTGGCAATTTTATAACATACTGAAAGAAATTCAAATGAACATAACAGTATAAAGGTGACTTAAGATGCCTGACATGTTTAAGATTAAAAATCTTCTTGCAAAAAGCAACAGAGCAGTTAACTGGAGGATTCAACCAATACCAACCCACGTATGTACTATGTCAAATAAGACCGGGCTTATCTGCAATATTTGGGATAATTTAATGCTCAAGAAAAACTATGCTTTAAAAAAATATAGCTCTTTCAAGATAGTATACTTCGATGATCGGAGACTATGTACATCCAAACCAGCTAAGGGCTAAACTAAACAAAACAAAACAAAACAAAAAACTATTATGTGCTATTAGTTCAAGGTAACTGAAATTGAAATGATGCAGTATGATTTTGCTACAATCATTGGTTTTACAAAGTGAAATTTCTGTGAGAAGTTCATTAATCAGGAAGCAATCAACATACTTAACAAACATGCTAAGAAGATTCAAATTGGTTCATCTATTGGTTATCAACAAGGCATAATCTTAGTACCATACATTTTCTTCACTTCTCACTACATATAATATGCAAAAACAAGCAGGTGGATTTAAATAGCTTAAAACCCTTTTAAGTCTGACTGTTCAAGAGCTAGGCATGAAAAGAACTTTTTCCATTTCCATTTCTATTAACATAAAAACATCAAAAAATCTTAAACTGTTTTTGTTTTAAGACATAGTATTTTGGTATTTGCAAGAATTTGTCTGGTAATGGTTGATTCCATTAAGTTAACTTGAGAACTTGCCATCATTTGCTTTTCATCTTTTCACACAGTGCAAGTGGTGGTCGCTCTTTCCTTCTCTCATAGCAGCAAGCCGATCCTGCTACTTTCTATAGCAGCATACTTCAGGAGTGGAGAGGGAGAGAGTGTGTCAATTATAAATAATTAAAACTACAGTGTACAATTCTATTTACCTGTCAGTGTTTAAGTTGACAGCACACCATTATATGTCTCAAAAAAATTACATAAAATCTCTACACAAAAGCAAATAAAGACATTCTTTCAGGAAGAAATAAAATAAGTGCAAACACCTAAAACAGGCAACTGAAGCAACTGTTGTAACCTGTAGAGAAACACAACATTTATAAAAGGACAAAATATTTTTATAAATAAAAGAGAATGTTCTCTACTTCTGAAACATGGAGTAAATATAATAAACTTCTAAGTGCAGACTGTTTTTAGGGACCAAAGTACCATATTACTTTTTAAACAAAATGCAAAATTTTCAAACACATATACAAATCACCAGATTAATTTATATGACCCCCCCATATAATTTAAAAAGAAAATATTAAAAATATTATTTAGTACATTTTTAGAACTACTTTATAACCAACATGATTTAAAGGGCATAGTGCAATATTTAGGCAGATGTGACAAACAGTATAGATATTGTATTCTTTGCAGCTATAACATTACTGTTTCATACTTAAAAGTCGAAATTGTTCTTTACTGTGTTAGCTGTAATAACAGGAAACAACATTAGCTTCTAGACACCCTGTATAGGTATAAATATCTACATTTAAGCTTTAAAAATGAAAATAAATTATAAAAACAGACTTTTTTCCAATTTACAAAGTTTTCCTGCTCCTACATACTGTACAATACATTCAACAAAACTCTCAGCTCTTCTGAGATTTAAGAAGAAAATACTGTCTCTTCACTAATAAGTAAAAAACTTTTTCAATGTTTTTGTTTTTAGTACTATGCTCAAATAAATACATTTAACACTGTAGTTAATTTTACCATTTTTGAAAAATACCAAAAATTAGTAGTGCAACTTTCTATCCTTCCTTTAAATTCCTTTCCACTGTGTTTCTTTGTAAATGGTAGCCTAAGGAAATTAGCACAAGGGCAAAAAGTACTTCATAAAACCGTGTGTGCTTCCCATACACAGACTAATTTCAGAAATCATATATACTCATAAACCTATCTAAAACAAAACTGCAGCATCAAGAGAGTAGCAACATATATCTTCTGAAGAAAATATGTGAGAATTCACCGTTGGAATATCCATGAACATTCTGATATGATTTTCCCATCTTGTTCTTTAAAAACAATTTTTAAAAATCTCAGCTCTTAAAAAATAAACTATGAAATTGCCTACGCCTGACCTAAGTGGCTTAGCTTTCTGCCTGCCCAACATGAAAAAAGGTGCAAACTGTTCTAGGGCTGTATTAAAACTTTAAAAACAATTAATTGACAAAAATTTCATTGCAACCTAATTTAGTATAGAATATAGTGAGGGAGTGGGCATTTCATCAGTTTTAGTAACAATTACAGTATGAGAGCTCTTGACGTGCTGCTGGTAGCTGTATAAGTACTCAAATATCTTCTTGCTTGTTCAGTCATGATAAGCTGATCTTCTGTCTTCCCATAAACCACTGTTTCCCATTCACAGTTTGACTAGAACGAAAATAATAATAGTGATGTGAAAATTACTAAAATAACTATCCATACTACTTCACAATTAGACTTTTAAAAGTCTATTATTTTATTTATTTTTTCGGTTTTTTTTTTTTTGAGGAAGATTAGCCCTGAGCTAACTGCTGCCAGTACTCCTCTTTTCACTGAGGAAGACTGGCCCTGAGCTAACATCTGTGCCCATCTTCCTCTACTTTATATGTGGGACGCCTACCACAGCATGGCTTGTCAAGTGGCGCCATGTTCACACCCAGGATCCAAACTGGCGAACCCCAGGCTGCCACAGTGGAACGTGTGTACTTAACCGCCACGCCACCGGGCCAGTCCCTAAAAGTCTATTATTTTAATTGATTGGATATTTGATGATAAGTAATTATTGTAAAAATGTTTTGATAATGGCATTGTGATTCTTCTTAAATAATGATGCTATGTTTTAAAAATACATACTGAAATATTTATGATCAACTTTTTAAAAAGTCAGTTTTTCAGTTGTCTATATTGTTTACAGGGCTGTGGAGGCAGTTTCGAAGTTTTGTTCCCACAACTCCCCATCAAATCAAATCAGTCTTAACATGGAGAAAATGTCAGTCTTTATTGTTTCAAAACTTTGCAAATGATTTAAAGAGAGTATGTAATGTCAAAAAATGAGCCAAGAATCCTTTATGTCTTGAAAATTAGGAAATATATTCATAAAACAAAGTCAAGTTTACATTTGTTTCATTTGTTTTTTCCCTTATTATAGAGTAAAGGTTACTACATTATAGGGATGAGCTACTTTGTGATAAATTTTTTTGAAAAAATCTGTGTTAAACACTAGCAAGTCAAATCATTTAAAATGGATTAAGCAAATGTGCTACATGGTTCTTTGAAGAGCAGCAGCTCAAGACAGAGATGAGGTGGCCATATTTAATGGGCATATTTGACCGAACACCCGTGCTGCAGTCATTGCTACAAGTGTAGAGAAGAAAGCTTCCTCTGCAATGAACTCTGAAATTCTCTGGACTGAATTTTTAAGAATGTAGTACAAATTTTTCCAGCCTTCATTTGCAGCTACATAATGGTTGCATAGAAACAGAAAAAATAATTTTGTTTTTCAACTTCTGAGCCAAAAAGTTCACTGGAAACCATTATACCAACAAAATCAAGCTGAAATTGCTTCCAACCACTTACCCTTTCAAGATAACAATTAGGGCTATACATATTTGTCATGGGAGAAGAGGTGTCAAAAGTGGATTTAGATATCTTTAGTTTAAAAAGGAAACAGTGCTTAAGAAATCACCAGAAGAGTCTTTGGCTACAACTCCAATTGTTTAGTTTATATGTGTTCTGATGAATGAGTCTCTCAAAAACCCAAACGTAGTTTGAATGACAAAATAATGGTGAATTTTTAGTTACTGTTACTGTCGATTTCAAATTTAAAAAGAAAAAGTATAATTTGTAATCAGTAAGCCCAAAGTGATAATTGAATAAACCACAACAAAAATCACTAAAAGAAATTTATAAATTCATACCTGAAGATTCTTTTCCAATGTGACAACTTTGGAAGTGTTAGGGTTTGGTTTCTTTTTATTAAGTGTATATGTTTTGTTGGTTGAATTTATATCTTGTTTTTCAGGAGTCAAGTTGCACCTATTGTCGTGTATTTCCAATAATGGTATCATTAATAAAGATGTTGTAAATATATTTTCTGACTAAGAGAGAAAAAAGAAAGAGGAAAATAAAATAACTAATTCAAAAATGGAGACGAATAGAGGGACTACTGAGTAAGTGGTAGTGGAAGCCCTGTTCATTTCCCTCCAAGAAAGCTTTTGGCTCTGATGAAACTTCTAGTATGTAGTAAAATTAAATATTTCATAAATGAACCAAAGATAAATACTGAAATTTAAAGTTTTGAGAACTACCATTTTTTGACATCATACTTAAGAGAGCCAACTCCTCTCAAAACAAAACAAATACAAAAAGCAAGGAAGTAAATAAAATATTTTCTATAGTTAATAGTTTCTCTCTGAATTAAGCAGAATACTACTAAAGGAAACTTTCTATGAATTTCTAATGAACTGACCACACAATGAGTAAGAAACAAGAACCACTAGGACTTAAAACAACCATTTTAGTCAAAAAAAATTCTTTACACACCTGCATGTCTGAAATGTCTTCAGTCAATAGTTGAGTACCTGGTTCTTCTTTTTCCCAGTTATCTAAAACCAGTGATTTTCTGACTTTCTTCACAGAAGCAGTATGCTAGAATGAATGATTTACAATAGAAACGTTATGGGAAAGTCACTTGGACACAATAAGACTTTTATTAACAATAATATTAAAGGATCACCTCTTGTTTACAGCTTTTGCAAGCAGGTTCATCTTCCTCTTTGAGGAATATGTCTGTTCCAGTTTCTTCTTTTAACACTTCCCGAATATCTTCTTCCAAGAAGGCAAGTGGCTGTGACTAAATTGTTTTTAGAAGGGTTTTTAGAAAGTCTTTTATAGCAATTCCTTTTTCTCCCCATATATAGAAACCCATCTTTTATACTTTTTCATTATTGGCATAATTTTCTCCCAGTCTCTATAGATACCTAAGTTGAATAAATTAATTAACTAATCAGATTTATGGCAAAAATAATATTGCACATTGCAAGCACTGAATCAAGTGTAGCACTTTCTTCACTTTAGGCTATGAAACAAAAATCATCGTTTTGGGGAACTTGTAGCTCCTGCTTCAATCAGAATCCTCAGAATTAAACAGAAAAGAAAGAAATTAATCCCCAAATATCTTTATATAAAAATAGGAACTGTAGAACTAGCTCTCCTTCTACTTTTACTGTGCTTATTATATAGTGTGCAATTACTAGTTAACATGCTTCTCTTACCACTAAATGTGTGAGCTACTTAATAGCAGCAATCACATCTTTTTCCTCTTTATATGCATCTTTATACACCTAGCCTTAAGCTTAGAGCTGAGAACGCTGTTCAAGAAGCGTGTGTGTGAGTGTTGGTTGGAGTACAGGAGGGTGCATGTCTATGTGAGCATGGAGTGTGGGAGGGCAGGATACAGAAAGATACTCGAGTGTAGGCTGAATAATAAAATAGTCTCAAAATATTATTCATCTAGCTTTCTATCAAATAGCTAAGCATACTGTAGACCTCAGAAAAAAAAATTTAATTACACCAAACTTAACACCTACCATAACCAAGATTTGCTTTAAAAAAAAAAAAAGAAGGTAATCAGGGGCCAGCCCCATGGCCTTGTGGTTAAGCTTGGAATGCTCCACTCCAGCTGCCTGGGTTCACGCATTTGGATCCTGGGCACGGATCTACACTGCTCATCAGTTATGCTGTGGTGGCAACCCACATATAAAGTAGAGAAAGACTGGCACAGATGTTAGCTCAGGGCTAATCTTCCTCAAGCAAAAAAAAGAGGAAGATTGGCAATAGATGTCAGCTCAGGGTTAATCTTCCTCAGCAAAATCATCATCATCATCATAATCATCAAAGCTCCACTAAATAAAAGAACAAACTGGCAGCACATGATGACCAGCAGCTCATGTTCTCAGTCAATGAAGCCAGGGAGAATAGCTTTCATATATAAATGATATTTCACAGCACTTACAAAAACTTTAAAAATGGAAATAGAATTTAAAAGTGCTCTTATTTACAGCCTGAGACATGCAGGAATTATGTCAGTATTTCTGTTCATTGTTCCAAGAGCTTTTGTTTTAAGGATTACATTTCATAAAGAACACACATTAGGTGTTCTTAAAAAGAAATCTAGCATCTGTTCCCCCACCCCTTAAGAATACAAATGCCCTAGAGAAGTGGCTAAGATACAGAAGTCACTCACCACCGAGAATTATTCTCTGAATTGTCCTAACGTGACAAAAAGAACTACTGCATTTAACACTTCTCAGGTTTGATGCTACCGAAATTAACGGGTTTATATTTAAAGCACTATTCCACGGATTTTAGTCTTTTAAGTAACTTTCAATAAACATTAGAAGAATCAATGTTTATTAAGAAGGCAACGGATATTTAAGGCAATCTCTGAGAAGCGCATTTGACTCACAGTAAGATACACCAGAAAGCTAAGTGGCCAGCATATAGCAGGTACTCAGTAAACTGGAGGAGGAGCAGGAAGAATGAAAAGTCAGTTTGCCGCAAAGAAATGTAGGAGTCTATATGACATTTTAGAAATGTTAATTACTAAATCATTATCTTCCTTTTTTCTTAAGTTGTTGATGAAAATGATCTGTTTTTGCAATGGGTAAATTCTTCCCAAATATGAACAAACTGACAGGAATTCTAGGTCACTTTAAACCTAATTTCTCATGCACTAATATTAAAATGATGCTTTTTATTCAACTTACATGTTGACCAAATGACCCTGAGGCACTACAGAATTTTTAAATGTCTTCCAATCATTGTTTATTTGCCTAACTCCCAATCAGGCTCTACATTCCTATGAAGGCAGGAACCATACCTGACGTGTTCAATTACATCCCCAAAGCCTAGCCCAGTGCCCGGCACCTATTAGGCACTCAATATTTGTTCAATGAATGACGAATCTTAAAAATGAATAGCAAAATACTGAAACATATTACTTAAATCAATTAGGTAATTCCATACAATGGAATATTATACAAACATTAAAAACTATGGGATAAATATATATTCATTAACATAATTAAATTAAAAAAGACTACAAAATAGTACATAAAGTGTGATCTCACTTTTGTTATGTGTCTATGCATACATAAAAATTCTAGAGCGCTCTACAGAGAATATAATTGTCAAAAAGACTCAATCAATCCTACTATGTTCCCTATAAATCAGTATTTCAAAGAAAAGGAAAAGACCTGAAGATTTTAGAGTGTGACATGCCTTTTGGTAGAAAATTGATTAAATCAAGCAAACAGAAGTTATTAATGAATCTACCCAAAATGTGACTAAAAATAGAAGAACAGAATTAAAGTGATCAACATTATAAGCGACCAATATTTTAAAAATCAACGTTTATTTCTAATAACCTAACTTGTCATAAATCTATATCTGCCTAGAATGAGAATGCCCATGGCTCATTTAAGGTACTTCAAGGTTGACAATATATATGAAACCACAGATAACACCACCCACCTCCACTCATGAACTACTCTTGCTACCACTATTATTAAAATAATAATAGTAGCAACTGAGCACATACAGTACTACTTGAAACTTAGTACCAGTCCCTTTATTTCTATTACCTCTTTTATCTTCACAAATAACCCTTTGGGATGTGTTTTATGATCTCCATTGAATAGAAGAGGAAACTGAGCCTTAAAGAGGTATACTGATCAATCAGTTTCATAAATATTATAAGGAAAGTGCTTATGTATATCAAAATATTACAATTATTTTATTCTACTGCAGGTATCCACTATTGAAACTACTACAAGGTGGACTTTAGTATTAAGAAAAGGGTTCTGTTGACATTTGATTTGATTTCTCTAGATGATATTAATATAAAGAGAATAAGAATTCAAAATAAGCCAAGTAAAGGTTTATTTACACAAGTCAAGGAAAAAGATTAACATAAATTCAAACTCATAAACCAAAGTATAAAATTTTTTATCAGTCTCAGTGAACATCTTTTTTAAAATGTTAAAAATCAAGGATAAAAATCAAAATTCGCATTTTACTAAGATTAGGAAAATTCTTAAAAAGAAAAGAGTATACATACCACAATTTTAAGAGGTCCATATTTTTTCTCCTGAGCAGCAAGTGCATTTTTAAAAGGCGTAGGAGTTCTTGGTGTGGTACCCAGTATAGACCTTCTAATAGTAGGTGTTCTGAACCTATCCAATCATTTAAATATTTGTATTATAGTCAAAATTTGACTTCATACGAATTAAGAAAGCAAAGCCATGATAAAATCACATCCTAAATTTTTCTTGCATATACGCATGCTTTATTAAACATTCCAAGACTATTTTAAAGTATGCCTGCCTAAACTAATTCTTATTCTAATCAATGATCTTAAAATAGAAAAAAGGACTAATGTAGAAAAAAGGACTAAAAATGATATTTTGCTTGAGATCAAAGTTTTACACTACATTTATCTAGTTTTCAGTCTCCTGGGGATAAATCATGATTTTTTAAAAAATTCTTATGTCCCATATGAATAGGGATTATGATATATGTATAAATGGACAAAAAGCTCATCTGCCCCTGAAATTATGCTTCCCATTTTCTCTAACACAATTATTTAATACCTACTTACCCTACATTTTCCTTTTGATCTTTGGGGGTTGTTTCTTTATGAAGAGGAGCTGTAATGAGAACTTTCTGCCCACAAATAGGGGTTGATGTAAATGAAGGATTTTCTATATTAATTTGTTCATTTCCAGGGCATGTGTTGAAAAACTAAAAAAAAAAAGTTTAAAAACAATTCCAGAATGTCAAAATTCCTACACAAATATTAAACTGCTAAGATTTTCAAATTACTTTCCCATTCCTCTTAGGAAAGGATTATCAATAATACTACATTTACATTCCAGTCCATGAAAATTAAGCTCCATGAGGGCATGAATTTTTGTTTTGTTCATTGCTGCCTCCCCAGCTCTTAGAAGAGTTTTCAGTACATAAAAGGCATTCAAGAAATAGTAGTTTAACAAATATTCAAAAGTTACAAAACACAGCAAAAATTTTAGAATAGTATATTATTAAATAGGAATCTATACAAACCATAAACAGCTGCTGTTTTAAATGTAACACTTTTCTACAACAGTATAACTGAAAAAAATGTTTTATTATTTTATTAATAAACAATCTTAAGCATCCTTTTCTATGAGAATAGTTTGAATTCAGAATATAATAATAATGCTTTGCTGATAAGACATGCAGCTTTCTGGTAAATTTGCCTATTTAGAACATAGCTCAGAACCTTTGAACAGCCAAACTTGGTATCACGGAGTCCATTTTCCGAATGACACAATTTACTCATTGGATCTTAACTTACATACAAGTGTGAAATACTAATTTATTTTTGTAGCCAACAGATTAGAAGCAGTTGTAAGAAGTGGAAATTGCTTCAAGGCTACATATAACCGGAAATGAATTCTAGCTCTATCACTTGTGGCTCCTAATATGTGCTATAATATACTTAGCCCTAAGACTAGCAGTCAGTACTCTTAAAACCCTGCAGTGACACCTATTAATTATAGGATAAAATCTGAGCTTTCTGCCATGGGATATAAGGTCTTTATAATCATGCCTCACCTTCTCAGCCACTTTCCACCTGGAATTTACACTTCAACAAAAATTACTAGTGTGCAAAACTCCAAAAATAGAAAATTGCTAATGTGCCCAAGTCAGTTTCCCCTTCCTCAGGATGCTTTGTAACTCTGAGGGCTGGGGTCAGGGAGGGGGTGCACTATGCACACTGCAGACTATGTAAATGGCATCCCCTGAAGCTTGAGGACACAATTTTCAGAGAATACAGTGGTTGTGTACTGCCAGACCCTCCCCATCTTCCCAGAGTGAAAATAGCTCCAATGATATCCCAGCATCCTCCAAGTTTATTTGTCCATTAAATTTCCTTCTCCCATAAAAGTTATTTTTTATTTTTGCTGAGGAAGATTGGCCCTGAGCTAATATCCACTATCAATCTTCTTCTTTTTGTAATGTGAGCCACTGCCACACATGGCCACTGACAGATGAGTGGTGTAGGCCCATGCCTGGGAACCAAACCTGGGCCGCTGAAGCAGAGCGCACCAGACTTAACCACTAGGCCACCAGGGCTGGGACCCCATAAAACTTTTTAACCTCTGTCAAGACACTTTCAAGCAAATACCAGCTCCACCTCTTACTAACTGACCTTGGACAAATTGCTTAACTTCTGAATTTCATTCTGCCAACCTCCTACGGTTTTTTGAAAGAGGATTAACTGAGATGCTGTAAGAAAAATGTTTAGCAGCCTGGAACACAGTGTTCATTAAGAAAGACAGTATTATGAGCCCAGCCCCGTGGCCTAGTGGTTAAGTAATGCATGCTCCACTTTGGCGGCCCGGGTTTGGTTCCCAGGCATGGACCTGACCTACACCATTTGTCAGGAGCCATGCTGTGGCAGCGACCCACATACAAAATAGAGGAAGACTGGCACATATGTTAGATCAGGGCAGATCTTCCTCAAGCAAAAAGAGGAAGATTAGCAACAGATGTTAGCTCAGGGCAAATCTTTCTCAGCAAAAAGAAAAAAAAGAAAGCAAGATACTATTATAAAATAAGACGTACAGTTTGACCTAATATAAATATCTGCCGCCCAGGTGCATAACTACAGGAGGAAGCAGGTGGTTCCTGACATTCCCAGAAAACCTTCTGTCACATGAAAGTCTTACAGTTAGCAGCTATCTATAGATATGTACTTCATATCTGCTGAAGAGTTAGTCAGGAATCTGGACCTCAGTCTCAGCTCTGCCGTTAGATAACTTTAGGCAAATCATTTTACCTTTCTGGGCCTGTTTCCTGCTAAGTCCCATAAAGACGTGGAACTACATATCTAAAACATCCCTTTTAGCTCTAAAAATTGTAAGATACTATATGCAACTACTACACTTTGTGAGATACATTCTGATTTATCAGATCTTAGCACTCTCATGTATACATTTAAATATATTATCCATTTTTATGTGATATCAAAGCAACGAACTGCTAGTAAGAATATTAATGATCTAATCTAGCTCATTAACATTTGGAAACATAAACAAAACCACACGACTACCTGTGAAGGAGAAAATGGTAGTGTTTTCACCGGTGTGTGTTTTAGTGCTGTATTACCGCCATCATTGAATGAGCCATCACTAAGTTCGCTGCCTAGGGACTGACCCACTCGCATTCTTCTCTTCTTTCTGAGGATGGTTGGTGGAGTGCTAAACTTGGCCACATTTGGGGATGTTACAGGAACGGCTTCACTGTCTGCACTGTTACAACCATTTTTTTTCCCTTCAAGCACAAGACTGACGTTAAATTGACATTCCATGGCTCCTTCGTTGTGTTGAATTCGCATTAGTTTAACTGGGGTGGACTTGACAGGAGAAGCAGCAGCATCAGAAAGATCAAAACTGGTAACATCACTCCATGCTACAGGATCCTGCAATAAATTAAATTCTCAACTAAAGTCAATGCTATATCCTAGTTAAATCTAATCTTGAACACAGGATGATGATTTCCACAGTTAGTTAACCACTCATTTTTATCAGTAGAAATAGGCTTTCCTTCTTTATCTTGTTTTTAAGCAAGACCATTTGAAAGGAACAGATTATGGTTTTACTGCAACTCCAGTTTGGAACATCACAAAATAATATTTCACCTAATTCGGTAGCTGATGCTTAATGTCAAAGTATTTTAAATAAAAGGAACAAATTATTTTAAGTTATTATCAAAGAGTACAATTCATCATAAAACTTCATCCTCTATTCCACATCAGAAAAATACTATCAAATTTTACGGAATTTGGTGACGTGTATGGAACATCTTCAAAATGATCAAACACTTTGATCTAGAAATTCAATTTAACCTAAAAACATAATCACGATTTTGCACAAAGCTTTACATAATACATTCTGTAATTTGTAATACTGAAAAACTGGACACCACCTAAACGTCCAACAATGATAGTACATTGGGTAAATAAATTTTGTTATGTCCATATGATAGAATTAAAATTCAAGTTTAAAAAAATTAACAAAGACATGCTCATGATATAATGTGGAAAAAAAATCCACAAACAAAATACATAAGTATATATTTGGGTTTAAAAATATATGAATATGTGTGTTTTATATGTATAGAAAACAGCCTAAGAGAAAATACCTCAAATTATTAACTCTGGGTTTATGGAGAATTTTAATTTTCTTCTTTATAGTTTTCTCTAGTTTTCAACTCTCTCTCATACACAAGTTGTATAACAAAAAAATGAACTGTTAAATTTTTAATTTTTAAAAATTCTATACAAGGTACATACTTGAGAAAGATATATGTGTGTATGTGTGTGTGTGTATATATATATATATATATACATTTTTTTTTTTTTTTGCCAGAAGTCACTGCAACATATCAGAACAAAATTTAGCATAACATACAAAGTAATGCTTAACGTAAAACTGGTCAGTGTCCATCAAACTGAGTTTCTGAACATGAAATGATGTAACTAAAATTGAGCTTTGGATAATCTCACAATTTCAAACTTACAGATTCAATAAGCTCTAGAGTCTCTGCAAATTCTGGGATGGTCTGTAGAGAGGACAGCACAGCATTTGCCTCTACAGTCAGGAACTTTGTGGGTGAATTCTGCTGAGCAGACACAGTCTGATTTTCATCCGTACTGTAAAACTCACTAGTGTGCTCCTCGAGGCTATTTAGAGTATTAGACATGCTATCATCCATGAGGAAACTACCAGACCAGCTAGAAAAGCTTCCAGGCTGCTAAAAGTACAAAAGAAATTTGAATATTACTTGTCATTCTCAACCTAAGCATAAATTTGGATTTTAAGAGTTTTTTCTAGAACAACATACTTCACAACATTTCAGCTAGAAGTATAGTAGCAAATATACTGTCTTTCCTCAAAACTGATATAAAATTTCTTTGACTAAACCTCATATCTTGACTATATTTCTTTTTCCTAACTAAAATTTTTTTTAATTCATAAAGTCATAGTGAGATAAAACAATCTAATGTTTTAGCAATCTAAAATGTAAAGTGCAAACTCCCAGAATCTGGCCTCTACCTTTCACACTTCATCTCCCAACACTTCCACTCTCAAGCCCTCCTCCCAGGAATTCCCAACTATAGTATCTGCAATTCCCTGAGGAGTTAGTCTTTTACCCTGGAGTGCCTTTGCATGTACTGCTGGTCCCTTTATCTAGAATGCTCCCCAACCTACAGACCAGGGAAAACCCCTATTCCTCACTTAAGATACAGTCCAAATACTGTAAAGTACTCCATCTGATTATACACTTTTGCCTGTTCCATTTATACTAATGTCCTAATTCAACTACTGTCAGCACCTGTCTTTCAAGAATGAGCTCAAACAGGACTTCTTCCAGGAACCCTTCCCTGACTACCTAAATCTCAATGAGGCAACTCTCCCATGTGCTCCCATAAAACTTTGTGACTTATTTTATCATACTATATTCTGTTTCTTGTTTGTGTCCCCACTGCAGAGTAAACCCTTTGAAGTCAGCAACTGTGTCATTTTTCTTTCTCTCTCTAGAGATGTCCATTGGGCAATTTACTTATCTTTTCAGTCTAGGTTCCTATGGTCTCATAATAAAAAACAAGGAAAGAGGGGGCCGGCCCCGTGGCCGAGTGGTTAAGTTCGTGAGCTCTGCTTCAGCGGCCCAGGGTTTCACCAGTTCAAATCCTGGGTGCGGACATGGCACAGCTCATCAAGCCATGTTGAGGTGGCATCCCACATGCCACAACGAGGACCCACAACTAAAAGTACACAACTATGTACCAGGGGGCTTTGGGGAGAAAAAGGAAAAATAAAAAATTTTTTTTTTCTGCTTTATCTCCCCAAACCCCCCCTGTACACAGTTGTACATCTTAGTTGCAGGTCCTTCTAGTTGTGGGACGTGGGACGCCACTTCAAAGTGGCCTGACGAGCGGTGCCACGTCCGCGCCCAGGATCCGAACCCTGGGCCGCCGCAGCGGAGCGCGCGAACTTAACCACTTAGCCACACAGCCGGCCCCCAAAATATAAAATCTTAAAAAAAAAAAAAAAAACAAGAAAAGAGACCTTGAAGAGTCACGATTAAGAAACAATACGTAATCTGAGAGTTGTTAACAGAGTAGATCCTAAGAGTACTTAGCACAAGGAAAAAGTTTTTTTTCTCTTTTTGTTTTTTTCTTTTTGCTACCTACGGGAGACAATGGATGTTAACTATACTTATTGTGGTAACTATCTCACAACAAAAATACATCAAATCATTATGCTGTACACCTTATAAGGTGCTGTAAGTTAATTATATCTCGGTAAAACTGGAGAAAAAAGAAACAATACGTAAACGTGTAGCACTGCCCAACAGAACTTTCTGAGGTGATAAAAATGTTCTACATCTGAAGCTGCTCAATATGGGAGCCACTAGCCATATGAGCAACCCAAATGTGGCTAGTGCACCCCAAGAGCTAGATTTTTAAATTTTATTTAAAATTAAATGTGGCTAGTAACTACCCTATTTTAGAGAGCACATTGCCAAGTCCATAGGAAACACCCAGTAAATGGTACCTGTTACTATTAAAATGTGCTAGAGATTCACAATAACAAAATGCTAAGTTTCAAGTTAACTAAGGTGAAAAAACAAGTTTTCAACATTGTTGCAAAACAAGTTCCATCTGTTTTAAAGTTTCCTAAAAATAAAAGAAATTAATCTTACTTCATTACCACGGAGTTTACAATCACTTTCTAAAGACAGCTTCTAAACCATATGCATTTCAATTGATTTTGCAGCTGGGAAAAAGATTCAGAGAGAGGTTGCTGTGCCCACTGGAAAAGCCATATGGTTGGAATCATACACACCTGAATCTGAATCCCTAACAATAAACTACCTACTTCACAGAATTAATATAAGGATTACCAAGAATACACATAACACATCTACAACAGTGGAACAGAATGAATACTCAGTAAAACGGCAGTCATCACTATCACGTAACTGTTAAGAATAAATACTTTATATGTGTATGGAGTCTGTTCTACTGGGTGCAGCAAGTTTCCTCTAGAATCTAGAATCTCCAATCTCTTTATTCAACTAGATCTTTATGAGATAGCAAGTTCTAAAAGAAAAATTAATAACTTTCTCTCTTTCTAATGCAAAATTCCACTTCTTTTAGCTACTTATATTTTCTTGTTAAATTAAAAATGATAGACTACTATCAAAAAAATAAAAAACGGTTTAAACATGATATAATTACCTATAGATGTGGACTCTCTAACCATAACTATTTATTTGTATCTTTTTAATAAAACCTAAATTAACTTTAAGATAAGTACACTTCAGATCTTCCTATTTCCCATGATTTTTGCAGTTTCAAAACAAAAAGTACTTTTCCTATGGTATATATCTCATCTATTACAATTAACAGATGTCACTTTTATTAATACTTTCTTAAACAGCATAAAGACATCACTAGTTGCCTCATAATACTATTTCAAAATCTCAGGTTACTCTATTTAGTAATTTGGTATTAGTTTCCAATCACTCTAAATGTATTGTCCCCTCATATTCTTTCCTAAACGTAAAAAGTCTCAGGAAATTAAACTTTTTAAACTGTCGATTAAGTATAAATTTTTTTTCTCTTTTAATCCATCTAACATAGGCTATTTAACTTAGCTAGAATGATTATCATTTATCCTAATTGAATACTCCTAGTTGTTATCATCAACCAAATCTCAGACAATAGTTTTCACACCTTGTAACCAAAACCCAACATCCATATAGAAATTTCTCTAGAGAGCATAAAATCTAAATGTTCCCTTTCCTCATATTTTTAATGTTATTACTTTTTCCAACTTACTGAATTTGAATTCACATTGTAAACATAGTAAACAGAAAAAAATTTCAAAGACAGAATAAAAATAATTTTGGAGTACATAAAGCTCTACACATCTATTTGATTCTTTATTTTTTAAGCTTTATTTTTTTTCTATTAAAACCATCATTACACGGAATGTCTAAAATAAAACCAAAGCCTAATCTAACCCATACATCATTTTTACAAATATGTGTATCAAAGATGATACTTTAAGTCTGCTTGACATTTTGACTCAAGAAGCATTTAATGAAGATATTGTAAAATATACGCAGAGATGCATAATCAAAATCAGGCAACCTCAAAGCTGCAAATTAGAGAAACTATTTTCAGACCATATTAAAATCTGAAGTCATACTGAATATGCTTTCCACTTGTTGCCATATGAAAGTCAATGCTGATGAACATTATAAAAGCATTTAAGCATGTAATGGATCCTAACAATAAAATCTAAACACTGAAGCTTATTTCTTACCGATGAAACTCGCTTTCTTCTAACTTCATTCTCAGCTGACATAAGAAGCAACTCAAGTTCCTTTATTTTTTTTTCCTTATCAGGATCTTCATCAACAAAGGGTTGCTAAAAATTAAACAGGCTACTTACATAATTGTTTTATTATTATTAGTGCTCTAATTTTTATTTTCTTCTACACAGCATAAAATCTATTTTTCACTAGTAAAGCTTAATACTACTAAATCCCAAGTACTCAACATGACAATTCCTCTGGTATCTAAAAAAGTGCTGATAACTATTTTCAACTTAACAGAAAAGATTTGGGAAATTCAAATGCACAAAAAAAAAATATTGTATCATCTATATCAATTTAAAAATTTACGTCTGGACTATGTTTGAACTAATATGTGCAATCACAACCTGAATGCTTTAAGTTGCAAAAAGGAAAGGACCACCTAACTGGTGTTACCAGCCACCTTACATTTGTACAGTTTATATTTCTCAAACCCACTTATAAACTTTCTCCTCTAATATTATAGCACTCAAAGTAAGTAGAACACATAGTATTGTTTTTGTTCTAGTTTTATAGATGAAGAAACAGACACTATTAGACTTTCAAATATATGTTTGAAAGCATTTCTTTTGTTTTGTTTCTGTTATAAATAAAAATTTACCTGAATAAAGCCAGAAGAAGTCTGAACATGTTCTACACAATTGCCTTCAGGTGACACATACTGATAGCCCGGGATCTAAAAAGTAATTAAAACATTAATATTGTACAAATAACACTAGCTAAATTTTTAAAATCTGAGGCAAAGCACAAAAACTCTTGATAAAACATCAACAATAAAAACTCAGCATCTGTTAACTTTAAATATTCATACCTACAACAGTTTATCTAATAACTACGTCTCTTAGAATCTACTGATTAAACATCTTAACACTTAGGAAAGAACTATATTCTCCTAGATGAAACATTAGAATTACTTGGCCTAGATTTATCAGCCAAGCAGTCCATCTATTACCTATAATATCCACCAAATATTTTTTTAAGTTTGCTATTAGAAGGATTGCTCTATCTCCTGGAGAAAACAAAGTAGTTGTGTTCCTGTCTTTCAGAGGAAGGGGCTAGTCTATATGAAGCACTCAGAAAGATGGAGACTAAAGTAAGTTTTTCAGTATTCCTATCTCCTACCCCTAGCACCACCCATGCCAATCTCTGGGTAGAAAGATACGTAAACAGAGTCGTCTTCTATTATTTGTCTTAGAAAAACAATCAGAATCACTCATGTACTTTTTAATACTCTGACAACAGACTAAAGAATTATTCTACTTCTTTTCTAAAGTATCTGTAAGAAGAACACTGAAGTTGCATATAAATTCTGTGTGCAGTGGTGAGAAGAAATATGAGAGAAGGCAGTTTTAAAAATTTTTAAATCTAGTAAGTATAAATATGAAATTGTCTTTTTTCCATAATGGCCTATTTAAATCACTACAATGCAGAATCATTACACATAACTTCTAGCATAGAACTTAATTTTCACAATACTTGGTAATATCAGTTATTGCTCAACTTGATAACTCCAATGAATTAGAAACTTATCTTCCTCAACTTTTCATTAAAATCTGCAATACTATTTCAAACCAATCCATTTTTTTCTTTCAAGTCAAAACTAGAATTATCTTTTTGGCAGTTTAAATGAACTTAACTATGAAAACATAAATCTTTCAAGAATTAAACAATTCTTAGAGTACAAGAAATATCCTTATCTTTCCAATATATTTTGATTCAGACTGTTAAATACTCCTTTGGCCCCAAATAATTTTAAAAATTATCTTTCTATGAGTTAAAAAAATAAATTTAAATGATAACCTTTCTAAGATACAAGCAGAATGTTTCAGTTTATGCTACTGAAATCTAGGACTCTAAAGAAAAACGTAAAGAAACAGACAACAAAAACTTTAAGGTATTGAGTATCAGCAGAAAATTACATATACTGTCTTCACATGTTTTCCTATTTGTAAATTAAGATGTCATTACTTTTTTTAAGTGGTTCTTTTAAAATTACGTCTTTAAAAAATGTCCATTTAATTGAATAAAATCAAATCTGAGGCATACTAACCACAAATTTTTAACACTTAGCCAAATTTTATCTTTTGATAGACACTATTAACTCCTGACTTAATCTTTACATTTTATATGGCAAGAACCAAGAATTGCTCAACATGAAAAATGGCATGACAGACAGACAGACAGGGAAATGTAAAACAAACATTATGAAAACTCCTAAACTAATTTCTTGCAGGTAGGAAAATGCATGGTAAGGAAAACAGAGCTTGCCCTATTACAACTTGGGTAACATCCACTCTAAGGAAATTGTCTAAACAAAGACTGAAGTTACTCAACTAATTGGTTATTAGGGAGAAAAGCAAAGTTGAATGCCATCAAAGAACCAATTATTTACCACACACCCCAAAATGATGGCTTGAATGGTTTTCTACTATTTTCTCCTTTAAACCATTTTATATACACTTACCTCTTAGAGATAAGCAATACTACAATTACACAATTTTTTTTAAAACTACAATAGATGTTAAAGCACAGATGACCATTAGCTTTGAATCACAAATAAAGATTCAAAGAATGATAGTATTAGGAAACATACATACTAAGTTTCTTAACTAGATAATATAAAAATTACATACAAAAGGAAACATGTTAATGAGTTGTTCCCCAAATATTTATCAAGCAAAACAAGTAGAGATAAACCTCCACTAATGGCTTTACAGCTAGTTATGGCATATTTTTTTCATTTGGAAATTTAAATATCTATTCCCCTTAATATACATTGTATTTGTTCTATTAAGAAACCAAACACCTTCCAATATAACAAACTAAAGAAATTTCAAAAATAATAAAGGTATTAAAAGTATGTGCCTGAACAGGTATGTAAAACTGATTCTGGGTTTGCAAATGGTCCATAGTCGCACAAGGTTTGTGTTGAAGTTTAGATGAAGATCGTTCTGATTTTATTCCATCTTGTAAGTAGCCCTCCTGTTCCACTTTTCTTCGCATAGTAGAATTCCAATGGTTTTTGATAGAATTATCAGTCCTAAGAAATGAGAGTGTATAATTTAAAAAGAAAAAGAGGATTCCACAAATTTTAATACAAAGTGTACAAAGTGCTTAAAACAAATTTTTACAAATGCTGAAATTAGATACTTTTTAAATTAAAAAGATAAACTGTATGTCTACATGTCAGGCACAGTTCTAAGCACTGGAGATACAGAAGCAAATAAGACAAAGAAAGGCTCTCATAGAACTTACATTCTCATTGGAAATGTGGCAGCAGGGAAGGAGGGAAGAACAGAAAAACAAAAAAATAAAGAAGAAAAATGTCAGTGCAGTGCAGATCATTAAAGTAGGATAAGAAAAGAGAAACCAGCGTAATTTTGATTAGGTAGTCCAGGATGGCCTCTGTGAGGTGACAGTGAAGCTAAGATCTGAATGGCAAGAATGAACCAGCCATACGAGAATAGAAAAAAGAACATTCCAGATAGAGGGCATAGGGAGGACAAAGGCCTTGAAGCCAGGAACAAACATGGTCATGAAAAGCAAACCACGAACTACAGAATCCCAGCATTCTTTTTCACTTCAAAGGACAAAATATCTATGGAAGAAAGAATTCATTGTCTCCCTTTTTACCTAAGTTCCCTTTATAGAAACATAAATCTTCAATCTACAGCTTCTTGTAGCGTAAATTCCATCCATCATAAAATATACAAACATTTACTGAGAACCTACTTTATGTTAAGGCACTAAGTTAGGTTCTATGGACAGTAAAAAGATGTATGAGACTGAAAACATCAGAAGTTCCCAGACCAGTTTCAGTAACTTGAGTAAAAAACTTAACATTATGTTTTAAGTCCCTTATCTATAAAACAAAGATAGCTATGTTTGCTCTGTATATTTCACAAGTATATGAAGATTAATTAAGAATATATGTAAATGCACTTTATAAACTAGGAAGTACCATACAGATAGAGATTACAGAAATAAAAAAACAAACACATATCTTCTGAGTGAAGTATGGATTTTCCCAAGGTGGTTGGTCTACTGCACTACAGATGATCACAAAACATTTGAACCAGTGCAATGTACAGTGTACTTAGCACATCACTGCCTGAGGGGAATTCTGTATTTTAGCCACACAGATATATACACTACTCTCATGATTTGAATCATATCATAATTCATTAAGAAGAGAATTTTCTCTAATGCACTTTCATAGCAGTTTATTTCAGCCAGTGTATTTGTTATTCTCTGGGTCTTATGCACAGATTCCAATACAAAAGAAATCTCTTCGTTTTAAATTCTACTCCAACCGAGTTTGTACAAGAATGTCTACCTGACCGGCACTGATATGTAAACATGATTTGGGAAGTGCATTAAATGTTGGTAATCTAAAGGTCTATCATTTTATTGTAAAAATTACTGCTACAAAATATTTCATTAAAAAAGTAATTACATCCCTTACCACAGAATTTATAACAAATAGTCCCAAAGGGTTGCTTGTATTATGCAGTCTAAATCTTAATTACAAATAAAAGTCATGGGGTACTTGCAAATATATTTAATAGTAATATAATAAAGATCAAGTTTAAGTACAGAAAAATGTATATACATTTATATAAGCACCTTCCAGGAAGTAGTTTGGCAATTTCTGCCCAACGATTTCCCAACCGCTTATGTGCTTCATAGATGATCCTGTCCTCCTCTTCTGTCCAGGAAGATTTCTTTACCTCAGGATTTAGATGATTGTGCCATCTTTCTCTACACTGCTTGCCTATTCTTCCTTTTAAATGTTTTGCAATTAAAGACCATCTTTTTGGCCCATATTTCTGAACTAATTCAATAACCTAAGAAACAGAAAAACAAAGTTTAAAAAAGCACTACCTTGCCAGAATTTTAAAACACATCTCAAGAATACGATTTTTTTAATGTATTAAATCCAAACCATAACTAAAACTTTCAAAAAACAATTTTACCAATAAACCCTTCAGTATTTGCCAAGTTCAAAAACTGACCCCAAACTTAGCTAAAATACAAGGTGCTAATAAAGTGACTTGTTAAGTTCAATTGTTTTCATACAAAATTAATTTAAAGTAACAGTAAAAATGTTGAGACTTATGCATTTTCTATTTTCACATCTTTAAGAAAAAAGCTTCAGGGGCTGGCCCAGTGGCAGAGTGGTTAAGTCTGCATGCTCCACTTTGGCGGCCGGGAGTTTGCGGGGGTTCAGATCCCAGGAGCAGACCTAGCACTGTTCGTCAAGCCCGGCTGTGGTGGCATTACACATAAAATAGAGGAAGATTGGCAACAGATGTTCGCCCCGGGCCAATCTTCCTCACAAAAAAAATTTAAAAAAAAAAAGCTTCAGCTGAAAGCCAAATAAATCGTTTGGAACCAAGAAGGATCTACAGAGTTACTGTCTTTTCATTTCTTTCTTTCTCAAACTGAAAGGATACAGATCACACATTTTAAAAGTTATCATTGGCTATCAAGTAAATTATATCAGCTCTGAGCTTAATGAAGTAAGTGTTTTCCTTTTTTGCTTTGAGTGACAATAAGAATGCTCTAATTCGCCAACTACAGTAACAATTTTGATGCCATAAAGAACATGAACTAAAGGGCAATTACGAGTGGAGGACAGAAACTCTCCCATTCTTCTCAGACTTTTGTAACACAAAGAATTACCTTGGTTTTTAAATCATCCAACCCTCTGGAAACATGACACACTGATATCTATCTTATTTTAAGGCTCATTATAGGTCAAGAGGGAAAGTTAAGAATGCCTTTCTTATATATCATGTTATCAGATAAAATAAAAAATTAAATTAAATTGTTTTTAAAATGTTAATTTTCAACAAGAAACTATACCCTAAATGTTGCTAACCCAAGCTCTAAACAAGGTGACTAAGCTGACAGTATTCTTTCCTTCTGCAAACCAAACTCTCAGAAAGAAAAGGCTATAGATATTATACTTGGTTTTATTCAAGTCATCAAAAACTACATGCCAAGACACTCAACTTTCAATTCTAATGCAAGCAGCACCCAGAGGAAAGAATCAAAGTGATTTAAACATATACTTTATGGGTCAAGACAATGTATTAGAAAGAAAAAAAGCTAGTCCACCTACACAGTGAAAATAAAGAATATGAACACATTACCCTCTGATCTTCTTCTTTAGTCCAGGGACCCTTTATCAATTCTGGATTTAAAACTTTCTGCCATCGATGCTGGCACTGAAAATCAGAACGATTCTGAAAGAAGAGATGGCTTTGTTATTGAACAATTGTCTTCCAGAAAGCAAATCAGCCCAAACTTATCTCTCACCACCTCAAGAAAAAAGTCTTTAAGAATAATGTATTCAATAGCATTCTTTAAACATGCAATATTTATTTTACATGCCTGTGTCCCAATTCTTCTTTTAACTAAAGTTGTTGGCAGAGCTTAAACTACAAATAAAAACAATATATATTTGAAATTAAAGTAGGTGTCTCTACACTACGCCTCATAACACAGCAAGGAGCCAAGCACAGACACTGACATAAAGAAGCGTATCTAAGATTGGGAAATAAAAGGGAGTAGGCAGAAAACTATACAAAGTAGATATAAGAACTCAGCACAGCAGTCTGGATTCATACAGCACAGCAGCACATAACTCTACCTAATTAAAAAAACCCTAAAAGCATGACTAGACTACTGCACAGTATTGAAAGGATGTTCATAAATGATGATCCCCAAGTTATCAAGAAAAAACTAATTATATCTATATGGAAGATGTTCATTACATATCAGTTAAATTATTTGTGTTGAATCTTAAAAGGAAAATTCACTTTACCAAGATAAGAAAACTTTATGTAGAAACATCTCAAACTCCAAAAATGATTAATAAATCAAGTCTTACTTTAGTCAATTCATAACCTAGTAACTCCTATGTATTACAATGATGATGATAACAATAATAACAATAAATAATAGTTAACTTCTCACTAGTCATTCACAGTTTACAAGGATATTAGTTCATATACAGGATTACAGATAATTTAGAAGTATATAAAGGGATAGATACAAATACTTTGTTTACTAATATCTCTGTCTTTGTGCCTGATGGACTTCAAATTATTTTTGTTCAAACTTAGCTTCTTCATTTATGGCTTCTGTACATCAATGCTGATCCATTTTAAGGCTATCACTTTCTTCAAAATAATCAAGTTATTCCTGAATGTCCTTGTAGCATTTCTCTGCTCACTTCAATTGCTGTTAAACCACTGACATTAAACTGATAAATCCAATGTAAATAACTTTTCTAATTTAGCTTCCATTTATTGGACAGCTGCTAGATGTCAGGAACCATGCCAAACATCCTATATGTTATTTCTAAGTCTCACAACAATGCTACAAAAACAAGTACTATTATTTACATATTATAGACAAGGAAGCTGAAGATCAAAGAGGTTAAGTAATTTTTCTAAAACCAAACAACCATTAGAGTTGACATTTAAACACAATTCAGACTGACTCCAAAACTTATGCTCTTTTCATTATTTGGTCTCAAATTTCAGGTTATGTTGAAAGGCATCATAACAATATAGAAAGAACATAGGTAGCATGGCTTCTGAAACCCAAAGTAGCCAAAACAGAAATTCAAATATGAATATTTTGCCTCACAACCTACAATGTAGTAGGAACAAATAAGAGTATATGTGAAAATACTTCGTAAATTATAAAATTACATGCTAATGAACAGTATGTGAATAGTAGTATGGTGAACAGCAAGTATAATTTTTTTTAAAAATCAGTGACACTTTAAAATGTAAGCATTTTATGACAAACTTTTCAACACACTTTTTCTAATTTTATTAGCTATCAAAATATTTCAATATATTTAACTTCTCTCAAAATGATTTAACATTTATCAGCAAATATTTATAAAGCCTTACTTAAACTTAATATCATTTTTGTTTTAGATTCGTAATCTTCTTTAGGCCCCTGGATAGACTGACTACTAGAAAATCAGACTTTCTAAGCCACTGGCAACTACAGGAAGACCAGAACAAGAGATGTTTTTAGGAAGGAAACCTAAATCTAAAATAATGTAGACACATTTTTGAAAAACAGTAAATTTAACCCAATGGCCTAAATCACTCATGTAAGAAATATAATGTTTCACTTACTTGTAGATGACTAGCAATTAGAGTCCAATCATCAGTTCCATGTTGTTCAACCAACTTCTTTAACTTATCATCCTATTAAAACAGGTATGAAAATTAGAAAGCTTTCCCCCACTCTGTCCTTCTATCCTTGAAGAGAGATAACTCTCCAATTCTTTAATGTCATATCTGGTGGCCATTTTTAGACAGACTGAAGACATTATAATACAGGTTCTCCCATTTACTACTGTTTCTGTCAGTCTCAACATCAACCTGCCCTTCATGTGTCTGGTTGAAGAAAAATAACGTGCAAGTTAGCTGATGGATAACTTTTCTCACGTTTTGTTTTTAAATAGTTTTCATATCTACAATATTATTAATCAATATGTAAATATAAGTATGAAATTAGTAAACCTTATACCTCATCTCTTGTCCATTTTACTCTGTTCCAGAGTTTCTTCAATCCTTTTTGTTGTGGTACTTCATAATCATGATCAGCATACTGAAGGTCATCATCCTCATCCTCACTGAAAAAACACAATCATGAAATCAAGAATTTAATTTAAATTTGTGAATTCAATCATTGAATCTGTGTATACAGATAAAATTAAAGAAGCCACTCAGACTAAAAGACATATATCAATGAGATTATTCAAAGTATAAAAAAATTAAGAGTCTTACAACAGGGAGGAGCTATAGCTCTGACTGACACCAGAGAGATGAGGCTGCGTATGTCACCGGGGGCCAAATGATAACCTTTTTTGTCATGTTAAGGAGTTTGACATTTATTATTTATTTGATCTTTATCCTAAAGAGTTAAAGGACTTTAAGTAAGGGAGTGAAAGACAAATATCTTGTGTTTCAGAAAAATCACTGGCAGGAGTGTGGAGAAATGGAGGAGGGAAGACCAATTAGTAATCTTTCACAATAAACCAAGTAAGAAACTATTAGAGCCTGACAATGGTAATGGTAAAATACAAAACAAAGCCAGTTAAAAGAGACAACGGAAGAAATGATCCATTAAGAATACCAACAGAAAAAGTTAAAATATGTAGAAATAACTTGAATGTACAAGAGCAAGGTATAGTAAACAACAAAGCACTATTGTGAGACACAGAAGACTTGAACGAACGGAAACCACAGATGTCCATCATTCTCCCTAAATTAATTCGTAAATTGAAGTTAAGTGAATAAAAATACCAATAGATTTTCAGAGAGAATTAGACAGGTTGATTCTATAGTTCACTTGGAGAAATAAACAAGCAATAATAGCCGGGAAAGTTCTACAAAAATAATAACAGGAGAATCAGCACTACCCAATATCAAAATATACTGCAGAGAAACAACGAACAAAACAGAACGGTACTGGCACGTGAGCAGACACACAGATCACTGGAACAGAACATTCAGAAAAAAAGAAAACCCATAAGGGAATTTGGTAAATTCTAACAGTAACATATCAAATCAACGGGATAAAGATGGACTTTTCAATAAATGGTAAGACACTGCATAGCTATTTTAAAAAACAAAGCTCAAGTTCTACTTTAAAATAAAAAATAATCAGATGAAGCAAATATTTTACATTTCTTAAAATGAAACCATAATAGTACTATAAGAAACAGGGTAGAATTCTACTTTTTATATCTTTTACTAGAAGAGATCTAAATGTGACAAAAATCAAGAAACCATAAAAGAATAAACTAAGGTAATGACAGTGGCAACAGAAAGAAGCACATGAAACTGAGAGATATTAAAAAGGCAGAAACAAAAGGATTTTACAACTGATGGATATAAGAGACATGGGAGAATGAATCAAGGATGACTACAAAATTTCTAGCTTTGGGAGCATAAGTAGAGCTATTCACTGAGACAAGGAACAGAAGAAGGAGAAACAGAACTTTGGGAGGGAGAAGGGAACAAAGAGAGTAAGCAGTTTTGGACTAGCTGATTTCAAGGCACTTGAGAAATATACAGGTGGATATACATAGAACAACACTGCCCAAAGAAATATAATGCAAGCCACACAAAATTTCCTAGTAGCCACAGTAAAAAAAAGAAAATAGAAACACGTGAAATTAATTCTAAGAATAAATATCATTTAACTCAATATTTCAAAAAGTTTATCATTTCAACACATAATCAACATAATCATGGAATATTTTACATTACTTTTTTTGTACTAAAGTCATTACAGTTAACAGTACATCACAATTCAGACTAGGCACATTTCAAGAGTTCAGCAGCTATATGTGGTTAGTGGCTCTCTTTTGGGCAAAGCAGATCTAGAAGACAAGTGGGTACATGATCTTTCTGCTCAGGTAAGAAGTGTGGGTGGACCCAGTTTTGACAATCACCAGCATAAAGAGAACAGTTAAAGTCATGAGAGCACAAAGCCCCAGGAAAGAGGGCAGGCCCTTATGATAAACTGAATTAGAGAATTTTGAGTAGCCCGAGGACTGAACAAAGTCATGAGCATCTGAAAATAACATAAGCTAATATTCATTTAAACTTTCTAAGTACAAGACATTGTGGCAGTCTATGAAATTTCTCTCTTAAAACTCCACAATAACCTGAGGGGACTAGTATTATTCCCATTTTACAGAATAGGAAACTTTGACTTAGAAAGGAACTTCTTGCCCACAGTTACACCAAATATAGCATGGTTGAACTCCAAAACCCACTACTTAACCACAGTACTACAACATACTGGAAAAACAGGGAAGAGGATAACGAGAAACTAGAAGATACCAAAGACAAACCTCAAGTACAATTTGAAATCAAAGCAAACATTTAACCTGACCATAATATATTTAAGAACATGTGGGTAATTCCTAATATCTACATATGGTTTCAATCTTACAACACTGAAAAATGAAGGCCTAGATTTAATATGTACTGTCTACAAACCCTTTGCAGGAACTTCTAATTTCCCTCAATTTGTCAATTCCATAGACCAAAATTCCTCATATCTGACCAAGCAAGACACCCAGATCCCCTATTCCCCCAACTATGATATTTATCTACTGTCTCTTTAGTTCAATGCACTTCACTATTTCAATGCTCTCCCCAAAAGCTAGTGTCTACTTGTAACAGTAATTTGCCAGTCCTACTTCCATATATGCTTGTTTCGTCAAACTATGCAGAAAATACAAACACAGATTTAATTAAAGAAAATACCTGTTATTTGCAGCCATCTTCAGCTATCAGAAAAATCACCTGATAGGCCACGATTAAATTGTTAAAATTGGAGAAGGTTCAGGATCCAATGACTTCACAAATTTCCAAGAAAACTACTAAATCAGATCAAACCACACTGAAGCTTTCTGTTCAATTTGTATGTACTCAGGGCATCCACCCTTCCTTCTTAATGCTTATCCCACTTGCCATCCTTCCCAACCAAGTAGTATGATCAGGAGTGCCAAGATCATGTCTAATATGTTCACCTCTCAGCACTAAACACAGTACCTGCCAAATATATATAAAATTAATGAATGATCTTCCTTACTTTTCCAAGTACTCTGTATTCCAAAACCACCTCACTCCCTTCCAACCCAATCAAAACTTTCACCTCCCTCAATACAGCTGACCACAAATAGATATGAAAAAGAAAACACTTTTTTTAACAGATGAAAATACCTCTAGGAGGAAGTGAAAGGCATTCCCATTTGTTAAAAGAGACTTTCAAAATCCAAATGCACCTCCAAGTGGTAGAATATAAGAAGCAGAACCTGCTGAAATAAACATAAAAAATATTCAGTACAGAAGGGGTTCTTTGGGGGTGTCTATTAATATTGCCTAATCTTTCCCAGAACTGTCCCCAGAAACATTACCACTTCCTGCCACTCCAAACAGCCCTCAGACATGCTTTTCACAGGTTCCCCACTTTTCTTCTCTCCTCTCAGATCGCAACAGCTACCACAACAGCATATTTGAAACTGTTTTAAAAATTAGGTTATTTCTAGATCAAAACAATTTTTAATTTGGGGACTTGCCCATATAAATCTTGAGTATTCACAAAAAAATATACATCTAATCTGTACAAAATTCACCTTAAGGTTTTTACCAAAATATTTTAAGTTAAGGACATGAGTCCAAAAATGTTACTTTGGTCAAAAGACTAGTTTCCAAGAAGTAATTTTCCTGAAAACTTGTTCATTTTAACTCTAAAATTCCGCCTTCTTTTTTAACCACATACTTGATTTGTGAGAAATTTCTATTTCTACATGAGGTTTCATTCTCTGTTTTGCATCAGCATGGTCATGAGTTTCACATAGAGTTACAAAGCCCAGTCAATGTTCAGGAAGCTGGGTTTTTTGAGTGGGTGAGTATGAGAGAGGATTAAAGTAGAATTCTTAGAATCATCTATCCACCACTGAGGCTTTCCTAGAGTCTATCTACCTATCTAGTTCTTGGTTTTAACATTAAGCTATTTCTATATTATTTAAGTGATTGTTGAAAGGATGATATAACTTTTAAATAAGTGTGACAGAAAAAGATCAACATCACTAGCTACAAAAGAAAAATGCCTGAGAACACCTACAATTTGCCAAGAAAAAAGGGAAAAGATAAAACCCCACAAGAAAGCTCATCAATATTCCACTCTCACCATTTAAGAATGAAAAGGTCCCACTGCTTAATAACGGTTAGACACCATCAAAACAAATCTGCTCTATTTTTCTGCTCTTTATATCATCTTTTAGCATTACTCTACTGTAGCAATCAATGCTGGTAATATGCAATAATGAAATAAAATCAGCTCCCTCCATGTAAATAAATAAACCATTTCTAGCCTGGGTGACTAATCTAGAAGACAGCAAAAATAGGCGAAATTATTTCTCCAGTCACAAAGCAAAAAAAGAAGAGGAATTTAGTCTCTGAATCTCCTTCCAGGACTTCGTTTCCAGAAACACTGCATCAGTTTTATTTTTTAAATCAAAGGAAATATTTATTCTATAACTGTCTAATACATTACCTAAGTACTACATTCACATGGAAAGGGTTTTGTAGATTATGAATGAACAAAGTGATCAGGGTGATTATGAAACAGTAAAATGAAGCACACACACGCACACATACATACACACACACACACACACACACACAAATACTATGGCTCATTAGACAAGGAGAATGGTTAAGAGTAACTTTACACTGGGCTGTAAGCTAACGGATGTGACAGTCATAACTCTGCAAAAAAATATACAAACTATTCACACAACAATATTAAGATAAAACATTCGAGAGAAGTTCAGTTTTAAAGGACACCAATTATACAGCCTAAAAAGAGTAAAATGAAGTAGCCAAAGGAAGAATGAGAATTTTTTTAAAATTTATTTTTATTTGAAAAGAAACTACTGGTGTGAAATTAGAGAAATATCAGTAGTTCTATAAAATTTCCTCTAATAAAAATCACTTTAACTCGATTATATTTTAAATCACAAACCACATCGTCTGAAATTTTTATCATAACCAAAAAATACGTCTTTATTATACTTTAGGGTAATTGTGCATATTTTAAGTCCAATCGAATTCAAGGTATGAAAACATACCAGGTTGATTTAATAAAGTGAAATCAGGCCACCTAGTGGTTAATATGATGTACTGCATACGTGAATATTTTATTTCCTAATTGGGACTGCAAACTAGCATCATTACAGTACGACAAATTTCACTTCATGTGACCATTATTAATAGCAAAACTGAAATAACTACTGAAGGGAGTTCTACCTAGCTACCCATAAGCAAAAACAACGTGAAAACATTTCTATTTTATTCCATTAGTGTGTGTATATTTTTAACGAGAAATGATTACAAAAGAGTTCAAAATAGGATATATATTAAAGCTGGAAGTTACCTTACAGACCATAAAATCCAAACCCCTTATCTTAAAAGATGAAAAACTGGGATACACAGTTTACTTGCTATCCCAAAACAATTTTGCCAGTTAATGACAAGCTGATTAAAAAAATCAGTTCCCATATTTCAGTACTCTTTCACCCATAACATCCATTTTGCTGGAAACAAAACAGTAAAAGTGCTTCCTACAGACAAACACACCTCACTGAAAAACATCTTCCAGTTCAAGAGCTGGCTTTTTATCTTTTCAGTTTAGTGTAGTTGCAGGCCGCAACTGTAAACACCTGAATCCACTACTACTTAAACAGACCTTCTAGCTTCTGCATGACATTTTTAAAAGTTTATTTTTAAGGGTAGAACTGGCTTTAAAAACTAAAATTAATGACAATACATTAAAAATCAAATACATGTTCATAATAAATATACAATTTTGGTATTGCCTGTAAATTATGTCATCAAAACCCCCAGTGGGATCTAAAACTATTTAAAGTCACAACACTAAACGAGCCCTTTCCTTTATGTAAATATAGGTCAGGGATACTACAGCTATCTTACAGATCGAAAGAGTCAACATCCTTCAGTTGTTTCACACCTGAGGTAACAGTTTTTTACTCTTTTTTTTCAGACCATACAGAAAAAGTATATTACAGGATTTATGCCTATAGTCTCATGCAAAACTTTTACACAGCAAAGTACAGCTTGCTCAAATACTTAAATGGCTGTACAGTGGAGATCTTAAAGTGACCGAATTATTTCCTTTCTTTTTCAATTACAAATTAGGTTCATATTTATTATTAGGATATTTAGCCAAAGGGCATGAATCCAGACTTTTCCCAAAGAACAGATTATTTCCCCTACAAAACACTTCACATTCTATTATCTCCTAGGATAAGTGATTATTTACAGACACAAGAAATATAATTTAGAATACGAAACATTCAAGTATGAAGACCCTAAGTAATACACCATTCAGAGATGGTAATTTCTCATCCATCTTCTACTCCCATAGGGAGTGTAGCTTCACCCCACCACGTTTAATTACCCCAGGCTTAGGACTCTTTAATCATTCTATAATACATGTTTCAATTAATTTATATGGCTGACAAGAAATAAAAGTCAACATTAAAATTAACATTTAGATCTCAAAGCTCATAGTATTGTCAATAAAAGAAAATGACTTATACAAGCAAATTAATCATTAAATCATTTCTTCTTTTTCAGTCTATTATTACAAAGCATACACAAATTATGAAATAGACAGAAAACCAATTGGAGAAGACAGGGTTCTGATATTCAAGCACCCATGTCTAACCATAACTAAGTGCTGATGACAGCATTAGCCAAGAAACTATTTCAAATAAGATTAACACCAACACTGATAATTAGATAATGCCACACTGACTATAAACAAACTTCTGTTACTGAGGTGACATAATCACTTGTCACCTTGATTAAGGAAGTTATTTTATTTTTTAAATTTTGAATATTTAAAAATTCAAAACAAAAGGCCTAAACCAGTACCTCAGTAATGACAATTACAGGACCTTTTAATAGCTACCTTTTCTGAGGATTTAGAGGTTAATTTGGTCCACGTTCTAGAGCAATGATTCTCACCTGGGTGATTTTGCCTAAGAGACATTTGGTAACGTCTGGAGAGATTTTTGAGTGTCACAACTGGGGCAAGTAGAAAGCGTTACTGGCATCTAGTGGGTAGAGGCCACGGATGCTGCTAAACATCCTACAAAGCATAGGACAGACCCCCACTACCAAGAATTATCTGATCCAAAATATCGATAGTGCCAAGGGTGAAAATCCTGTTCGAGAGAGGGGGGTTTATGTGTGTATGTGTGTTTGTGTACATTTGTTCCACCTCAAGAGTTTGACCTATGTGTAGTTGCTACAAAATAATAAGCTAATGAGGACTTAATCATATTTTATGCTGATTTCCGCAAAAACATTTTACATACAGCAGGTGCCTAATAAATGAATAAAGCGAAAAATATGTGTAGTTATTACCAATTTTTAACAGAAATCTGCAATGAATGAATCCTGGTACTAAATTTCAATTTAGGAAATACATCTCTAGTTAAGACTTTGAGGCTGTGGATCCAGATAAAACTATTTGGAAATTCTGCCAAACATCTTTTCTGGTTTATTTAACAATATTGACGACTAAAAGACGCCTTCCTTTTTTGCCATCTAAGTGATTACTACCCACAACTTAGGAGTAGCAACTACAGTAATATATAGATCAAAATTAGATGCATAAATTCATCCTAGTAAGTTTTCCAATAAACAAATGGGCCCTACCACTGTGCAACACTTAGGTACAGTCAGAGCCAAACATGGACACTCAAAATATTAAGTAAATCAAATACATTGTTTTATTTTAAGATCGAGCTACTGCTGGTAACAGTGTGACATCTTCCCAGTGGAAGACATTAAAAACATATACATAAAGTTGCGAAAACGGGTAGGGTAATTACAGAAGACATCAAATACGTTCTCTCCCCTCAGCTATTCCTCAGAGGATTTTCCGTACTTTCCAAGGTAGCAAACATGGCAGAGGGGTCTCGGCCCAGATTTATGACCCAGTTCCTATTTTAACTGGTACAGTATTTCCGAAAAAAAATAGTCCCTCTGAGCAGCATTTTCAAGTCGCCCGGGCTGGACCCCACCTCTTCCATCCGCGCGGCGTGTGCCCTGAAGGCGCACAGACTTACCTGGCAACAAACTCCCACCGGAAAGTTGCCGTGAAAGATTAAGAGTCTGGACGCGCGCTGTGGGGAGAGTGAGCTCCAAGGAGCGGCCTGGGCATCTGTCACCCACTTTCCGCGTCTTAAACACACTGGTCCCCAACTCTCCACACGTCACGGCTGCGCTCCGGCCAGCCGGGCCGAAGCGCCTGTGGAGCAGCGGGAAGGACAACCTCTGCCCCGGGAGGGGAGGGCCCGGTGGGGAAGCAGCGGGAAAGGAAAGAGAATCCGAGCCGAGACTGCCGACAGGCCTGGGCGAAAGGGATGTCACCCACCTGCGCGACCTCTTCGCCATCCTTCAAGTACCGCATAGGCGCGGGCTGGGCGGGGACGCAGTTCAGCCTCCTCCAGCCTCAGGCGAACGCTCCTTCTCCCTGACCCTCCCGCCGCTGGCCTCGCTCCCTCTCCGAGGCGACCGAGTACGGAACGCAAGTCCCCGGCAGGGCAGGACGGAGGGACGGAGGGACGGAGGGACGGAGGGGCAGACCGCGACCCGCCCCCGGCCCGCAGCGCTGCTCCTAGCCCCGGCCCGGCCCGGTCAGGAATGCCCCCAACATGTCAGCAGGCGCGCTCCCGCCCTCCGCCGGCCCCTCCCGACGCCTCTCAGCCTCCTCGCTGCCCTCTCAGCGCGGCTCCGCCGCAGGCGCCGACCCCCGCCGTCTCCCCGCAGCGAGCAGCTCTGCAGGGCTCGCAGCCTCCTGCAGGGTTTTGTCCGCACCGCCGAATCTCGCGCCCAGCCTCCCTCAAGAGCCGCCGTTTGAATCTGCGCACGCGGCCCCGAACCTCATTGGCTGTGGGGGCCGCACGCGGGGGCACAGGGGCGGGGCGGGGAGAGCGCGCGCGACTGAGGGCGGGGCTGGGGAGCTGGAAGCCGGGACTGGAACTCGCGGGAGTCCGGGAAGGAGCTGGGAGCCAGGGGGCGGGGCCGCAGGCGGGGCTCGCGGGCCTGCCTGCGACAGAACCCGGAGCGCGCCGAGCGCCGCACCGCGAGGGGGCGGGGGCGCCCGGGGCCGCGCGGGGCCTGCTGGGAAAGCGAGTTCCAGTGCTGCCTGAGAGGCGGGTCCGGAAGCAGCTGCGGGAGCTGAAACTTCACGGGGTGACTGGACGGTGTCCCTGGGGATTGGGCGGTCCAGCTGGGGCAAGTCCCCCCAGTCTTCTCTCGGCCAAAGCTCGTTCCTCGGGTATATCCCGCCCCACTAGTTAGGAGACGCAGTCTTCGGACTTGAGACAAATCTAACCATAAAATTTGCGCGGCCGTTACTATTTAAGCAAAAATGTGAGCTATTTTTGACCAGACATAACTACTGGAGTAGCGACGATTCTGTGGCAGGAAACTGAATATCAAGAATGAGCAGGAGGAGTGTGACAGGTGAAAAAATTTTTATCTGGAGACATGCTTGGAACGGAAAAGGGAAATAATTCAAGTCTGCGGCTGGTCTTCGCAGTGCTTAATCTCCTATCCCGTTCTACGGGAAATAACTGATGTGCGCGGTGAAGGAGCCCTGATCCAGAACAATGCAGGAGAACAGGAGCTGACTGGGAATTTCGCCCAGATAAATGAGGACGGTAGTCAACAGAAGAAGGTGACCTTCCTTCGCAGGAGAGTCGGGAGGAGGGGGGAACTGCACCGGAGCAGCTTCCAGCGGTTGCAACTACTCTAGAGGGTTCAAGTCTAAAAACTACAAACTGCTCAGTTCAAGTAGCATTAAAGCAGATTAACTACCGTAACGATTAGAAATGGTGAAGGACCCAGATTTGCAAGGTACCATGGTCTGCTGCATAGGGCATTAAACCACATGTTAATGTTATAACAGCCTTACATTTTGCTATTTTGAAATTTTACGCATCAATTTTTGCAAATCAGGTGCAGGTGCAAATGTGAATAAAGAGGAGCTTGCAAGCACTACTCTCAAAACTTTAAAACACCTGCCTTTTTATAGTTCCTTTTTTCTCACGGTATGGGTTCTGGGAAGGTAAAACATCTTTTCAATCATTTCTTACTGTGTTGCTGCTTCACTTTTCTTTTTTTAAAACCTAATTTAGAAAGCAATGCCATTTGAAGACACTGTTTTCTTATTTACTCCTGGGTCATACATTACTCTGCTTATTTATATCCTAACAGGAAGCAGAGTTTCTGCTATATTTTAGGCTATAGTCAGTTTTATACACAATACCTTTTTTTGAGCTTGACTGCAAGTATTTTAGATATTGACAGCAAACTCAGTCCCCCTCATTTTAGAGATAGAGAAAATTCCTCAGAAAGATAATATTGTAAGTTGATTTAAATCAGTTATAAAAAGACAGTGTGGAATTAAAGTGGCTCACAGTCATTTGAATACACATACTCAAATATATGATAACCTGAGAGTTGGAGGTTTTTTTAGCGAAACATATTTAATGAAGAATTTTTACTGAGTGTATAAAGAACTCTCAAAACTCAATAATGAGAAAAAAAGAAGCAGTAAAAAAGTGGGCAAAAGATTAGAACAGACGCTTCACCAAAAAAAAGGTATACAAATGACAGATAAGCCACATGAAAAGATGCTTCACATCGTTAATCCTTAGAGAAATGCAAATTAAAACCACAATGAGATACTACTACACAGCTATCAGAATGAGGGGGAAAAACGACTGACTGTACAAGTGTTGGTGTAGATGAAGATGTTGAGCAAATACAACTTTCACACATTGCTAGTAAGAGTGCAAATGGAATAGCCATCTTGGAAAGCAAATGTTTCTAGTGGCTTTATTTGTAACCACTAAAAATTGAAAACACTTAAAGGGACATTCTTCTCATTGTCACACATTTACTCCTCAACTGAGAGTTGGTTTTGAACAGTGCTCATGCTTCTCAAGTTTTTCCACTGAAGTAAACGGACTGAATACCAAGGGGAATAGGGGTTCAGGACAAGTGCTGGAAATTTCTTTGAAAAGTATTTTTCTTTAAAAGTTCATGTAAAGTTTTCTTTCTACTCCATGACAAATGTATTCAGTTTTTAATTATAAAAATGGTAAAAAAAAATTATGTACTAATATACTTTCTTACTCTAGATCTTTAGATAAATTGTTTCATCAGCGTTAAATGAGTAGGAAGGTGCACAGTGCTCATCTTTCACATGGCTGCCTCTACTTCTTCTTATCCTCCCACAAAGGCCAAGTACTCCCAAGGTTTGCTTATGTTAGTTTGAAAAGCTCATGCTGGTTTAATATAGTATCTAAGAGACCATACTTTTTTTTAATTAATTTTTTTTGATGAGGAAGATTGGCCCTGAGCTAACATCTGTTGCCAATCTTCCTCTTTTTGCTTGAGGAAGATTGGCCCTGATCTAACATCTATGCCCATGTTCCTCTATTTTATATGTGAGACACCACCACAGCATGGCTTGATGAGCATTCTGTAGGTCTGTGTCCGGGATACGAACGCCACTGAAGTGGAGCTTGCGAACTTCACCACTATGCCACTAAGTTCCTGCGCTCTGTTTCGGATCCTGGTGCAGACCTACACACCACTTATCAAGCTTTGCTGTGGTAGGCATCCCACATGTAAAATAGAGGAAGTTGGGCACAGAGGTTAGCTCAGGGCCAATCTTTCTCAGCAAAAGGAGGAGGATTGGCGGCAGATGTTAGCTCAGCGCTAATCTTCCTCAAAACAAAACAAAACAAACAAGTATAATATTAATGCAATGCCATTAAATGGCTGTTACACAACTAGGCCCTTCTAGGTGCTTCACATGCATTCATCTTAAGTAATGTTCACAACTTCTATAATTGTAATGACCCTGTGAGGTAGATACTATTATTTTCAGGCACTTTATAAATAAAGAAAATTGGGCAGCAAAAGGATAGCTTGTCCAAGGGCATACAGTGGAAAAATCAAGAATAGAATTAGAAGCCAAGCTCCCAATCACTGTACCGCCTTAATATCTATGGGCATTCACCTACAAGTATGGTGTCGATGTAGTGTAGAGATAGTATGGTGTAGTGCAAAGAGCTGGTAGCAGAACTGTATGATTAGTATGATGTCACTTATGTAAACAAAAACTCAAGGTGTATTTGTTTCTAGGTATGTGTCTAATGTTCTAGAAAATGGTATAAAGAATACACACCAAACTGTTTTAACAGTGTTTTACTTTGGAGAAAGAAATGAAATGGGAGCAGAGTAGGCTTAACTTTTTACCCTATGTACTTTTGTATTATTTGACTTTTTTAAAGTATAAATTCGTATGTTTATTTTATTTTTTAATTAAAAAAAAAGTTGATGCTAAACGCCAAAAATTGCTGAAAATCCTAGAAGGAAATTGCACAAGTATGGTATATAAAACTTGTCCCAATATTGATAATGCTAAGTAAATATGCTTTGGCAGAAAGGATGAAACCATATATTATGTATTCAATCTGAAAACAAAAATCAGGTTTAGAACTATATATTGGATACATAAACATCTGCTCCAACCTCTCTCTCCCCACCACCAATGTATTTTGCTAATCTCTACTTTACATTTAGGGTGCTATTTTAAATTTGATGGGAATTATAAATGGAAATCATACTAACATAAGCAACTGTAGAATTCTCACTTTGGCTTTTAAAGGTAAAAATAAGAGTGGTTGACTTGCAAGAAAAAAACCGTAAGAGAAAAAGATGTTTTAAAATGTCCCTATTTCAACTCACTGTTCCTTGCTCTACCCTTTTGTGGCAGATAGAATAATGGCCCCTTAAAGATGTCCACGTGCTAACCCCCAGAACCTGTGAGTATTTTACCTTAATGGCAAAAGGGACTTTGTGGACGTGATTAAATTAAAGATCTTGACTTGGGGAGATTAGTTTGGAGTATTCAGTGGACCCAATGTAATCACAAGTGCCCTTAAGAGTGAAAGAGGGAAGCAGGAGCGTCTGAGAGAAGTTTGAAGATATTATGCTCTTAGCTTTGAAAATGCAGGAAGGCGTCACGAGCCAAAGAATGCAGGCAGCCTCTAGGAGCTCCTCTAGAGCCCCCAGAAGGGAACACAACCCTGCTAACACCTTGATTTTAGCCCAGGGAGATCTTTTGTGCACTTTTTGACCCCCAAAACCTTAGGGTATTAAGTTTATATCGTTTTAAGCCACTAACTTTGTGATAATTTACAGCAGCAATAGGAAACTAATAATACCTACTCTGAAATTTTCATTTATGGCCTATAACAATAAAAGTAGAGCTTTCTCTTCAAAAAGTGATCTTTCACAGTGTTCAAAATTTAGCCTTTATTTACAGCAAATGAGCCTACTAATTGAGTGTTCAAAATGAAGGATAGGAACTTCAAGTTAAGAGAGAGGGTACTCAGGGTATTAAAAAGAGAAATAATATACCAGCATACCACAAAGTCCTTAAAGCAGGATTCTCACTCATCTGTGGGAAACATGACATCTGCCAAGATATGAATGTGTGTGCTTCTCTTAAATTCTAACCTTTCTACCTCTACTCTCAATTTTATCACCTTCCACTTTGTCAGAGATAATAATCTATCTTGTCTTTTTTTTTTCAGCTCCCCTTCTCTTCTGGCCTAGCACCTCCAGGCATTCCCAGAGGGAACAGTGGGGAATCTGAGGTTATTGAACGTCATCACTGTCATTTAGAGTGCCAGTTCTAGGAACATAAGACTGTTGCAATGTTTGAGATAGTCTTGCACAAGGAAGAATTATCCTAAGTTCCATTCAACATTCAACCAGACAGTAATGTAAATGAAAACCTGATTATAATTATTATGCCTAGAACCAACTCCCTTTTACACATAAACACAGTGCACAAGTGTTGGGGTTTTTGCACTGTTTTAAAATACATTGACTATTTCCAGAAATGCAACTACTATGTAAACGAGGGGAAGACTGTATTTTATTTTGTTCAGATTTAACCAAGAGTTGTTGCTCCATTTTAGAAAATCACATCCCTGAAGGTAACACAGTTCAAGGTTTTAAGACACTAATACAGCCCACTGATATCTGTCTGTATTTATAGCTATTGAGTTCATAAGTGACTCTACAGATATATCAGCTGAATTAGTAGTGCCTGAAGGGGATTTTATTATGATTCTCTTCTGTTTCTCCTCCATATTATAGGTAAAGCATTAAATTAATTTTTGAAAAATTGTATATAAGTTATCTTGAATTTCATTTTAGTAGGATATGGAGAATACAATATAATGTTATAAAAAGGGGATATTGACTCCAGTAGGGTTGAAAATATTGATCTAAATATATTCATCCATTCTTCCCATGACCCTGTATTAGCTGTCTTCCCTTCTTCCCTTTGAGTCAAACTTCGTCAAAGATGTCTTGACTTTACTACCCAATCAGTCTTCAGTCCTCTCAAAATCTAACCTTTACCACCACCATGCCATTGAAATTGTGCTGCAAAAGTCACGAAACCCTGTTAAATCCCATGGACACTTGAAGATAGAAATCAATATTCATTTTACCCGAACTTTCTACAGCATTTGACTTCATTACTCCCTTTTATTTGAAACTTTCATCCCTTGTTTTCTGTGATATCACCTCCATGATTTCTTTCAAGCCTCTGTTCTTCTGCCTGCTCCTTAAAAGATGGCATTCCCTAATTTAAACTAAAAAAAACTTAAAAACTACATTTTTAGTTCTCTTCTCACTCTAAATTCTCTTCCTAAGCAATCTCATCCACTCCTATGACTTCAGTCATATCCTATGATTCACAAATCTTTACTTTGAATCCCAAACCCTCCCCTGAATTCCATCTCTCTCCATCTGGAAGCACTAAACACCCAAAATACGACATGTGCCATAGTGGAATTCACGTCTTACCTACCAATATGTAATTACTCGTGTGTCCTATTCCAAATTAGTAGCACCAGTAGCCAGCCTCTGAAGTCAGAACCTGAGAGTCTGGATTGACCTTTTTACTCTCCATTATCCTCTCCTCTCCATCCCCACTGCCAGTGGATCATTTCAAGCTCTCATCCCTCACCCAGTTGCAGCCAGTCTTTTAACTGCTCTCCTGTCCTCTAGTCTGGTCCAATCCAATGTGTCCTCCACTTGGCCACCTGGGGGATCTTTAAAAACATAAATCTGTTTAAATTACAATATCTGCCTTGGAAAAGCTCCAATTTCTAGTTGGTGTCTCAGAACAAAAGCCTTTCTCATTTTGACATTTGGGACCACTTTAGCCGTTTATTAGCCTAGTCAAACTATAGACTACATTTAAATTATGCCTCAGAACATATTTTGAATACCATAAAACTTGATGATGTAAAAATAGTATAGCTAATAAAAGGAAGTAGAATGGGAAGATAAGTGATATTAGAAAGTGTAGAAATACTAATTTCCTCATTTTACAAACTGGCAAGTTAAGAGATAATGTCTAAAATTGATGGCTCAATAGAGACTTAAGTATGTTATATAAAAATATAAATATCACCTAAAAAGGGCAAGGGAACTCATCTTTCTTAATGGAGGAATCAAATACTGTCTAAAGTTGATAAATCGAGAGATTAAACCTGTAAGCATCTCCATTTGTTATGGAGGTAACCTCCAAAAGAGAAATGGTTCATTTAGCAATTGAGATGAGGGAGCTGGGTGTCTTTCTATAGTTTTGAAATTCTTTTTTTAACTATGTACGTGCATTGCTTTGAGAATAACTTAAAAAGGAAAACAAGGCCTATTTCAATGAAAACTTTTACAGATTACTTCTTTTTCAGATATTGATTTAATTTTTCTAATCACTTCCCTGTACCAAAAATAAATTTAACAACATTGTGAAGTTTACACCAAAGAAAAAGCCAAATCACTTGCCATAAGAAAGATCACAAAATGATAATCTTAACTTGAAAAGCAATATTGTAAGCACAACTTAAGATATACATTGTACTGCTGTTTAATGGAAACAGACAAGGTGACAGATACTGGGCAGGGCCATGAGACGCTAGAGGAAAAAATGGAACTAATCTTGCTATAATCCTGGTAATATTGAAAGAAATCAGAATGAGAGTTTCTAGGTCCTAATTTGATTCTCACTTCAGTGTTTTGCTTACATTTTTGTTACACATCTATGCATCTAAGTTTCACTGGTCATATTCAGTAGCAGAGACACCTTTTAGTTTCAAAGGATAAGCTCATGTTTCTGAAGTTGGTTTTATGTACACTGAATTTATTATTTCATTCTGTTAGTTTTCCTTTCCTTAGCAACCTACTTGTGTAAGCTTTCTCAAACTTTTTCACCTTATTCATTCAACTGGATCATCACCCTCTTACAGGAAGGATTTGGAGTCTAAAGTTTGGCAAACATAAGCATCCCACTTGATTTTGCTTGATGGACTGGCCTAGCAAATAAAACATTTTTGGAGGTGCTGAATCTTGCCAATTTGATTTCTTTTTTCTTCTCTTTCTCTCCAAATCCACCCAGTACATAGTTGTATATTTTTAGTTGTGGGTTCTTCTAGTTGTGACATGTGGGACACTGCCTCAACATGGCCTAACAAGCAGTGCCATGTCTGCGCCCAGGATCCGAACCGGTGAACCCCAGGCTGCTGAAGTGCAGGGCACAAACTTAACCACTCGGCCATGGGGCCGGCCCTGCCAATTTGATTTTTTAAACATCCTGGTAATTCTTTAGGTCTCAGCTAATCACCTCTTGGGAAGCCTTGTGTAAGCACTACCAGGTCAGGTTAGTTCCTCCTGTAGTGTAATCCCACACCACCTAGTATTCCCCTTACATTTGCACTTGCTTATTTAAATGTCTCTCTCCTTCACTAAAAGTATAAGCATAACAAAGGCAGGAGGTATGTCTTTCTTGCCATTTTATTATTCCTTATACGTAGCAAAGTACCTGGCACATGACAGATTCCATTGAAATGTTTTCTAGGTGAGATGCATGTAGCCCATGAACTTTGAGAAATATAGCATTTGGGGAACATTCCCACCAAAACAACAGACCCACTTAATAAATGAAAATAATTATTTTAGGTTCTTGAAATAAGATGATTGGACTTTTACCTAACCAATGATTCTCAAATTTACCCAGATCAATCATCAAATAAATTCTGAAACCCTTCCTTAAAGCACCTCCACATTTGGAGGAAGCAAGAAAACAAACCCAAGGAAGGAACAACTTAGGGTAGAGGATTGGAGTTCAGGAAGGGAACTTGTAGGAAGTGAAATTAAAGCCAGGTACTATATATTGAAATCAGTTCAAACCAGGTTGGTGTACCTGAAAACAAGCTAGATGTAACAATCATATTTGTAAAGACTTAGGTGACTACCAAATTTTACTCTTTTTTGCTAAATTACGAATTTAGCACTGAGGTTAAGAGCACAGGCTCTGGAGTCATAAAAATCTAGGTTTAAGCCCCAGCCCTGCCACCTGTTAACTCCAGGACCTTGGGTAAACCACCTCACCTACGTGAGCCTGTTTCCTGAAAGGTGGAGACAATGACAATACTTAACCACGAAGAGTTGTTTTGAGAGTTAAAGTAATTATTGCATGTTATGTTTTGCTATTGCCGGGTTATAGTAAATGGTAGGTATTATGAATGTGTTTATTGCTTGCCTCCATCATCAGGATGTAAGCTCTAAAAGCCACATGGAATTTGTCTCATTTAGAACTGTTTTTCTGGTTCCTAGCAGAGAAGCTTGGCATTTGATCAGTGCTTAATAAACAGTTTTAAATGAATGAATGATTCAAGTATATTGATTCCATAAATCAAATATAAAAATGTCATTATTTTACAGGTAGACCTTATACTATACATGTTTCTTTGTATATATGGAACTGACAAACCAGAATAATCCCCCCAGATTTTCACACAATTTATCTGTTTTTAGATAAAAAGAATTATGTGGTATGGGGCCAGCCCTGGTGGCCTAATGGTTAAGTTCAGTGCACTCCACCTCAGCAGCCTGGGTTCGGTTCCCAAGCACAGACCTACCCTGTTCTGTTAGTGGCCATGCTGTGCTGGTGGCCCACATACTAAAAAATAGAGGAAGACTGGCACAGATGTTAGCTCAAGGGTGAACCTTTCTCAACAAAACAAAAAAGAATTATGTAGTATGACTAACGGACCAAAGACAGATTTAGTTCCAACAAGGAAAGAGTACAAGTTTGAAGAGCCCATGAGTTTTTTTCACCTCAGTATACCATATATGGTTTAGAAAATCAATTAAAGACTTACTTCAGTTTTTCTATATACATGTTTAATGATTAGAAACAATCAACTATGCAGTCAGAATTGCAGTTACTGGGGTCTGAAAAGCCAGTCAATAAAAATAAAATCCATGCTGAACTGTCATACGTAGGATGTTTATCTATTTTATTTACTGAAGAGTGTTCAAGAGCTCCAAACTATATGGTATGTGACCAGTGGCATGCATGTACAAGACCTCAAGTCCGAGTTTGGGACAAGTGTACCCAAAGCATAAAGCAAAGCTAATTATCTTGAGTTTACTTGGGCTCACGCCCATGTCACTCGTCCCATCAGCACTGTGCTGTCAGCAGGTGAGACCATGATGACATGGTCAGCAGAACCAGAGGGGAACAACCATAGAACCACAAGGTTATAGCAGAAATGGAGACCTTGAAAGGCTCCATGACTTGCCTTAGGTCACAGAACAGTTCGTCACAGAGCACAGGCTGTGATGTGAACATGACAGATGTTCAGTGTTGCATGTGGTCATAAAGTTCTTGCATGAAAATTTGAGCATACAACCATTCAGTTTTTAGCCCATTAACTATATACCACAATACAAGTTTTAACGTAATGAAACAAATTATTTAAATAATGGGTGCCCTATATATGAGAATTTATGCCATTTAAGTGGCAACTGAACTACTGAATAGCTTCAATTTATAAATAACAGCAAAAATTTGAGAGCTTACTATATGTCAGGCACTGTTCTAATCATCTGGCATGTACTAAGTCATTTAATCCTCACAACCACCCTGGAGTAGATGTCTTTATCAGTCTCCCAGAGAGGAAACTGAAGCACAGAGAGGTCACACGGTAGGCAGTGTGCCAGGACTCAGATCTAGGAAGTCTGGAGTCTGAGGCTATGCTCTAACTACTCAGTGAAACAGTCTACTCTAACAAAATGGATATTAAGCATACATACGAGAAAGTAAATGTCATGTTGATTGCTAAGCTATATAAATGTAATTTAGTACTATTTTCTGTATTTTCCTTCATTTCCTCATTATCTCTAACCAGTGTTTTTTAAAAACCAGCACAAAACCAAGTTCTCTCTTTATTAGAAAGTCTTTAAATATTCAGTAAGCATTAAATGACCTAACAAGGTAATATGTCTAAAGAAATTTTGCTTACTTTCTTTTAATTAGGTCACTTTCATTTGCATTGAAATCTGCATTAAACGGAGAAATTACTGCCCCCATAAGATATCCTACTTACAGAAGTTAAAAAAAAAACTTTATTACCCTAAGAATTCCTTTATAAAACTGAACTATATTTTCATGCATTATAATATTAAGGGATAATTTCGGGAAACTAAAGAATGAAAAATTATTTTAAAAAGCTAACGTGTAGAAGAGGAGGGGAAAATCAGTATGTTAACTTAGTTTTATTACTGATATAAAAGAGAACTTCAAATACTGTACAGTGAGGTTTGCTGTAGAACACTAAATAGTTATAATATGCTATTACCAATTATTTATTACTCAAATGTAATGTATACAGCAATCACAAAGTCAGAAAATAATGGGTAACAGCCAGTGCCTTAGGGATGATATAACATCTATACTATTTTATTGAGCACTTAAAGCACTTGCCATTTAATTTCTTCTAAATATTTACACTATTACCACTTATTTTTACATATTCTAAATAGCATTTCCCTCCAAAAAGTAGACTCTCCGGCACTAATTCTTAAAGTTAAATAAACTTGAAAATATGGATAACCTTTTCAGTCTTTTCCTCTACCTCAGGCATTAAAGGCTCAGGAAGGGACCTGTGCATGCTAAAGAAACGCATGCAGTACCTTGAATTTTAAATACTAAGTAATTGATACTCACAAGCAGATAACATCAACTAAAACGGTTTTTCTTTTACTAGTTTTCTTTTACAAGAGAATAATCATTGTATTAATATTATACTACAAAAGCATGTAGACTCCATAATTAAAAAAATTAAATGTCAGATATACAAGTAATGGCATTTTCTCCAATAATTCACAATTTTTACAATTTCTGCTATTTAGAACAAATGTTAAAATTCCCACGATTTAAGCATCATTAAATATGAATTGAAACACTTAGCATCTCCAAGAAGTATTAAGAATGGCAGAACTTTACAATTAAGTATAAATCTTGCATTGGTGACATAGCTCTCTTTTGTTATTTTATTTCTTAAGTAAACATTCTACTATGGTATGTTTTCAAGTGAATAGTTGTGGTTTGAAAAACTAAGTTCTTATATTAATTGCATTAATTGTGAAGAGCCTTGAGGTTGGACAATTTTTTAAAATTATATGATAACCTTGAAATGTGAGATATGGCTACCCAACTTAAGAGTATGCATCTCACAACCACTGTTAGAAAAGGTCATTTTAAATTCACATTAAGATGAGTGGAGTTTAATCAGATTTTGCAAGGCTTTTATGAAAATCTTAATATGGAAACCCTCTTTTGAGAATGATGATACCTCTCAAAATCTGCTCTGCAGTATTTTAAGTAGGGGCCAATTAAAATTCCTGTTGAAAAATGAAGACAAAACTATTGATATTCTGAAATAAACATTTTATGATATTGTCACTATACTGACCAAAGCATAATTAAAGACAGAAGTTACAAGTTTATTTCATACCTAAAGGTTAGTTATTAGTGAGGTCTAAATTTTTAAAGAAACGTTCACTAGCAGCCAGTATAAGTAGGTAACTACATAAAATGATACTGTTATAAATTTTGCATTTAGTAGCTAACGTGGTGTCAGTACAATTCTGAAAAACCTGTCATTAGTAGTATATGACTTGCTAGCAAGTGATCTTCCCTGAGGTAAGAGATCATATGCAAAAGTCTGCTCATTTCCAATGAAGTTAGATACTTAGAAATAATGACAATAAGGACCTGTGACTGAGAATATGCATTTCAGGTTAATATATATCTTAATTACAAGCACTAGGCTTGATTGTAAAAACCAAACTAAAAATCATCAAAAGATAGAAAGCAAATTTCACAGTCAATAGCATTTGCTAAATTTCTCAGGTCTTTATTCTAACGTTTTCCAATAAAATACCTGAAACATAGTGAAAGGGGGGGGGAAGTGGGCCTTAGGCTTGCTCTTTTAACTAGTTCCTGAGTAACCATTCCCTTGAAGTTTATTATATTCTAGCTCATAATATTTGGCAATGTCTTGTTTTCTTCAATTTCAACCAGTTTCTCACTACTAGAATTCTAGACATACACCATCTTCAACTCTACCTGGACTTTGAGTCATCGATTCAAATTTGGTATGATTAACTATAAAATGGATTACTGAAGAAAAAAATTTACAATTTACTCCGATTTTCAGTAAAACACTAAAAACAGTTTAATTATAGGATTGAATTATAATGTTACATCTAAGGCTAAAAAAATATTTTAACTGATTTATGATCTCTAGCTTGGACTCAAAGTTGTGGCAATCACAAATGGTAGTACTAAAAAATAATCATTCTAGAGTCATATGGAAGGACAAAGGATGATATTTAAGAACTTAAAGAAATTCTGCTCTAAAACGTCTTTGTGAAGATGATACCTGGCCCACTTCTCAAAAACCATTAATTACCCCATCAAAGATCAGCTGATTTAAACTAATTTCAAGAAATCTGACCATTCTCAGAATCAAGTCTTTTATTCCTTATCAAGGGAGAACCCAAACTATTATTATAATATTTATACCTAACCAGCTTCTAAATAGCATTGCTGTGGCAAGAGAAATTAATAGTGTTGTCAGAGATTAAGCCCATCTCTTAATGTTCACAGGTGCATTCTAACTTGACTAAGTGCAAGTATTTAATAGGGAGATAAAATTATTTGTCTCTGATATTTTTACATTATGCTAGGAGAGTGTAATTGTCAGTTATTAACTAAACATTATCAAGCCACAGGTCAAGAAAATGTTAAAGAAAAGTGATTATATCATTTACGTGAAAGCAGTGCATTTGCTTGTTAAACAATTTTCCTGTATTTAAACTAACAAAAAAAAGGGAGGGGGTACATGTTTCAGTGGCTGAAAAAGCCAAAAATAATTATAGTGGTTAGAGATATTTGTAATTTTCAGTTTAATACACAGAAGCCATCTATCCTAACTAAATGGGAAATATTATTTGGTAGCTGCAGTTCTTTATGCAAAACTAGTACACAATATAAAAGTTCTAAATTTTCCTTCTATTTAGATACAGAGAAAGACACTTGAAAGTAAATTTAGAAGAAGAATGGAGACAAAATATGGTTTAAAAAATGTGATATGGTGATGAAACTAATCCAAATATACATCTTGCTCAGATATTACCTGGAAAATGCCTAGATTCTCCATTCTTTCCTTATTCAAAATGCAGTAGTTCATTTAGTAAGTAGATTCAGTCAGAGATACTTTCATAGAAAGAAAACTAAAACCTCCCCTATTTGGAAACACAAGTTAAAGTACTGTCTGTATTCCTCATGAATCAACAGGTTGAGATTTTTAAACACCTGATAATACACTTTCTGATGTACATTTTCTTAGAATGCAAACATAGTTCTGCATCTGTTACATGTGCAAACAGAGACAGCCAGGCTTTGAATGCTCTAGATAAGATTGTATTAACATACATTTTGTCTTTCATCCATTCAAATTCAACTTAATTTCAGTGAACAGGGGAAAAATATGGATTGAAATGTACATTTCAGAATACAGATTTGCAGAATAGGATAAAATAGTGCAATACCAATCTCGGGATAAACATTCTTTGTCTTTAAGGAGTAAGCATGAAAAGGTGCTTCTTGAGGAAACTGGCACTAAAGATTTGATGAATACACTATTTAAGCAAATGCCCAGTTGATCAGGGTATGATGCAGTAAAATTTGCATCCAAATCCAGGTAAAGCCAACAAATAAAGAGAATCTAATGGACTCTAAGAAAAGAAGGAAACATTTTTGGTTCAAAGGGGCTCAAAGACACTTAGCATATACAAGCTTAAATACCATTGATCAAAATTGTGGAACAATGTAACCCATTCATAAAGATAAATTCTTATTTATAAATTCTCTGTGAATCTGACAAACTCTGAAAATTAGAGATTAACTACTGCTACCATTATTTTTATATTTTCTACCACACTTTGCAATCAACTTTTCTGCAAGATTAAAAAAAAAAAAAATTGACCAGGCCAGGATTCAAAAAATAACAGTAACATATTATCAACAACAGAGCACACAATTGGCTGTGTTGGCTCAGACGGCAACATTACTGAATCACATTGACTTTATCATTCTAGAATAGATATTTTCCCCCTAACCTTGCTCAAATTAGCAAAATGTTATATTATTACCCTCTATTCTCAAGATATTTTCACCAAGAATACATATCTCTATGAATGTGTTTACGTTCACAGAAATGTCAGGAACCCAGTCTAATAAATCCTTTTATGAATTTTAAGATACAATTTAGTTCAGATAACCTTCAAATTTACATAACTCTTTTGTCATTCTAATACATATGTGGGATGGTTACCTTGATGACATCAACATTAGCAAAATCTCCTTTCTCCCCCAGTTCTAGCCTTCTCAGAAATCAAACATATTTAAGCAAGAGAATTTTTATGTTTGAAACATTAAGACTTTCGTGGAATTAAAATTACAAAGAACTTCCAATGAACCACATATATGTAAGAAACTCATCTCAGCAGATCTATTAACTAATTTATAAGAATTCAGAGCCAGCCTGGGCAGCAGTATATTAAAAGCTATTGCCAATCACACACTGCGATCATGCACTGAATAACAAGATATAATCTTTGAATTATATACGTACAAGATTTTTAATGACTAATCAAGTTATGTGGCCCAGCCAACAAATATTACATATTCACAATAAACATTCTGCCTTTATTAGCCTCTAATTAAATCAAGAGTGATCCATTGGCTCAGTTGTGTTTGTCATCTCAGCATCTTGACTATCCATCTCTTCAGGCTCCTCCACGGAATTTCCCTTTTGTGCTTTTGACCTTGTGGCAAATGCTGCTCCCAGTGCCTCCGCCACACAGCTATCAGTTGTTTCTGTATTCAAGTTTTCAGTGCCACCAGTTAAAGAAAAAGATTCAGGTAAGCCAGTCTGAAGACTCCCAGACTTCACAGAACTCACACCTTCTACTTTCCTTTGAGGAAGATCTGATGGTGACTGCTCTGTACTTTGATCCCGCAAGTGCTTGTCCATCGAAGCCTGAATAGAAGAAACCATTTCCTGCAATTTTTTTCGCTGGGCCTCAACCAAATCAGGATCAAGCTGCCTGCTGTCTCTCATTGTAACTACTCCAGGAGCTATTCGAATAAGCTCACTGTTACTAGGAGCAGCTGGGAATACAGAAGGCTCTGTTTTACTGGAACTACTACTAAAGTCTGTCCCTGTGCTATGCTTCCTTACAACTGGGGTTTCCCTACCTCTTGGATCAAGGTGTGGGCTACTGGATGCAGTTCCTAGAGAATGCCCTTTTCCCTGAAAGGCAGTTACATTATGCAGTTGCTCAGATTTCTTTTTCACTACTCCACCACTACCTAGTTTTAACAGCCCATGTGAGGGACTTGATTCCCTACTTCTTGTAGTAGCCTCTGCTCGAACCTGACTTACAGCCTCTTTAACTAAATCTTCAACATCAGGACCGATGGGGAAATGTCCTGCAGCATCCACACACAACTCCAGTCTATCTTCAGAAGCATTATAGACAAAGGTTTTGCCAGGCAGATGTGGAAAAGTACAATGTTTGCCATCAGCCATACCTAAAGAAGGGAAAAAGACATTTAACATATTAAAATCGTACTTAAAAAGTGTAGCAAAGACAACCATAGTTGAAATAGTGAATTTTCAATAATAATTTACAGATAGCTTTCAAAACAAAATTAGTTAGAAAATAATTTATAGAATTTAATACTATTACAAAAAAGAAATATCACCACAGACCTTAAAGTAGTTCCCCATGGGATGTTTTTTAAAAAAATTTGATTAACCTATTACAAAGTTAGGAAAGGGGCTTGAAACAAAGAGCTGAGCTATAAGGAAAACACTAGCAATTGCTTATAGTAAAGCAATTGCTTATAGTAAAGCAATAAGAAAATATACTTTCATTTACCAAGATTTAAATTATAAACTACAAATATACTATAAAGGCAAAGTGTTGTACAAACGTGTTGCATAGCGTGTTGAATTAAAAATCAAAAGTAATTCTACTGCATTACAGAATACCAGAATATAAGTTGTTTCCTCAGTGTGCCAAAGATGTATATTTTTCACAAATATAAAAAATATGAACTTTCAAAATAAGAAATTCCATAGTTAAAGTAGTAGTTATAGGGGCACATTTAGGAGAGCTAAGATTAATGCACTGTGACTTCAGGATAACTGCAAGAACTGACAGTCACAATAAATTAAAAAGATATTCAATTCAAATCCTTTGAAATATTTATATTTCATGTTACTACTCTTATTCCTCTCTGGTAAGTCAGACCCACCAAAATAAGCCTGAGTTATGGATGTTCCTCAAATGGCCCACTGCGATTACTTCTCATAGTCAACGAGAGCAAAGCAGAGGATAAGAACTTTAAAGCAGGCTTCTCTTTACTTTCTAGTTGAGGAGTTTGGTCTCACTACATGGTATTCCAAAATTTTACATTTTTTCCAGCCTGGGTATAAAGAATTGCAAGTGTGTTTTAAACTATCCAATATCCTTACATTTTAAATTTGTCACTCTAAGCATATTCCAAGTATGCAAAAATAAGAGTTTCAAATTTTATGAAACCATAGATTGCTATGTTAAAAAAAGTTGAAGTAGAACTTTTAATAATACATGGTACATATGGGTATGTTTATGGTAAAATATAAAGGCAAAAGCAAACTAGTTAAAAATGAATGAAATTGTTAGTAAGTGCGATAGAAATTCAGAGAGGGGGAAAACGCGTGAACTCTGGAATGCTTTGTGGGCATTTAAGTAGTCTCCAGTTTTGTAGGTTATTAAGAACAGTTCCTTCCTCCACTGAAAAAAGCTATAGAATGCTTCTAATGTATCTCATTGTGAATATTCCAAATAACCAGAGAAAAGAACTAAACTGCAAGTGAATAAATAACATACAGGAATTTCAAATAAACATTCACTTCAATGGTAAGTAAAGTATCAGTTAATAAAAATCCAACTAGAATTTCCTCTTGGAACCACATTTTTGGCAGAGAGAACTGACAAAAACAGACATACAAAATTAAAATCAGAGATCTGGTCTAAATAGTACCTTTCATGGTACAACCCTGGAATCAGTTTACTGTCTACCAATCCCCTACCTCAGAGACTGTAAACCATGGCTCAGGAGACAAAGGTGGCAAAGAAGAGAATTTTGAATGGTAAGGCCAGGGATGGCTCTAGGCAAAGCTTTTAAATATTCATTTCAATAAATAGTATCTATTGAGCCTCACTCTGTGCCAGGACCTGAAACAGACCCTGAAGATTCAAAAATAAAATGTAATTCTTAGGAGACAGATGCAAACAGATCATTATAATACAATCAGGTAAGTATAATAATGAGTATACTACTCATTTCACTGATTATTTGAGAATTAAATGAAAAAAACATGCAAAAGCACATATGACAGTGCCTAATATAAATCAGGCAGTCAACAAATTTTTTTTTTTTTTTTGGTAAGGAACATTGGCTCTGAGTTAACATCCATTGCCAATCTTCCTCTTTTTTTTCTTTTTTGCTTGAAGAAGATTAGCCCTGAGCTAACATCTGTGCCAATCTTCCTCTATTTTGTATGTGGGATGCCGCCCCAGCATGGCTTGACGAGTGGTGTAGGTCCGTGCCAGGGATCTGAACCTGTGAACATGGCCCACCAAAGTGGAATGCACTGTACTTAACCACTATGCCACAGGGCTGGCCCCAGGCAGTCAATAATTAACTCCTCTATTAGATCAAAAAGGTTTTGTAATTGTTTCCAGGCTGCTTCTGTGGTGCTTTCCCTTGGCTATCCCTGGAAAGAACCATAGTCTCACACATGTTCATCTCAGTATTATTTACAACAACACACTGGAAACAACTGAAGCTTTCAACAAGAAGAGAATGGTTAATAAAATTATGGTCTATCTACCTGACAGAAGTAATTTTCAGCTATTAATATTGATATAAAGGAGAAATCTATGATGCCTCATATATACAGTAAAATGTGCATGATGGTAAAATAGCAAGAAACAAATCTAAGTACCATAACTACAATCATGCCAAAAGTATGTAAGCATAAGACAAATATATAGAAATTATAGGTGATGTTTCCATTTCTATAGTTTCTAGACTTTTTACATTATTAAAAAATTTAAAAATACATATTAAAAAAATCAATACAAATACTTTGTTGTGATCCCTTTAAGCATAATTTGTTCTATATAATTTATATAGTCCTTTGAATTTTAAGAATCAAAGTGTATTAAAAATTCTATATTACATATCAACAATTCAACAATGGGTGAATTATATTAAAATGATATGATAGAATACTACGCAGGAGTGAAAATCAACAAACTACACTTGAACCCATCAACACGAATTAATCCGAAAAAGTGTTTCATAAAAGCAGCAAGACAGAGAATGTATACAGCATAATTCCATTTTTATAAAGTTCAAACACAAGCAAAACTGAACATGATAAAGTTAAAGATATCTATATAAGTGTTAAAACTAAATTTGCCCTTCATCTCTGCATTTATCTCTGTATAAAGACCTGCAAGGAAGCTTACTATATTTTAAGCAAATTACTTTTAAAATACTTTTCCAAATATAAAGAATAAGAGTATTAACTGTTTAGTTTGGTTATATTGGGCAATATTTCTGTTCAAAGGTAGATGTAACCATCTATCTGTTCGGGTAGATTTGAAGAAAGTAAGAGAAGTATATTCTTTCTCAAGTTTTGGAGGGTAGGGGTGTATGTCTGGGGGTGATGAGGGCTTGACATGCTCTGATTCCTTCACCACAGGAGAATAACAATGATCTGTCACATGAATCATCCTAAAAATAGATAAAATTTTACTGTAAATAACAGAAGAAACTGTATATTGAAAGGTAGGATAATTTCCTGACGATGACTCATTTCAAATGGCTGTGTTATAGTCAAAAGAATTTTAAATAATTCTGCAAATAACAGCTGGAATCCTAATAACAATAACAAACATTAGCTAAGTATTTATTAGGTACCAGGCCTTTTGCTAACTATTTCATGTGCATGATCTCATTTGATCCTAACAACAACCCTGAGATTATCATACCCATTTTACAAATAATGAAACTGACACTTAGAGGTCACTCAGTTAGTAAGTGGTAGAACCAAAATTTGATCTCAGATGTTCTTACTCCAGAGCTCCAAATCCTAATAAGGATAAATACCACAGGTAACATTTTAAAAACCATAAGGGCTCTATTGAGATATAATTCACATACAATTCACCCATTTTAAGTGTACAACTGAATGGTTTTTAATATATTCACAGAGTTGGCAACCATGACCACAATCATTTTTAGAACATTTTCATTACCCCAAAAAGAAACCCCAAACCCATTAGCAGTCACCCCCATTTCCTCCCCTGACCCTACTCCCAGTTCTAGACAACCACTGATTTACTCTCTGTCTAAGTGTGCACATTCTGTGACATTTCAAATAAATGGAATAATACAATATATGGTCTTTTGTGACTAGTTTGTTTCATGTAGCATAATATTTTCAAGGTTCATCTATGATGTAGCATGTACCAGTACTTCATTCCTTTTTATTGCCAAATAGTATTCTATTGTATGGTTATACCACATCTTGTTTATCCAATCATCAGTTGATAGACCTTTGGGTTGTTTCCACTTTTGACTATCATGAATAATGCTATTATGAACATTGTATTCAAGCTTTGTGTGAGCATATTTTCATTTCTCTTGGGTATATACCTAAGAGTGGAACTGCTGTATTGTATAGTAACTCTATGTTAAATCTTTTGAGGAACTGCCAGACTGTTTTCCCAAGCGGGGTACCATTTTACATTCCCACCAGCAGTGTATGAGGGTTCCAATTTCTCTGCATCCTTGCCAACAGTTCTTATTATCTATCTTTCGGATTACAGCCATCCTAGTGTGTGAAGTACTATTTTATTGTGGTTTTGATTTGCGTTTCCCTGATGGTTAATGATGCTGAGTATCAGTTCATGTGCTTATTGGCTATTTATATATTTTCTTTGGAGAAATGTCTATTCAGATCCCTTTGCCCATTTTTTAATTGGGTTATTTGCCTTTTTATTGCTGAATTCTTTATATTCCAGATACAAATCTATTAACACATATAACTTGCAAAAAGCTTTCTCCCATTCTGTAGATTGTCTTTTCACTTTCTTGATGGTGTCCTTTGCAGCAGGAAAGTTTGCTTTTTATCTATCTGCTTTTTCCTTTTGTTGCTTGTACTTTTTCTGTCATATCTAAGAGGATTTTGCCTAAATCCAAAGTCAAGAGGCTTCATGCCTATGTTTTCTTCTATGAGTTTTCTAGTTTTAGCTCTTATACTCAGGTTTTTTATATATTTTGAGTTAATTTTGTATTTGATCAAATTTCATTCTTTTGCATGTGGATATCCAGTTGCCCCAGCACCACTTGTTGAAAAAACTATTCTTTCCCCCGTTAAATTGTCTTAGCATCACAACCAACATTTTTAAAATAATTTCAAACCAGAAACATAAAACTATTTAGAAAATAATCAACAGTCATCCCCACACCACCCACACCACCCTCCCACACACAAAAAAGAAGTGAGAGAAGTTATTTTCAATTGCATGAAAGACAGTGCATAATTATCCAAATTACTGGGATCCCCATAATCAATCCTAACTAAATACTAACTTTTTAAAAAAACATTAACTGGTATCAATATATTTCAGGAGCTAGAATGAAGTGAAAGATGGAAAATTAAAAAGAAAGGGATGCAAAAAAAGGGGGGGGGAGGATGCTCAGAGAGAAATTTATAGCTTCAAATGCTAATGTTAGAAAACAAAAATCTATAATCAATAATCTAAACTTCTACTTAAAGAGACTAGAAAGAAAAGTACAAATTAAACTCAAAGCAAACATAAAGAAGGAAAAAATAAAGAGCACAAATCAATGAAACTGAAATCAGAAAAACAGTAGAGAGAACCTATAAAACCAAAAGCTGTTTCTTCGAAAAGATCAATAAAACTGATAAACCATTAGCTGGACTGGTCAGCAAAACAAGAGAGGCACAAATTGCCAATATCAGAAATGAAATAGCTATAGACTTCACAGACATTAAATAGACAGTAAAGGAATATTATAAACAACTCTATACCAATAAAATTGATAACTTAAATGCAATGCACAGATTTCTTGAAAGACAAAGCTAACAAAGCTTACTCAAGAAGAAAGGGATAACCTCAAGAGCACTCTATTAAAGCAATTAAATTTGTAGTTAAAAACTGTCCAACGAAGAAAACTCCAAGCAGAGATGGCTTCACTGGTGAATTCTACCAAACATTTAACAAAGAAATAATATCAACGCTATTAAAAAACCTACCAGAAAACAAAAGAGGAATGAATACTTCCCAACTCTATTTCATGAAGCCAACGTTACCTTGATTAAACAGTCATTACACATACCATTATCCCTCATTAACAGTCACAAAGACACTCAACAAAATATTAGCAATTTAAATCCAGCATGCAAAGTTGGTTCAACATGAAAAAAATCAATGTAATTCACTCTATCAACAAACTAAAGAGAAAAACCGTAAGATCATTTCAGTAGATGCAGAAAAAAAGCACCTGATAAAATTTAACATCCACTTACAGTATAAACTCTCAGTAAACTAAGAATAGAAGGGAATGTCCTCAACCTGATAAAGGGCATTTCTGAAAAATCTACGGGCTGAAGGCTTCTCCCTAGATCGGGAACAAGGCAAGGATGTCTACTGTCACTCACCAGTCCTATTCAACACCGAACTTGTAGCCAGTGCAATAAGGCAAGAGAAAGAAAGAAAAGGCATCCGGATTGAAAAAGAAGAAATAAAACTGTCTTTTATTTGCAAAAGACATGATGACCTACATAGACAACCCCAAAGAATCTGCTAAAGAACTACTAGAATTAATATTGAGTTTAGCAAGGTCACAGGATATAAGGTCAATACAGAAAAACCAGTCTTATTTCTATGCATTAGCATTGAACAATAGGAAATTCTAATTTTTAAAAAGCATCTTTTACAATAATATGCCAAACACATGAAATCTTTAGGTACAAATCTAACAAAAGCTGCAAAAATTGTCTGCTGAAAATTATAGAGTTTCGATGAGAGAAATTAAAGAAGACTTAAACAGAGAAACAACATTTTCATGAATCAGAAGATTTGACGTTGTCAAAATATCAAGTGTCTTCAATTTGATCTATACATTCAACGCAATAATAATAAAAATCCTAGCAGACATTTTTGTAGAAATTGACAAGTTGGTTCTAAAATTTATATGGATAAACAAAGCACTTAGAATACCCAAAACAATTTTGAAAAAGAATAAAGATGGAGGACTTATTCTAACCAATTTCAAGAATTACTATGAAGATACAGTAATCAGGACTGTAGTATTGGTAAGAGACATATAGATCAACAAAACAGAAAAGAAATTCTAGAACTAGACTGATACATTTATGGTCAACTGATTTCTAAAAAACAACTTTATGGATGTATATTTTACATATAATTCACCCTTTTCAAGTGTATAATGCATGGTCAATTGACTTTTATAAAGATACCAAAGTAATTCAATGGGTAAAGTACAGCTTTTTCAACAAATGGTGCTGGAATAATTGGACATCCATACATTAAAAAACTGAACCCCAACTCATACCTTGCAACATATTAAAGAATCAACTCAAAATGGGTCATAAACTTAAATACAAAACATAACACTATAAAACTCCTAGAAGAAAATATAAAAGAAAATTTCTGTGACCTTGGATTAAGCAAAGATTTCTTGGATAGGACACAAAAAGTATGAATCATAGAAGAAAAAATTGTTAAATTGGTTATCAAAATTAGAAATCTCTGCTCTTCAAAAGATACTGTTAACAGAATGAAAAGACAAGTTACAAACTGGGAGAAAATATTTGCAAAACACATTTGATAAATGATGTGTGCCAGAACATATAAAGAACTCTAAAAACTCAATTATAAAAAAATTCAAACCAATTTAAAAATGGGCAAATAAAGAAATAGCAAACAAGCACATGAAAATGCTCAACATCATTAGTTATCAGGGAAATGCAAATTAAAAGCACTACAAGAGAGTACTGTAAACCTATTAGAATGGTTTTAAAAACAAAAACTGCTACTACCATGTGCTGACAAGGATACAGAGCAATAGGAACTGTAAAACAGTGCTAACAGGAATATAAAATGGTCCAGCCACTTTGGAAAATGGTTTGGAAGTTTGTTATAAAGATATGCATATACTTACCATATGACTCAGTAATCCCACTCCTAGCTGCTTACCAAAGAGAACTGAAAACATACATCCCCACAAAGACCTGTACACAAATGTTTATAGTGGCTTTATTCATAGTAGCTGAAAAGTGAAAACAACTCAAATGTCCTTCAACTGGTTATGGATTTTTAAAAACGTGATACATCCATACAATGGAATACTACTCAGTAATAAAAAGGAATGAACTACTAATACATGCAACCAGACAGATGAATCTCAAAAGTACTAGGCTAAAACAGAAATTGCCAAATTTTTTCTGTAAAGGGGAAACATGGTAAATATTTTAGGTTTTGCAGACCACATAGTGTCTGTCACAACTAATCAACTCTGCCATGGTAGTGCCAAAGCAGCCACATACAATACGTAAACATGAGTGTGGCTGTATTCCGATAAAACTTTATATGTAACAGGCAGCAGGCCTGATATGGTCCACAGGCAGTAGTTTGCCAACCCCTGTGCTAAACCAAAGAAGCCAGATACAAAAGGTTACACTATATGATTCCATTTATATGGTGATATGGAAAAGGTTGCCAGGGCCTGGGGGTAGGGGTAAGGGATTAATTAGAAAGCTGCACAAGGCAACTTTTTGGAATGATGGAAATATCTTATATCTTGATTGTGGTGATTGTTACATGACTTTATATGCTTGTCAAAATTCACCTACCTGTATACCTAAAAAGGATTAATTTTACTGTATGGAAGGAAGCCAGCCAGTCAGCCATCCTTTGGTCCCCAATTCAAATGAACCAAGAGAAAAAAACGTTTCTTAAGACAATCAAAAATCAAGGAAATTTAAACACTGACTGGATATTTGGTGATATTTTAAAAATTACTGCTCATATTTTTTAGATGTGATAATGGTATTGTGGTTATTTTTTAGATTTTATTTTTTTTTCCTTTTTCTCCCCAGAGCCCCCCAGTTCATAGTTGTATATTTTTCGTTGTGGGTCCTTCTAGTTGTGGCATGTGGGACACTGCCTCAGCGTGGTTTGATGAGCAGTGCCATGTCCGCACCCAGGATTCGAACCAACGAAACACTGGGCCGCCTGCAGCGGAGCGCGCGAACCTAACCACTCTGCCACGGGGCCAGCCCCTGTGGTTATTTTTTAAAAAGAAAAAAAAGAATTCTCACTTTTAGAGATACATACTGAAGTTCTTAGAGATGAAATTATATTATGTCTGCAATTTGTTTTAAAATAGTCCAGTTGAGAAGTGAGGTAGAAACATACTGATAATTGTTGAAGTGGGTGGTGGGTAAAAGGGGTTCATTATATTATTCTTGCTACTTTTACATATGTTTGAATATTTCTACAACAGCCAAGTTGGGATTTTTCTTTTTTAAGAAGGAAAAAAAAGTATGTGAGGAAGTGATAAAAATCATAAAATAGAGATTATGTACTTGATGTCTACAGAGGTAGATGAAGAAGTAAAATAAGCCAGACTGATAAAGTCTGGGGCTAAAAGCATTCACATCAATTCTTTGAAAAAACTCCAAACACACACTCCAGCAACCTCTCTCTTAAGATCTTAAAACTCTGAAGATACAGTTATATACTTCCACATATCTTTACAAACAATGAACACACAATGTGAAAAGAAGATAAATGTAAAAGAGCTGTTTCCTAAAACCCAGAAAGCACTGAGGTATACAATAATCATAGCCAAAACACAACAACAACAACAACAACAAAAATACCATCTCTTCTGGTTCTGGGACAGTCACTAGCATTATAACGAAGTGCTTCTAACTTCACAATTTGTCTGTAGTTGTTAAAAATCATATACATAATTTAAGTGAGAAAACAGGAGCAAGAAAGTGACAGAAGATTTTTATTAATATTATAGCAGAAAACATCGCTGACCATATCAGGATAATCATCCATTTTAACTAGGCCAACTGCCAAAGAAGACCATATACCTAACATTAACATTGGAAACAGTTTCAGAAGAATACTATCTGAACTTTCTTAATCTTATAATTGAACTGAGATATGTTATCTAATAGCTTGAGTGGAGATATTTTATCTAAGAATAAAATCAGAAATTAACTATACCCATGGTTTTCTTCATAATATTGTAGAATACGCCACCCTGCTGGAACATGTGAGGAAGCCCCTTTGCATAAGACCATACATCTTCTCCTGTAAGAGAAAAACAGATACAGTGTTAGCAACAAACAAATGAGTTCAACCCAGGGTTGCTTCAATATGGATTGGCCTCGAACAGAAACTGCAAGGCAGACCTCCTAAATGAGTGATGCAGTTTGGTATAACATATAGGGAGATGACATGGAGTGACGGGACTATTTGACACTAGAAAATGCACAGCCCATCAAAGATGGCAGCCACTGCCAAGTGCTCTGATGGAAGAGTGTTGGCCTGATGTTTCAAGACCATACGGCTTTTCAAGAGAAGCTAGAAATCAGGGTTTTTAATGTGAGTTCTCTCAATTTTTAAATGTAAGAACTAATTTAAAAATGTCTTTTAAAAACTGCATGCGTCAATACCGGGCATATTAAACAAAACATATCTGAAGACTCAATCCAGTTCAAAGGAAAGTAGTTTGCAGCCTTGGACTAGAACAACAGAAAGGGTTACAGAAAGATATTTTTAAAAAGTAGAATATAAAATTGTATATTCTATATTTATGTTAAAACCAAACAAAAATAGATGGAAGGGGCTAGGGAGAAAAGTAAATAGGTAGACTGAAGATAAGTAATTAGTGTTGTATTTTGTTCTTAAAAGTTGACTTTTTTAAGTAGAAATTTAGGGGGGAATGACTTGTTGAAGAGATTTATAATAACCTTTAGCAGTCCACAAAATATCCAGAAGCAAACCACCATTTCACAAAAATATTTTTTCAAAAGCAGCCTCTGACAGTGCCTATTTCAATAAGAAGTTTCAAAGAAAAAGTTAAGGGTGATAACCACTGTCCAAGAAGTTGACAAGGAATGAAAGGAACATTAAAGTTATTTTTGGTTTGTCAAATACGGTTGTTTTTGTTTCTTTATATTTTTATTATTTTCCAATCTGATAATGTATATGTACTACTTCTATAATCAAGACTTTTTTTTAGTCAATTTTAACAAAGAAATTTCCTACTAGAAGTTTACATTGTTGGATCTGAGCTTTGAATGGAGGTTACTGATGATGTGAATTAATCACAATGTCCCTACAATCTCTCAGAGCTCTAACCTCTCCCTACATCCATCAACAGGAATACGAATTTGCATGGCATTGGCTAAAGTCACTCAGCATATCAGTTTAAAGTTTACAAGTTGTAAAAGCTTTGGCGCTTGGAGTTTCAGTTAACTGGAACATTTACTTACACAAAACACTTCATTTGCTAATGATACAGTACAACTAAAATATGGCTATATTTAAGGGTAGGCTCACAGAAGTTTAATTTTAAATTTTGAATACAAATAAGAGCCCCCAAATACATAATGCTAATAACTTCTGGTAGAAGTTCTGATTGCTGAACCTATTAACCTTCATTTGGATAAATTATTTCTTTGGTGATAACCTTTCATTTAGTTATTATCAATGTTATCTTTTCCCCCCCAATATACTGATTTTCTTATTTTTAAAGATCGGCACCTGAGCTAACAACTGTTGCCAATCTTCTTCTTTTTTTCTCTCCCCAAAGCCCCCCAGTACACAGCTGTAGATTCTAGTTGTGAGTGCCACTGGTTGTGCTATGTGGGACACCGCTTCAGCATGGCCTGATGAGCGGTGCCATGTCCGCGTCCAGAATCCCAACCAGCGAAACCCCGGGATGCGAAGCGGAGCGCGTGAACTTAACTACTGGCCACGGGGCCGGCCCCTATCAATGTTATCTTAAATGTACTTAGTATTTTATAAAATACTCTAGGATATCATTTATTTGGAAAGGATATCAAAAAATTATATGGTAGCACAATTTTTTTGGTAAAAATCTGAACAGGTGCCAAAATAGTGAACTCCTTACAACTGACCACCTAACTACTAGTAGGAAAAATGGCATTCCTTAGTACTTTACATACCTAACTATTCCTTATTTAAGCACGCAGAAATCCAAGTAAGAACTCTATTGGAGTGTTTATCAACCTTGTTTTCATTACCTTCCCCCAAGGATCCTTTTCAGACATTTTCCTAATCCGCCTCCACCATGATGTTTGAATACTACAGATACACTATCTGTACATGTACTACACGTATATCTGAGCTTTATTCATTAAATAGAGCAAGATTTTTTTCATCTTCTCCCTCTTCCCAAGAACCAATTTTCATCCCCTAGAGAGGATATGGCCCCAATGAGTATGCATGCTCTATACATGCTTTAAGGGAAGGATAACTATCATCTAAACCTCTGTTATCTACCCAGCTCTGAGCAGGCACTTCACACAGTTTCATTTTCATAGTTCTCATCACAACTAAGCCCTCTTTTACAGACAAGGAAACAAGCTCAAGGAGCTTAAATAATTCTTCTAAGAGCAAACAGACAGAAGGAGCAGAGCCAGGATTTGAATCCTGTGTATAGCTTATAACCTTTCCACTGATATTAAACCTCTACGAGAGACCAAACTGGGTTACAACAAACTTGACAAAACTATCCATAGTCTTTTCCATGGCATCAATAGCTGGTTGGGAGCAAAAAAAGGCAAATTATTTCCTTTGGTATACAAATAATTCCACTGAAGTCATGTTTGTTGGTAATAGAACCAAGGAAGGATTAGAGATTAGGAAGCTGGGATTGTGACACTTTGCACAAGGCCCCTGTCAGTCTCATATGGCTCTCCACCACAGTTTTCTCCATCCCTTCTACAACTGCCCTGGTTCAGGTCCATCTCCTGCCTCTGCCTCATAACTAGTTTTGAGAATAGAATTACTGCTGCTGCCTCATAACTAGTTTTCCTTCTGATCTTATTTTCCCCAACTCCCTTCGCCATACAGCCCTCAGAGTTAAACCTTTAATGGTTCACCAAAACCATATGGTAAAATCCAAGCTCCTTTTTTACAGCATACAAGGAATTTTAAGAACTCTCGCCCTCTCTCCTATCTCACATTTCTCATCATACCCTAACTTGATTTTTACAAAGTAGCACCACGAAACTGCTCCAGTTCCCCAAAGGCCAGTAACTGCTGTCTATTCGTTAAAACTCAACTTAGGTGTCACTTCCTCTAGGATTCTTCACAGTGGTTGTTAAGTAGGTACCTTCTACGCAAATGAATACCACAGCCCTTATCACACTGCAGGTTAATTTAGCTTACTTTTCTGTTTTCCCTTCTAGACTAGAAGCTTTTCAGATTCAGGAAAAGGTCAGTGGCCTATCTGACTTTCTATTCCCAGGGCCTGACACAGTGCTGAAAAGACAGTAGCACTCTTAGCATTCACTGAATGAATTTATATGAATGAATAGTATAAATGAGGCTTTTCCTTTTAACAACACCTGAAAGAAGCCCAGAAAAACTTAATTGAAGCAGCACAGTGATAACTGTTCTTCAATGTTATATGGATAAAATACAACTAATGGTACCATCTGTACCTCTTCATTATTCTAATAAAAGAAAGTCATAGAAAAAATAATGGGAATGACATTTAGGTATAAACTTCTAGTTATAAAATAAGTAAGTTGGGGGCCACCCCGTGGCCAAGTGGCTAAGTTCGTGCGCTCTGCTTTGTCGGTCCAGGGTTTCGCTGGTTCAGATCCTGGGCGCAGACATGGCATTGCTCGTCAGGCCACCTTGAGGCGGCATCCCAGATGCTCCAACTGGAGGGACTCACAACTAAGATATACAACTATGCATGGGGGGGATTAGGAGAGAAAAAGCAGGAAAAAGAAAGGAAGATTGGCAACAGTTGTTAGCTCAGGTGACAAACTTAAAAAAATAAAATAAAAGTAAGTCATGGGGATGTAATGTACAGCATGGTGACTAGAGTTAATAATACTGTATTGCATATTTGAAAGTTGCTAAGAGAGTAGATCTTAAAAGGGTGGAGGGGGGGATGGGCTGGTGGCATAGTGGTTTAGTTCATGTGCTCTGCTTTGGTGGCCCAGGGTTAGCAAGTTCAGATCTCGGGCGCGGACCTACGCACCATTCTTCAAGCCATGCTGTGGTGGCGTCCCACATACAAAATAGATGAAGATGGGCACAGATGTTAGCTCAGGGTCAATCTTCCCCAGGAGGAAAGAAGTGGGGGGGAGAATTATTTTTCTACCATTTCATTAGAAAACAAACTTCTAGAAAATAGGAACAGTTTGATAAAACACTTAGCAAATAGTATATTAATTCACATTTTCCTGTTAGTCATCAATTAATTTTACTATATAATTCAACTGTTTCTTTATACTACAACAGTAAAACACTTATATTCAATATATTGTGTGTGTGTGTAAATGTAGAAGAAAGTCTGCACCACCATCATAGATAACCTCTATTCACACCTTGTCTTCCTCAAATCCTTCCTCCTAACAGTCTTCAATTCTCCTACCCAAACAGTAGCTATATATGGCAGTGGTATTATGGATGGTTCTTCTTTTGGTTTATCTGATTTTTTTTTCCTTTTTAATAAGAAGTAATTTTTTAAAAGTACGTTAAAATGAAACATTTTTTAAAACATTATATTTTTCTAACTTTCTCTACTAATAATAAAATCATAGGGTTAAAAGTGAGTTTAAAAGCTCATCATTCCAACTCTCAGACTTTAGATATTTAAAAAGACAATTTCAAGTTTCTGCTTTGCAATTTATGAAACAAGAGAGTAAATTTAAAAATCTAAGATCTGTATGAAATATATTTTTAAAGACCCCCTCAAAAAATATCTAAAATTAACTCAGAACTCAAGTATCCATGACCATAAAAGAAACTGACCAAAATGTAAATTTAAATAGGAACATGGACTGTTTCTACTAGAAGGAATCCTAAAGGCATTCATTAGCTGAAAGAATTGCTGCCATCTCTCCACCCTTCCTGCAGATCCTCCCATCTAAAAACGTATCTACCTTATCAAGAGTCAAACCCATTTCTAAGAAAGGCATGCCTGTTTCTCTCCTTATAATCAGTCCCGTAAGTGTATTCACCCCATACAGCTTTTAGTGTCATCAGCATTAAAAGATACATTTATCATACACCCACACAAACCTAACTGTGTGCAAATGTGTACACAAACGCACACACAGAGCCTGATTCTCTCAGGGAGTGCAAATGTTAAAGAGAACTATCATATTTTACTTTATACTGGAATTCTTTGAATTTTTAAAAATATTATCTTGTAATTGGAAAAACATGAAGGAAAATAAAAGGTATCAAAGTAGCTGAGTGCAGAGAGGAATAGAATCAATATTTAACTTAACCTTCAAAGTATGATAGTATAAAATCACCATTTACAACATACACATTAATCTTAAGATATATCTATATGTATTGTTTTTTATTCAACTTTATGACTGCTCCCCATTAGCAGTATGCTGTATACAAATCAATTAGAAGGCCTATCAGATGGCATTAAAGAATAATCATATACATTAAGTATTATCTAGATTTGAGACTGTCTTTCACACCTTTTCTTTTTAGGAAATTAGCCCTGAGCTAACATCTGCCGCCAATCCTCCTCTTTCTGAGGAAGATTAGCCCTGAGCTAACTACTGCCAATCTTCCTCTTTTTGCTGAGGAAGACTGGCCCTGAGCTAACATCCATGCCCATCTTCCTCTATTTTATATGTGGGACACCTACCACAGCATGGCTTTTTGCCAAGTGGTGCCATATCCACACCCAGGATCCAAACCGGCGAACCCTGAGCTGCTGAGAAGCGGAACGTGCACACTTAACCACTGCACCACTGGGCCGGCCTCCCTCTACTTCTTTATATGTGGGATGCCGCCTCAGCATGGCTTGACACGCAGTGCCATGTCCACACCCGGGATCTGAACCAGCAAACTCCAGGCTCCTGAAGTGGAACGTGCGAACTTAACTGCTATGCCACTGGGCCAGCCCCTAACTCAACATTTGAAGAAAAAAATCAAGATGCAATAATGATATTCAGACCCAAGGTCATCTAACAAATAAGTGTTTGAATCTCAAGTGCGATTCTGGAAAATTCTAAGGCAGTTACAACATCAAGAGGTACTACAAAATTACAAAATAGTGTGCACTTTAAAAATGTATATTAAAAACTCATCCAGTTCTTTCAGGAAGATAAAAACTATATAAAAATCAAACAAGCTTCTCAACTCCTGAAAGGCTGCTAACCTTTTGTAGTGAAGTGGAGTAAATATAACAAGTAGCCTAATTCTATTAAAGCAACTCCAAACTGTCAAATTTCACTTTTCACAAATCTGTCTTTATCTCTTGAAAAAAATGAATTCGAAACTTAGTGGAATACAACACTAAGAAAAAAGAAATAAGCTTAGTATTTATGGTGGATATCTACCACAAAGAAAATCCACAAAAAACTGGTCTACCAGAAAAGTTAGTAACATATTTTGCAATGCCAGAGTTAGTCACTCACATAGTACATAAATAATGAAAATTACAGTCTGCAAAAATTGTTCAATAACCTCCAAGTGGTCTGGATAAAGCAGATTAAAACCTATGAACTACTACAGGTAGAACATTGTTATTTCATTTTAAACGACTGTCATAAGATTGAAAGTGACTAGTTCCATGAATGGTTCATAATGAGCAAAAGACTGATGCACTAACTTACTGTCTTGTTGATATAAATTCTATTTAATAAATACTCTACTTAAAAACAAAAGAAGAGAAAAACACATGTCCCTGGCTATCAAGCAGTCACCCTATTTAATGAAGATATACAATTCCATATATATGGCTTTTACAATTTTTTGTAAAATTTTTTGTGTACCTGGGATCCAAACTGGCGAACCCTGGGCCGCCGAAACAGAACGTACTCAGTTAACCGCTGTGCCAACAGGCCGGTCCTGGCTTTTACAATTTTTATGTATACAGAAAAGAAAGCTGGAGATCTGTTGATGAAAGCTATAAAAGTAGGGGATGCCCTCACCTGAAATCCTGCAGGTAAGTTTAGGGAAGGCAAGGACTGAGTCTCATTCATCTTTGTATCTCCAGCACAGTCTCTAACTCATAGCAGACATTCAATTTGCGAAAATAATCTGCATTCATTCATTCAACAAGCATTTATTTGGCACCTTGTAAGTGTCAGGCCCTGTACTAGGTGATAGGGTATTGCATGGGTGAATAAAACAGGCTACCATCTCTGCCTTTGTGGAGTTTATAATATAGTGGGGGAGGCAAATGAATAAGTAAACCAACAAATAAGATAATGAAAATTTGTAATGGGTATATGAGGGAAATGAACAGGGTACAAGGATAGAGGGGACCTACTTAGAATGGTTAACAAGTCTCTCAAACCCTTAGATAAGGTGATCAGAAGAAAGCCTCTGTAAGAAGGTGGTATTTAAGCCTAAACCTAAATGAGAAGGAGCCAGCTACTCGAACAACATAAAGTTTAATTAGTTATTTTCTAAACAAACATAGCAGAAGCTTAGCTCACATTTGGTAATTCACAAGGTAATTTCTGCACTTTAAAATTTGCAATTTTCTAAATAAATCCTGTCACTTTTCATTTTCCAGCCCTCCCCAGTCTAAACATCAGTAGTTCCCCAGCACTTCTTACATAAGGTTGTGTGCATATAACCATCCCCAAATTGATATTTTTATAAATACATCACTTTTCATTAAGAAAATCTTCTACATAATTCAGACACAGTTATAAAAGAATTTGAGACAGAATACTAATATTTATAGAGGGACAAGTACAGGCCAAGCACTGTCTTACTACTTTAAAACAGAAAGTCTCTCAAGTGCTACCACTATAAAATTAGCAAAACCCTCTCTTTAGGTTCAAAGTTTGTGTTGGGAGTAGAAGATTTAAAGAAATGTGTGGGTTTGTAGCAGCAACAATATAAATGTTGGAGATGAAGAGGGAAGGGATCATAAAAGGAAGACATTATCTTGGTGAACTCATTGCAGTCCACAGTCAAGTACTCAGATATTCAGGTCCAGAAACCTCAAACCAAACTCAAAAAGTGACTAGTTATAAACCAGAATTATACTTTACTAATTTTCATTAGGAAATATATTATCATGCTGACCAGACTTTTAGACTACTGATCATAATCTTACCCACACCAATTTATTAATCTACAATGGAGAACACAGCCTTCCAAATGAACATAATCCTCATCTGCACTCTCACTTGTACATCAATACTTATATCAGGAAGTTAAATGAGTGATCAGAATACATACGTGATAGATACAGAATCAGTGAAGGGATACAGCTCTTTCAGCCAGGCCACGGCGAGGGCTGATCAAATATTCCTACCCCTCAACAGAAATTACGTTTCTAGTTACCAGAATTTTCATGAACCCCAGATGATGCATCTTTTCCCTTTGTACAGCAGTATATAAATAGTGCCAAATTCTGCTTTTGAACTCTTTTTCAATGTTCAATGCTGACCATCCATTCCATTTCTGCTGACACAGCCTTTCTTTAGATATGTTAGTCACCTATTTAATTCAATAAAAAACATTTCAAAGCGGCTATTACCTGCTGGTCATTATACTAGGTTAACCTAGATATACCAAGGTTAAATGATAGGAGCCACATACTCAAGAATTCATCTTCTATTGAAGACTTTGTCTTTCTTATTTTTGACCTAGGAGATTGCTGGTTTCTTAAAGTGCCTTCTGCGTATGTCTAATTTTATTCATTCTGTGCTGATGTTATTTAATTTTCAGAGTTCTGTGAGTACTTTACTGTTGCCCTGTGTTATCTACTACAAGGGGAACTTTGGATAGAAGAGGCAACTGAAATACTAGGCAGTTAAGCAGCTTGCCTGAAATCACTAAGTTAATGAGTAGTGGAGCCAAGATTCAAATTCTAGGTCTTTCTGACTCCAAAGATCACACAATCTTTCCTCTATTCAATGCAGTCTCTAAGAAACTAAAAACTCTGAGAGAGAGAAATATGTAAAGTGCTTAGTACATTTCTGAATATATCCTCCAATTCAATGACTATGTCTGCCAAAATAAAATCAGCAATATCAAGTTGTAAATTTGTACAGGGCTTTTAGACCTCGTGTTAATGACTAGGCCCCCAAACTTAACAAGCCAGCAATAAATAATCTTCATTTTGGTAGGTCAAGGCCCAATTCACCGATATTTAGTACTCTTAGAAAACAAAATAAAAAGCCAGATCACTTTTCTAGTTGAAAATTCTAATCTCAGCAAAAAGAAGGTCCTTCTAATATGTAATATAACTAAATTTTACTTCTACTTTAAGCCTTAATAAAGCATATTAACAGTGATTTAGAAACAAAGATTAAGCAAATAAAAATGATGTAAAAAAAGTGCACCATTGAATCATATCCCAAATCATCTAAAGTTTTAAATTACATATTTGGTTGATAATATATTTTCCTTTAATTTATGCTGAATTATTAAAAAGAAATGCTTCTTCAACAATCCCATTAACATCTACCTCTGTTTCTTACATTTCTCATGAGTTATAATAGTTCATTACATTCAATGGCAAAGAGTCAGTGAGCAAGGAAATTACTTAAACACAAATTCTAATGTACAGATAAGAAAAATGTGATGAACTCGGAAAGGGAGAACAGGAAATGGAGGAGAGAGACTGAGGTGGAAGTGCAGTGAGAATATAAGCACCAGAAACTGCAATTCATCAAACAGGAAGTCCTGAAATCACATGATATGCAGGAAAATAAAATTTAAAAATAAATGAAAAAGGGCAAAGTGGGCAGGCTCAATACAGCCAAATGGAGGAAAAAAATTAAAAAAGACTCCAAATGGATACGTTATAAGCCTTTTTTAAAAAAACAATTACAAGAATAAGTTATATTTAAATAACCTGGTGACAGTTAAGGGATTACTTTCACTTTCTTACTTATGTTTCCCTAATATTTACTCAATAGAGAATCACACCAACGTCTATCCATTAACTGTCCAAAAACTAAAGAAAATAATTTTCTCCTAAAATATATAATCAAATAGTTTTTACGAAGACCACAGTTTGTTTGTTTTTTTCACAAGGATAACACAGAAACTATCATATTCACAATTAAGTTAAAAAATACCAGCTGAGTTAAATTGATCTTACCCATCAATGTTGCTAAAAGACACAAGGAGTACATTTCTTTGTCAGCTTGCTCCTGAAGTTCCTTAGAAGAGAGTTTCCCAGTAACAGCAATCTCTTCTTGCTTCACAGTGTGGGCTGAGTGTGCTGCAGCAGACGGACCACCTTCTGCTTTACTTTTTAGAATCTCTATTGTAATTCTGTCACCATGCTGTAAAGGAACTGGCTCCTTTTCCATTCCTGGCTGGGGTGGCATTAACTCTTTGGGAGGAAAGCCATATCGAATACACTGCAAATATGGAGGAATGTTGAACTCTCTGGCTATGCTTTCCTGAAGTTCAAAAAAGGTTGTTGAAGACTTAAGAGTAACCATGGACTGTCGTCCATCATTAGTTGTTATTCGGATCTTCTTCTCCTTAGAAGTTGTTGGTGAATAAGGAGACTTGGTAGGGGTAGCAGGTGCAGAGGACGGACCATCACGAATGGTACTGGGAGAAACAGTCCTGGGCTGTCCTTTTTGTTCTTGTTTTAACTTCTCTGTTTTCCGTTTCTGCATTACAGAAGCCTGTTCCATAATATTCTGTTGAATAGTTCTTTCAGTTTTACTCATGTTTAACTCCTCCTTGTGCAAAGTTTTTGTTTTCTGTCCAGTAAGAATAATTTTAGTTGGGAGCTGCGACTCCGACTCTTGTCCCTGTACATCTCCAACTCTTTGGGCATGAGCACCATCTATATTTACAGGAGTATAATCGTCAGGATTCTTTTTGGCAGTCTGATGCAATATAGTGTGGACAACTTTCTGAACTAGGATTTCACTCCCAAATTCACCTGGAAAGTGCTTGGTAACAAGTTTCATTGCAACATCATAAACATTACTATTCAAAGATGAATCACTTTCATATTGGAACCAATATACTGTTTCTCTGACCACTCTTCCACCCCATTCCAAAGTAATAGGAAAAGCTTCTGGTAGATTGTCATATTCTTTACCATCCCAAAAATGTTTGAATCCACAACCACATTTGCCACCAGTGGACCTAGTATTAGTTCTGTCCCCATCCAAATACACAATAGACCCATCTCCTCTGACCCTTCGCACAGATGTGCCATGGCACCAATTACAAGCTGTTAGGTTACTCAATCCATAGTCTGGTACCAGAACATCTTTGACTGAATCATATGAGCAAACCAAGTTGTTCAAGGGAAAGCTATAATTTTTGTCAGGCCTCAGCTGTCCATGAGTACTTTTTGCCAGGTTATACAGTTTCCCTCCTGGAGCCAACCACTCTGGAGGAACATGAAGTTCAGAAAGGGCACCACAGAGCAAACATTTGTGGAGGCGATTATCCATTACTGCTTTTTTAGCAGCTGCTGTGACTTCTTCAGGCTGAACTCCTATCACTCCAGTCCTCCTGTAGAAATACTGATGGACATCAGCAACCAAACTAGGATGGATACCATGTTTGTCCATAAAGACTTCTTCCATAGCAGCAACAAGCCTAAGTAAGTATTTATCCTGCAAACTTCTATCTCCTCCAATAACACAACCACCATCCTCCTCAAGTTTGATGTACTTTTTAATAAGGTCCTGAGGCACACCCCAAGCTTTAGGAAGCAAATTCATGGGGAGTTTGGGCAAAGCAGCCCCTTTTATGCCTACCAAGGGAATATAATGGTTTCTACCAGAGCTACTCCATGCAATACAGATCGGTTTGTTCAAATGACCATCCCTCCCAGTGCACTTCTCTGCAGGGATGAGCCCAGGCAGAAAGGTGGCTGAATAATCACCAGAGCTTCTCATGCCACTGAGAGAATCTAAGAGAATAATAGGGCGATGCAACACATTGGCAAGGCCAAATATGTGGATGTTCCTCAGGCCCAAGGGAACACCCTCGGGTGGTACAAACAGAGGGTCGCACTCATTGATAATGTCCTCCCACTCAGCAGCATCAATGAAGTCATGGAACAGGGCTTGATATCGGGCCAGGTGCTGCTGAAAGTGCTGTTTAAGATTCTCTCTCAAGGCATGCCAGAAGAGCTCCCGGCCTACTAGAGCCCGGGACACAGCATGCACCAGGCAGTGTCCATCCCCGTCCACATGCACTGGAATGAGGCATTCCTGACTTTTATTGGCCCGCTTGATATCCTCAAGAGTGTCATGCAAATATAGGAGACTTCCGGAGCGGTCCTTGCCGTAGCCCACCGTGTTAACATGTTCTGGTTCTATGAGGAAGGCGCGGTCACCCAGCAAAGCGCAATCGAACAGTTCGCCCTGGTTCATATCCCGGAGAAGCTTAGCCCGGCCTGTCTGCTTGTCCATTCCATAGCGAGCTAATATGGGCGACAACAATTTGCAGTGGTAGTTGGAAAGGCCCATCACCTTTACCAGTTCCGTGTTCTTCTTGGGTGCCCCTGTCACCCCGAGCAGCGCGTTCCGCAGCAGGTTGTGTAGCACTACGTCCGGGTCGGTCACCTCCTCTACCCCCAGCAGCTGTTGTTGCTCGTGCCGCTGTCCGCACTCGGTACACTCGATGCTGACAGAACCGGAGGCCGGGAAGAACAGACGCGCCTGGCACTTCGGATCTGGGCAGCTCCCGGAGAGGATCCTCCGATCTCTCCGCTTCGACAGGCCCCCCGGAGCAGCCGCCGCCGCTGCTGCCACGGACGGCGGAGTCTGCGGAGCCTCAGGGGGAGGAGGTGGCGGCGGCAGCGGCGGCGGCGGCGGCGGCTGAGACATAGCGCTCGGCTCTCGTGTCTCGATCCGCGTCCCAAGCGAACCTCAAAGGCTCATAGCCCAGACCCCCACCGGCCGACTCGGTCTAGTCCAGGCCCAGGGCGAATCACTTTCCTTTCCCTACCAGCTCCTCCTCCTCCTAAGCGAAGCCGGAAGCGCCGGACGTTGTTTCTCTTCTTACTTCTCCACTGCCGTAGCCGTTGCCCCGAACGTAACGGCCACCACCCTACCCCGCACTCACACTCACTCACTCTCGCTCGCTCTCTCCCAGACACACAGACATACACGCCCTCACTGAGACTGCGCAGGCGCAGCTTCCGCTCTGCCCTCTGGGAATTAGAGTCTTCTAGCCGCTCTCCTGGCCATCGAGTGCTAAGATCTTGGGTCCATAAAGAACTACAAATATCGTGAGGCCAAGCGGTTCAGCGCCCACGGCAAGGAGGAAGAGGAAGGCAATAGGAACGGGGGCGGAAAGGAACACAGTCACTCACGTTGCCTGCCGGGAGTTGTAGTTTTAACTGGATTTCTTTCGTCGTCTTCCCGACTCTGGGGCCCAAGGGAAGGAGTATGAGAGACCACATTTCCTAGGATGCCTTGCGGCCCGTCCAGTCTAACTTCCCCCTTAGGCGGAGGGAAGACTACGGGGAAGCTTGGTAAAAACAGTTAAATGGAAGGGGTGTCGGAAGCGGAGGGTCTGAAGTTCACGACTCCTAGAAGGGGCGGTGAATGAAAGGCTCTCGGTGAAGAAGGTACAGTAAATAAATGTCCAGCGATGTGGCGGGCTGGGAAGTTGAATGAAATGGTCTAGTCTAGGCTGGAGGTCATAACAGAAAAGAGAGAAAGTAGTGAGTTGAGTCTCAGAGTGTTTCTTTAGGTCTTTTTTTGTGCCACACTTCTCTAGTCTCATTCTTACTGCTTTTCCAATCTACCGAGGCTCCTGAGCCTCTTTTTCTACCTTTTTTTCCCCTCTCTGCTGGGGTTCGCTGAGGCGCCGTTTGTTTCTTCTTTCCTGTAGGATTTTGCAGTTTACAATACAAATAACAATATCTTGGATGTGTATGGAGTTTTATATACATATACAAAGCCTTTTAACTAGGTGTTATATTGTTTGCTCCTTAGGGTTCTCCCCTCAGATAGTAGTAACAGCTATCATGTATTAAGTCCTTGATATATGTCTGTGACAGTATTTTATACACGATATCATTTGCTCTTCATAATAACCTTGTTAGGAAACACGTCCAGAAAGGAAATGACTTGTTCGAATTCACCCAACCGATAAGTGACTGGATAGGCATTCTAGATCTGTACCCATTTTATAGGCAGGGACTTGGGCAGGAAAGGTTAGGCCAGTATTACATAAAATAGTAACTACTGGTTACTATTGCTTTATAGTTTACGTAATACGTTCATATATATCATCTCATCCCCACACCAGTCCTGTAATATCTGTCCCAGGTATTGTTGACTCCATTTACAGCTATGGAAAGAGACTAGAAGGAATTAAGTGATTTGTCCAAGGTCAAATCACCAATGTATCTCAGACCCAAAGAGTGCTTTTTACACTACTTCCTACAAAAGAAAAAAAGAGCTGTTGAGCTCAGACCCTTTGTTAGGCCTCAGGGTCTTAGTGACTCAAGGGGTTGTAAGGATGTTTACCCTTAAAGAGAAAACAGAGCTTTATTACTTGCATGTTAGGAAACTGCCTCTTCATGCAAACACAGTCATATGTTAATTTAAAGCTAGTATTATTTTAATTACTATTGTACAGTCAGCCTCTTTCACTTACTCTGGAAGTTCTTGCTTTCTGAAACCTTGGATAAGTGAACTACCTCAAATTATCTGAAACATTTGGCACAAAATAGATACATCAGTGCAGTCCAGGAGGTCATTTGAATCCTGTGTAGCTGTGGAGGGAACTGTTTACCTTGTTAGGTTTTTTGAGTAAACAGAATTTGATGCTTTGAAATGAACCATCTGTAAGATAGACACTCCTGAAGTGTATTAGTACTGACTTTCATTTACTTATCGTCTACAGTTTTCTTCAAAAAGATTGATATTTTGAAAGGGAAATCCTTCAACTGTTAATGATTTTTTTGCCCAATTCTACCTGGCCTATGCAAAAATAATGTTACCTTCATACAACATAGGTAATGTTACTTATCTTGAAGGGGATAATTTTCAGTAAAGTTTTTCTTAAAGAATTAATTCATGCAGGAAAAGTTGTTTACTTCTATTTTGACAGTAGTTTGGTGGTAACTACATAAATGGTCTTGAAACTGATTTTTAATTGAATGTTTATAAGTTGAGAAATTGGATATACCCTTTAAGTGGAAATTATTTTCTACTGTGACTGAGAAGTTACACCTGCAGTGAATTTTATTTTTCTCATACAGAGCCAAAGAATTGAATTAAGAAAGCCTCGGAGCATGTGAAAGATGACAGCCGTGTGCAACCCTAACTAACACTGTCATGCACTTCTGTCTTAACCTCAGCTAGCCAAGTTTTCCTTATTGATGATACATATGAACAGTGAAATAGATTTTTTAAATTAACTGAATATATCATTCTGCATTGTACCTTGACAAAATAACCACTTCCCGCCCTACTGAAGAAATGAGCAGCTTTTCTCTGGCTTGTCAAGCACAATCCACTTGACTGATCCAGTCTTCGTTTCCCCATATGCAACCTTGATTAGTTAGAAACATTCTTCCCAAAGTAAATTTGATATTTAAACCCATTTGTTACTATGGTTCTCCTAGGTTTAGGATTATACTTTTGAGGGAAAAAATAGAAATACCCTGGTATAAAGCATAGTTATTGGGGGAAGGGAGAGAAGATAAGTTTTCAAGCAATTCTAGGATTAAATTAAATCATTTAACCTGAAAATCACTTATTCAATGAGTCTGCTGATGCAAAGTTCAGAAAGTAAGAAAGCTAACAAATAAAGGGGCAGTGACATTAACCATGCCAAGTTCACTATGTAAATTATTTCTCTACAGGCACTTAGAAAGCATGGGTACCTATAAAGTAAGAAAAACAAAATTTTGTTAGGACAAAATATGACATACTGTTTCTTATAAGGCCATAGGAGTACAGAAAGCCTCTAACCTGCTTATGTGAGATTCACATGCTTCCTTCTTCCCCCTAAGTTCCATGATTAATTGCCTAGTAACTTTCACAAGTTCTTTGTGTGATACATGATAGCTCTTGTCTTATCGCAGTATTCTAGATGGGACAAATGAACTAGGCACCTGATGTTAGCTGCTCGAATAAACACGTCTTCTACCACCATCACCCCAGCATCACTTGTATCTGAATTGCCAAAATTCAGTTAAAATGGAAACCCCTTTTCACAATTTCTGTACTTTCTTTATTGCTTTTAACAAACCTGGTAAATGTAAAAGCAAGAGGCATCCACTTAACAATAGAACAGCCATTGTTTTTTCTCTTTCATATTGGAAAAGGAAGAGAATCATAACTTTGGGAGTTGTTATAAGTCAACTACATACTTTCTCATATGAAATGCATGTCTGTATGAAGAGTTGACTCTCTTATTCCAGATCCCTACCCAGACAATCAAATTTCAAGTAACACCTATTTTTTTTTCCAGTGAGGAAGACTGGCCCTGAGCTAACATCTGTTGCCAATCTCCCTCTTTTTGTTTGAGGAAGATTGTCTCTGAACTAACATCTGTGGTGGTCTTCCTCTATTTTGTATGTGGGACACCACTGCTGCATGGTTTGATGAGTGGCGCGTAGAGCCGTGCCCGGGATACAAACCCACGAGCCCCAGGCCACTGAAGCAGAGCACGAGAACTTAACCACTGTGCCGCTAGGCTGGCCCCTGGAGTAACAGCTTTTGTTGAAGCTCAGGTTGGACATGACAGGGACTTAATTACTGAAGAAGGTATTGTAGAAACTTGAAGGAATGCAGAATGCCATCCCTGTCTTAAAGGAGCTCAGAGTCTAATAGAAGTAATACGCTAAACTAAACTATTCATAAATACGAGTAGAATAAAGCAAATAATCAAAACAGTACAGGATAATAAATATCACAAATGCTATGAAAAATTTATTGAGGGCTTATTATAGGGCAGGTATTTTTAAGTGTATTATCTTAACCTTTAAAAGATAAAGAGCCTTTACAAGAGATAGGAAGTATTGTTTTTATTATACAGATGAGAAGGTTTAACTCTGAGAGGTTAACATTATCATCATTTTCACCACCCAGCCAGCAGGTAGTAGAGGTGGGCTTCAAATCAAGGTTGTCTTCCATGCTCAGCACTCACTCTTTCCACTACATCACAGCTGCTTAGTGCTTTGAGAGAGAATTAGCCAAGGAGTGAGTGCAAACTGGTGGCCAGTGGCCCAACCTGGCTTACATGTGTTTTGTTTGGCCAGGAGCAGTTTAACTTTTTTTTAATGTGAACATCTTTGGACAGTGGCCAGCGCTTCACTCTTTAAGGTCTAACACCAGGCCCCCTTGAGACAAATTATCTGCCTGGCCCCAGAAAGCATTTGCATTTTCTATATCAGACAGTAACTGGGGACAGAGAGGAGCTGTTCTCAAAAGGTTCTCAGAAAATGTATGTCCAAGGGTGGGAGGAGGACTTCCTAAGCAAGAGTTGCAGGGAGTATTTGAGGAAGAATGGTTGGCAGTTTTTTATCACTATATAAAGGTAAGAGAGATCATTATATAAACATACAATGTTATATATACATTATATAAAGTACAGAGCTACAAGTTATGCCTTAGCATGGTAGTTCTCAAACTTTAGTGAGCAGCAGAATTAAATGTAAGACGAAAACAGATTGCTGGGTTTCACCCCAGAATGAGTTTATGTGGGGTGGAGCGTGAGAATTTGCATTTCTAGCAAATTCTCTGTTACTGCTGATGCTGCTGGCCCAAGGATCACACTTTGAAAATCACTGCTTACCAGACTGTAGGGCACTTTTGAGGACGGGCTTAAAGCCAAGGCTTTGTTTCTGTGTTCCTCTTGTTTTAACTACAAAAGGAATTGCTTGACATAGGATGTTTAGAAAATAAGTAAAAAAGAAGAAAATTAAAATTAGTCTGTTATCAATTAGAGGTTACAATTGTTAACATGTTTGATGGACCATTCAAGTTCTTTTTTTCTATTAAAAAAAAGAGTGTATATGTTTTTAGAAAACCAAAATTGTATCATCATCATCATCATAGCTATTAATACTTATTGAGTGTCTACTCCGCACCAGGGTCTTTATATTACTTAGTCCTTATGATATCCTTATGAGCTAGGTACTATGATTATCATTCTTACTTTACAGATGAGGAAACTGAGGCACGGGGAGGTTAAGTAACTTAATTTTCTCAGTGTCTCATTGCTAGTAAATGGCATAATTAGGATTAAAACCCAAGCAGTCTGGCTCCAGAGCCTATACACTTAACAGTTATGCTGTACTGACTCTTACGTTGTACTGACCATTATGCTATACTACTGTGCATACTATTTTTAACCTGTATTGCTTAATCACATCATGAAAAATCTTAATAACATCAAATAAACATTTAAAATGAAAGCCTACATTTTTCTTTTAAAGTATTTGAAACATTCAAAAGTGTACAGAAAAATAATATAAAAAATGCTCATGTACCCACTACTAGGTTTAACAAATGTTAACATTTCAGCATAGTAGCTTCAGAATCTCCCCTTCCAAAGGGAAAAAAAGCACATTATAGATTTAGTAAGACTATGATTTTGAAGTTTAATTTTACTTAACACGACATTGTGCCTTATGAGTTATAAGGGAAATCACCACTTCCCTTAATAAAAATAGAATATCCTTTAAACTTAGCAATGGAAGAAGAATTTCTATGTAGTGAACAACTCCATAATTACCGTTGCCATTATCATGTCATCCCAGTGAGTGCTCCTCCCATTTCAAACCCTGGCCCAAGCATAACCTTTATTAATTACTTGGTTATAAAGGTAGTAAACACAGATAGTAACATAAAGCTAGGCAATGTGACTTGTATGGCTTACTCAGTTTTCAGGCTACTTGGCCTACCTCCACGTGGCGAAGGTCAATTTCCACCAGGGTAACGTCTCAGCATTGCCCAGTAGAACTTTCTGCAGTGATGGAAAAGTCTGGTGCCTGTCCTATCCAATATGGCAGCTCCTAGCCACCTGTGTCTATTAGGCACTTGAAATGTGGCTAGTGAAACTGAGGAACTGAATTGTTAATTTTGTTTAATTTTAATTAAATTTAAGTAGCCACAGTTGGCTAGTGGTTACTGTATTGGACAGCACAAATCTAGGTCCTCAAAGTCCACTTTAGAAGTAATGAGTCCCCATATGCCAGTGAGTCCCTGGCTCTGCTGGGGCTAGCGGATGGGGACTGACTGCAAAAAGAACGCGGGAAGTTTTTGTGATGATGGAAATATTCTTTATCTTGGTTATGGTATGGTGATGGTGACATGGATATATACATTCGCCAAAACTCATCCAACTGTACTCTTAAAATGAGTGTTTGTTGTATATAAATTATACCTCAATAACATTGATTTTAAAAAGGACAAGGAAGAAAAGAGTTGAGTTCCAGAGACAGGAGTTCCACCTCTAGTCTGTCTGAAGCATGGCTTCTGCAATCCCGTTTTTTCCCTGAGAACCACCAGTTCTTACTACATTACAGAAGCCTCTGTGATCTGGCCCCTGGCTGCTTCTCTGACATTGTTTCCCTGGCTTATGCTTCACCCACGCTGGCCTCCTCGGTCCTCAAACACTCCAAGTACATTCTTGTCTCAAAGCCTTTGTACTTGTTCTTCTTCTGCCTGGAAAATTCTTTTCCCAGGTAATATTCACTTAGGTGTCTATTCAGATGTCAGCTCCAACATGATGCCATTCCTGCCAACCTCTCTAAAACAGCACCCCTGTCCTTTTCACTGTCCAACCCCTTACCCTGCTCACTTTCTTTACAGCGCTAATCACTATCTGAAATTATATAGTTACTTGTCTATTGTCCTCCTTCCCCACTAGACTGTAAGGCTGTTCATAAGGGCAGGCGGTTTGTTGATTGTTGGATTCCCTGTGCCAGGCACACAGTCGCCTCAATAAATATCGTTGAATGAATGAATGGCGATCATCCATGGCAGAGTTTCTCAGCCTGAGATTCAAACATATGTTCATAGAAAATCCACAAATTCTCTACAAGATTTAACAATTTTTTTGTGTTGTCATTTTGATAGTAATCTACAACAAAGTAATGTTATTTATGAGTTCCCAAATGAGAACCTTAAAACATGAAGTTTTGAGTGCCTGAGTTCACATCGAGTTTAGGATTTTGTTTGTATCAGATGAAAGCCAAAAGACGTTATGACAAAATGTATGGATAAAGATTTCACAGTAATTTTGATAGGGAGTTGAGTCATCACATGTCATACAGTAGCCTAGATTGCCAAACTCACAGGAACCAGCACTTTAACTGTCAGTGCCACATTCCAGTTAGAAACAGAAATGGCTCAAAACACACACACACACATAGACGTACTTAAATTAGCAACAACTTAGTAGCTGTAAGTGAACTAGTAAACAAGTGAGGTTTTTGGTTCCCAGCAATAATTAGATTAGTTCAATAATTAATTCAGATTCAAATATTCAAAAATACTAATCCTATCTTATAGTGAATAACACTGCTTTACAGAATTATCAAGTGATACTCAATTAAAATTGGCATTCCAAGATTTTGTAGCACCAGAATTTTTATTGAAATATGAGATCTGAATATCTAAAATTGGCAGCAAAAAACCTGGAAGTTAAAATACAGTGTGTTTGTGCAAATAGGTATCATTTGCATTGACATTATTAAAGTAAACATACAGAGACGTTTACTATGGATCAGAATTTGAATCTCAATGCTCATAAACCTAACATTTTGCAATTCAAATTAACATTAATTTTAAACGGCCAGACCAAATAACCACTGTCCTTGGAGCAGGAGAATGCTCATCACTGCGGTTGTATTACCTCTGCCTCTTGCTTTTTCTTTTCCCTTTATTTAGAACCTGAAGAGTACTTTTGGTGTAAAAGAAAATAAAGCTTAAGAGTTTACTAAAAGAAACACTTGGTGTATCTTCATTCCAGTAACAATCTTGAGTTTTTGTAAATTGCCCTGACCCCTCTCTCTGAACCTTCCAGCTCTGTCCCCTAAACACAGTCTAATTTAGTTCCTTTCATGAGTATGACATCAGAAGTCAGAACAAGTAGTACTTGACACCTTTTTCATATGTATCATTTCATAAGACATATTTTAATAGGTGAGAGAGGAACAAAAATACAAGCCAGTATGCTTTTTTTAGCCATGGGTTCATTTACATAAATCCTTTCGTAGTATTCCAAGATATAAGTGCATCATTTTGATGATGTACAAGAATTTAAATCCAACGCAGCCTGCAGGCAGGGGTTTTTATTTAGATGGACAGCAACATATTGTAGGAAATGATGTTTGTGTACTAAATAAAAGCATCAGCACTAGGTGTCAGCAGATCACAACTCGGAGAGCGCCTCAAGTTGAGCATTAGTAAAAATAGCAATAAATGGACAGTGCATCTTTCACAAAGACGCCTCTTGCCCAGCATTTTCTGATTCAAATATTAATTTTCATGTAGCCTGGCATTCGCTAAGGTGTGCTCCACAAATTCTGTGGATATTAATAAGTATCATGTTGAGAGAAGGGTTCTATAGTCAAATACATTTAGGAAATATGAGTAAACTAAGTTTTCTTCTTTTTTTGCTGTAGGACTTTCTCAGAGCCTTTCTATGCTGATGACGTTGTGACTCTTTCCAGAGAGCAGCCGTGATGGCTCCAGGATGTCTAGGGAGAGAAGGGCTTAGTGTCATGAGTCTGCCTCTAGCACAAGATACTAGGATGTGTCCTTCAGTTATATTTGTTTGCTTTGCACATTATTTTATTTAGAGTGTATATTTTGGGGTGATCTGGGGATGCTGTTAGGGATAATGGGGGTATTAGTGCCCTAAACCACCTCTTGGCACTATCATTGATATCTACCATTTCCACACTTTGGCTACAAAACATTTTGAATCTGTATCAGAGGCACACGTTTTAGGAAAAACCAACCCAGACAAATTGTGCCTCTCATTATGGTTTCCACTTTTATCAGTGTGCTTAAAAAGGAATTAATGCTTGCCCATAATTTCTGGTAGTTTATGGAAGTTACTTTTCATTTAATGTTTTAATCCAGCTGATATGTATTTTTGTATATGATGTGAGGAGGAGATTCAGCTTATTTTATTTATCTGTTCATTTTATTGCAAAATACCAGTTGTCTCAAAACCTTGTATTAAATGTGTTTTTGGTTTTGTTTTCAGGTCCAGAACCCTTCAGATCAACTTACAAGAAGTTCAATATGTAAAACAGATAAATGTGCTTGTAATGAGAAAGGATGAGAGTTATTCCAACCTGCCAGCACGTCATACCCCCATTCCCACCCTCACCTCAGGGAAGGCTCCAGGGAGTACTTTGAAAACCATTGGAAAAAGTCATCCCCTCTTAAATGACAAAATGCCATGTCTGTAGTATGCTGCATTAAAATTTCTACCTATTCCAATTATTTTTCTATTTTTCTGCCAATCTCATATGTGGATTCATTTATGGAGCCTAAAAGCTGTATAATGTAACAAAAGAAGATATTGAAATATCTAATAAATAAGTAAAGCAGCAACATGGGGGTGGGGGTGGGCCTGTGAAATTAGCATATTTCTTTAAAATGATGTCTATTGGCAAGAGTTGACTAAATACCTTCAATATAAAGAAGATTAACTTGGTAAAATGATATATTGGTCAATAACTTAATAACATGTGTCACAAGTGTACAATGTTGATATTCTTTGGTCTACCAAATCACTTGTAGGATTTGACCCTAAAGGAATAACCAGAAATGTATGGAAAATTCTTGCTATTGTTTATACTATTGATAATATTGAAAATGATCCAAATGTTTAGCAGTGTGGGACTAGTTAAATGAAGCCTGGCACAGCCGTGAGATAGGATGCTCTTCAGCCATTACAGCAATGTTATAAAAAGAAAAATATCTTATTGAGTACTTGTGATGAATCTGGCACAACACCAAGCACCTTAATTACATTTTCTTACTTAAGCCTAACAATATCCCTAGATGATAGGGATCATTATTCCTGTTTATAAACGAGAATACACAGAAGTTAAGTTCAAACAGCTAGTAAAGTAGTGTTGCTGGAATTCAACCCACAGCTGCTCTTAACCCATGTTCTTAATCACTATTCTAATGATATAGGAAAATATTCACTATTACTGATAGGTTATTGTTTTAATGCAGTTTAACTGACATTAAAATAAACAACAAACAAAAACTCCCTCCTATCTGCAATCCCTTCTTCCTTTCCAAAGTTATTTGTGCTTGGTAATTTTTTCCTCAAAATGGATCTACCTTTACACATTTTTTATTATTTTTTTTTTAAAGATTTTATTTTTCCTTTCTCTCCCCAGATTCCCTTTGTACACACTTGTGTATTTTCAGTTGTGGGTCCTTCTCGTTGTGGCATGTGGGATGCCACCTCAGCATGCCTTGATGAGTGGTGCCACACCCACTCCCAGGATTCGAACTGGCGAAACCCTGGGCTGCTGAAGCGGAGCACGCGAACTTAACCACTCCACCCCTGGGCTGGTCCCTACACATGTTTTTTATTGGTTTTGGAAATATTAATGCCTGCTGTATGAATTCAGACAATACTGAAGATTATGAAGTAGCTGCACCTTTAGTCATAAATTATATCTCTCTATATATATGAGTGATACACTTGTAGGCTCTTTTATGTTCCCTCAATTCTCTTTCTCCTTGCTGTAGGGTGAACTTATAGGCGGAGTTGGGGATGGAGACAGACGGGAAAGGCAGATGGAGTGGAGGGATCCATGCAGGTCTGAACGGCTGACTTTAAACACAGCAGGGTCCGTTGTGTATGTGGTGCAGCACGGTGGTTAGAAGCACTGGTTCTGGAGCCCGATGGGCTAGATTGACTCCGGGCTTTTGAACTTGGGCAACTTGTTTGTTCTCTTGGTGCCTCAATGTCTTCATAAAATGAAGGTGGTCATTGTACCTACCTCTTAAGATTATGGTAGAGATTAAATTAATGTGTGTAAAGTGCTTAGAATAGTGCCTGGGACATAGTAAGTGCTCCACCATTAGGTAAATTATTGTCGTTATTAGGCACGTGTGCAGAGATGGGAGAAGAGGAGAAAAATAACTTGTGAGTGCTTATCATGTGCCATATACCTACATCATCTCTCCACTTGATCTCTATGAGTTAGATATTTTTATTATTCCCTTTTTATACAGATAAGGAAAGTAATGTTCAGAGAGGTTATATATGGAAGGAATAGAATGAATCATTAGACCCATTTCCAGGAATAAGGACAATACAAATACTGAAAGCCACCTAGCCAGCAGATAGCAAAATGCTGAGGAATGAGATGGGAAACAGGCCTGCAGAGTCCTTTTAGGACCAAGGGGCAGTGTTTTAAATTCAGGATCGGGTGGGTTCCCAATCTAGTTTCAGAAAACTCTGCTTTGGAAATCCAACTGTTTTTATGCTGGCTATATTTTCCATAAGTACTTCCTGTTTTATTCTCCCTTAGTATGCACTAAGATTATTTCTGAATTATCAGTCTATCTCATTTGTGCTTTGAGGGAGCAAGGAGGAAAAAGGGATCCTTGGCCACCTGCTGCCGGAGCTTTCAGGGAGAATATGTCAGTCAGACACAGGTGCTGGGCTTCAGACGCCAGCAGCCCAGAGGGAACAGAAATGCAAGGAGTAAAAGCCTCTCCCCCAGAGGCTTCTGGAGTCTTCTCTGACTTGGAAGCTTTTGAACAATGTTTCCTAGAGGTTGGCCTTTCACTTACTCATCTGTCCAGCATGACTCATCCCCAAGAGTGTCGAGTAAGTGAAATTTTACAGTATTTGTGTTTTTGTGACTTTAATAAACATGGTGATGTGGAAAGAACATGGACTTTGGAGTCAGAAAGACCTGAGGTAAACTCCTGGCTTCATCACTTAATAGTTGTGTAATTTGGGGCTAGTTAATAACTTCTCTGAGCTTTCTCATCTATAAAATAGGAACAGAGATCTTCAGAGAATTGGTATGAAAATGAAATGAGGCAGCAAAGATGAAAGTGGACGGTCTAACCTCCAGCACACACAGGCACTCGTGCCTTCCCTTTCTATGTCAGATTAGGGGTTTGGGGCGAGCGTTTGGCCGTGTCTTATATTTGTTTTTATGCTTTTCTACCGTACCCCGTGCAGTGCTTTGTTTACAGTGAGCATCCTATAAACACCGACTGAACGACATTGGCATACATGCCCAGAAACTGAAGAATGGGTAAACAAATTTTGGTTGTGTCTTGATGTTTATTAATTTATTTATCCTGTCATAGAGAAAAACTGCCAAATGTAGATAAATAAGATGCAAAGCCAGGGCTGAAGAATTGGGCAGGGCCCAACTGTCCAACAGGGGGCCACTGGCTCCCCAGGAGAGTGGGCACTCAGCTCTCAGCTCCTCTGCTGGGAAGGCCCCCTGAGCACAGCTTATTTCATTTCACTCAAAGGCAGCCTTCTGTGGGGGGAACCACAACCTCATCTCTTCTGACATGAGGATTCTTCTTGTAAACAATTTGCTGTGCTTGATTTAAATTTTTTCTTTTTATCTTTTAATTATGAAATACTTAAAAGGTAAAGAAAATAATGTGACATTTGTTTACCCATAAATTGAGATTGCCATAATTGTTATAACTTTTTAAAATTTTTGACTTAATTTTAGACTTTTAGAAAAATTGAAAAACTACTACAAAAAATTCCCATACACCCTTCACAGTTTCCCAAATGTTAATATTTTACCACATTTTCTTATCTTTGTCTCTGTGTATTACATATGCAGATTTTTTTTCTGGACCATTTAAGAGAAATTGCCCTCCTTCTTCCTTCCTTCCGTCATTCCTTCTTGCCTTCCTACCTTCCTCCCTTCTTTCCTTCCTTTCCCCCTCCCTCCCTTCCTTCCCTTCTCTCAAATAAAACATTTTAGGTAGAGCTAAAACTTCCTCTCTTCTCCCATCCCCTTCTCTTCCACCCTGCTTCTCCTTGCCTTTGTCAGAAAACCTGCTGTCTCACGTTTTTGTCCTTTTACTACATATGTGATTTGATCTATAGATATTAAATCTTTATTTGCTGAGACTTGCTTTGTGACCCAGTACATGATCACATTTACAAGCTGTCGATATAAACCGAGAAAGAATATGTACTCTTTAATTCTTTAAATGAGCTAATGGCTGTAAAACATTTAGAACAGTGCCTGGCACATGGTAAGCACCATGTAGTGTTAAATTTTAAAAATAATTATATGGATGTACAGTTATATATAAGTCCACTAGCTCACATTCATTAACTGTCTTCTTCAAATTTTGTATGTTTGAGCTCTCAATTTTTAGAGAAGTGGGTTAAAATCTTCCTGTGATTGTGGGGCTATACATTTTTGCACATATTCTGCCAACTTTTGCTGCCTGGCGTGGGTGTGAGAGGTCCTGGTCAGTTGTTTGGATCCCATCCCCTGATCCCTTCGGTTAGTGGGGGCTATACTTCACTGCAGAGCAGAGCACTAGGGCAGAGGTCAGGGCACTGGCTGAGCAGAAAAGACATCACAGGGAAATGGAAGTTCATGGATTCAAACAAACCGAGGATCCCAGAGGATTCCAGCGGTGTCGACACCTCTTTCAGGAGATTTTATAAGGTTTTGCTCTGCAACTTAATCATACTTGCTACACTTTCATATTTCTCCTCTCAAATGCCCCCTGGTCTCTCGACCTAATTCCTGTGAAGTTTAAGTCAACTTTTTGGATAATATTCACCAAATTCCCTTTTTCCAATATTTCAAAACTGAATTTTAATATTCATATGATATTTATGGGACTGGAAGCTTAGGAAGAAATATTTCTTAATTGAGTGAATAAAAATTAAATATTGTTGGCTGTACAGTGGTAAACAGAATACACACGGAGATTTCAGAAGAGTGGGAAAAACAGACATGAAACAAACCCAGATAAATTATGAAAATTGCTAGAGAGGAAAGAACTGTTTCTATAAGGGAGAAAACAGTGAATGGGGGGCTGCACTGTGAAGAAGTGTTGGGGAAGGATTTTCCAAGAGGAGTGACCAGCTCTGGAAAGGTCATGGGCCAAGACAGACCTTGGCCACTGAAGGGCTGAAAGAAGCCCGTGAGGCGGGAGAGACGTGTAGGGGCTAGCTCACATAGGGCTGTATGAGCCAGTTAGAACTTTTGATTTTATTCCAGAAATTGGAATCCACTGAAGGGTTCTAAGCAGAGACTGAGATGACGGGATTTATGTTTTTAAGTATAACTCTAGCTAGTAGGTGGAAAATGACTAGAAGATCAAGAGTGGAAGCAGGGATACCATTCAGGTCAACTTCGGCAAATGGAGGTTTTTGGTGACCTCAAAGTATGTTTCCCTCTTGTCAGAGTTTACTAAAACCACAATGGCAAATCAAACAGACTTAAACTACATCTGTAAAGAATTGTCCATGCAGTTCATGATGACCATCACAGATTCCTGACAGGTCTGGAAAGTCTAGAGTTGTGACCATAACCCCACTCCCATTTAAATTTTGCGGGTATTTTGTAAAAACTTTTTATTTTGAAAAATGTAAACTTTCATAAAGAGTACACTAAATTCCCATTACCTTGGGAATTACTCAATGATAATTAAGTTTGCTGACATTTACTTCATCTTTCACTTTTTTTTGTTCTTTTACTGAAGTATTTAAAAGCAAATCCAAAATATGTAGTTTTGTCTGTTTATGTTTATTAAGGATCCATCTCTAAAATATGAACATTTTCTTACATACCACAAAGCCATGTTCACAAAACAACAATGTATTGCCAACATCTAATACCAATTCCATAACCAAATTTCCTTGATGTCTCAAAAATGTCTTTTTGTAGTTGGTTTGTTCGAATCAAAATCTAAGTAAGGTCCACACAATGCATTTAATTGTTAGATCTTTTAAGTCTCTTTTAATCCACGGCACAGGTTTTTTCCCCCCTCCTTTTTTCTTTTTTTCCATTTTTTAAATGTGTTATCATTGACTTGTAGAAACTTGATTAGTTGTCCTATAAAATGTCTAAATATTTCATGATAAAAACAAACAAACAAAAAAACAGGACAAAATATGGGGTTTGAGCCTTTAAACTTCCAGTCAGTCAGACCATCTCTCTGGAATGTTCTTTGAAGTGTCTGGCATAAAGTACAGTCCAGTGAACCATAAGCACTCCCCACGCTTGGCATGCATATGCAAGCTGTTAAGTAAGAGTGCTTGCACTTAGTGTTTTAATTTTATCATTCAGTCTTCTCAGGTTCTTGACCTGCTTACTCACTGTGATTTGTCTACTGTTATTAAATTAACAGAATCTGAAAATAGCACAGCTTCTCATTTTTAAAAACAATTAAGATAATGCTTCAGTTTGCTAACCTCAGCCTTCTTCACTTCAGAAATTAGAAAATTGAAAATAGTTGAACTGGAGGTAGCATCAGTAAAAGCCACGTTTGGTTGCCCTTAAGGATGCACAGAAGAAGCAGTGGCCTAACAATACATGTTTTCTTCGCCTCAGTGTCTGTCTTCCCCTGGAAGGATGACTGATTTTTCTCTGCTATAATTAGCCTCTGTTGCCAATGAAGCAGAGTCTTATTACCTGCAGGAACTAGAATTAGTTCACTGGCTCTCTGGGCTTTGTTGTTTCAACAGGTTGTAGTGCATGAATATTATTGCAAATTTAAAGCAAAAAAGATTTTTAAATATCCATCTAATGTTAATCATTTTGAATTACTAGTTTCGTTATTCAAAGCAAGAATGTCATTCCAAATTAAGCGTAAACCTTATTTACAGAAAACTATATTTATTTCACTTCTACAAAACAAAAGGCAGTATCTTCATTGAACCTGTGCTCACACATTCTGGACTTAATCCTGTCTCTACCACTTACAAGCCAGAGAAACCATTTAACTTTGTTGAGCCGTAGTTTTCTCTTGCAAAATGGACATACTCTACTTAATTTCTAGGGACTTAGGGATAATAAAAGAGACTGAATTTAAAGTGTAGCTTTAGTAATTCTGGGTGTGTCTGTTGGATCAGGCCCTAAACTATGGGTGTTTGACAGAGATACATATTAGTTACTTTGACATGAAAGACAAAGGGCTAGAAGCCAGGATCCTAGAATCCTCAATCAGCTAGCTACAGCTGCTTCAGCTGTCCTCTCTTGATCCCTGTAACAGATAAGTGTGTAGAGGACCAGGCCAGACAGACACTAGCCATAGATAAGGGCTGGAGCCTCGACGTAACGTCCGGATGAATTGTGTAGTTAGTGGATGACCTTTCCCGCCCTCCATCGATAATTAGTCACTCTTATTTGTGTTCCCATAGCTCTTTGGATTTATCATATCCTGCCTTGTGTTATATTTATTTGTATACAAATATATACCTTCCACTAAAATATAAGTATCTTGGAGAACTGGGATCACATCTTATTCATCCTTCTAGAACTTTTTAATGTAGAAAGAATTGGCATCCAAATGGCCAGAAAACATTGATGTCTCCGCACCACTGTTATTAGTGCCATTGACTCGATTCCAACTCCTAGTGACTCTGTGTACAGCAGAACTGAACCCTGCCAGGTCTCTTTTGTGCCATCCTCTCACCTTCCAGCACTCTATCAGACAATGCTCCACTGCTATTCACAAGGTTTTAGGGTTTTCACGGCCAATTTTTTCAGAACTGGGTGGCCAGATCCTTCTTCCTAATCTCTCCTAGTCTGGAAGCTCTGCTGAAACCTGTCCACCACGGATGACTTCTGGTATTTGAAACACCAGTGCCATAGCTTTCACAACAACACACAACTGCCACCCGACAGAAGAATAGTGTGGTTCCCTGACCAGGAAATGAACCCCAGCCGCCGTGGTGAGAGCACCAAATCTTAACCACTAGACCACCAGGGCTGGCCTCCTCACCATACAGTGTTCAATTAGGAAAGATTAATAGTTCTAAAATAGCAAAAGCAACTTAAACCAAACCACACTAACAATGAGATTAACATTTGGCAGATAATATTCTAAGTGTTATAATGGAACAAGGAGCTGAATCAAATGTTGGCTTATCCATTCATTTAGCAAACGTTTCTTGAGAACTTGCTGTATGTCAGGGACTATGCCTGATGACCAGATGCAAAGGTTCAAAGATATTATCTCTGCGCTCAAGGAGTTCACACTTTTAATTGTGTTTGACTCGGGAATAGTTTTTAATAATAAAAGAACAATGTTAGGATTTATAGGTCACAGAAGTCCTAAAAGGAAGCAGTTTACAATGTTAAATGCAATTACTATAATTTATTGAATAACAGCTATATGCCATACTCGTTGTTTTGCTTACTGCATCTAATGGAACCCTCACAATACTTCACTTTACAGATGAGGACACAAACTTGAAGAGGTTATGCAATTTACCTAAAGTCAATAGCTACTAAGTGGAACTAAAATTAAACTCAAGTCTGTTAATTACTACAATAGTGGATCACCAGTGAGGCTTCCCAGCAAGTATTAGAAAACCTGATTGACCGATTATAAGAATCACAATGGCTTATAAATATATAATTCACAAGATGTATGAAAGTTTAAAAATCTTTCTGATGAAGAGCGTGAGATTTCCCTCCTCACACAAGCCAGCGCCTCTGCTTCCTCCAGAATAACATGAGTTGATCTGTCCAAGTAGGTGGATTCCCAAATCACACCATGCAGGGCCAGAACTTTTCTTTATTGCCAATAGTGAATGCATTATAAAATTCTAATTGTAGCATCTCTGACATTTGATCTAAAGTGATACAATCAAAAATTAACTTCCAAATAAACGAGGAAGAAGGAGCAAATCTTTTCTTTTCTTATTTGAAGTGTTTTAATCCATTGCCATCATTATTCTTTTTTTTTTAATTATGGTGAAATTTACTATCTTAACCATTTTTAAGCATCCAGTTCGGTAGTGTTAAGTATATTCACATTGTTGTGCAACCATCACCACCATCCATCTCCAGAATTCTTTTAATCTTGCAAAACTGAAACTCTATACCCATTAAACAACAACTCCCCGTTCTGCCCTCCCCCCAGCCCTTGCCAATCATTATTCTACTTTCTGCTTCTGTGAATTTGACTACTCTAAGTACCTCGTATTAGTGGAAAGATACAGTATGATGGTCCTTTTGTGACTGGCTTATTTCACTTAGCATAACATTCTCAAGCTTCATCCATGTTGGAGCATGTGTCAGAAGGGGAAAGTCTTTCTTAAGAGCCTAATCATGAGAACATACCAGACAAACCCAAATGGAAGGATATTTCACAAAATACCTGACCAGTACTCTTCAAAAGTGTCAAAGTTCTGAAAAGCAAGGAAAGACTGAGAATCTGTCACAGATTGAAAGATACTAAGGAGACATGACAACTCAAGGTAAGATGGTATTGTCGATTGGATCCTGGAACAGAAAAAGGACATTAGAGGAAACTGGTGAAATCTGAATGAGTCTGTGATTGAATTAGTAGTGTTGTACCAATGTGATTACTTAGTTTTGAGAACTATACCATGGTTCTGTAAAATGGTGTCATTAGGGAAAACTGGATAAAGGATATATGGGAACTCTGTACTATCTTTTAAAAACTCCTCTAAATCTAAAATTATTTCACAGTAAAAATTTTTTAAAATTAATTTCTTCTTCTAAATAATCTTAAGGGATTGCATGGTTATTCCATTAACACTGTCATTGCCCTAATTATTTTTGAAGCCCCTCTTTTGGAATTGTCTTCAAAAGCATGAAATGGAAGTTCATAAAACCAGATGTGTCAGAAGAGATCTGAGGAATTATCTAGTCCAGTTTCCCAACCGTTCCAGGGAGTTCTGCCATGTCCCACAATTTATTTACCTTCTTAGCTAGTGGTTGACATATAGGTCGTGCCCCAAATTGTCCCCTTTACAAAGTTTATGTGAATTCTTTTGTACATATATCTTTGGGGCACATTTAGGGATATTTCAGTACTCTAGATTTCAAGAAGTGGAATTACTGAGTCAAGAAAACGCACATTTAAAATGTTTACTAAGTCCTTCCAGTTTGCCATCCAAAATAGCTGCATGCCTCCACTAACAGTGTATGGTCATACACTAACATGAGATGCTATCCATCTTCTATGTTTTTGCTATTCTGATAGACAGGGACTTGCTGAGGTGGGGGGCAGTGGGAGCAGCAAAGAGTATTTTACCAGTGACATATTTTAGAATTGCTGAAGCAAGATGAGACATTTTATTATTTTTTTTTTTAATTTTCTACAGACAATGCACCCCCTTATTTCCTGCCCTCCTTCCTGCTGACTACTCACACCACCCATCCCCCCTTGGGATACCGCTGCTGATAGGCAAAAGAAGACATCTTGCTTTAATTTGCATTTCTCTGATTAGTAGAGAGGTTGAACATATGCTTATTTGTTTACTGGCAATTTGTATTTCTTTCTCACCGAATTGCCTATTCATATCCTTGGCCTGTTTTTCTTTTTTGCTTATTTTCTTTTTCTTATTGTTTTAAAAGAACTCTTTATATATTATGAATAATAACCCTTTGTTGCCCATGTTGCAAATATTTTTTCTCTGTGTTTCATGGTCACTTTTACTATATGGAAGTTATGTTGGTGTTTGGGAGAGGGTACAAATGAGTTTTTATTTCCTTTAAATTTATTTAAAATTAGAAATACTACGAACTAGGAATGCATTTCAAAAACATATCAAACCTCCAAGTGGGAAATCCACTGTGCTTATCTGAGCAGGGAGCAATGCCCAGGATCAAAGCAAAGCACAGCACAAGACTCCCGGGTGCCCTTCCTGGACTCTCTCTACCTGCCTCCCAACTCCCATCTCCCGCCCTGTGCTATAGCTCCCCTAGGGATTCCTGGGGGAGAAAGATGAACATAAGGAAAGGCAGAGCTCTGTACAAAAGTGTTGAATCTTTATGTAATCTAATCCATCACGGCTTCTAGGTTTCGTGTCAGGCTAAGGAAGTTCTTTCCTACCCAAAGTTTGTAAAGATATTTTTCTATATATTTTTTACAAATAGTTTTATCATTTTGGTTTTTTACATTTAAATATATAAACCACTCGTAATTTATAGGTAATTAAGCCAGTTATCTTGTACCGTTTATATTGAATAGTCTTCCCCCACTGGTCTGAAACGCCACCTTGAGCATGTGTGACATCCTATAAATATGAACCTGGGTTATTTTCTGGACTCTGTTCCACTCTGTTGACCTAGCTGTCTTTTCCTTATCAGTACCACATTGCCCTATTTACTACATAGTTTTATAGCTCTTTTTAGTGTCTTGGAGGCCAAGTCTTATTTTGTTAACAGTTGTTTTTCAAAAGTTTCTTGGCTATTTTCAGACGTTTACTCTTCCAGATAAACTAGAGAATAAACTTTTAAATTTAAAAAATTCCATTGGGATTTTGATGAAAAATTGCATTTAATTTACAGACTGATAGGGGGATGATTGGCTTTAAAAAAATATATTGAGACTTCTTATCCAGATATGACTCTCCATTTACGAAGATCTTTGTATGTCCTTCAGTAAAACATTATAGTTTTTTAATGGGCTCTGAACATTTCTTATTAGCTTTATTTCCAGGTATTTTATAGTTGTGGTTATTATAAATGACAAATATTTCCATTATACTTTTGAACTGGTTCTTGCTGATCTTTGTATATTCCTCTTGTATTTAATATCTTGTATTACTATACTTTGTTTACTTAACCTCTCCTCCGTTTCTGGGCATTAGATTGTTCTCCAATTTTTACAGTCACAATTAGCATTGCTATAAACATCTTTAGTGAGGTAATTTTTTTCCTTTAAATTTCTTTCCATAAATGGGAAAGACAGATTAAAAAGTATATGTAACTTTATAGCTCTTATTACATATCACTCTGAGGAATCTTACGAAGGGCTAGCCCCCTTTCCAATTCTGCTTGTGGTAACATCAGCACATCAGTAACAATGATGAAGACGAGGAGGAGGAGGAGGATGAGACCCTCTGTTGAGAGCCAGGTATTGTGCTCTGGGCTTTCCACGTCTTTTCTCATTTAATCCTCACAGTTATGAGCCTATAAGATGCTGTTACTGTCTTGTAAGTACAGATAAGAAACTGAGGCACAGAGAGGGAGGGTAACGTATCTGCATTTGCAGCTGGTAAGAGGCAAAGTCAGGTATGTTGTGTTCCATGGTCAATGCCTTCTTCCTACATCTTCACCAATACCTTCTCATTTTCTATTTACATCTGAAACTTTAAAAGGTATATGAGACCTGAAAGTTGTTTTACTTTGCATTCCTTGACTAATAAGTAGGCTGTTTGATAACATACTCGTTAAACCATTGTTTCATCTTCTTTAACCACTGATCCAATAGACTGGTGATGTTAATTATATATTTGCAACAACTCTTTATATATTGGATAGAAAGTTTTTAAAGATTATATTTTTCCCATAACTTTACAAACGTTCTTTGGTTTTCTTGCCCATTGAGACTTCCTCTCCTCTATTTATTCTAATTTATGTCTTCTGTAAATTCTTATCTGAAAATTCTATTAGCAGCAGGTAGACTAGTAGATTAAGTAATTGTGGTTACATGGAACACTGTTATCTCTTTAACATAGTCATAGTTGTACTAAATGACAGTACTGTCTGACCCTTCATTATGTATAAAGTTGATGCTCACTTTACAAAAAAAAAAAAGCTCTTCATCATTTTAAGAAAAAACCCTTCCATACCAATTTCTTTCTTTCCTTATTTTTATTTTTTAGTTACTTAGAATTAATGAGTTTTCAAAAATTGAGATATAATTAACACATAACATTATATTAGTTTCAGGTATACAACATAATGATTCAATATTTGTATATATTATGAAATGATCACCACAATAAGTCTAGTTAACATCCATCACCACACATAGTTACAAATTTTCATAACAATTTCTTAAAGGCTTTAAATCAAAGAGGTTTTTAATTTTATCAAATATTTCATTAGCATTTATAAGGAGCCTTGCCGTCCCCCTTGCCTATCCCAGGTTCTCCTGCCTCTTGGGGGCCTCTGAGCATTACCACTCTGGCCTCCAGGGGGCACTGTATCTTCTTTAATATTGTAGCTCAAGCGTTTCACTCAATTCCCCAGGGTATAGATAAGCGGAGGGGAAATATTTAAACAAAAGTTTACAAAGGAGTCCAGATGAACAGAAGGCAACTGAGTACAGGCAGTAATATACAACTAGATAATCTGGTTCACTGAACGTGGTGTAGGCATTTCAACATTTGACACCGTAAAAGGATTCCTGCCTACCTGGCTTCCTACTGCATGCACAAAGCAGAAGCCACTTTTTTCTACCCTGCATTATGTACTCAAGCAAGAAAATTCTTGGAAAACTAGCTCCAAGATTGGTAAAGCTAGTTTCAGCTCAGGGCTTCCTTTGAAATTCTAGTCTCCTGTCTCAGTATCTGCCTCTTTCCTAGATGGTAGACATTAAGCATGTCAACCCTCTTCAAGGAAGATGGGATTGCCTACCCTGGGTTGTAGCTTTACACTGTTGTTGGGAAATGGTTATCTATGGGTCTCTCATGCCTCTGCATGTCTTGCTCAGTATGCCAAGAATTCAAGGCCTGACCACTTGTATTACTTATCTATTACTGCATAACAGATTAGTCCAAAACTGCATAGGTTTAAAACAATAAACATTTATTTTCTGACAGTTTCTGTGGATTAGGAAGCTGAGTGCAGCCTAGCCAGGTGCCCCTGACTCAGGGTCTCTGAAAAGGCTGCAATAAGGTGTAGGGCAGGGCTGCAGTCATGTCCAGCCTTGAATGGGGGAGACTCTGCTTCCAAGCTCACTTATGTGGCTGTTAGCAGGCCTCAAGTCCTTGCTGACTGTTGGCCAAAGACATCCTTTCCTTGCCATGCTGGTCTCTCCATAAGGCAACTCACAACGTGACAGCTGTCTTCCCTCAGAGTGAGTGAGTGAGAGAACATGAGAGGGTGCCCAAGACAGAAGCCACAGTCTGTTTATAACTTCACCTCAGGAGCAACATCCTGTCACTTGTGCTGTATTCAGTTAGTAAGAAGTAAGTCGGTAAGTCCAGCCCACAGTCAACTGGAGGGGATTTGCAAAAGAGTGAATACCCGGAGGCAAGAACCATTATGGGCCATCTTCCAGGCTTTCCACCACACCACTCTTTACCCAAGCCATTTTTCATGGTTTGTTTGCAGCAAGCAATCTTGAGAGATAAAGTATCATCTCCTCTGGGACAAAGAGCTGGCTTAGCTTGCTGCTTGCTAGAAAAGCAGTGGGTTCCCCAAGCTCATTGTTTCCTTGCTGCAACACAACCCACTGCATGTGTGGCATCTATCCGGGCCCCTTCGCATCACTCCTGTGGAACTTGGAGGCAAGAGGAATTGATGCAAACATTCTGATGTTCATGCTTTTTATGCTGTGCATTGAGATAAAAGCTTCTTTTTCTCTGACTCAGATGTCTGGTGTCATCTTCCAGCATCTGTGAAACAGTAACAGGCTAACTTGTTGGCTTGTAAGTAGGATAAAATCAAATCACAGACCTGACAGTTTGACTCAATGGGACAACCTCATCAGAATTGTTTATGGGCCTGTGAGACCAGCATTCACACAAGAGATCCATGTACGTGTTATTCATTTTATTTGACAAACACTTATGTGCCTGGTATTATTCTAAGAGTTTGTGGATATAAGCTCATTTAATCCATGAGGTAAGCACTATTAAAAGTCTCTATTTTACAGATGAGGAAGAAGAGGTGCAAAGATGTTGAATAACTTGCTCCAAGTCATGCAGCTCATTAGGGTCAGAGCCCAGTTATTCAAACAGAAACAAAAACAACCTGGCTACAGCATCCGTTGATCCACTATATCATGCTAACTGTGTTAAGAGTTGAGGAGGGATGGGGCAGAGAGAAGACGGAGAAATGACAAAACAGAAAGTTAATTCCTTAAAACATTCATTGAAATCATTTAGAGTTTTTATTCCTAACACCGCAATGTTATAGTTTTTGTTTTTTCATTGTGTATTCGAAGGATAAATTCTACCAGTCATATTAATAAATGCTTTGATTTATTGTGCTGTATCTGATTTGTTAGAATATGATTTAGAAAATTTGCTCTATATTCAGACTATGAAGGTAAAAATGCATTGTTCACAAAAAATTCTGCACATGGAGTTTATAGCAGCTGTATTCATAACTGCCAAAATTGGAAGCAACCAAGATGTCCTTCAGTAGGTCAATGGATAAACTGTGGTACAGCCATACAATGAAGATTATTCAATGCGAAAAAGAAATGAGCTATTAAGTCATGAAAAGATGGGAGTAGGGGCTTAAATGCATATTACAGAGTAAAAGAAGCCAATCTGGAAAGTTTATATACTATATGATTCCAACTATATGACAATATGGCAAAGGCAAAACTATGGAGACAGTAAAAAGATCGGTGGTTGCCAGGGGTTAGAGGGGAGGGAGGGATGAATAGGGAGAGCACAGAGGATTTTAGGGCAGTGAAACCACTCTGTATGATTCTATCATGGTGAATACATGTCATTATACATTTGTCCAAAACCATAGAAGATACAACACCAAGAATGAACCCTAATGTAAACTATGGACTTCGGGTGATAATGATGTATCAGTGTGGGTTCCCCGATTGTAACAAACTATGGTGGGAGATCCCAGTAGTGGGGGAAGTTGTGCACGTGTGGGGACAAGCGGATATGGGAACTATCCATACTTTCTGCTCAATTTTGCTATGAACCTGAAACCGCTCTAAAAAATAAAGTCTGTTTTCAAAAATGCTTTGAAAATTTCAGTGCACTTTAAAATGCAGAATTAATAGAATGTTTATATTAATAGAATGTGTAGTAAAATTTTGTTAACCTTACCTTATACCTGTTTCAGTCCCCCATGCCCTTGGCCTCGAGTTTCTGCCTGTCACCTCCTCCTTTCCTTAGCAAGTGTAAATGGCATGGCCCCCACTTGGGCTCTCTTCCTCCGCTGTCCTTCTCAGCCCAGGTTCAGTCCAGCTGTCTGCCTCCCCCAACACTGTACCCAGGCTGCAGAGCTCTGCTGGAGAAAAGTCGCAATGGTGAAGATGATGTCTACCACACAACTCGACTCCGACATCAGCTCCTCCCTTAGAGTTTCCTGTAACTGTGTTTCTCAAATCAGAGCTTTCTACTTCAAATGTGTATCAGTACGTTTTAACTGTAGTTTTCTTTTTTTGATATTGTACTATTTAAAATAAATAAATATTTTCAAACTCATGCCATTTATTCCTGCTCTACAGATATTATATGTCAGCTTTTTTGCATATAGATAAAATGTGAATCTATTCAAATTTAATAATGTGAATAATGTGAGTTAATTACATTATTAATTAAGCTGTTTTCTATTAATTAACATAATCTGGTTACTAATTATCACATATAGAAATATGGCAGATAAGCATATCTATCAATGAAGATGCATTAGCAAAAAGGAAAGGGAAAAATAACAGGTGTTTTAATATGTTTAGAGTTGCTTTACTTATTGGTTACATAGGTTTTTTAGAGAAGATTCGGTGGAAAAGCTGAGTCATAGCCCTCCTCTGACATGCCTCAATGCCCTAGAATAAACCTCCCTGTTCTTAGATCAGGGCACCTCTTCACTCAAGGAGCTCAATCAAAATCTAGTCCAATCCTTTCCACATCTTCTCTTCTAGCAAGACTATGGACCACTCTGTGGGTCAGTATTGATCCCTTAGGGTCTATACTAGTGGTCTCAACTTGCCAGACCATTGGGCAGATTTGGACTTATTTGGCCTTTACAGTGTTTTAAGAAAATCTGAATTCATTCCTAGCATTTTGCAATCATACCATTTCGCATTAAAATGTATATTGTTATCTTTTATTGAAAAATTAATTGATCTGGCAACATTGGGCCTATGGTCTCACACAGCAACAACCAGCTGGTAGTAGCTGTCAGCCGTTTCCTTTAGAGAGGGCGTGCACCTCTTGCTGCTCAGGAAGACTGATTGTCAGCTGTCATTTATCATCTCACTTTCACCTCTTCTGACACTCAGCATCTGTGATGCCCTGCAGGTACTTTAGGCATTTGAGTTTGTAAACTCTTCTACCCCTAGTCCTTGATATCTTTTTCCCAGCATCACCTATTGATATTGGAGGCTCTGTGATGCTCTAGAAAGATCATGGGCTTCAAATCAAATGGACTCAGCTCTGCCCCTTTCCTGCTGTGTGTCCTGGGTAAGTTTGTTTCACTTCCTTGAACTTGTGTTTCTTTATCTGTAAAGTGACAATAATGATGTCATGGATTTGAGGATTAAAGGCAACAACGTACATAATGTGCTTCTGATAGAGCTGAGAAGAGGCAAGAAGTACTCGGTGAGTGTGGCCAGCCTCCACTGCCAACCTCTGATCTCATCTCTCAGGGAGATGACAGGGCCACTCCTGTTAGTCTCAGATGTTGTCAACTCATAAATAATTTATCTGATACTCTCAGGTGTCTAGACACAAATAAGAATATCATAAGAAACTAGATAGTACTTAAGTAAAGTTTATTGCCTATAATTGTCAGCTGCCATCATCAAGGAATCATAACGGGTTAAGCTGTTGGCCAGTATCACCTCCATTGCTTGGAGGACACTCTTATGGTAAATCAAATTCTTGCAATTAGTTCTATAAAGAACACAAAAATGAAAAAGTGTGTGAATTAGCATGCTTTCCAAAACTGGAAGAACAAAAGACAATTCTCCATATGCCCACACTTATCTGCATCTTTTGTAGGGCCCCTGATAAATATCTAAATAGCTAATTTGTTTTCTGTCTGCTGCTGTAACAAATTATCACAGATTTGGACACTTAAAACAACAGAAACGTATTGTTTTACAGTTCTGTAAGTTAGAAGTCAGACTTGAGTGCTACTGGGCTAAAATCCATGTGTCAGAGGGCTGCCTTCTTTTTTGGAGGCTCTAGGAGTGAATCCATTTCCTTGCCCTTTCCAGATTCTAGAGGCCACCCACATTCCTTGGCTCATGGCCCCGTTCTCCACCTTCAAAGCTAGCAGTGTTGCATGTCTCTGACCATTCTTCCATAGTCACATCTCTTTCTCTGACTCTCTTCTATTGCCTCCCTCTTCCAATTTTAGGGACCCATGTGATTACATTGGACCTACCCAGAAAATCCAGGATATTCTTCCTATCTTAAGGTCATCTGATTAGTACCTTAATTCTATCTGCAACCTTAATTCTTTGCCATGAAATGTAACATATTCACGTGTTCCAGGGACTAGGATGTGGGTGTTTTTGGGGGGGCCATCATTCTGCTTATCATACTGGGTATGCATTTTATACATGTAATATATATGTAATTTATGTACCTTATATATAGATATATAATTTTAAATTTTATCATGAATTGTGTTCTTACTCTGTGATTACCTCACTTAATCCTCACAAGACCCTACAAAGTAGGGACTACTTTTACAAACGAGAAAGCTGAGGCTAGGGCGTTAGGAAATGTGCCTGGGTCCAGAGCTGGTAAGCAGCAGAGTGAGATTCAAACCCAGGGCTGTTTTCCTCTAAAGCCATGTCCTTAATCACTACAGTGTACTGAAATTTGTTCAAATTGTATTTTTCTTTCTATTTTCTAAGAAAATGATTATCATAGTGAAAGTCAGATTCTTCTGTGGGAGGGATAGCCCAAGGAGTATGTATCAGTTAAAATTCAAATAAAGATATTGTCTCTTTATTGCCTTGATATGCTACTTACATTTTTTCGAAATTGAATTTTATATTACCACAGACTTTTATAACTAATTTTGACTTTTCATACCATGGCCCAAGTTTCTGAACTATCAGTACTGCTTGCTTTTAAAAAGTCACACAGGTATAAGTTCCTTCGAAGGCTGTGAGCTTTGACTTTGCTTATTTACAGAGTTTAAAAGTAAAGGAGGGGCTGGCCTGGTGGTGTAGTGGTCGGGTTAGCATTTTCCACTTCAGTGGCCCAGGGTTCACGGTTTGGATCTTGGATGCGTACCTTCATACCGCTCATCAAGCCATGCTATGGTGGTATCCCACATACAAAGTAAAGGAAGCCTGGCACAAATGTTAGCTCAGGAACCACCTTCCTCCAGCAAAAAGAGGAAGATTGGCAACACACGTTAGTTCAGGGCCAACCTTTCTCACCAAAAAAAAAAAAAAAAGAAAGTAAAGGAGAACCTGGGAAGTCATACAATCCAGTTTCTTACCTTGAATACCTCAAATCATCATATTTTCTTGCTATTTAGGGAAATGGTATAGGATTCCATTTTAGACATGTAGGGAATTTTAATTTCTATGATCACAGTTTCCAGAAATATTTTCCTCTACCCATTTTTCATATGATTCTTCTCCAATGCAAATAAGTAGCAATTAAAAAAATTTATCCCAGTCATGGGTTGAAATTACAAGGAACAAGATGAAATTTGAAAGAACTAGTTCAAGCCAAATAACATGCCTGCAATACTTTCAAACAGTATGGTACAGGGCTTGAAGAAATACAACACAAGGCAAAAGTGGTAAGATAGTTAAAAATGCAGTGTATTGAGGGATACATTTAATAGGAATTTAACGGGCGTAAGAAAAAAATTACGGTGTTTTTCTCATTTTCTCATGTGATATCAAGGATATAAAATTCCCTTGAAAGCACAGTATATCTTTGTACCTCGAACCTTCCATCTGTCTTAACACAGTGCTTTGCAGAGGAAATGTCTGTTGAACCAGCAATATTTCTATTCACATATGATTACATTAAAAGCAAATTGCAGATCTCTGGAAGAGAAAAGTCATAAATGGTTTATTTAAACCACATAAAAATGAAGTGAGTGTTCAAATGACCAGTTTCAAATTCAAATCTCAACCAACAGCGGATGACTATCTATGTAAAGGCCTGGGAGTGGAGGCAGGGGAAGGAGCTGAGAAGCTGGGGAGACTGTGGAGTTCAGGCTCCACAGGGAATAGTTCCTTACTATATGTTTCATAAATGATTTAAACTACTGAGGGTGGGTGGGGATCATATTTTTAACTTCTACCTCCCTGAGCCTAGCATAGTACCTGACACACACTAGGTACTCAACAAATAGTTACTGAATGAAGAAGAAAGAGAACAAAAGGCATTAAATTCTTAGATGACACCAAACCAAAGAAGAGAGGGAGTGGATGATAACTGACATCTTGCTTTTGAATATGCACCCCATTCTTAAAAATGTTTCACCATGCACAACCACCTGTAAATTACATATTTGTGACCTCCTGTATACCCAAAACATATACCCATAAATAATGTATTTGTGACCTCCTATACTAATATATTGTACACCTTGTAAAATATAAACCCCAAATTTAAAAAGATGAAGTAATCAATATATTTAAAATAATTTAATGGTATTTTATTAATAGTGTCAGAACCTTTTTGCTGTCATTTGATTCTTTATTACTTTGTACTTTTTTAAATTCTTAGTTTAACACTTTGTGATATCATGATTTGAAGATCTGGTTCTAAGTTTAGTTTATTTTAATAGCTATCATAGCTGAAAAAGATATTTCAAAAAGACATTTAGATTTAAATGGAAGAAATGCATTTTTGTTGGCCATACCTATTAAAAAGTACCCATTTTCTCAGCAACCATTCTGCAAAGGTTTTTGTTGAAGTTCAACTAGTAAATTTCCATTTTCTCTGCTATCAATCAGCAATTCTTGCAAACTAATTTAAAGGCATTGCATTTTACCTTTTCAATAGATAAATTTAAGACCCACTGAAATTCATTATTTAGAAAATATTTAAACAAATAGAAAATTATGTTTGCAAAATTTTTAGGTGTGCATATATTAGGGTTTTAATAGGACACATACACACTGGTTTTTGCAACAAAATTACATACTAATGGAAATATTTCCAAGCATCATTTTCAAAACATTCTCTCCAAAGTACTTCTTTCAAAACACATGTACACTTTTTAAGGGGGGCGGGGTGGTGGATGGAATTATTCTCTCACTCGTTGCCAAAACTTTACTTTTTTTTTTTTTTTAAAGTTTTTTTAATTTTTTCCTTTTTCTCCCCATAGCCCCCCGGTACATAGTTGTATATTCTTCGTTGAGGGTCCTTCTAGTTGTGGCATGTGGGATGCTGCCTCAGCGTGGTTTGATGAGCAGTGTCATGTCCACGCCCAGGATTCGAACCAACAAAACACTGGGCCGCCTGCAGCGGAGCGGGCGAACTTAACCACTCGGCCACAGGGCCAGCCCCCCAAAACTTTACTTTTAAAGGAAAGTACTAACAGATGAGATAGGGAAATTTGGATCCCTTGTATTTTTGTCAGAGGAAAATGCATCATTCATCTCCATATTTAACTATTCTTTTAAGTTATAGTAACAATTAGTGCTTATGTAGAGCTTATTTTGGTGGTAGATTTATATGTATTAATTCTCTTCACCCTCAGTACAACCCAGTGCAGTAGACACTATTATGATCTCCATTTTACAGATGAAGAAATTGAACCCCAGAGATGTTAAGTAACTTGCCCAAGGTTACATGGCTGGTGATGGCAGAACTATGGTCAGAACCAGGCAATGCGTTATCCAGGAGCTGTGTTTTTAACCCCAAGTATCTTGAATACTTTGATGGAAGATAAAGAGTTTCCACAACTACTTCCCATCTCAGTACAAAGTATTATATAGATTCTATTGAAAGGATTTGTTTTACAAATTTAACCTCGATGATCTCCTATACCACACAAAAGTGCAATACACTGAATGTGCATGAAGGAGAGTTTCCCTTCAAGTGGAAGCCCACCCTTCTCAGGACACCTCACAGAGCATACGTGTGGCTGACTGACAAAGGACTGTGTGAGCGCGCCAGTGTCAACATGTGCATGTTAAATAATTAAGCTTAATTTCTTCCTTTTTAGATAAAACAAAATAAATAGCCATTGGGATATTTTCTTTCTGGACTATAGTAGATTGTCTTGTGCACCCCTAGGATGTGCACCCTCCACTTTGGATGTCTTTTGTCTTAACAGATATTATGACACTCAAAATTACCCAGGAAAAGTACAGTTTCAGTAAAATAGGTGCAGAGGAGTTCAATAGGATAATCAAAACAACCTATTAAATATAATGTGAAAAATATAAGTAAGCTAAACAAGCATATAGAGTTCAGATTTTAAAATCTGATAATGATGAAATGTAATTTTAAATGTACAAATAATTCTAGGTTGCATCACAGGAATGTGAATTGAAGACCTGAGAGAGAATACTCTCACCATGCTAAGGACTTACCCAATCCTTTATAGAGGTCCATGTCTCCTACTGGGCATTTCATCTAAAGAAGAATGCGGGGAATTTGGAAAGCATTCGCATGAGAGTCATAAAACATAAAAAAAAAAGTGTGAGAAAATATTAAAAGAACTGGGATTGTTTATTCTAGAAAATCTAGGGAATTTAAGCGTCTTCCGGTATATGAAGAATTATAATCCCTTAAAGTCTATTTAAGTCTTTGACACATCTGGTTGAGCCAGACACAGATTCCTTAGAGAATTAGTTAAGGAAATCACAGCAACGCACCTCTTTAAGCCAGAGGCTATTAAGCCTTTGCTTTTGAAATGGGTTCAATCATTAATTGCACATAATTGACAGTAAACAACTGAGTCACCAAATGAACAGTATTTAAGAAAAGCTATTATTTCCTACTGATAAGCAACTAAAATATTTATTATCTTCAAAGTCTGCCTAGTAGGTTTGAGCTCAAAGGCCTAATAAGGTTCTCTGAGGAACATAGTAACTGCTGACACAATTTATGTAAATAAGTTATTGTCAACTATTAACAGACATAGTTTACGTACACAATAGATTATCCAAACAAGAGACAGAAAAAAGAAAGAGGAAATGAGAGAGAAAAAAAGGAGCGATTTATATTTTGTTCTTGATACCCATAATAACTAGATTAGAAGACAATGAGATTTACCTAATAGGGAAGGATAATAGTTTTACTTTACATAATTAATGGTCTTAGCAAGATTTAAAGTAATTTCTAGCTACTTTTTATCAAAAAGCTGATGCTAGCAGTTTAAGGGTTCTGATCTCCTAACACTTGCCTTTGGTTTTTCTCACGACTCTAATATAGAAAGTGAGAAAGTCCTGTGATCTGAAAAGCCTTGCATTTGACCCTAATGTAGTCTTGCTTTAAAATAGAACTTTTCTCTTTATTACAAAACGCACTGAACTTCAGGCGTTTCAGTTTGAGTTTGAACATGGCTAATCTGGAGCAAGAAAGATGTTGAGCCTGGGCCACTCCCATCCCCGACACACAACATGAGCGCTCTCTGAACCATTTTCCAGATCAAAGAAACAGGTTCATTCGGTTTCATGTCAAGGCGGTATAAACTCGTCTCTATTTCAGTTCCTGTGAGTCTCGGAGTTTTTCTAACTATATCTTGGGTTGCTTTGGGTTGTATTAAATTATTTTCCTCAGAAAATTCAATAAATTGGTCACTTTAATGCCCATATTCCTACCTATTTTTTACAGCAGGCTTTTCCTGCTGATTATTTTCTGAGCCAACTCATGACTAGGAACATGTCTTAAACTACTTCCCTCATAAAAATGGTTTTCTTTTTTGCGAAGTTGTGGGCTGCTGCCGTTGGTGTTATCAACATAGCTGGAAACTATAGCAACAACTCATGATGTCTGAGCCACTTAAATAGATGAGTCTGTAGTAAAATGAACGAAAATGTGCCATAAAAGCAATGCAAGTAATATGAATCAAAAACATCTTTGCTTTTGTAATCATGTAGTTGGTAGCATTATTCTTACTTCTCTAGTAGTGGCGATTTATCTGCTATAAAACAAATATTCTAACAAATATTTGCCCTCACTTCCATTACCAGCTGGCTTATCAATAGAAGTTATTCAGGTCCTGTGGCTGCCATTTGTCAATTTTTCTCCCTAAGAGAAGTTATATTTCTTGTATTGTTATGCTCCTTAACTCCTCGAAAGTTACAATAAAAGAACTACAAATAACAGAGGATCCTATCATTATATGACAAGTCATATGGTTCCATATCAGGCACTATTTTAGAGAAAAGGTTTTCCGTTTTGAAAAATGGAGGATGACAACCAAGCACTTATCTCATTGGAATATATTGTCTAGAAGAAAACATTTATTACCTGGTTAGGTAGTTTTTTTGTTTTAATATTGGGATCAACAATTTATAGTACGGCCAGGCCAATTTTCTAAAATTCTGAACATAACGATATCTTAGTATTTCTTTTATGATTTTTTTCCTGTTAACTTTTAGGACTTCTACAAAAAAAACCAAAACTCTAAAATTTGATCATTCCTTATACTAGTACAAATGAAATATAAAATATTGGCATTTTTCTACCTGTTATAGGTAATAATAATGATGATGACAATAGCAGTCAATTGATACTATGTTCCAGTATTCTATAAGTTAATTTAATCCTCAATTTCATGAGATAAGCACTATTATTATCTCTGTTTTACTGAGGAGGGAAAAGTACTATTATCATCCTCTTGTTATTGATGAATCCAGTACTCGAGAGGTGAAATAATTTGCAGAAAGTAGAAAGTGACAGAGCCAGAATTTAAACCTGGGTCTGACCTCTTCCAAAGCTTGTGTTCATATCTGTGGGAAGTGGCGTGTGTGTGTGTGTGTATGCGTGTTCTTCACAGCTGGAGGACAAATTTATCTTGGAAATGTAATGGTTCCCAGACGTTAGTTTAAAAAAAAAAAAAGAAACAAAGGTTGAAATGTGCTGATAGCCAGGTATTTGTCTCTAAAACGAGAATGATGTCATTCCACTTGGAGTTCATTGACACAAAACTTCCTTTTGTCTGAGGAATTTTTCAGCACTGTGAATATGGCTTTAATTAAGAGAGACACTGACCACTTGTTGATTTTGTTACAAGGAAGGAAATTCTCTGTGCCTTATTGTGTGTATTGCTTTGTGTGTGGATCACAGTGAAAATGTATAAAGGACCATTGGCAATGTGTTGATTTGTGTCTACTGCATTTTATATCTACTTCCATATGCCACAGAGAACCATTGTTTAGAAAGATCTGTAGGATTATTATGTTTTGAAGTATAAAAATATGGGATTCACAAACCATTTTCTTTCAGAAGGAGAAGGCCATACTGTGGTAATTGACATTAAACATGAATATTCTTACCTTTACCTGTGAGCTAAATTTTTGACTATCATTTTAAAATATAAGGAAATGTTCCCTGAATTTAGGGAAGCCACATATAAATCCCAGTTCCTCTACTTACCTCTGGAAGTTTACTTGTTCATAGATTTGTAGCAAATTCTCTGGAATCAGATGGTGTACAGCAGACAATTGCCTCAAAATCTGAAGCACGTTACGCATATAGGAATCTTTAAATAGTTGTTTGAGTCTATCTTCAAGTGATATCTGATAAAATTTAAATTACAGTAGTGTTGTGCGGCAAAAAACAAACAAAACAAAACACTGCTTCAAAATCTTGACCACTTTACTCCACACCCATTGAATCATACAATTCTTAGTTCTCCATTCACCTTCTGTGCCTCTCTTTATCCTATCTGGAAAAAAATAGAGAAACGGGAGTCAAAAACGCAACTTCTATATTTAAAGAATAAGAAAGAGTAATAGGAAGCTGTAAAGTGTGCTGACTTGGAGATTAATGGGAATGCAATAAATAAATAAAGTTAGTAAACCTAAAAAGATGCGTGGAAAGGAAATTTCTCTGTACACAGATCTGCCAATTTGTGAAAGCTCTCTCCTATCTATAAACCCAAAGGCCAAAACTCTGCTGATGAAAAAAGTAGAAAGCTGTTCAAACAATGCTAAATGAAGCATAGCTGTTCCCCTGAATTATCTGGATACTTATTTCACTTCTCTTGAGTTTCCAGGTGACCCCCAGCCACATGTCCGCCAGGCCATTCCTCGGGCGACGCGGATCCCTCCGGCGGTCCAGCGCTCCTGCTCCTTGCCCACACCAGGGTCGTCTTCACTGGCCGGCCCCGGGCGCCTTGGCCCAAGCGGCTCTCGGGCCCCGGGCAGAGGTCGCTATCACTGAGCAGCGCGAAACGCCGAGGAGTCTGAGCCTCCAGACAGGACCCCCGGCGTCCCTGAACTTCTCGCACACGGAGAGGCGGGCCGGCCCTCGCGCTGCGGCCCGGGCTCGGCGGGGTCCCCCGGGAAGAGGCCGGACAGCCGGCTTCCGCGGCGGGCGCCTTCCCGCGCGCTGCCCGCCGCCGGTCTCCGGGCCGCCCGCGCCCTCCGCGGGAGGAGCCGCCTGCCGCCGTGACGCGTCAGGGAGGAAACGCCGGCGCCCGGCGGCCCTGCCGGGAAGGAGGAAGCGCGGGTGCGCTCGGCTCCGCGCCCGCCGCGCCGGGAGGAGCCCCGCGGAGCCGGGTAGGTGTGGGGCCGCGGCGACCCACGGCGGGGGCGGGCGGCAGGGGCCGCGCGCGTCCGGACCTCAGCCCGAGGTCCCCGGGCGGGTGAGATGGGGCGCGGCGGGGGGTGCACGGGCCTCGACTGCCGCCGCTCCACGGAGCAAACGTGACTTTCCCGGGTCCCCTGGCAGCTCTCCGCACCTCCGCCCGGAAACCTCCGAGTTGGTCGGAAGGGGAAAAGCAATACCCTCGCCTCAGCACCCGACTCAGAGTTTGTGGTCTTTGTCTCCCCGTGGTGGATTCAGATTCTGCTTTTTGATTCCTAAACGCCCGAGTGGTGTCGGTGGACCGACAGTGTTAACCCGTGCGCACCTTCAGAGCGAAGAGGAGCTGGGAACGGGGAGGGAGGGAGACCCCAACCTGAGGTCGAAAGTGGCTGCGGGTCACCTGCGAGGATCAGGGATGGAGGAGGCCTCGGGAGTGGAGGGCACGGGAATCAACCTGTTGTCAGCGGACCTGGTGTCTTGAGACTTTAATGCCATTGTTATCCCTTAAGTTCTCTTGTGATTTGAACCCTTTCCGTCTCTTTTAAGTGAATTTGTCTCTGTTTATTCCCACACTTTTAGCATTGGGCTGTACATCTAGGAGTGCTTTGAGATTTTTAGAGTTTGTCATTTTTAGTGGTGGTTACTTGGAGAGAGAGGAAAGAGAATTCATCTCTTGAAACTTGAACTCTTTCATTATTTAATTGTGCACATTGATTTCTGAACCATGAGTAGAATTTTAGACCTGCACAAGAGACTATATAGGGTACACTTGAAATGTGGGAATAAATACAGAGCACTACAGTTCCTAAATCTTTATCAAGGTAAAAAAAATTTAGATTGCTGTGTATTTTGATTCTGTACTTTGTCACTAGGTTAAGAATTCACCCAACCAATCTGGAAAGTGCCTTATTTATTCAATGAACACTTAGATAGCTCTTACTATGTGCTGGGCTCTTTCTAAGTGCTTTATAAATATTAACTCAAATTATTAGCTCAATATTAAATTATAGCGGTTCTAGCAATAAAGAGGCTGTGCATACTTCAGTTCCCTGACTGTCACTGCAAGAGCTGGAAACATTAGAGGAAGTTTCAGGCATATTTTAGGACTGGGTGTGCCTGCTGGCCCGCTTGGCTACCACTGCTGTGAGAGAAGCCACCAGCCCTCCACTCCCTGGGGGAAAGGAGTCTGGAGCTGGGGAATGAGACTTCCTTGCAGATCTTTGGCCAGATCCCCAGCATCTTCCGTAAGATTGTTTTTCTCATCGGGTGGTAGTTTGCTAACTCTGGAGAGACCAGAACTTCCCCATTTCTTCAACTGCCACTTCATTGAGCCTAATTTTGTTTTTAAAATGAGCTTTGTTCCTAATCTGTTTGACAATTGATATGACTGTAGTTTAGATTTGAGGGTCCGATTGAACTTGAAATGTACTATAAAATAGAAGGTTATTATTTGTACACATTCATATAACATATGCTTTGCAATCTTACTGCCATTTTCTGTTAGTAACATTGAGTTGATGGGTCAACTTTGCAGGTGTCCATTTTGTGATTTGCAGATATATAGAGAGGATATTTTTCCAGAATAAAATGCCCTTTTCAAATGAATGCCTTGGCCTAATGGCCAGATTGATAAAGACCCAAAACGGTGAATAAAATAGACTTGGTTCTTGTCATTGTAGCTATTATGAATCTAATGTCAAAATCTGCATGTCGTACTAGCTTTCTTTCTCTTTCTAGCTTTCTCTTTCTCTGTCTTTCATATATTTAAATTTCCAGGGAGATGATTAAATGAGACTCTAGGCTTTATTTAATAGGATTATGGAGTGTCTCCTGGAAGCAAGAAGGCTCACTTTCCTCTCATGTAATTGATGGTGCAACAGACATTAGTGGCATTCACGAATTCAATTCAGCCAAACTAACACTTTCATGGTTTACAGAGTGCTTCCAGACACACTCGTGTGCTCTTCAGAAAGACTTTGTAAGGTTGGTGGCCATTTTTCAGTACTGTTTTTACAGATGAGGAAACTGAGGCATGGAAATGTTATAGTGCTTTAGCCAGGATTGCTGGGCATGGCTTGAATAGAGAGCAGGTGTGTGCACAGTGCCTGGCATGTACCAGCCTGTAATAAACATTTGTGAAATGAATGACTCCAAATGCCTTCAGATTTCTTGCTGTTTTAAAACATTATGCCTCTCAAGTACCATAATTGATTTGTACCTGAGATTTCCAGGCCGAAACCAGTGTCTCTCTCTTATTTCAAACAGTATCTGATACAACATATTTTCTACAAAAGAGATGAGAATGCCTTTTAGCCTAATTTCTTAGGATTTAGCATCTCTGGTTTTTTGAAAAAGCAAATAGGTTGCTTATTTTTTTTCTCTTTCAAACATCCTGCTTTTTTTCTCTGATTTTGAGAATGCTTGGATTGCACACATGGTCTTAATATTTGTGTTGACAGCTTTCTTGTCTCTCCCTACTCATTAAGGTCTATGTTAAGGACGACAAATCACTACAGGTTTTCAATGTGAATGAACTCAGTTAAGCAACTTAGATTTATGATCAAACTCAAACACAATGAACATAGGGGTGTTTTTTTTAAGTGTCTGACATCACTACTGTGTTTTTTGAAATGTTGCAATTACTGTAGTATAAAGGGTCTTTTTTTTGAAAAACAAAAACCCCTCAACTATTTATATCCTTCAAGCATAACCCTCTGTATCCTAAAGTATGTGACCTCCAGACGGATAACCTTCAATTAGAGAGGAAAATATGGCCACTACCTAGTGGGAGGTATTGAGAAGGACTTTCAGGGAGAAATGAGAGATGGGGTGGCCTTTCCCGTGAGGGATATTAAGTGGTAAGAAACCCTTAATGAAGCCAGACTGAGTCATCTGCCTGTCAACGTTCTTCTGTGTGTGGGTGGAATAAAATACTCTTGAAACCTGCCTTGTTTCGGAAACCACTTTACCTTTTCCAATCCTCATGTTTTTTCTCTCCTTTTTTTTAATTCATGTAAATTACTGACTAAACTGCTGATTCATGAAACTCAAATTATGTAACATGTTATTCCTGACAGAAACAGCTCCCACATTATTTTAAGGGACTCCGCTGTCTGTTTTCCTTTACCTATTCTATTCCTTATGGTGAAGTCTTTGTTCTCATTTCACTTTTTTTTTTCTATTTCATGGAGGAAAAAGGAAAACCTAAGAGGTGCTAATTCCACATCTTGTAATTCATGTCAAAGTAATTTTAACTCAATACTGACTTTGAGTTCATTGTCATTGCCGAGGAAGACAATATGGAAATCAGATGTTGAGGGCCAATTCAGAGCATCAACCAGTAAAATTTTATGGTTTGAACCCTGTCTGCAGCCGAGCCAGGGAGTTTTCAAAGGGAATTAGGGCAGTGTACCATATCCTTGCCCTTGTCCAATTTCTCAGGGCCTTTCCTATTTCCCGCAGGTCTGGGAAACCTGCCTTAGTTTGTCTCCTTGCAGTCACTATTTCTTCTATTTTTCAAAACCAAAATCTGTTTTTCTTTGGTGGAGGTGGGGGATGAGTGAGAGAAGGGTGATTTTATAAGGGGAATTGTTGTAGGGTAAGAGATTGATAATACATGCGTAAAATGGAACATAGGAGGTGTGTGGGTGAAAGAAAAGATGTTAGTGAGATCTCATGACGGAGAATTCATGCAGAGAGCTGCTGTGCCTCCCCCAACCGGCGCATAAATGTGGGGAAGACCTATATGGGATCAAAGAAAGTCCGGGAAGGATTAGAAACATCTATTGACATATGATATTGGCGGGCAGAGTTCCTTTGTGCTACCAAGTGCAGAAGTGTCATTATAGGTAGCTGTTTCTTCAGGCCACGAAATGAGTTTGCTTGGAGATAATTAAAATGTAGAGAGCTGGTTTGGTGGCTTTTAACTTCACAGTAGGGATGATTTGACAGGCTTTTGGCTGAGTAAAGGTCTGGATTTGGTATCTTTTTTTTTTTTTTAATTTTATTTTTTCCTTTTTCTCCCCAAAGCCCCCCGGTACATAGTTGTGTATTCTTCGTTGTGGGTTCTTCTAGTTGTGGCATGTGGGACGCCGCCTCAGCGTGGTCGGATGAGCAGTGCCATGTCCGCGCCCAGGATTCGCCCAGGATTCGAACCAACGAAACACTGGGCCGCCTGCAGCGGAGCGCGCGAACGTAACCGCTCGGCCACGGGGCCAGCCCCTGGATTTGGTATCTTTTTAAAGGCTTACTCTTTTTGGAGAATGCCTACAATGTTGAAATAATAATGTCATTCTTTTCACTGTTTTGTTTTTTTGGTGAAGAAGATTGGCTCTGAGCTAACAACTGTTGCCAATCTTCCTCTTTTTATTTATTTTTTCTCCCCAAAGCCCCAGTACATAGTTGTATATCCTAGTTGTAGGTCATTCTAGTTCTTCTGTGTGGGATGCTGCCATAGCACGACTTGAGGAGTGGTGTGCAGGTCTGCGCCCAGGATCCGAACCAGGGAACCCAGGGCCACCAACGGAGAGCATGAGAACTTAGCCACTCGGCCTTGGGCTGGCCCCTGTTTTGTGATTTTAAATAAATGACACTGGGGCTGGCCCGGTGGCGCAGCGGTTAAGTGTGCATGTTCTACTTCGGGGGCCCAGGGTTTCCCAGTTCAGATCCTTGGCGCAGACATGGCACTGCTGATTAGGCCATGCTGAGGTGCTGTCCCACATGCCACAACTAGAAAGACCCACAACTAAAATATACAACTATGTACTGGGGGGATTTGAGGAGAAAAAGCAGAAAGAAGATTGGCAACAGTTGTTAGCTCAGGTGCCAATCTTTAAAAATAAAATTAAAAAATAAAAATAGATTAAAGTTAACTTAAAGTGATCTGGTTTCCAACTCAGCATCCACACATGCAAACATATATATAAGACCAGTGTATAGACTATATAATCCAATGTACACGTATATTATACATAGGAGTAGCTACAAGGGAATACAGGAATCATATCCTTAGTTTCTCAAGAAAACACTGTACATCACTTTTTTCCTATTTTTATTTTAGTTTGTCTCTTATATTTTCTAAGCATTATTTTTAATTATGAAGGCATGCATGCCTTTAAATTCAAGCAGTTGAGAAGCGTGTGAACTAAGTCCTCTCCATTCTAATCTTACCCACAAAGATAACCACTGCTAAGTTTTTATATCCGTCTAGATCTTTTCCCATGCTTATTTAAATTTGCGTATCTGTAAACGTACATGGAGGTTTTAAAAAATAGGAATCATTCTACACAATTTGTTCTTGTGTTTTTTATTTAACACTTTATCATTGACATCTGTAGATCGACATCATTAGTTTTGACAGCTGCATGGAATTCCAGTTTATAGTTAATAATGTATCCATTTTCTATATTTGTATGTTTACTCTTTTGTATCTTTTAAAATATATTAAGTCACCAAAGTAATACATTTTTTAAGAAAAATTAAAAGGAGAAAAAGAGAAAATAAGAATCACCAGTAAACCTACCACTCAATAGTCACTTAGCATTTTAGAGTGTATCTTTCTAAACTTTTATTTGTGTGTGCATATCCATATTTTCAATGCCATTAAAAAATTTTTCTCTTATACAGGCTTGCTTTGTTGGTTAGAGAATCATGTTTATGTAGCCAACGAACGTCATAGATTCCATGCACCTTTGAACCAGTTATTTTACTGTGTTTCCTGGCCACCTGCCATTCCCCAAACCTGGATAATACTCTTGGAAATTTATACTACTGCTCATAAAAGGGAGTGAGGTGACGGTGTGTGGATGGACTGACAACTCCATCCAAATCAGCATAAAGCATATATTCTTCTACTGGAGGTCAGTGTATATTTATATTTTAAGTACAGCTAAAGTACACGATATTTAAGAAGAGCAATGATAGAATACTCACATATGATTGATTGTGATCACTAAAGAAGCAGCAGAAATAATAGACTTGAACCAAGGAAAAAGTGTTGAATTCATTAAAAATTAGAACAGCTAAACTTTACATGTTTTGAAATAATTTCCTAAGATAAGTACATTGTTTGAAGTAATTGGTTTGACAAAGCTCCCACCAATGGTAGGAATAGGTGGCCTTGATGTTTCTTGTGATCCTATTAGATTAGAGGCTGTCTCAGAGTTAGTAACACTTAGTATAATTTTGTGCATACAACTCCTCAGTTACTAACGCCACCAGTTTTTCCAGACAGGGCTAACAACTCTCCACCCCCTGTTTCTTCTCCCACTGCGCATGTGCACAAGCTGTCGCCTACACTTTCCTCCTATGTCCTTTTGCAGCCTTACCACCGTTCTGAGAATTTAGTCCCCTTTTGACCGTATTCTTTTTTCCTCTTTTTCCAGCTTTTGCTTTAAGAAAATTTCTCCCTGTCCTTTCTCTCTCCCACTGTCTTCATTTTGGTCTTGAGCAGAAAAGATACTAATCATGGTGATACAGTTAAGAAAAAGCCTTTAATAAAGAAAAGGAAAGCTTTTAGTTTAGGAGGAAAGGTAGACATTAAAAAGAACTAGTGGTTTCAACCTTCAAAGCCCTTGAGAATACCCAGTAATTGCTTTCAAAATTTCCGCAGAAGTCTCCACCCACCTCCTCTTCTCTAAATAAGCTGTTTTTCCTTAAGTATTGGCATATACAATAAAATTTAAAACTATTTATAATTTTTTTTGGATCACGTCATTGCAATTGCATTGTTTTGTGCTGCTTTTTGTTTTCCTATCGAAGATGTCAGCCATATTATGCATTGAATAGAGAGTGTTTTGTTCTTCAAAGCTAACTTCTAGGTAAGACCACGGTTCTCTTCAGAAAATACATCCGAAATTCTAGATATTTCGTTTACCTCTTTGTTTTTAAGTAAGTTGAAGACTGAGAAGACTATCTTAGACCAAAGCTTAGCAGTCTTTGAGAGTGGTATGTTAGGGTTCCAAACCCTTTCCTGCCACATTTTCATTAGCAGAGATATGCGTTGGTGAGAAAAATGGATCAGCCTTCCATCCTTGGGGCTGGAGAAGCGGCAGTACTGGTTGCAGGAACGTTCGGTTGCCTTGCGGCTGGAGACTCTCACGGGAGGTAGAGCTGGGGGATGAGGCCCACGGGGCTGACTTCACACCGGCTTCAGCTCACCTGCGAAGGTGCTTCGGCAGACAGCATGAGGAGCTCCGCACCGAGCCAACAGCTGCTTAAACTACGCTGGGAGCAAAGGCCTGTTTTTTCACGAACATTAATGAGAAAGGTTTTGAAGAGACATTTTTTTTCAGCCTCCAAACAACATGGTACTAAAATTGATGATGGCTTAAACACGAGAGTACCATATTATTTGCTTATTTGAGCTGGGACTCCTGTTAATAAACATTCAGAAGTTAAGACTTTGCTACAATTTTAAAACATGGCTCTTAGTTTTGTAGTTCTGGGTGTACATAGTTGTGCATAGTTGACGTTTTGGTCAGTTCAACATAAGTACTTTTCTCTCTTTTCTAATTGATCTCCTTTTACCTCCCCGCCCCGCCACCTTGACTATTTAGTTTATCTTATCTATTTTTTGTCTGTAAGGGAATGATTTTTTTTAAATTAATGAAAGGTAAGACATTCCAATGTTTTAGCAGAGAAAAGTTTTAAAGAGATTTATAAGACTATGACCCCTTTTCCCTTTGAATTTTGTCTTCCTCTTTAGGTTTCCTTTATTTCTGATTCCCACTAACATTAACATCATTTATTTCTGTTCCTCCTTTAAAAGTCCACTCAAGTGTGAACAAAAGTCCCTGTCCCATTGAATTATTAGTTGCTTTCATTGGACATTTTAGGATTAAAAATTTGCCTTTGAGATGCAGAAAGATGTTTGTGAATTGCTACCTCTGTGTAGAAAAACAAGGAAAAAATTATATGTTTTTGATGTGTTTGCATAAGTGTAAAGAGACTCTGGGAGGATACATAAACTAGCAGTGTTTATCTATTTGGGACTGGGTGAGGAGGACTGGATGGGAAGTGGACTTCTCTTTTTATTTTCTTGGTTTTTGAACCAGATGAATATGTAACCTATTGTAAAAATTGTTTTAAATATGTCTTTGGATTCCCTAGCTTTTAAAAAATAGATCTGTATATTCTGTTGTTCCTTTTCCATATGTGTTTAGAAAAGTTGTTGTTTTAAGTCCTTTTTTAAGAATGCATGTGCAGGGGCCGGCCCTGTGGCCGAGTGGTTAAGTTCGCGCGCTCCCCTTCAGCGGCCTGGGTTTCACAGGTTCAGATCCTGGGTGCAGACATGGCAGGGCTCTCAGGCCATGTTGAGGCAGCGTCCCACATAGCACAGCCAGAGGGCCTTAGACCTGGCATATACAACTATGTACTGGGGGGCTTTGGGGAGAAGAAGAAGAAGAAGAAGAAAAAAGATTGGCAACAGATGTTAGCTCAGGTGCCAATCTTAAAAAAAAAAAATGCACGTGTAGTCTAGTCTCAAAGGACTAGTAGTGTTTTGCTGCATCCTGACCTGGCCTCGTTCCCCTTCAGCGCGCTCAAGTGCTGTGACTAAGATTCATTATGAAGCTTCCCTTAGGAAATTCTGATAACTGCAAGTACGGCCAAACCTTAAGTAATTGTTGGCTTATTGGAAGAGCTGTTTGATTGAAATTATCTGCGGTATTCTGCTGACTGGATATTCACTTGCTTCCTAATAAAACTGTTAGACAATACCAGCACAATTAGTACAAAGTTAGTTGATTTTTTTCCCCATGGTGTCTTCTATCTTATCATCATGGTTATAATTTACCTACTTAGGATTAACTGAGTTTGGTGCTTTTAGAAAATAAAGCTTGGTTTTCTTTTAGCGTTTAGATAATTCTGCTATTTTTAGTACATGTTAAACCAAATAGTTTCTTTCATCAGGATTTTTGTAGTTTTTGTCATTTGTGACCTGTATTTTACTCTGTGGAGAGCAAAGAGAAAGCAACTAATATTTATTGAGTACCTACCATGTGCTGGATAGTTTAGAGACTTTATTTTATTAACTTCTCATAATAACTCTGTGGGGTAGGTGGGTAGTTTTATTTTACAGATGAGAAAATCGGGGTTTAGTGAGGTCTTGAAGGTAGCTGTGTGTGGCCAACACGGGGCAGGGCTGATGAACAGGTCTACCTGGATCTACCGGGAGGGCCCTGAGCCTCTGAGAAGGGTTGGTAAAGGCCCACTCTCAAGCCCCTTGTCAGAAAGAACACACGGAATTGATTCACAGATAACTCAGATGCCCATCTGCTGATGAGGCACTGGATAAATGAGTGTGAAAACTGGCTTTTCATTTTTACTTTCTTATTCTGGTATTATATTAATGTTTTAATTTAGAAACTACTGCCATATTTCAAGAAGAAAGCTGACTGAAATTGGGTTAAATATCATATATTTCTTGCCTAATAGAAAAGGATTTAAAATTCTAAGTTTAATTACTGAATGTGTTAAATTCTGAACCTACAGAATTTGAATGTCTTGTGTTATCTGTAGAGCTGTCAGACTCCGACTGTTAGCAACCTGTGTCCAGTGAACTTTGCCAACTCTAACAAATGCTGTTGTCATATTCTAAAAACCCTTAATGATGATAACTAGCACCACTTATATTAATCCTTGGAAATAGAGCAGTCAGCAGGTACAATCCAACATTTTGCTGATTTTTGTTAGATATTAGCTAATGCAGATATATCGTGTATCTTGGCAGATACTGGGATGAGCTCTTGTTAACCAAGTAAGAATGAAAGAACATTTTAGGTCCGAGTTCCCGTGATTCTGTTATCTAATAAAATGTATTTATGTTCTGGGCAAAGATGTTGAGAAAGATACTAAGGAAAGTCAAATGATTAGAGAAGTTTAAAAAGGTCATGGATAGTGAATGGAGAGGGCAGAATAAACTCATAGCATACTCTGGAGTCTCTTAACACTTAATGCTTAAAAAAAAAAAACAACTAAACACAGCTTTATTGAGACTTAATTCACATGCCATTAAATTCACCTTTTAAAGTGTAAAGTTCGGTGGTTTAGTCCCAGAGTTGTGCAGCCATTGTCACTATCTATTTTCAGAACATTTTCATTATCCCCAAAAGAAACCCTAGACTCATTTAGCAGTAACTCTCATCCCCCAGCCCTTGGCAACCATGAGTTTACTTTTTCTCTATATAGATTTGCCTGTTCTGGATATTTCATAAGAAATGGAATCATATAGTATGTGGTCTTTTATGACTGGTTTATTTCATTTAGCATAATGTTTTTAAGGTTCATTCGCATGGTAGCATGTGGTACTTCATTTTTTTTTATTGCTGAAAAGTTTTCCATTGTATCAGTATACCATATTTTCCTTATTCATTCATCTGTTAATGTATATTTGGGTTATTTCCACTATTTGGAAATTATGAATAATGCTGCTATGAATATCCATATGCAAGTTTTTCTGTGGATATATGTTTTTATTTCTCTTGGGTCTATACCTAGGAGCAGAATTGCTGCTAGGTCTTGTGGTAACTGTTTAACTTTCTGAGGAATTGCCAGTTTTCCAGTGTTTGCAGTGTTTTACAATCGCACCAGTAATGTGTGAGGGTTCAAATTTCTCCACATCCCCACTAACACTTGTCTGTTTTTTTGATTTTGATCGCTTTAGTGGGTGTGAAGTGGTATCTTGTTGTGGTTTTGGTTTGCATTTCCCTAATTGCTAGTAGTGTGGAGTATCTTTCATGTGCTTATTGACCATTGGTATATCTTCTTTGGACAAATGTCTATTCAGATACTTTGCCCATTTTTTCATTGGGATATTTGTCTTTTTTGTTGAATTGTAGGAGTTCTTTATATATTCTGGATGCACATTACTTACTAGATATATGATTTACAAATATTTCTTCCATTCTGTGGGTTTTCTTTTTCATTTTCTTTATGATTTCCCTTGAAGCACAAAAGTTTTTATTTTGATGAAGTCCAATTTATTTTTTCTTTTGTCACCTGTGCTTTTGGTGTCGTTATCATCTAAGAAATTATTGCCTAACCCAAGGTTACAGAGATTTACTATTGTGTTTTCTTCTAAGAGCTTTATAGTTTTAGCTCTTACTTTTAGATCTATGATCTACTTTGAGTTAATTTTTGTTTATGGTGTGACATAAGGGTCCAACTTCATTCTTTTGCATGTGGATATCCAGTTGTCCCAGGACCAATGGTTGAAAAGAGTGTTCGTTCTCCATTGGATTATCTTGGCATCCATGTCAAAAGACAATTGACTGTAAGTGTAAAGGTTTATTTCTGTACTTTCAATTCTGGTTTATTGATTTATCTATCTTAAGGTCACACTGTCTTAATTAGCTTAGCATGGCTTTGTAGTAAGTTTTGAAATCAGGAAGTCTGAGACCTCCAGCTTTGTTCTTCTTTTTCAAGATCGGTCTATTTTGGGTCTATTTCATTTCCATCTGAATTTTAGGATCATTTTGTCAATTTATGAAAAAATGGCAACTGAAATTTTGATAGGAATTGCATTGAATCTATAGATCAATTTGGAGAGTATTGCCATCTTAATGATGACTAGTCTTCAGGTCCATCGACAAGAGTTGTTTTTCCATTTATTAAGGTCTTCTATAATTTCTTTCAACAATATTTTGTAGTTTTCAGTGTATAAGTCTTATGCTTCTTTTGTTAAAATTTGTTCCTAGGTGTTTTATTCTTTTTGATGCTTTTTAAAATGGAATTCTTTCCTTAATTCATTTAATGTCTGCTCATTGCTGCTATTTAGAGATACAATTGATTTTTTATTAAGATATAATTGACATATTAGTACAATTGATTTTTGAATATTAGTCTTCTATTCTTCAATCTTGCTGAACTTATTTATTAGTTTGAATAGTTTTTTGGTGGATTCATTAGGATTTTCTATATACAAGATCATATCGTCTGCATATAGAGATAGTTCTGCTTCTTCCTTATGAATCTGAATGCCTTTTATAATTTTTTTTTCTTGCCCAGTTGTTCTGGCCAGAACCTTCAGTACAATGTTGAATACAAGTGAAGAGAGCTCATATCCTGGTCTTATTCCTGATCTCGGGGGAAGAGCATTCAGTCTTTCACCATTGCATGTGGTGTTAGCTGTAGATTTTTTGTAGATGCTCTTTATTAGCTTGGGGAAATTCTCTTCTATTCCTAGTTTTTGTGTTTTTATCATTAAAGGGTGTTAGATTTTGTTAAATTCCTTTTCTGCATCTATTGAGATGATTATGTGGTTTTTATCTTTTATTCTATTAATACAGTGTATTACATTGATTGCTTTTCAGATGTTAAGCCAACTTTTCATTCCTGGGATAAATAGCATTTGGTCGTAGTATATAATCCTTTTTATATGTTGCTGGATTTGGTTTGCTAGTATTTTGTTGAGGATTTTTGCACCTGTGTTGATGTATAATTTTCTTTTTGTGTGTGTGGTACCTTTATTTGGTTTTGGTGTCAGGATAATACTGGCCTTATTGAATAAGTTTTTTCCTTTTTTTTTAATTTTTATTTTTTTAAGGGGGAAGATTTAGTGAATTATTTGTGAAGAATTCTTTAAACATTTGGTAGAATTCCCCAGTGAAGCTATCTGGACCTGGGCTTTTCTTTCTAGGAAGTTTTGTTTCTTTGTTTGTTTTGTTTTGTTTACTAATTCAATATCTTGTTATATGTATGTTCAGATAGTTTCTATTTCTTCTTGTGTTAGTTTTGGTAATTTTTTTCTTCCTACAAATTTGCCTGTTTCATCTAGGTTATCTAATTTGTTGGTGTACAATTGTCCAAAGTATTCTCTTAAATTTCTCTTTTACTTTTGTGAGTTTGGTAGTGGTGTTCTCTCTTTCATTCCTTATTTTAGTGATGAGTCTTCTCTTTTCTTCTTAATCAGTCTAGCTAAAGATTTACCAATTTTGTTGATTTTTTCCAAAGAACCATCTTTTGGTTGCATTGATTTTCTATATTGTTTTTCTGTTCTCTATTTCATTGATTTCTGCTCTAGTCATTATTACTTTATTCCATCTGCTTGCTTTAGGTTTAGCTTGCTCTTCTTTTTCTAGTTTCTTAAGGTAGAAGTTTAGGCTGTTAGTTTAATACAGGCATTCACAGCTATAAAATTCCCTCCAAACATTACATTAGCTGAATTCTAGAAGTTTTGGTATATTGTGTTTTCATTTTCATTTGTCTGAAAGTATTTCCTAATTTCTCTTGTGATTTCTTCTTTGACCCATTGGTTACTTAACAATATGTTGTGTAGTCTGCACATATTTGTGAATTTACCCAATGTCCTTTTGTTATTGCTTTCTAATTTAAATCCATTGTTTTCTGAGAACATAACTTTGTATGATTACCATCCTTTTCAAGTAATGAGGCCTTCTAGTGGCTTACCATATAAGCTACCCTAGAGAATATTTTGTGTGGACATGAGAGAATGTATGTTTTGTTCTTGTTGGGAGGAATGTTCTGTACATGGCTGTTAGCTCTAGCTGGTTTATAGTGTTGTTCATGTCTTCTCCTTCCTTGTTGATCTTTTGTCTAGCTGTTCCACTTAATACTTTTAAAGTATTATTTTAATGTTTCGTATTAATATAAATATGAAAACTTACTATCAAGATAAAAGACTCAAATGCAAACTTATAATGTTGTTTTAGCGGGCTATTTAAACAAAATTAAATTTGAAAATTATTGGGGCCGGCCTGGTGGTGCAGCGGTGAAGTTCACACATTCTGCTTGGTGGCCCAGGGTTTGCCAGTTCAGATCCCATGTGCGGACATGGCACCGCTTGTCAAGCCATGCTGTGGCAGGCATCCCACATATAAAGTAGAGGAAGATGGGCACAGATGTTAACTCAGGGCCAGTCTTCCTCAGCAAGAAGAGGAGCATGGGCAGCCGATGTTAGCTCAGGACTAATCGTCCTCAAAAAAAAAAAAAAAAGAAAGAAGATTATTTACTTTCATTACTTTTGAATATTAAAATTTAAATGTAACTTAAGTTCAGTGTTCTTTTCTCAGGTCCACGATTCTTTTGTGTCTATGTGATAGGATATGCTAGCAAAGTGCACTAGAATGTTTTCTCAAACAGTATTGACATTCATCTCAAATAAATTAACATTCCTATTTGATAACTTATTTGTTAGGAATTGAAAGTTTATTTGCTAATGTGTGGTTGAGATAACAGCTTCAAACAATGTAACAAACAGCACCACATCTTCATGCTAACCAGAATTAGGAAACGGTTAAATTTTTTTCCTTGTTTTTCATGGTAAGGTTATTTGATCTGCACCTGTAAGAATTCTATGAAATACACATTTCCAGATTCGCAGTGATAGAAAAGCCATGTGTGATCCAGTTAGTAGAGACACTTTAAAATGTATCAACATAGGAATATCAGTACATTCTTTTTCTCAACTAAAAATATTTGGATATTTTAGCACCGTGTGTTTGTGAAGACAGTATAATTTGACTTGGCCTTGGAACACACATAGAAATTATTCTGTATTTTAAAAACAAAACAGACTGTTGTTTTGAAATTATTAAAAAGCGAATACCCACATTTTAGTGTTTTTTTAAAACTGTATTTGTAATTAGAGTGCTCTCTCATTTAATAAATCCTGTCATCTAACAGTGACCATTTTGGAAGGCCATTTGGCTTAGGTAACTATAAGGGTATGGGTCAGAATGTAGAGGAGAAATTCTACATCATTTCTAACTTATCTAGATGGCTAGATTATCAAAGGGATGGAAGTTCAGGAGAAAGTTTAGATTGGAGAACAAACAGCAGCTACAGAAGAATCAAAAAGAACGTGATAGTGGAAAAAGTAAAGAAGTGGGTGAAGGAGGAGGGGTAGCTGCAGAAGTTTTTATAGGTCCTTGGCAAAGAGGCCAGTACCCAGAAATGCATTCCTAGGCTTTCTAAATCTGCATCTACCTTTGGGGGGGGAATTTATGAGAGTGAAGTATGTTGTTGGAACACATCTTCATCAGGAGTGTAGCTATTACAGTAATTGAATTTCCTCTTTCCATTTAGATCGTGTAGCAGTGTTCTCTCTTGGCAACACTGGCTGTCCAAAGGAGTGAATCTTATGAGCTGACTTAGGGAAGAGATGATAGATGTGGAAATACTTGGCATAATGAAGGGCACAAAGTAGGCACTTGATAAATGTTGGCTGATATTAACCTGTCCATAATATCCTATAGTATTTAACAGCCTTGGCTAGGGAATTTAGAAGGCCCAGGTTATAGTGTTAAATTTGCTAAGTGATGCTTAGCAAGTGACTTGATTTTCTTTGACTGTAAACTATTCAAAGTTCCTTCCACTTCTAAAATTCTGTAGTTCTGTTAAATTCATATAGAAAAAAAAAGCTTTAAATAAAGATTATTCTTTTAATAGAGGTGGAAGTTTTAGTTGTTCTCAACTTTTACAATTTTAACTAGGGTACACTGCATTAATAAGATTCTTTATAGCATTATCTAAAGCCAACCACTGATTTATTTGAAAACAAAGGGTTTCTTCATAGTGTCATTTAGCCTGGCATTGCCATGAATCCACGAATTATTCTACAACTAATCAGAGAACAGTAATGCAGTTGTACTTAAATTTGGAGTTCCGCACAGCCATTCACCAGAGATGAATTGAGGTGAACAAGTACTTCTAACTTAACTTGCAAAAGTTCTAAAATGTACTCGTGGAATTCACTGCAGGAATCACAGTGAAAAGCATGTTGGAAGTGTGGCTCAGATCATGCAAAGCTGTTGGAGAACCTGTCACTGCTTTTTGATGTATTTGTTTTCTGGCTTTGTGTGATTCTAGTAAAAATTGACGATGATCTAAATTTTAGGAGCCTTTTGACCATTTTGAAATGTCGATGTATGGTGTGACTGTTAGAGAATGAATCACTGTGGTTGGTCATCTTTGTTTTTAAGGGAAGCCAGTGTCTGGCCACAAATAACGCTGATGGAATCATATTCATGCCGTTGTAAAGAAAGAAACTCTCTCATTTTCCTTTACACTACACGCAATACTCTGAACACTTCTCTACTCTGGTCACCAAATGTCTTGGTAGTTTTTCCCACACCGGGCAATTCTGAGACACCAGCTGGGTATACTACAACTTAACTCAGCTCTGACACTGTCTACCTGGAGATCCCACAGGTTAAGGGCTCAGTTCTGTATAACTGTACTTGTCCCCCACCAGCTGCCAATCGTAAGTCCAGGTTGTTATCCGTGCTTCTGAACCACAGACTGTAAATCAGTTTCCCACGACTTCCTCCTCCAATTCCATTAATTTGCTAGAGCAGCTCACAGAACTCAGAAAAACAGTTTATGTACTAGATTACAGTTTATTATAAAAGGATATAACTCAGGAATAGCCAGATGGAAGATATGCATAGAGCAACGTATATGGGAAGGGACAAGGGAGCGTCCACGCCCTCTTTTGATGGTGCACCACTCTCCCCACACCTCCATGTGCACCAGCTCAGAAGCTCCCTGAACCTCATCCTGTGGGGTTTTAATGGAGGTTTCATTATGTAGGTATGATTGATTAAATCCTTGGCCATTGGTGAGTGATTCAACCTCCAGCCTTTCTCCCCTCCCTCGAGGTGGGGGTAGGGTAGAGTTGAAAGTTCTAAACGTCTAATCTAATCAGATTGGTTCCCCTGGCAACTACCCCTATCCTTAAATTACCCAGAGGCTTTCCAAAAGTCACCTGATTATAACATAAACTTAGAAACTCAGGTGTGATTGAAAGAGGCTTATTAAGTGAATAACAAAAGACACCTATTTCATCTTTATCCCTCTTATCACTTAGGAAATTCCAAGGATTTTAGGAGCTTTGTAGCAGAAATGGACGAAGACCAAATACATATATTTATTAATCTAAATCACAATTCACAGTAGTATACCTTATTTTAAAATTGTTAAAATTATGAGAACCGAAACAATTTTTTCCACCTCTATTAAAAGAATATACTTTAAATATCAGTTTGAGGTTTCATAGAAACCAGGAGGCAACCTATCCAAATGTATTATGGGTTTTTCCTTTTTTAAATTTTAAACTCTTACTATTAAAGTTTATTTATCATAATTCTGTGTACATTGCCTTAAGTTCAGTTTTTAAAGGAGGGAAAAGTGGAAAACAAGTTGCGAAACACTAATTTAGGTAACGGATGGTGGTTATGAGTCATTATGGTTTATTGTGTAAGTATGTACAGAAGTAGAAGGGTCTATCGGGTGAATAGCTCTCTTAAAAATGACAGATTTCCCAAATCCTTAATGAAAAGGATGGTGTATATGTTTAATGGAACTCTCTTCTCACGTACTTTCTAATCATTAAAATATAGAGCTTGGATCACTTGGAGAAGGTTTCTGGGTAAGTGATTATGTTAAGGACTATTTGTTGGATAATTCTTTATTACCCTGGTCAGCTCTTAAGCTCTTTGTTCTTAAGCCTTTCTAGGACCCACCAGATCTAACCCTATCCTAGTGGACAGTATTGACTTTCAGACTTATTTTTACAGGTGAAAAAGCAAGGAGCACCTTCTCATTTCATCTGAGGACGTTAACTACAGACATCACATTTTGAGCTTAAAAAGCAATTTTCTTCTATTTTAATGTCTGTCGTCAAAGTTTACCACTCAGGTTTCAATTTTAATATTTCTCTCTTATAATTAAAGCAGACTGAGTCTTTGGACTGTGGCATTTAATAGAACCTTTATTCAAACTTTAGTGTAATCATATGTAAAAACAGAATACTTCTATAAAATTTATATTATAAAATGGTCACAAGTGGAACGAATGTCATTGACAGGCAATATTATGTATAGAAGTAGCAGGTTGCCTCTGGTGACATATTCTCTATTTTCAGCTCCTGTGAGAGATTATACTAACAGAATTTACCCGGACCATAGTTTAAATAGTGGTTCGTCCATCACTTATAAATTAGTTTCTTCACCTGTAGAATAGGCGTGGTAATAGGACAGAACTCATAGGGTTATTATTAAGTTTAAGATAAATAATACTCGTAAAACACTTAACACAGTGCTTGTGATATAGTAGGTGCTCAATAAATGTCAGTAATTAATGATATTCTTAATAGATAAAATTTTATGGCCTTAACTTTCTCTTTTGTTAATAACTCAGGGAAAGATCTATACCACAACTTTTCCTTCATTAAGTAATAAAGAGCTGTAACGGAGGAGATCTGGAGATTAGCAGTCAGGATTCTTTAGAGATGATTCCTGACCTAAGCATTAGGGTGATAACCCCGTTCCCCTGATGTTGTGTGCCCAGGTGTCTGACTTTAGCCCATTGCCTTTTTTAGGTTACGCTAGCTCTCTATGGGCAATTAGAGTTATTCTTCCTCTTTTACATGCATCTTGTGCGGATGACTTCCAAATCCACGGTTCCTATTCTGACCTTTATCCTTTGTCCTTCAGACTGATGTGTCCAATTGCTTACTACCAGATAACTAGCTTCACATAGTGCTACAATACAGGTGGTTCAAATTCAACATGTGCAAAACAAAATATATCTTCTTTACCCCCCCGCTTCCTGATGCCCCACCCCCACATTTCAACAGTTTCATCTTCTTTTTATTTTCCCTCTTTACCACCTACCCAGAAACCTGAGGAACATTCTAGACTTTTCTCCCTTACTGTCTACATCCTATCATTTACAAAGTCCTTCTGATTTTACCTCCTAAATATTTCTCAAATCTGTCGCATCTGTTCTGTGTCTGACCATTGTCATTCCTGTGTGTAAGTACCTTCTTCATTTCTTGTAATATCAAGTCCAAGGTCCTTAACGTGGCCTGTCAGGCTCTTTGTGATCTTCTGACCTCTATTTATCTACTGGCATTTCCAGGCTCATGCTCTCAGCTCCAATAATAGTAATTACTTCCACACACATTATGCTAATTCACCCCTGTGTGCTTGGAATACTGTCCCTCTATTGTTCACTGACTTGTATAACTGTCATTAGTGAGCTCAAGAGCCACCTTCTTTAGGACATCTTCCCTAAGCTTCATTTTCTGCCTACACTGCCTCCCGAAACTGAACCACTTGCCTCTCCCCTGTGCTTCCGCTGTAAACTCTGGATTCTTCTATCCTAATACAGTACTGTGTTGGAATTATCTCTTGCAGCCCATGAGGAAGTCTTGGGTACCCTGGGACACCTTCAACAGGGCTTCTGATTATTTCCAGGGGTGGGAGTCATAGTTGTCATTAAAATTATTTATTGATACAAGAGCACTAACAAAGTAAGACAAGAATAAGAAAAATGTGATTTGGTTCTATGAAAATACTATTAAGTTCAGACATTTTATGTCGACTTTTTCCTGTTTGTACTTAAGCATCATAGACTCCATTTACTGTACCAGAATGCTGACATTACTGTGGCTCAGCTCTCAACAATTTTTATCCATTTCATTAAATGTCAGGTTACAGAATATGAAGTTATTTGACTGTAACATAGCACAGCTCATAGAATGTAGCAGAACCTCAAAAAATATTTTTTAGCTAATGAATACTAAACTCCATCTGTGCAAACTGAACCTTTGTGGTTGATTGCTCATGTTAGTCTGGTCGTCTGCTTACACCTTAAAAAATGGCTAAAAACATTGGAGGAAAGAATTCCCCCCATTCTGTCCTGCATACCAGAAGAGACTAATCTTCTTAAAGCTCTATTTTAATTGCATGCCGACCTTTCTTAACCTACAATTGCTCTTTATTAATTCAAGTCCAAACTCCTCACCCCATCTTGCCTATTCAGCCTAACTTTGGGCAGCAGTTCTGCAGAATCAGTCTGTGCAGTTAGATCAGTTTACTTACCGGGCAGAGTAGGCAGGAGTAAGGATTGTTTTTACTTAGAGCAGATTTCCATTGTTCAAATCTTGGCTTTAGCATCAGAGTATAAACTTTAAAGTTATATGTTGGTACACTAAACAAAAACCTTGTGTTCATCAAATATTTATTGAGTGCTCACTACGGGTTAGGCACTTTACCAGTGGGTGGGCTTAGGTGATAATCAAAATCAACATAACCTCTGCCCTCATGGAGATTCTGGTCTAACTGTGAAGACAAATTAACAATTATAATCCAGGCTAAAAAGTGCTAGGACAGGGCAAGTGGCCCAGGAGCCCATAGCAAGGGCACCTAATCCAGCTGTGGAATCAGGGAAGGCTTCTCAGGCTCAGTGACATCTAGCTTGATGGCAGTTGATGGGCTGTGCGTTACAGGAACTGCAAGTGCCAAAGCCTAGTGGGGAGAGAGCCTGGTACCCTCAAGAAATTGAGAGAAATTTCTTAAGCCTGGATGTCAGGAACAAGGAGCGATTTGTGCCACTGTAGTAGATCATGAAAGAAAAGAAAGGATATCTCTTTGTCCTACCAGGGACTTGCTTGCTCTTTCCTACAGGGTCTAAATTGTTCAAATCAATGTATTTCTTTCTTTCTTGAAAGTTTCAGGAGGAAAAAAAGATCAGAATGAATAAAATAAGCTTCTGTTGTTTCGCTGACACTCAGCTTCTAGTCAAATGTTATGTTGTTTTTAATTCATGTAATTTTTATGCATATAAAATTAATATGTCATATTGAGATCGTGTACACATCACTGCAGTTTGCTAGTGCACCTCCCCTGGCCCCCTCCACTTGGAACATTTCCTTGGATCCACTCCTTGGATTTCCATTGCTGTTAGAATAACATCGGACTCCTTAGCATAGTTGTCAAGTCTTTCGTGGTTAGTCTCTACCACCTACCTCTCTACCTCTATTTTCTACTCCTCTCCTTCATCCAGACTTACCCTTTTCTCTACCATACCTTTAGCACACCCTGTGTTTTCCTGCTTCTGAGTCTTTACTTACCTTCCCTTTACCTGGAATAGCTTTCTTCCCTTTCACTGCCTGTCAAACTATGATCCTTTCTTGAAAGCTCAGTTCAAATACTTTATCAAGTCTCTGATTTTCTTGCTATCCTTCCTGCTCCTCCAATTCTCTACTCTAGAAGTGTTTCCTTTTTAATAAAACATACCAGAGTCTTTTGTACTGTCTTAAAAAATGTGGGCTGCACCCCATTAGTGACTTTTGAAGTCAGTTTAGTGGCTTGCGACCAGCATTTAAAAACCTGGAATAAAATAGACCAGAATAGAAAATATTAAAATATGTTGTACATAAAAAGAGGTAATATTGTTCCATGTTCTTTCGTTGCAGTTATAGATATATATGAGTGTGCTGACTGATCATGTAAGAAATATTTCTTACTGTAAGTCTTGGTCAGAAAAGTTTGAAAAACACTGGTTCATATCATATCCGTCCAACTGGATTAGCTGCCCAGTTAGATTGTATGTTACTTTAGGACACAGACTTTTCACTCAGGCTCTAAATATTCCATCCTCTCCACTTCATATAGTATCTAGGGTGTTTTGTTCATCAAAAGTGATTTTCTTTGAACTTGTCTCTAACTCTTCCTAAACCCTGAAACGGCGTTGTCACAGATTTCCCACACGGTTCAGTCTCGTGGATTGGAATCTCCCAGTTCCTTTTCCTGCTCTGGAAAACTTCCTTTAACAGTCCTCTGTTCTCTGGTTCCAATCTGGACTGCTGCTGCACAGCTATAATTCTGTGAATTCTCTGTGCCTCTTACCTGGGTGGGATCCCTTGCTGCTGCTTTTTTGGCTTATTCTGTTATTTTGGTAGAGCATGTGGTCCAGTAGCTTCCTGAGAAAGAGTACATGGGAGGTAATTTTTTCAACCTGATGTTATCTGAAAATGCCTGTATTCTACCTTCATGTTTGAGTGATAATTTGGCTGGCTATAGAACTCTGGTTGAAAATAGTTTTCCCTCAGACTTTTAAAGCCATTGCCCCATTGTCTTCTAGTTTCCACTGTTGCAATTAAGAAGCTGTGCCAGGGGCCAGCCCCATGGCCGAGTGGTTACTATTGCCCTCTCTGCTACGGTGGCACAGGGTTTTGCTGGTTCAGATCCTGGACGCGGACGTGGCACCGCTCATCAGGCCACGTTGAGGCGGCATCCCACGTACCACAACTGGAAGGACCCACAACTAAAATATACAACTATGTTCCGGGGGGGACTTGGGGAGAAAAAGTAGAAAGAAAAAAAAAAAAGGAAGATTGGCAACGGTTGTTAGCTCAGGTGCCAATCTTAAAAAAAAAAAGAAGCTGTGCCAATCTTATTCCTGAACTTTTGTATGTGACCTCTTTCTTCCTCTGTGGAAGCTCTTAAGATCTTCTTTTTAGACCTTCTCCTCTGAGATATTACAATGATCTGCCTTATGAGGTCTTCTCTTCAGCTATCGTGCCAGGTAAGCATGTGCCTTTTCAATCTGAAATTTATGTTGTTCATGTCTCAGAAAAATTCTTTGATAATTTCATCCTCAATATTTTCTCTTTCTACGTCTTCAATTAGTTGTGTGTTTGTTCTTGTGGATTAGTCCCCTAATTTTCTTAGTGTTTTTTTCTTGTTGTATATCTCTTGGTATTTTTGTTCTACTTTCTACAAGAATCTCTCAACTTTATCATCTAACCTTGCTATTGAACTTTTTGTTTTTAGCTGTTGTTGTTACTTTCTGTGAGCTCTTTCCTATTCTCTGATTGTGCTTTTTAAATTATTTTATTTTTAAAAAACATCTTGTTCTTGTTTCATGCTTCTATCTTCTGTCTCTATGAAGGTATTTTTTTTTTTGGTAGGTAAAAACTTTTGTCTATTCCTAGTATTCTATTTCCTGTTTTTATGTATTCTAGTTTGTTTGTTTCATATCTTGTTTTTACTTTGGTCCTTTAAGTGCCTGCTGTGAGACACTAAAAGAATACATTAAAAACTGAGTGGAACTTGCTAGAGGTGAACCAGATTTTTTGATGGGGGCCATCACAGATTTCAGCAACAGCAGCTGTTTTCTACAGGACATCTCTTGCCTCGTGCACCAAGTCCTAGGCTTTTTCTCTGAATCTGCATGTTCGTTCACTTTGTTCCTGCCTACTGTCCCTTTTGCAGGCCCTCAGGTTTCACCTGCTACCACTCTGTCCATTTCCCACTCCTCCATAGGCTTTGTCTTCGTATAGTATGGAGATTGTGTTATGTTTTGTGTTTTTCCTCTTGTTTTGGGGTGAATTCTGAGAGAAAGGGGTGAAACATCTTTAATATCAACATTTTAAAATAAGAAATCCTGGGCCAGCCTGGTGGCACAGTGGTTAAGTTCGCACGTTCTGCTTCAGCGGCCCAGGGTTTGCCAGTTCGGATCCCAGGTGCAGACCTGCGCACTGCTTGGCAAGCCATGCTGTGGCAGGCATCCCACGTATGAAGCAGAGGAAGATGGGCATGGATGTTCGCTCAGGGCCAGTCTTCCTCAGCAAAAAGAGGAGAATTAGCGGCAGATGTTAGCTCAGGGCTTATCTTCCTCAAAAAAAATTAAATTAAAAAAAAGAAGAAATCCTTTCCTGAACTTTTCAATTCACAAGTTTCTCCATGTACATCATTAAAAATGGAAGGAATATGCTAATGTTTCTCCTACACAGGGCTGTTGAGACCTAATTAATCAATGTTAATGCATTTTTGAAGATGAAATCCTTGTGTAAGTATTAGTTGGCATGCCGTTTTCCAGAGGGCATAGAGAGAATGCTATATTGATTTGAAATTACCTTTTATGGTTTCCCATTTTAAAAAAACAAGGTTTTTTTCCCTTTGTGACTTTAGATTTTGACAGGCCAGTGTTTATTGGTCTCTCATGGCCAATTGAAATATCCAGAGTATGACATCAGGAGACCATTCATAATATGACACATACTGAATGTGGCTTTGTGAAAGTTTTTAGTTCTCCTGATATTAAGGTGTGGAGTTTACTTTTAAAATAGACTGTTTTATTCCCTAACCTCATTTTAATGTTCTTTTTCGTTTTGAACATATGACTATAGTTTTTCCATTTCAGTAACTTGAGTAAAATTTCTTAACAGAGTAATTGCTTACAAATAAAAGACTATCTTCAAGTAGTTTAAAGAGCCATACAGTTTTTTGAGCAAATAGTACGGAATGCCTGTTTTGGGAAGTCCAGGTCTAGACTAGTAAGAAAGCTGGAGAAGACTGAGATCGGGTATGGTGCCATGTTATGGAAGAATAGTGTTATATGTTATTCTAAAATTCTTTGACGTGTGTGCCATTTTAGTAGAAAGCTAAAAAGCCTCTTATCTTTTAAACTTGTAGCCACTTAGCAATTTAATTTTTAAAAATCTGTTTGATTTGCTAAGTCTTTATTAAAAATTAATGCAGTGTGCTTTACAGCATAGCATGGCAGGTAGAACACAAGTGTTAGTGTTGGACAGGCCTAGGCTTGAATTCCAGCACCACTGATTGCTATGCAAATTTGAACAAGTTACTTAATGTTTCATTTTCTGCATCTGTTAAATGGGGTCATAGGGTTTCTATTACATGGGATTACATGAGGGAATGCATGTGAAGTCCCTGGCCCAGGGCTTGGCTCCATAAACGTTGCTGGTTCTGTTGAGATATGTGAGGCATCTAGCACAGTGCCTTTTCCTCCCACATCCCTCCTACTTACTCAGGATGTTCTGCTGAGTCAGAACTAAAGTTCTTTAATACAGATCCTTTCTTCTAATTCTTAGAAGATTTAATTTGGAGATAGTTTTGGTAAATTCAAAAAGATACTGCTACTAACAGACTATTTATTTATGCTCAGGGCTTTCTAAAGAGTTGATCCTGTCTGTGCTGAATTAGCAACCAATAAAAACAACAGTGAGTTGCTGGAGGGAGCTCCGAATTTGTTAAATATTTTATTTGCCAAGCTGCTTAGGCTTTGGGTATTACCTAGGAGAATTTATAAACATGTTAAGCCTTGATAGATTCTTCGTTTTTATGTTAATGTACTATAAATATGCTGGGCGCATCCTACCTGTGGGGCATGACTTGTCTGGGTTGTTACTGGCATCACCAGCATCACAGTCCTCCTGGACCTGACTTAATACCTGCTGTCTCTATGGATCCACAGGACCAATGCAGTCCTGCCCTGACTTGCATTCCCCTCTACACCACTGAGATTGAGATCAATAAACTCTCTACTCTGACAAGTAGAAAGAACAGGCTCATCAATTTTAATTTTGAAAACTACCTGCATACTATTGTCATCAGTTTGTCTGGGTTACTTTTACAAAGATGGTGGACTCATCAATTTGAAACCCGTCATGTCAGAGTTGGCCATTAGGGACTTCTGATTGTGCTATTAAATTATTTCCAGTGAAACTCACTGGATATTCTAGTTGTGTGAATGCTCATCTGAGAGAATGGTGAAGAAGATATGGAGTAAGGGTTGGATCCATTTTGTATTGTTCAGAAAATTGTTCTTTAATGCACTTTCTGAAATTAACTACCTTTGGTCAACTTATAACAAAATGGGCAAAATTTGATTTATCTGATAGAAAAATTATTTTATTACTGGGCTATTTCTTGCATTTGGAAGACTTACTCTAAACTTCGAAGATAAATATTACATAGCTTTATGGACACATTTTTTATCAAAAGTCTCCGCTTACACTTTTTCATTTAAAAAGTAAAAGGTTTAACATTCTAGGGATATAGTGGACTCCAATTTGAATTGTTTAAAATATTTTTTGTAAACTATTCACTCTTTTTTTAACATATTCTTAAACATATAAGAGAATATTCATAGCATATGTTCATAGTATAAAGAATAACAATAAAACAAACACTCATGTAAGAAATTTAAGAAATAAGTTTAAGAAAAAAATTTAAGTTTAAGAAATAGAATTTTAGCAATACATTATATTCTCCATGTGCCTTTCCCTCCATCCCCCAAGTAACTATGACAGAACTTTGTATTTATTATTCCTTTGTCTTTTTGTAAAACTAGCTTTTGCAACATTTGTATTTATCCCTAAACAATAAAGTGTTGAATTTTCTTTTGAATCTTATACAAATGGAATAATTTATCCTGATACTTACTTTTAACATAGTGTTGTGACATTCATCCATGTTGATGTGTACAGATGTGGTTCATTCATTTTCATTTCTCTATAATATTCCATTATATGCCTATCCCACAATTTAGTTATCTGTTCTTCTCTTGATGGACATTTGCATCATTGCTAATTTTTTGGCTAGTAGAAGGACTGACTTCTTGTACATGTCCCTTGTTGCACATGAGCAAAAGCAGAATTGTTACACCAATTGCTGAATTTCTGAATTTCATGAAAAATACAATTTGCTTTTTTTTAATTTAAGGAGGATTTAAGACTGAGATGATTTATTTCAAATCAGTGGTTTGATAATTTTGTATCAATTTTAGCAATTTTTCTAGGAAAAATAGTTTGCTTTTGAAATTATTTAGAGATAATTGATTTATTCAGAAAGGTCTGGAAGTGAGGGATTCCAGGTTATTTAGGTGTGTTTATATAGAGATGTAGAGATATAGATATATAAATATGAGATAAAGGCATAGTCAGTCAATTTTAAGAATCAGAATATAATATTAACAATAATGGCTTGTATTGAATATATACAAAACAGGGTGACTCTCCTGGTATATCCAATTGAACAATTGAATATTAGCCACTTCCTGAAAGTAGTTTTTAGTGTGTGTGTGTGTGTGTGTGTGTGTAAATCTCTGAATATGAGAAGTGAAAAAATTGCCTTCAGATTTCTTGATATGGGGACAAAAAAAGGAATTTTCTATTCATTCAGCCTCTTTTGAGGCTCAGTGCATTTTCTACTGTCTGCATGTAAGATGGAGTGTGAGATGCTGAATTAGTTTTTCACCATGATATTAGAAATTCTACAAATTCAAGAAAAGAGGAGTCAATAATGGCTATCATAATTGTCAACTTTACAATTAGTGTTTATTGCCAATACTTTCTTTTGTATATATCTGGAAATGTTTTACAATTGAAATTTATGTGCATTTCTGATATAATGCCTTCTCTTCTAAAAAAGCCTTGTTTTACAATTATCTAAAATTTACTCACTTTTTAGATTTTCTTCCTTCCCCACTTTCTCCCTACTTAAGACATTTATTTTTGCCCCTGCCTGGGCCAGGCACCTGTTTATCTAAGTTCTAGAGACGCGGTAAGAAACGAGGTACAATCCTCCCCTGAAAGAACTTTGCGTTCAGTGCGAGAGAGGGATATGTAAACAAGCAATTCCCAGGAATTTTTCTTTGATAAGGGTTGGTTCATATTAGGGTTAAGAAGGGTTGAGAGAAAGTCTCCACTGTTAAGATATTTTTTAAAACCTGATCCTTGATTGAAAATAAATGCTCAATAAATTTAACTTGTTTACTTGCTCTTTTTTAAAGGTAACTTTTGTACATCTATTTTCAGCAGTTAAATGAAAAAGAAAAATCATTTATTATGAGCTTCCCAAAATGCCATTCTGTTTTCTTGTTTGGATTTTATGAAAAAGGAGAACTGCTTTTCTCATTGCTTCAAATGTTTTTTTAATTCCATGAGTCATGACTTCTGGAAACTTCTTATTCAGAAAACATTTAGCAGTCATTGATCACGTCTTGTGATTATTTTAATGAGATCATAAGTATGGCATGGCATTTCGAACTATGTAAACAGCACATGGGATGGTCCTTTGACTGCACATATACTCATAGACTTAATGGGAATATTTTAATACCGGCTTGCTTCACTGTAAGAAAAAAACAGGTACATCATATGAATAATATCTGATTATTAAATATCATTTACTGAGAGGTTGATCTATGAGGGACTGTAAAACGTCCGGTAGATTTGACCATAAGGAGAGCCCCGTGCTATGTGCCAGAGCAGTTTGGGGAGGTCAGGGGTGGAAGCTGATGTCACTGGGTTGGAGAGTCAACAGCTGAGGAGGAAGAGAAGACAGCATATGTGGACGCTGTTCATTTAGTAAAACTTAGTGTGTAGTAGGGCGACCAACTGCCCGGGACTGTGGGGTTTCCTGGCGTAAGCAGGACTTTCAGTGTTAAAAAGGACAGTTCCAGGCAAACAAGAGCAGTTGGTTACCCTACATACTAGGTTCTGTGCTAGGTTCTGAGGTTGTGAAAAATAGACATGCAAAGAGGAAAATTGTTATATAATACGCTAATTTAGGCTAGAAGTAAATTTAAGGGGCTGTGGGAACACAAAAGGTTACACGCCCCAGTTTCCAGAATATGGTCAGAAAGAAGTTGTCAAGGAGAAGGTGAAATGAATCCAGAGAAAGAGTAGGGGTTACCCCAACAAAAACTAGGGGGATAGAAAAATTCAGGCAGAGAGAGCATGCAGCCTGTGGTTTTTAGAAAAACACAAGTTGTTTCTTCTAGAAAGAGAAGGGGAAGTTGCTAAAGGGCCTGGGGAAAGGAACCCAGGTCTTCTATCACAGTGTTTTGTGGATGTGGGGGATGTTGAGGGAGATAAAGTCTGGTGGCCTCTGTTTTCAGTGGGACTGGGGCATTGCTGAGGGAGAGAGAGAAAAAAAGAGGGTGTGGGGTTTGAAGAGAGTGGGAAAATCACAGGTTTCTGAGATGATCAGACGTCATGATATTGGAAAAGCTCTGAGAATTACAAAGCATTAAAAGAAATAGCTAACACTTACTGAGAGCTTCCTTTATTTCAGGCACTAAGTATCTTACAAACATTATCGCATTTAATTATCACAGCAACCACAAGAGATAGATACTATTACTCTCTCCATTTTACAGATGAGGACACCTAGGCACAAAGAGGTTAAAACTCGCCCAGGGTCACACAGTTCCTAAGAGGCAGAGCTACAATTCTGTTAGTTCTGTAGAGCCCTTCACTCTGTACC